>NC_135655.1:35239216-35872468 GCF_964188315.1 Podarcis muralis
TCCTGACAGTTCCCTTTAGGTACAGGGATCCTAAACCATTAGAGCTTTAGAGAAGAAAACCAGCACTTTGAATTGGGATCAGAAACTAAAAGGGTCACCTCTACCATATGAACCTTTCCACACTCTTTGGTCTTCAGAGAGGGGGAGGAGCTGCTATGTGAACATAGGAAGAACCCGAATCAGCCCATTGGATCTGCCTACAGCCAATCTAGTCCAGCATCCTGTTCTCACAGTGCCCAACCACATGCCAGTGCGAAACCTGCTAGCAGGATCTGAGCATAACAGCACTCTCACCTCCTGTGGTTTCCAGCAGCTAGTAGTCAGAAGAATTACTGCCTCCAACTGTGGAGGCAGGGCCTAGCAGCCAACAGCCTTTTCCTCCATGAATTTTAATTATAAGCCACATTTCTAGAGAAAGGGATATCCACTCAAGTGTCTTGGACTGTGTGCACGTCCTCCTTTCATCTAAGGTGGGACTGAGGGTCAGAGAGGACAGGGCCCTCTTGGCAGTCAGGCTATGGAATATCTGTTTCTTCGAGACGTTCTCCTAGCTACCTGCTGATATTCCTTCAGGCACCAATTGAAACCTGTATGTACATGTGTGTGCGTACGCAGGTATGCTTTTCAATAAAGTATCCAAAGTTTACATCTGTGGCTTTGATGGTTGCTGCCTGTTTTAAATCATTTGCTGCTGCTGCTCACTACTCTTGCATTTTGTCTTTTGTCTACTGCACTGGGGTTGCCTGCTTGCTTTTCAGCATTTTAACTGATGTTGTTAGCTGCCTTGTGGCCTCCAATGTGGAGCTGAAAAGCGGGATAGAAACAAACAAACAAACAAACAAACAAACAAACAAACAAATAAATAGACGATGTGGGGAACTTGGAAGAAAGAGTGACTCCTGCTGTAGAAGTATGTTATAGAAATAATCAAACCAAATAATATGAGGGTTCCAACATACTTTTAATTTAGCGCAGCATCATTCATCGTCAAGGAATGATGTAACTAATTAAGAGGGTAAGACTACAGATAGATCATGTGTGCATATGAATACACCCATGCACATTCCATGGCTGGAACAGACTCATGTCTACAGATTCCAGAAAACTCCATTAATGAGTACAAAGAAAGGAAAATCTGATGCCCCCTTAGCGAGCCAGGTAATTTCTCTTCCGTGGAAAACAAATTAAATTTCTTTCTCAAAGAAGTGTCTCACAAATCACCAGTGTTTATTGGTTTGATAGTTTTGGCTATCTGGCATTGTTCGCAACATACTTTGCGACTTCTGATTTATGCCTGTCAGAAATACACTGCATTTGTATTTTAGATATCGTCATTATTATTAACATGTTGTCAGTAGCTGAAAACTTTCCAAAATTAAGTATCTTCTGGAATAAAGCTTTCTATTGCTGTTGTCAATATGCAACTAGCAAATGGCTCTTGCATTCTACAAAAACTGATACATCTTCTTAGCTGCCGGCAGTGCCTCATCCTGAAATAGCTGGAGAGAGTAAGTCTGACACAGGGGACTGATGCTGCCATTTGCATCTGAGAAGACCTGACTGAGATAAATGTTGGAACAGCTACCTTCCATCTTCTCTGGGTCCACGTACATCACTATGCCCTCAGGGAAGGCAGAAGACAAAAAGCCTAAGTCAGGGAGTTCATGTCCTCAGCTCCTGAGAAAACAGTGTTTCTAAATATTTGGTAACGTTTCTTCTTTTTAGTATATTTTGTAAAATGCCTCAGGGATCTTGGCAACATGGTGGCATACGCTTGCAATCAATCAATCAATCAATCAATCAATCAATAGCTAACTCCCATAGTATTATGTCCTTCATGAAGCTTGACTTCTTCTGGATTGGATGATTGGCCTGTATTAAAATTTCAGCTTCACATCCCTCCTTCAGAAGTTTATAATAATTATATTGTTTATATACAGCCCCAATATTCTGAATGATCTGAAAATACCATAACCATTTGGAGGTACACTTATGTCTAAAGAGAGGGCATAACCATTCCTTTAAAAGTTTTCTCATATTCAAGGTGTCTTGGACTGTGTGTTTGTGTGTATGTGTCTGAAATTTCATATCTGTGGTGTAGAACTACCTTCTATACATTTTAATCCCTGTTCTCTTTTCAAGGTACACACAGTACTTTTAGCTTTTAGCTTTTCTCCTAATCTCTACATTTCTCTCTCTCTAGAAGTGAGGCCTGGAAAATCCAATCAGAAATTGGTTAGCTTTATTTGGCATGAGGTGTAGCTCCCAAACCTTCATCAAGGAAAATTCACCTCAACCAATCAATCTTTTTAGTTCACAGAAAGCAGGTTACAGTAGTAGTCTAGGCCCAAGCGGTCTCAAAGGCAGACTTCACATGTTTCCAGGCCTGAATGTGAAGGAATACATAATGCCTTAGAATTTTCCATTCTGCTACAGACCCACTGGCTGGCTGCTTCTGGCCCCAGTTCAAAGTGCTGATGCTGACTTTGAAAAACTGGAATACTCTAAAGCAGGGGTCTGCAACCTTTAAGACAAAAAGAGCCACTTGGACAGAAGAAGAAAAAACTGGGAGCCACAAAACCATTGCGACATTTAAAACAGCGGGGAGTGTCGGGGCACACAATGCGCCTCCTCCCCTCGCTAGTATCCGCCCCGGAGCCGCGGCAAAGGTGTAAAAGAGCCACATGCGGCTCCGGAGCCGCGGGTTGCTGACCCCTGCTCTAAAGCCAGGCATGCCTTTGGGCAGCTTTCCCGAACCTGATGCCCTCTAATGTTTTGGGCTGCCATCATGCCTGACCATTGGTAATGCTGCCTGGGGCTGATGGGAACTGTAGTCCAAAATATCCAGGGTGGAGAAGGCTGCCTTAGGGGCTCCATCCTCCCATATTTCCCATTCCCTCCATTTACGATGATGTTCTGCTCTCATTTCTCAAATGTTAGCCCTTAAGGGTGCATAGCTAGGCTTTCTATGTGACTTCTTTTGTAGATTCATTTGACCTTCACACTGAGCATTTTTGGACTGCCAGGTGAAGTCCTGGCCTTTTCAAAGGCTTTCTTTGCTTTCTAACTTGCAGCCAGCTGATCGTGGCTATTCTAACTTGTAGATTTTTATGTTGTTGCTCTGCCTGTGTTTTATTGATTGTTTTAATGATGATTGAAGCTTTATTGATGCTCCTTCAGGAATTACAGGCAAAGTGTGGTTTTGGGTGACATCCAAGGGTTCCTGTCTACCAGCAGAATGGACTTCTGCTCATGCTGTGGGAATTGTTTTTCCTCTCATTCCCCTGCCCAGCCCTCATCAGGAGGACTGAGGGACCCTCAAAACAGAAGGGGATTGGGAGGATGGTACAATGTGGGGGAGAGGAATGAGAACTCTTGTTCTGTGTACAGAAGTCAGTTCACATGACATTGAATGTAATCCATTGTTTGTTCACTGCACCACATGCCCCCCTCCCAAATTTAAGAATTCAACCTTATAGGTGCGGAAACAAAATAAACAAAACCTTTAAGATACTGGAGGGGAGGAGGGAGAAGATACCTACACTCACCAGAATTCCAGATATCTGGAATAATACCTAAATTTGAGTGTGCGGCATATCATATCATATCATATCATATCTCATATCATTCATATCAGCATATCATTCTCTATATTTATTGTATGGGAGCTCTTAACCTTCTTTTTCTTTTGTTTTTTTGCATCCTAGGACTGCCCAAACATACTTGCTCTGGTATACTTTTGTGGCTTGTTATTTTCCTGCTTCCCCTATAGATGCCAAATCCTTATTTCACTCACTTTCATGAGCTCCAGTGAAAGTACACAACTGCCCTTAGGAAAAATGTCCCATTTTATCATTTTACAGTATGTCCCCCCCCCCTTCTCTCTCTCCATCAACTATTTTTAAATGTAACTCTTGTGTTCAACTACTGCAAACATTTTCAGCATGCACAAATCCAGGAAGATATGAGCTTCAAACAGATATTTCTGATTTCTATATGCAGTCATCTATCACAGAGCGGCTGTACATAAGACTTCCCTTACCCCCTCCAACAGTTCATGTTCTACTGATATTGCAATTCCAGAGGGGCTTTGAAAACCTCAAGTAGGTATTGATTGGTTTAAATTTCAAAAAAATAAAAATAAATCCTATATTCTTCAGAGGCCACTGTAGGATACAAAAAGTCAAGAAAATTTGCACTGCCAAAAAAAAGAGATGTGAGTAAATCTACTGAAGATGATTTACATTATTTTATTTTTTTTTAAAGGGCAAAGATGTTTTAGATCACTCATCAGTCCTATATATTGGTTGGTTAATAAAAATGTTTAGGCAATCAGCATAGCAACAAATGAAATAGTTTGCTCGATGTTGTTCTTTGATAGAGAGGAACATGAAGACTGGATTTTGAGGAGAGCAGCCCATAAGCAGGGAGCCATCGCAGAAAAGGCCGCCTTCTGAACTTCTCACAAAGGAGGCACACAAAGAAGGGCCTCTGATGATGATTGCAGGGTCTGGGTCATTCCATATGGGGAGAGGCAGTCCTTGAGATATTGCGATCCTGAGCTATTTAAAGCTTCATAGGTTAAAACCTATGAACGCGGCTGGTGCTGTGGGTAAAACCTCAGCGCCTAGGACTTGCCGATCGCATGGTCGGTGGTTCGAATCCCCGCGGCAGGGTGTGCTCCTGTCGTTCGGTCCCAGCGCCTGCCAACCTAGCAGTTTGAAAGCACCTCCGGGTGCAAGTAGATAAATAGGGACCGCATACCAGCGGGAAGGTAAACGGCGTTCCGTGTGCTGCGCTGGCTCGCCAGATGCAGCTTGTCATGCTGGCCATGTGACCCGGAAGTGTCTGCGGACAGCACTGGCTCCCGGCCTATAGAGTGAGATGAGTGCACAACCCTATAGTCTGGCAAGACTGGCCCGTATGGGCAGGGGTACCTTTACCTTTACCTTTTTAGGTTAAAACCAGCAATTTGAATTGAGTCCAGAAACTCATTGCAGCCAGTGCATTTGGGCCAGGGTTGGTGTTATATGCTCAAACCGCCTTGCCCTGGTGAGCAACCTGGACACTGAATTCTGCACCAGCTGAAGTTTCTGAACCACCTCCAGAGGCAGCCCTATGTATAACATACTGCAGTAGTATAACCTAGAGCAGGCATGTCCAACTCCCAAGAGACTGCGATTTACTCCCATTATTAAAAAAAACTGGCAGTGATCTACCCATTGGATTGACCAGAGTTGTTGAGCTTTTGGGGGGGAGCCTGACCTAGAGGTTACCAGAGCATAGACTGCAGATGTTAGGCTATCCCTGTCCAGATAGGGACACCAGCTGAAGCTGATGGAAGGTACTCTGCACTACTGAGGCCACCTGACCCTCAGGTGACAGTATTCACTTCCTGAAGCGTTGATCAGAAATAGATGTGGGGGAAACTCACAGCACACCTTCAGATGAGCTACAAGAAGTGCTGCCTCTCAGTAGACTAGTGACTTGTCCAATGAAGGGGCAACAATTTTTTGCAACACCCAAAGGAAACTCCCAGAGGGAGGGGGGTGCTCAGGTTGTTTCCACACTGGAAACTTGTGGTGTCCTGCATACTGTTGGCTGCCACAAATATATGCCACTCCCACCCATGTCAGGCGGGGGCAAAGCTTTTTGTAACATCCATACCCACTTTAGAAAACATAACTTTCTATACATAAACTATTTGTATTGTTGAGAGGTCAGCATCCCTGCTGCTGCTGAATTCCTGGCAATTTGCATACCATTAAAGCATTAGCCATAATGTTTGGAAAATTTAATTTTAAAGCTGTGCTGTTAAAAGATGTTTGCTGAATTGTAAGCATCTATGACAGCTGGGAAATTTGTTAACACTCTGATAGTTACACTATTTGTGCCTTAGTCTGGAAGGCAGTAAACAAAATCCCTTTTCACTTTACAACAATGAAGGAGATTTTAATGCAAGAGGAGGTGTTTAAAGACAACAACAATTTTTATCACAGCAATGCAGTGATGAAGGCAGCATGTCTTTTTATTTTCAATATTTCCCATCCATTAAGTTATCACTTTTATGCATTTATTTGCTTATTTTTGGCTCGGGGGTGCAGTTTTGTGTGTGTTAATACATGAAAGAAGGGAAGCACACAATTCTGATATAATTCAAAAAACCATTTTCCTTATTGAATTGTTTTTCTTACTATTCCTCGACCTATCATGTGTGAGTCTAGGTCACCTCCGTGTTATTGCCCTTCTACAATATTCCATCACTTCAGTATATAGTCATGTACAAAACGAGGAATCAAGAATGAAAGGTGTATAATGAGAAGAAATAGAAGCTTGTTTCTCTTATCTGCCCAGATTACTGCCCATGTCAACGATAAGATTCATAATGGTGGAAATGGCTCAGGATGCTTCCAGACTGTAGGATTCACACACCAACAAATCCAGGTGCGAAACTAAAGGTGACCTGAAGCAAACTTGCTCCCCCCCCCAAAAAAAAATGGACTTCTTGTGATGAGCAAAGTGAGAGGGAAATGCACTGGGAATAACACTTTCTTAATGCAATGTTGTGTAACTTCCCAGCAATGAGAACAGAAAGAATGCTGAATAAACAGCCAGCTTCATCTAACCTCCGCGCAAACATTGTGGAAACAAATCACGATGAATGCTCAGTAAACATGTCTGGAAGCAACAGTCCATATACTATCAGTATTACTGAGAAATTGTAGCACTATTTGGGCATTTGACTCAGTTAAGGACAACATAGGGGCGCACGCTGTGGTCTAAACCATCGAGCCTCTTGGGCTTGCCAGTCAAAAAGTTGGTGGTTCAAATCCCCACGACGGGGTGAGCTCCCTTTGCTCGGTCCCTGCTCTTGCCAACCTAGTAGTTCGAAAGCACGCCCCCCCCCCAAATGCAAGTAGATAAATAGGTTCCGCTCCGGCGGGACCTGCTCTGGTTTTGCCAGAAGCAGCTCAGTCATGCTGGCCACATGACCCAGAGAAACAGTCTGCGGACAAACGCCGGCTCCCTCGGCCTGTAAAGTGAGATGAGCGCCGCAACCCCAGTCGTCTGCAACTGGACTTAACTGTCAGGGGTCCTTTACCATTTTTTTTTTAAAAAGAACAACATGGGTATGGGAAATGGAGTAACCCCTCTCTCCGCCATTGACACCTAGCCATACAATGCAAACACCTGAATGGAGAGAGGGAGACTTCAAGTGTACAGACTTCCACACAATCTGGGACCCAACGAAGCCTGTCCGAGAGAAGGCTTCCTTCAGAGATCTGCACTGCTTATTGGGACACCAGGGCTGTACTTGCTGAAGACCGGCTTTCATGTTCTCTTTAATAATGACTAGAAAGCCCAAAGGCAGCTTCTGTGAAACAGCCACCCCCCCCCCCCCCGGCTAATGGAGGAACGGAAGGAACAAGGTAGGAACAACAAGAATCGCTTTACATATGAATAACAACAATTTAGTTATCAAAACAGTAGCGAACAAGCATGACTTTATACAGTTCTTTTCAAAAAATTTAGCCTCCTACGGTCCTAATAGTCTTTTTCCTGTGGTTCAGGAAAGCACAGCAACACTCTGCCCAGTGCCTGTATCCTTATTTCAAAGAGAATCATTCAAGCCGACATCTACCCTGTCAAGAATCTTGACTTTGAGCTGCTAATGCAGAATAAAAATCAATATATATTTTGATCATTTGATGAATATTTACTTCTTTCTTTAGCGCTCGGGGATTTCAAAATGAAAACTGCTGAATCAAGTCATTTTATTTTTCTGTGTTTGTGCCAACACCAATTTACTACCCTCCAGAAAGTTCCTGAACAAGACATCCCAAGTGGCGTACTTGTTGGTTTTTCCTGTCAGTCATAACAGGGTGCCAGCAGGGAGCCATAATCATTTCCCTTTCATACTGTTAGTGCTCCAGAAAGCAGTAGCTTGATTTACTTCCCCAGAAAAAGTAAACTTGTCTTATTTAGACGTACTGTAGAATGCTAGAGTACTTATTCCTTTCAGGGTGTGCCTGAACTGATACTATCCATTAAAAGTTAAACGCTTGGGGTTTTTTTGTGGGGTTTTTTTGATCTCACAAGAAACAGAATTTATAGTTGCGTTTCAACGTAAGGAATTCCTGGGAACACTAAGAAAACAAAAAGCTTTGAAAAAGGCATTTTCTGAAAAATGACAGTCAAATTCTAGCCGACTGCTATAATAAGCCCTTAGACTTCGTAACATTACTGAGTATGAAAACGCATGCTGCTTCAAGAAAGCCCGGCATTTAAGATGCAACTGTGAGTTTTATAAGAAATTTGTGCTCATTTTTAATATAATGGACTTTAAAAAAATATATATGCATATCTAAAGTCTATCAAGATCCGGTGTTTCCACTTGGGTTTTGTTTTTTTTAACCCCCCCCTCCCCCAATATTTGAAATAGAACTAGATTGCTTTAACAAGAACTGTAAATGCAAGCAATTTTGGTCTTCCAAAATAATTTTATACTGACTCAGTAGAAGGGCTTTAAATCAAACAGCATTTCTGTTGGTTCCTTCTTATAAATTAAATAAAAGTGGCAGTAGATGACTTACAGAAGGCTGATATGTGCTAGTACAGTTATGAGATATTATGCAAACATATGTTTTAAATAAAATAAAATATTTAGATTGCTGAATACAAAGGCAATTATGGAACGTCTTTGTTAAATTACATTTTTCATTCCCGCCCCCCGCCCCTTTATCTTTCTTTTGGGAGGGGACCTGGAGATGGGGAGGGGGATTGTCCTGGAAACAGAACCAACAGGAAATGATGCTATATCTAAAACAGCTGGAGACTGTAGCTAATATAAATTTACTTGAAAATAAAAATGCTTTATGCCTCTAGAGACAGGCTGTAACATGCAGTAAAATAAAAGATGAGAATATAAACTTATTGTTAAATCCTTACTTTATGTCTGCATATTGTTCTAAGATGGCATTCACCACCAGAGAAAGAGTCTAGGGCTGGTTTTAAAACACACACACACACACAAACACGCACACAACAATTAAATACATGTAAGGAATCTGAGTGAATAAGTCCTTTGCTTACAATAAAGAAACTGACAATTTTTTACCTCCCTTCATATAGGCCAGTCACTTTAGTCTAGCAGTGATGGTTATGCGATTCCACGATTATTGCATTATTCTAGATAGTCCAAATCTAACGGAAACCTTCTATAGCTTCACTTTAAGTGAATTTTGACTCGGACTTTTCCACTTTACCTAAGAGGTAAAAAGAAATTAAAAGTACCTTTCTTTTAAAAAATGAATAACTAAGAATCTAAATATTTATTTTTTCTCGTGCCTACTTATGTAACTTTCATTTTTTATTCAGATTCATATTTCCTTGTCTCAAAGCTGAGTTCTGCTAATGGAGACTCCCTAATTATTGTTGTTTAGTATCACAAAATTATTAATTCTTCTAGAAATCTGCAACACAACTCCTCATCATCCCCTTAGCCCAGTCCCTTTGCCTGCTAAACTCTCTTCTTTTACCTTTCTTCCTCCACTGTTGCTAATCTCCCCAGTCTTCCATTCTTACTGACATCTACTTTCTCCTATGGGTGAAGGTGAAATTCAATTCTATTAGGATTTAAAACTGAATTTATCATATTTGCACTCTCCAAAATGACATGCGAATCAAAATAAAGCCATCCTTTGAAATCTGGACTTGTCCAACACATGTTTACAAAAATGCATATGTTAAGTGAAACTGTGCATAAAAATGAAGATATTCGTGAAAACAACATTCAAAAATATGGGGAAATTGTTTACAAAAATGTGTATATTAGTAAAAAGTGCATATAAAATGTGTTTATTAGGAGTAATTTGTACTAAAATGCTAATGTTCAGCTCCTCTGAACACATGATGCCCCTTCATGCCCCTCATGTGAGAAGAAGGCTAAGATAAAGTGTACAGCCACGTCTTATGACAAATATGAGGGAATAGTTGCTAACAGAATGCTGGACAGTGGTACCTCCGGTTGCAAATGGGATCCGTTCCAGAAGTCCGGCCGGATCCCAAGGTTTTCACAACCTGAGGATCACTGTTATGCACATGTGTGCGGTGGTAGACTGCTTCTGCGCATGCACACACAGCAAAACACTTCGGGGGTTTGCCACTTTCGCAACCTTGAGTTTACGTTACCCAAGGTTAACGTAACCTGAGGTGCTACTGTATTGTTGAAGCAGCATTGTTTGATCAATTTTTTACACTTCACTTGTGAAGACAGGCGAAATTATGCCAGTGTACTAGAATAAGCAAAGTTCACCAGTGTCGGAGAAATGATTCTTCAACATCAACTTCATTGGATGTTGTTCGGATGCCTGATTATAGTCTTCCAAACAACTACTTTATTCCCAACTTAAGAATGGAAAGTGAAATACTGGTGGACAACAGAAGAGGTTTAAAGATGCTCTCAAGGCTAATCTTAAAAAGTGTAGTATAAGCACGGATAACTAGGAAACACTGGCCTGCGAGTGCTCCAACTGGAGAACAGCCTGTACCAAAAGTGTCAGGACTTTGAAGAAGCGCAAACTCAGGGCAAAACAGAGAAATGAGCTAAGAGGATGGCACATTTGGCAAACCCTCAGCGTGATCAACTCCTGCCCGAAAACATATGTCCCCACTGTGGAAGGACATGCAGATCCAGAATTGGCCTCCACAGTCACTTACGGACTCACTGCTAAGACCGTGTTTATGGAAGACAAACTTACTCGGCCACGAGTGACCGCCAAAGAAAAAGACTTCCTTATCTGAAACAAATGGGGCAACCCATGAGTAAAAGAAGTCTGTGAGCACATAAGAGCACACATAGAACTCTCTGAATTATGATCATCTGCTATTTGCTTTGCTAATCAGTACAGCTCCGTTACTGCTTTATAAAAATGTTGATTATAATTGATATTTATGGTTTCTTCTCCCGCATACGACAATCACAGTACGTCTTCTACCCAGTGAATAATATTTCACTCTCTGCACCCCATAGTTTACAGGACTCTCTCTAGACCACATCTCTCTACCCGACTCCATGATACGCCACTCTCCTTTTGCTCTAACACAGACCTGAATTCCTTTGGTCACTTATGCCTCTCTTTTGCTTTCTGTACCTAGTACCATTCTCTATTCGTTCTGTTTCAGCACAGGCCTCAGGACCCATCTATTTGTCAAGGGTGCTGGAATCTGTAAGAGGGAAGCTGCAGTTTCCAGGATTCTCTGGTGAGAGCCATATTCATTGAACATGTTTTAAATGTATGGTGTGAATCTCCCCCACCCACCCCAAAAAAGGTCCCCTCTTTTTTCTTCCTACAAAGTTCACCCTCCCTCTGTTTCAGTGTTTCCCGCCTAATCTCTGCAGCTCTTTGTGTGGGGTAGCACTAACACAGCTTTTATTTTCTGAGCAATTTGCACATCAAGGAAGTCTCAGGTGCAGATGGTGTAGTGTGGCAACACCAGTGGCAACGTCGCCACGTGTCCCTGAATCCAGGGAGAAGAGGGGCAATTCTTCTGTCCTTACCACCCACATTGGTAGGTCACATCTGTTCCCACAAAGAGATGGAAAAAAGGGCTGCAAATGATAGGCGTCTAAAATCTTCCCAGGTGACCACAAATAGTCAGAGAGGGGGAACAGTCAGAGAGGCGGCTGCAATCAGCCCATGGGTGTTAAGTTCTGTCCTGCTCTAGAATGTAATTGTACGCTTGGCTTTGCTAAAAGGAAAACTGGCACATGGAGCCCTGTCAAAGATCAAGCTTTTTTGAATTGATAAATGACTTTGCACCCCAATCCTATATACTTTTATGTGAAAGTAAGGTCCATTGATTTTATTCTTCCCCATTAAATCTCTCACATTGCTATATATGCAGTAGAGCTCTCATCATCATCAACGCCAATGAAATATTTAACACCCCTCTTGAAACAGCCATTGAGATGGCAACGGACCTAGATTATATTCACATGCCAGTATTATGGCCTTCACCTACTGACTGCGAAAGCTTTCACAGCCCTACTCACTAATTGAACCGACCAATTCTGCAGTGCTGCTGCATGTGATTTGTGATATTATGCCTTTAAGTGTGTTATTTAAGTTTGCAATGCAGTTAATTGAAACCCTACTAGATGCAAATCAAAAGTTTCAGCCTTAATTGAGATATTTTGAAAATTGAACCCATTGCTTCAGGCAGGTGCTACATGAGATTCCATTAATATAGGTAATTAACATTAGCCTCTGCTTTAATTAACATGCACACTTTAATTAGTAAAGCATTAACCAACATTAAAAAATCTGATCTTCATGCATCACAAAACCCGCAAAGTTATGACTTCTATGTTATTTTTTTCCCCCCAAGGCTGTAAATCACATAGCACATTGACGGTTTTAAGAAGCATTTTATTCAATAAATAAGTTACTTGAAATCCTTTAAATTTAAATATTTCAAACAGTATTGAACTAAGAATTGTACATTACAGACTTTTATATTAAAAATAGTTTCCTGAGATTAGTTCTGGAAACAGTAAGAAAAAGATAAGGCAAAGTGCTATGTCTTTGTAAGTTATGCTTACATAAATATTTAACTTTTGGGCTATACAGAAATCATCCTACACTATATTTCCTTTTTTCCTGGTCAATAATTCTGTGTCACTATAAAGCTTGCATAGTTCCCAAACAACAAGAGCTGTTTTGAATTTCATCTTGTAAGAGCCCAAACTCACAACTACTGACTGTACCAATACTTGACAACCATGGCAACTCCAAATTCACCTCAAGTAACTCTACAATTGGAAACAAAGGGGGGGGGAATGCAATCTCTTTACCCACTGAGTTCTAATCATGACATTTAACCCCAGGTAAAAAAACAGAGTCTCGTTTTTGCACATAGTATGAACAATTGCCATTTGGCTAATGGAGAAAAACATACAGTTATCACAGTCCCTGAAACAACCACCTTCTTTGAAAAATGTAATTCTTATGAGGTTGTGAACTCTAAATGCTGTTCTTTTGGAGGTTTCCGATTGCACTGATGCTTTTGTAGGTTAGAACAATGCATTCAATGGATCTGCGAAGGTGCCATTCCTTTATACTCAGCTTTTGCTGATTCATGAAACCTTTTACGGTTTTAAACTTACCTAACTACCTGTTGTTTTCTGATTGTAATCATATTGCATATGTTGCATTTGTTTGCATTCTTAATTGCTGTACATTGCCTAGAGAGGCTTGCATGACAGGCAATATATAATGATAAATGTAATACATTTACATTAAATAAATAAAATTTGTTGATATATTGGCTGGGATATTGTTTAGGGAGGTTTGTTGTGGGATTGTTGCTATTATTGCTATTAATTTTTTGTATCTTTATTTTAGATCTTACGATTTATGTGGATTTATTGTTCAGTTTAGTTATGTATGTTTTGATGTTTTATCTCTTGTTCATGACTACTTTTGTTGTGTTGGAATTATGCATATTTTCATGCCGTAAGATGGTTTGAGTATGGTTTCAACTATGAAATGGCAGTATACAAATAAAAGTATCTCTGTGTGTATAAATAATTTTTTTTAAAAAAGGTCAATTTAGAGAACACCAGTGCAAATCCATTCTTGCATCTGAGCTATTTAACTGGCTGGTAACCACAAATTACAACTGCCTAGTACATGCTCAGCTGAAAAGGGAACACACAAATTGGTGTTACGTGTAAGTCAGTCCCTTGGAAAAAGACACCAGATGATTATTCTGCATCCAGTTAAGTGGAACACTGGAGGCTAGATTTCATATAGAGCTTGAAGGAACAGCACCTGCTAAAGCAAGAGGCAACAACATGCATGGACTGAGAGCAGAACTACTCTTTGATTTAAGTCCCTGGAGGTACCAAGTCAATTTCCCCTCTGAAACACACATTTCAGGGGGTGGGGGGAAGACCCACAGAAGAGAAGCAAAGAAGAAAGGCCTGATTTACTACCAAAAGGATTGTCTCCAGGGCAAAATGTCTTCAATGCACATGGTGAAATTAGTATGTCGGGCTAAGTTCTACATTATTTGGGGGCTGTGCTTTTTGCTGCATTTCATATTCACAGTGCACACGCACACATGCACATACATAAACCTGCACACCAAATGTAAGATCTACAAAACTACCAGTTTTTCAAACCCAAACTGCAGTTTGTTAGTATATGTGTTGCTGCAGGATATTTTGTGAAATGTTGTAAAATGGCGTACAAAACTCGAAACACTGAAAATACTGTCCAGAACAGTTTCCCAACCAAATTCTTCTGTGAAAGACGGGCTTTATTGTGTAACCTTTTTCTGGTTCTCAGCAGAAATTGCTCCTAGTATTTCTTTGTTTACTGAAATCAGAGCCAAGCATGATTTCCTTTCTTTGATGGGAGGCAAATAAAGTCTTTGACAGGATAAGTAAAACCCCCCACAATCCCATAACTACAAGCTTTGGGCAAAATAGGATAAATAGACAAATCTGAGGTATACGGCATTCAGGGTTGGCTAGACTTGCAATTATGTTGAGTTGCATCCGTTATCGGCCTAAACTACACCCACATAAAACTTTAAACATGTGTAAAGCATTGCCAGCATGGGATTATCCATGCAGCTGTGAGTGAGCCATGTGTCTTTGAAATTGTAATCCAACTAAAGAACCTGATATTTTGTATCCTGCAAATCTCAATCCTCATTCTGAAGAAAAAGCTACTTTCTAGACCACTTATCTCAGAATTCTATAGTCATCTCTCTTTCCATTATTTCTATTGTTCTATTTTATTTTATTTTGAGGGTCAAAAAGATTCTGATCAATAGCTGGTGGAAACCACAGGAGAGAATGCTCTTGTGCTTGGGTCCTTCTTGAGGTTTGTGAGGACAAAATGTTGGACGAAATGGGCTGTTGCTCTTACGTTCTTTCAAAATCCAAATGTTCTCATCAGAAAAACAACAACCTGAAAATGTAAAAATACGGGCATTTGCTCTTACTCTGATGGCGCTAACTGGATTTCTGAGCACCAAGTTTGAATCTCACTGGCTGCAGAATTTGAGGGGTGGGGTACAGAACAGCAAAATGACTGATTGATGGAAACAAGTCTTATTGAAATGATCTGTCTGTGATGTCATTACCAAAATGTATGTAGGTATTTGTTTGTTTTCCAGCCCGTCCTTTGTCCTGAAGTAGCCCAGGGGCAAATAGCAAAACAATTCAATTCAATATAAACAAACATTGTTTTTTTAAAAAATTAAAAATCCAAAAAGGAGGCACATAAGTACACACAATAGTGCACCAGGGATCAAGATGTAAGTTTTCCGTCCTGGGAAATTTCTACCCTACTATTCCTTATAAGTCTTTTGGTTTTGGTTTTAGGAAGTTTAGAATATGATACAACTTGGAGGTTGAGGAGAAGCAAATGTTTAAGAAGCTTGAGAATCTCTGGGCTCAAGCACACATATTTCACAATGAATCCCATTTCTCATACTACATTACTTACATAATATTGACCTTACTAAAACTATAGGGGCATATACTTCTGAAATCCTCAAATTTCTCTGAATTACCAAATAAATTCTTCAAATCGCTACTCACTGCCTGTTTCTAGTAGTCACTTTCTGCTATGTTTACAGTATTTGAAAGCTGTCTACATATCCATCTGCTTCAGCCTTTTCTGATATGGTCCTTTCACATTTATCCTTTGTTTCCTGGTGCTTAGACCATTCTAGCAACATGGTAGGCTTTTCCTATCCCCACCTTTTAAAAAAACCAATGATACTTTTGAATTGGAGGAAAACACCTTTAAGTAGTAGCACCATGGAAACTGGCATCTCAAAACAACCTACGCAAAATGATTTTTTAAAGCAATGTATCGTCTTTTTTAGTTTCTGCTTTGTGTCTTGTATATTTGATGGGCACGTTGTGCATATGAAGCTGAGACAGAGTTATTGGCTCCGCTAGCCTAGCGCTTCCCACTTGGGATTGACATAGGTCGCCCAAAGTCTCAAAGCTTCTCAAGTCCTTGATTCAATCAATGCCTGAGATTTTTTATTAACCTGAGAGGCAAAGCAGCTTGGAAACATCTTCATGTAAAGTATGGCTTGCATCCAACAATGTTCTTCTGCTGACAGAAGGGACTTTGAACCAGCAGTGGCTTCTGTTGGCAGAATGGGGGACGGACGACGGACGAGGGCTGATTTCTGGTGGTTCCCCATCACCTTGCAGTCCCTGCTCCAGAGGATTGGATGGCCCTTCAGAACAGAGTGGAAGGTGGGAAGAGAGACTTCCAGCAGAGGGGAAATCACAGAAAATGGTCCCCTTCCTTGTTTGCTGACATAAGCCCTTACTGGATCTGGATGCAACCCTATTTCCCCCCCTGCACTGAGCAATGGTCCCCCTCCTTGCATGAAGGGAAATATGACCATAGTTTCTGGCATCAGTTTAAAATAAATGGCACTATCTATATTTGGACTGCGCTATCATGACAGCATTTACTTTTCCTTCTTCTCCCACTCAGAAAGACAAGGAATGAATCTGTAGAAACTTAACAGAAACTTTGGAGGCAAATTAAATGTAAGATAAGTTTTGATCATGTATTTCCTCTTCCCAATTTGCATACATAATAGAAAAATGGTAGAGAATAGGTTAAACAGTCTAAAAGGATTTTAACCTTAAATTTGACAGAAGCTAAATGGCTGTGACATTGGGTGCGTCTACTTTATTCCAGCTAGTAATCCACCTTCAAAGTTCCTGTCAGGTAAATGACCTTGTATTTCATTAACTGATAATTAAATGGATTTATTCCACTAACGGTTTTAATTAAAATGCTAGAAATATTGATTACCCCTCTCATCCTTATTCCCCCAGATGAAAAAAAGGTTTTAGGAATGTTTATTTAGAGAAGACAGAGAATTAAATTAGATTGAATCTCTATGAGACCTGAAGACTGGTTCTTTCATTTCTGCTGCTCAAGCAGAAAAAGGTTTCAATTTTTTGATGTTTGATTAATTATTTTGAAATCCATTTATGCTTACCTTGGTGTTTAATTAAAAATGTCATTTTTAGCATAATTAAATTGGCTATCTGTGGAAGACTAACTTCGAACTTATATTTTATTTTTTATATTTGGGGTAAAAGAAACTTTTTACTTATTTGCTTTTGTCGTAAAGATGTCGCCTCATGAATGAAGAAGTACGAAAGGTTGGAGCTTAATTGGATTTTGTACATTTGAATATGCGAATACATATGCTTATGACTAATGCAGGTTTATTTGGCTGTACATTTGGAATTCATCCCATACGCTTTCAGAAACATTAACCTAACAAACATGGAGTATGCTTTTCCAAATATGCTGTATAAATTAATAACACACACATCACTATCTTTGGCAAGCTCGAATATATTTTTACTTGGGCAATGTGCCTTTTACATTAGGGAACCAAATGCAACTTGTATTACTGTCATAGTCCATCTGATCTGTTTTAAAAAGCTGCTTTAGAGTCTCAACAGGCATCAAAACTGATGAGGTTAAATTGGACGTTACGATGAAATAACAGGAAAGACAACACAGGTATTTTCCCCCTCACCCAACGCACACACATATCTAAGCACTCACACAGGAATGTAAAGATAATGCACAGAGGCAGATATCCAAGGTTTGTCACACACAAAGTAGACCTACTGAAATCAGTGGTCTTAAGTCTACCCTGAGTTTAATTTAGTTGGATATCACCTAGAGTTGTCACTAAGTATTTATAAAACTTGTTTATTAAGAAGTTCATACCTCCACTTACTCAGAAGCCTCACTGAACAGAATAGGACTTACTTTTGAGCGGACATGGTTAGGGCTGCACTGTTAAACATTATTCCTGCATAAGCTAATAATTCATGGAGAGCTACAGTTTATTAACCGAAACCAGAACAACAACAACAAAATCACAGAAGATTCTTCATGAATGTGTTCCAGTCTCTAGAATGCTTCAAATTATCCTCCTCGGAAGCACAATGGAAATAAAATATATATTTGAAAAGATATATTCGGCAAAACACATTGAATGCCTTGTGCGTTCCTTCTCAGATGTAAGCTCTGTGGAGTTCAGAGGGGCTTACTCACAGGTACGTGTGGGTAGATTAGGCATGTGTTCCCATGTATTTTTCTTTATTTCTTATTTTTTAAAATTGGTGGGATTTGCAGGGATACTTGTGATGAGATGACAGACACACTTCAATATTACTGATTCCCTGTGCACAGCTGCCACTGGTTGTGGCTTTTAGGTCTTTACACTGGCTCTCGGTGAGTCACTGCATTTTAGGCCCCATGCATTTTCTGAGGAGATTTCTGAGTAAAGTCAGACACAGCAGACTTTGGCACATATTGTTGCAGTGCTTTATCAGTGGTGGTGGGGGACCCTCCTTTGATGTAGCCGTGCAAATTTACGACGGGCAGTATCACTCTCCCTACACTTGGTTGTAAATAATTATTTGCTGGTAGAGTGGCTCGTCGAATTATGCTCTAAATGGGATACCTTATCACATTCCTTTAATTGAAGCCTGGTGCATTCTTTAAGTAGGTTAGGAAATTAATATTCTGGCCACCGGTAGCCCTTGGATCAAATCTGTCATCCAAAGGGGCGTTGCCTGGCTTTATAATCCATGGATTATAAAGTTCTCTCTGCGGTAGGTTTTTTAAACAGCTCAGGTGTGGAGTGGCGGGGGGCAGGGGGAGAAGAAGGAAAGAAAGAAAGAGAGACAAAAGGGAAAGGGAAAAGCAAAGGGAGGTGAGGGGTGTCTTCATTTTTCTTGCCTGGCGCACTGAATTGGTGCGCATCTTAGTAGCTGCTCCTGTTCTGGAGGAGCGAGGAGGGAACAGGGAAAGAGAAATGGACAAAGTGCAGGAAAGACTGGTGAATGGCAAGCCTATTTTGGCAGATGGGTGGGTGAGGGCTTGGCTCCCATCTCCTATTCCCACGGGCTTAATTAATTGCTGGCCACGGACTGTTTTTTCATGCTGGACTCCTGTCATGTGAAAGGGGAGAAAGTAAAACGAGGGGGTGGGGAACTACTGAAAGTACTTGGGGAAATTTGGCACCCAGCACACTGCTGGCATTAATAAACGCTAAGTAGTAATAGTTGTTGTAGCAGTTTTAATGGTGAGACATTACAATCTGCCACCTTCCCCATTTCTTTCGGTTTGAGATGCTGAACATATTTGTTTTTCGGAGAGATGTCAAATAATTTACAAACGTATCCATTGCAGAGTTTTTATTGCCAAGTCTCTGAACTTTGAGAAACTAGCCAAGATGAATAACGTTATTTTTTTTAACACTGATGTGACATATTTTAACCTGTCTACATATAAAAGTAGTGCTGTTAACAATGGCAACTTTCTTCAAGTATGCTATGAATCACTGTATTCCTTTTTCCTTTTTGCATGCGCCATTGCCACTATCTTACCTTCAGCGGTTTTGCTAGATTTCAATGAAGATGGAACCAGAGGGCACACATTAGAATTTTATATCAGTTCAAGAAGGGGGAAGAAGAAAGACATATGAAGCTGGAATGACATTCATTGAAGGCTCCCTAGGGAAGATAACACATGTTTTTGTCTTTCACCTGCTAGGCATGCTAAATCAGTGCAATGATAAGCTAATTTATGAAATATATTTCATTGAAACCTGGACATCTTTATTGTTGCTAGTTCAGCTATTACATTTTGGGAAATAATGGATTCTGAAGTTAAAACAATATTAAAAGACTTGGATTTTTCTTAGGTAATGATTACCATATATCTCTTTCTAAGGCTCTGCCTTTCAGCCTACAAAAATGTATTTTGAAACGATTTAGAATTAGTCAAAAATTGAAATATACATTCATTTCCTATGCAATACTAGTTATGCTGATGCCATTTGTTACCCTATCAAGCAGTGTAAGGCATTCTTGCCAGTAATATTTCTTTATATTTATACATGCTAAAATGCAAAAAAAAGTAACTCTTGGGAGACACTTGCCTGCCATAGGGCTTTGAACTTCAAATCACTCTGCTGCCTAGTATACCTGCCTGGTGGGGCTCTGCCATTATGACCCAATGATGCACCAGTTTTGATGGTGTCAACTTCAACCCACAACTAGATTATGCCGGCAAAACAGCAGTGGTCTATATAACTGGGTCACAAATGCCGGCATCTCTACTTGCGATATGCTGGTGGTACCAAAGCTATTCTTTGACAGGCTATGCAAAGGGAAGATGAAGTCAGAAAAGGCAATGTCACATACATCTATTCAGCCACAAGGAAGTCAGGCGCACCCATCAATATACTGAACTTGCAGTTGACAGGCAGCACAGCAGGAGCACACACTCCAGAAGAGCTCGCTGCTTTAGTTGTGTCAGTGCAAGCCACTTAGCATGATGCCACAGCGATGTTCTTCCATAGGATCCAAGAGAGAGCTATCAAAACAAGAAGCTCAGTGATCTTTCCTGTGTAACAGCACACGGAATTAACATCTCCACTGTTTCATTTAAATCAAGAAGCTGTTTGGTTGCACCGGTTACCTTCACAGTCTGAAATCTTATTTAAGGGAAATCGCAAGGCACATGAGATCTCTAGGAGAAACTTGCAGTGTTACAGATAGGCATTCTGGTATCCAATGACAAAAACTGAAAGCAAAGTGAAATTGCATATTTACTTTATAACGAAGCTTGAAACTTTGGGACGTTCTGTAAGTAACTTAGTATGACAAGAGTACTACAATACCAATACAATCTAATCTTAGAACGCTGAATAAAAACAAAAACAAAAACACTCTGATACAGATTAGTCCAGAAAAAAACATGCATCCTTACATAAAGATTCACCACTTCTAATAACAATATCCAAAGCTGTTTAAATCCGCAGCAGCAAAAAGAACCAAGAGTCTCACGGCACCTCAAAGTCTAATGTTAAGCTTGTTCCATAATAAAACTTGTGAGTCTTTAAGACTCTTTGGTTTTGTTTCGATTTCAACTTTAATACCTTCTGTGAAGGTTAGCAAATAATGGCTTATTCAGGGATCTTCTCTGATATACCCCTTAGCTTAAGTAAACATTACTCACCCTTTATGTTGGGCTGGAGTGAGGATGGGTTAGATTACATCCTAAGGGTTCAGTTCTATCACTTAGGTCCTATTGTAATTAATGAACCTCCGCATATACATGTATGCCTGCGCTATAACTCTCCCATCATGCATGAACCTGTCTGAAATTTGAGATGTCCCCACCATCACAGGTTAGGCAAGTGGTGGTGGATCATATTTCAAAGGTATATGGGGTCACCCCTGAAAAGGCCCTTCCTCAGCTACCCATCAACCACACCTCTCTTATTAATGGAGCAGATAGCAGAACTTATTAGGCTGCTTATAGAGCTTGGGCAGACATACAGGTGCAGGTGCTCCTTCTGGTGATGTGATCCCAAACCATTTAGGGCTTTAAATGCTAAATCTAGCTCTTTAATTTGGGTGTGGCAGCAAACAGGAAGGCAATATAAATTTTACAGAATAGGTGCAATATCCTCTGGTTGCTTAGTTCCTGCAAGTTCTTGCTGCTGCACGCTATACCAATGTGAGTTTCTGAATTGTGTTTAAAGGCAGGCCCCCACATACAGCAATTTACAGTAATCTAGCTGGGATATAATGTGTCACGAGAGTACGTGTCACTAAGGCAAGGTCTACTTGTAACTGAAACAGACTTAAAATCCATTGTACCATGTGTGCAAGTCACACATTTCAGGACAAGCAATCAACATTTGCTTCTAATGGCATTTCAAAAACTGGAAATTACAGTGGTGGGAAGAGTACAAAGATTTTTGTCAATGTGATAACAGTTGCAAAAGAAGGGACATTTCTCAGTGTGCTAGAGTGGGAATGGCAGAATGCAATTGTGATGATTATTCCGGCAGAGAACATATCCACTGCCTTAGTCACCAGAAATTCTTTACCAAAGGTCCAATCCTGTACTCAAGAACTTCAGAGAAAGTCCCATTGAACTCAACAGGGGCCTAATTCTGAACAGGCTTGCATAAAATTGTTCTTGCTTCTCCACAGGCATCTTTAGCATGTTTTTGATAGTAGTAAAACTAGAGTTTTATGGGATAGCAGAAGTCACTGTTGGGGACTAGACTGGTCAATTTACAGAGAGATTCCATCGTCAGTTCTCTATTTTTGTTTCTTCACACTAGATGCATGAAAAAGTTGCATTTGTCTCTCTCTCTCTCTCTCTCTCTCACACACACACACACTTTAGATAATCTGGTGTATATTTTCTTGTCACAACAAAACTGTTATCTGCCTCTGAAAGGAGAAAGTGATAATGGAAATAACAGGACCTTTCCAAGACTTTACATGGCTGAATTTCAACAAATCTCTTTTGGTGACAAAAAACTCCTGATGAAATAAACTAGTAAGAAGAATCTTTGTCAGCTTCCTGAATCATCCAGTGCCTTCTTCAAAACCTCCATACCCCAATAAGGTATGATATTTAGACAATATCAAGGGCATTTTCACACATGAACCTTCAAGTGAGTTTTGCTTAACTAGTACAGGCAACGACTGATTTGCACAAGGGTTATGTTCTGGACCCCAGAGTACATTGATGGGGCCCATGTAAGGTCACCCCACCTGTTATGCCTCATTTTGTGACTTTTTGGGTCACTTCTGGGTTCAGCGCAATGCACATGTGCACGGTTGCAAACATATCTGACGCATCTAAAACGGTCACTGCCTATATTGTAATGTAATTGGTCACAATGCTCATTCAAATTACAAATGCTTTTCCTTGACTTCCTGTTCTGCTTTTAAATATACACACATTCACATAAAGAGCTCAAAGGACTCAATATAGATTTAAACTTAGAAACATAAGAAGAGCCTTGCTGGATCAGACCACAGATCCAACTAGTCCAGTATCTTGTTCTCACAGTGGCCAACCAGATAATAACTACTACTACTACTAGTAAAGGTAAAGGTACCCCCGCCCGTACGGGCCAGTCGTGTCCGACTCTAGGGTTGTGCGCCCATCTCACTTAAGAGGCCGGGGGCCAGCGCTGTCCGGAGACACTTCTGGGTCACGTGGCCAGCGTGACGAAGCTGCACTGGTGAGCCAGCACCAGCGCCGCACACGGAAACGCCGTTTACCTTCCCGCTAGAAAGCGTTACCTATCTATCTACTTGCACTTAGGGGTGCTTTCGAACTGCTAGGTGGGCAGGAGCTGGGACCGAAAGACGGGAGCTCACCCCACCGCGGGGATTCGAACCGCCGACCATGCGATCGGCAAGCCCTAGGCGCTGAGGTTTTACCCACAGCGCCACCCGCGTCCCTTCACTAGTAGTAGTATTTTATTTGCCCACTGCCCATCTGACTGGGTTGCCCCAGCCACTCTGGGCAGCTGTCAACAAATATAAAAGCATAATAAAACATCAAACATTAAAAACTTCCCAATACATGACTGCCTTCAGATGTCTTCTAAACAATGTATAGTTACAGTGTTGGTGCTGACCTTTAAAGCCCTAAACAGCCTCGGTCCTGTATACCTGAAGGAGTGTCTCCACCCCCATCGTTCAGCCCGGACACTGAGATCCAGCGCCGAGCACCTTCTGGCGGTTCCCTCATTGCGAGAAGTGAGGCTACAGGGAACCAGACAGAGGGCCTTTTTTGCAGTGGCGCCCGCCCTGTGGAACGCCCTCCCATCAGATGTCAAAGAGATAAATAATTACCTGACATTCAGAAGACATCTTAAGGCAGCCCTGTTCAGGGAAGTTTTTAATATGTAATGCTGTACTGTTTTTAACACTGATTGGGAGCCGCCCAGAGTGGCTGGGGAAACTCAGCCAGATGGGCGGGGTATAAATAATAAATTATTATTATTATTATTATTATTATTATTATTATTGTTGTTGTTGTTGTTGTTGTTGTTGTTGTTGTTGTTGTTGTTGTTGTTATTAATCTCCTTGACATCTGATGGGAGGGCATTCCACAGGGCAGGCACCACTGCCGAGAAGGCCTTCTGCCTGGTTCCCTGTAACCTCACTTCTCGCAATGAGAGAACTGGCAGAAGGCTCCCAGAGCTAGATCTCAGTATACTGGATGAATGATGCCTCTGGGAAGCCCATAAGAAGGACTCAAGCACAACAGCACAGTTCCCAGTCATGTTCCTCAGCCACTAACAGTCAGATACACCACCTCTGATACTGGAGGGTAGTATATAGTCATCATGACTATAGTAGCCATTGGTAGCCATATCCTCCATGACTAATCCCCTTTTAAAGACATCCAATGTAGCAGCCATCACTACATTTTATGGAGGCTTCACATTTTATGGGGGCTACCTTTGAAGGTGACCCGGAAACTACAACTAATCCAGAATGCAGCAGCTAGACTGGTGACTGGGGGAGGCTGCCGAGACCACATAACACCAGTCTTGAAAGACCTACATTGGCTCCCAGTACGTTTCTGAGCACAATTCAAAGTGTTGGTGTTGACCTTTAAAGCCCTAAACAGCCTCAGCCCAGTATACCTGAAGGAGTGTCTCCACCCCCATCATTCTGCCCGGATGCTGAGGTCCAGTACTGAGGGCCTTCTCGGTAGTGGCGCCCGCCCTGTGGAACGCCCTCCCATCAGATGTCAAAGAGATCAACAACTACCTGACATTTAGAAGACATCTGAAGGCAGCCCTGTTCAGGGAAGTTTTTAATGTGTGACATTTTAATATATTTTTAATCTTTGTTGGAAGCCGCCCAGAGTGGTTGGGGAAACCAATCCAGATGGGCGGGGTACAAATAATATATTATTATTATTATTATTATTATTATATAGAATATCAAGGGTGCTGTTGCTGTTATTGTTGACATCCGTCTGTCTCCAGAGACAATGGAGTGTGCCTCTGGGGGTCAAACTGCTGGAGAATCACAGCGCCTTCTCTTGTGACCTGAAATGGGAATACTTACTAAATAGGGTAATGGGAGGTAAATACATGGAGCATTAATGCTCTGGTCTGGGTTAAAAGGCTCCAGGAAAGGACAGATAAAGCAGGTTTGAACATCAAAATCTGCATTCACCATTTTGGGGGAGAAACAACTCCTACCCCCCTTTCCTATATTATCTGGGAATGCATCTGCATGATAGCCCTATAATTAATTCCCCCACCTGATAATTTTAGCTTCATAATTGCCCAGAAATGTTATGCTAGTCTTTTAGGGCCACCCGAAGCTCTAATTATTTTAAAAGTAGGTGTCAAAACTAGCTTTTTTAAAACAAAGCAACAACAACAACAAAAACCTGAACACCACTTTGCAGTCTATGGTTAAATATAAATGAATAAATATTACAGTTCTGTCTCATGAATAATAATGTTTGTACAGTGCAATCAGGTTAACTCTGTGTCCAGGCAGCTGTCTACCAGCTCCACCTGGTACGCAGGCTAAGACCCTACCTGCCCGCGAACTGTCTCGCCAGAGTGGTGCATGCTCTAGTTATCTCACGCTTGGACTACTGCAACGCGCTCTACGTGGGGCTACCTTTGAAGGTGACCCGGAAACTGCAATTAATCCAGAATGCGGCAGCTAGACTGGTGACTGGGAGTGGCCGCCGGGACCATATAACACCGGTTCTGAGAGACCTGCATTGGCTCCCAGTACGTTTCCGAGCACGATTCAAAGTGTTGGTGCTGACCTTTAAAGCCCTAAACGGCCTCGGTCCTGTATACCTGACGGAGCGTCTCCACCCCCATCATTCAGCCCGGACACTGAGATCCAGCGCCGAGGGCCTTCTGGCGGTTCCCTCATTGCGAGAAGTGAGGCTACAGGGAACCAGACAGAGGGCCTTCTCGGTAGTGGCGCCCGCCCTGTGGAACGCCCTCCCATTAGATGTCAAAGAGATAAATAATTACCTGATATTCAGAAGACATCTTAAGGCAGCCCTGTTCAGGGAAGTTTTTAATATGTAATGCTGTACTGTTTTTAACACTGATTGGGAGCCGCCCAGAGTGGCTGGGGAAACTCAGCCAGATGGGCGGGGTATAAATAATAAATTATTATTATTATTATTATTATTATCCAAGCTATGTCTACTCAGAAGCAAGTGTTGCTGAGTTCAATGGCACCTACGCCCTGCTACATGTGTGCAGGACAGAAACCTTACTCTCTCATACAGTTTTTCTTGATTTGCATCTATAGTTTATAAAGAGCCTACCAAGTATGGGTGATGTATTTTGCTTCTTCCGGTGAAGCTGTGTCTTGAAAGTGTGTGTTCAATTACTTCCTTTTTTGCTGTAGAGAAATCTAGCAGCCAGACGCGGCTTACCTCATACTTGGGATGTATAGATTCTCCCAGACTACTAAACAATGGGCATGCCATGTACAATCCTAGTCAGGATTGTGTCCTGGTGCATAAATGTGGGAGGAGCAAATAAACAAAATTTAAGCATCTGTTGTGAAAAAAGCCAAAGAATTATATGAAGGAACTGGACTTTCTAGATTTTTTTCTGGAAGTTAGGAATATCTATGTCGGGGGCTTTCTGGCTTCTGGCATTTGTCTGGGGTGGGGTTTTCAGGGAGAGGAGATACATACAGTGCTCACAATCACTGAGCAGGCTCTAAATAAAGTATGACATTTCTGCACAGCTTGCCAGATGTTGCCATTGCTTTAAAATCTCCTCCAGTTGGTACTTTTCAATAATGTGCTCAGCTTTTATGTCTAAAAATTATTAACAGCTTTTTATGATCTAATTATTTTCCGTATGCACATCAAGGCAGGATGGTATTGACTTCGCCTGACCTTTTAACAGAAAAGGTCTTCTAGTTAAAGGAAACATTTCTCTTTTACAGGAGCACTGTGCAAATATGCCCACAAACATTTTATAGCAAAGATAATAATACCATAGGATTTAGGTTCACTTCTCAGCTGAGAAAGCAAATCTTTTTTTTTCTTTTTAACTGAGATGCTTGGTCTATATCAACACATTGCACTAAATATCACATTCAAAGCTCGGAGTATTTATAACTAGCAGAGGAGCAAGGAAGATTGTGCAACAACAACAATTGCCATTTGATACTACTGGAGAATTGCAGGAATTGGCAGATGATGTGCAGGAGGTGGAAAATGAAGATTTTCCTATATTTCTGGGTGGCTATGATTCTGCATTTTTCCAAGTTCTGATTTCCTATGGCATTGTATTTATGACTGGTACAAGAGATGCTGGTTGTCACAATAAAAAAAACCGGATTCCCCCCCCCCCCAAGTTTTCCATTGACGAGTTGAAATCCTTATTTAATTTAATTATTTTAAAGATTTAGAAATCTGACTTCACAGCCAGAAGCTATCAAAGTGGCATACAATAAGATAAAATGATAAAGAATATGAAATATTAAATTATAAAAAACAACGAAACATTGAAACAATTGCACAATTAAAATTCCATAATATAGCTGGATCACACTTCCAGGAAAGCCTTAAACAAAAAACATATTCAACAGCCACAAAAAGCTGGCTAATTTCATCTGGTAGCAGATTCCTGGGGATTGGAGCTCCAACACTAAAAATCTGGTGTCTAGTGCATACTAAGCACTCCTCTGGGGCATGAGATACTCTTAGCCGTGACCCATCAGACAAGGATATATGGGATGATGGTATGATTTGTGAGATGGGTATGGGGTTGTTGACAACCATCCATCCATCTCAAGAGACAATGGAGTGTGCCTCCATCGGTGAAGTCAAACTGCTGGAGAATCGCAGCAACTGCTGTGGCTGCAGAGACTGGTAACTTGTAATTGCTGCCTCCCATGCTATTTTTGCTGCAATGGCAACACTGAAGTGGCTTCTATGGGGTGCAAACACTGGCAAAACTGAGATTTTTGAGTGTTCATATTGAGGTGTGTGTGCTAATTGGTTGCTGAACATTGAAAGTTTACATGATCCTGAGTGATCCAACCCCCTCCCCCGAAAAGCTCAACAACTTTGGCTCCCCAAAATAGCGCAACAGCTTTGGTCAATCCAACGGGTAGATTACTGCCAGTTTGCTTTTTTTATAGTGGGAGTAGATTGCAGTCTCTTGGAAGTTGAACATGCCTGCTATACTACACTGGCAGAAAGTCCCATGAACTTAGCAGGGCTTCCTTTTGACTAGACTTATGTAGGGTTGCACTGTAAGTGCTCAAAAGTTCCAGAAGCAAGGGATCATAGTTACTGGGCAGAAGTCTGTTTCTTCAAAAAATGGACAGTAAATTTACGTTGTTCAAATGGCCAGACTTGGCCCAGCACCATCAACTGATAATCTCTACTTCAGCTCATATCTGTAAATCCACTTCAACTTTAAAAATATATAATACAGTGTATGAGAGGGTGGGATTTCTATTAACATTGTGAAAAATCCATATATTTCATCTATTCTACCAGCAGCTTTCAAAGTATTGCTGATATACTCTAATTTGAGTAAATAGTAGCCTTGCTTTAAAACAAATTTGACAGTCTTATTTCTAATAGAGAAAATAAATGTAGAGTAAATTAGAAAAAGAATACATGGCTTTGTTGTTTGGGGTTTTTTATTATAAGGCTTTAGAGAGTTCACTAGTAAATCCCATGGTAATATTTGAAAATGGCATTGTAATATTTTGACAGCAATTTCCATGTTTCATTGATGGGCTTTATTTCAGTTTATTGCCATCCACAATGCCCATTAAAAATATAACTCATTGAAACTCACCCCACACGCATTTTCATTAAATCTAATCAATATTGCAAAAAAGAAAAAAAAGAAACAGACAGATGCCAAAAAAATGTCAGCACAAGTTTTGCTATTGCCTGAAATAGGGAAGGATGAAATTATATTAACTTTTAAGTAGAAACAAAAGTTTTCAGCTGATGCAGATAAACATCTATTAGATAAAATGGTTTTTTAAACCAAAAAAACAAAAAACAAAACTCCACCCACCACCCTGAATAAACACAGTCACACAGGCAAGCGGCCCTGTTATTGAATTTAAGTGGAAAATACATGCAGAACTCCAACCAAGATAAAACTAAATGAACAAGATGTAGCAATTGCAATATAATTTTACACATTAATTATGTACTCTTATCATAGTTGTATAACTAGCTGAGAATAACAAAAAGAGCAAGATAGCACCAAAGTTATTTTCCAAAGAGGAAATAAACAAACAAAAAAATACAGATATGCTAGTTATTAGATTACTAGAATTTTGCCTTGCAGAATAGCTTTCTTGAGGACAAAGACAATATTAATCATCTCTGTTCTTGGAAAATGATACCCTGTGTCTGGAAGAGTATTGTTGACATTTTCTTTTCCTCTTTAAAGTATCTTAATCCGTTATCAGGTTTGACTTGTGTAATGTGTCAGAAACACATCTCCTCATTTAAGTACTTTAATAGGATTGTATCTGTTCACGCAAACAGATTATAAAGCTCGTTCTCACCTATTAGGGCTCCATCCTCTGAAAAAGTTTTACACAGGCCTTGAATTCATGTCGTTTCAAATACTGTACCACATTTAGGATGCGTTGGGATGCATAAGGCTCTTTTCTCCTGAAATCTGGACTGCCATTGATATGACAACAGTTTTAAGTTGCACTCTAGATATTACCTATTATTATAATCCCCTACCCTCCAACATTTCACAGGGGCAAGCAGAGGCACATTTATAACACCCATATTCTCATAACAAATATCACTGTTTGAGCACTACTGAAGATACTACTTCATCCACTGAATTTTGTATTAATTAATTTTGCCACAGCCTGTCACATTAAGGAGGTGTTCTGGTTAAAGATATCCCAGAAGGACACCAGTACTTTACTCAGCTGATAGACTGTTTTCCTGGTGTTGGGTACATTTCTGCATCTTGAGATCCACAGATTAGTGAGGGCATCTGCAATGTAGATGCCAACACATTAACAGGTGCTTGCAATTGCATCCATGTGACTGGGACATGAAACTGGGCTGGTGTCTTGATTGTGTGAAAGCCTCTACATTAGCTGCTGTTCATGTGTAGGTTTCTTTAGCGCGGGTGACAGCACTCATATGTGGACATTTGTGTTAATTTATTTGAATTTCATCTCTTTGAATTTTTCAAAAATAAATATCACCAGAATCAATTTATATCCTGTATTTTCCCCTGACAACATTTAAGGTAGCTAACAGATAAAAATAAGAAACGCTAAAAACAAAGAAAAACATAATCATTAAAAAACCCAACTAAATATTGATAAGAGCTAAAACTATATACATATATATAATCTATTAAAACCATATCAATAGCTACAATAAAAGCTGCACTAATTTATCAGGGAGCGGTATGAGAAAATTGGGGTTGCTTGTGGTAAATAGGAACATTTGAAGTCTATGTAACTGAGGTGTTTTCAGACAGGTATTTACTGATGAACAGGACATGTTGCAACTTTTGTAGAGTTCATATTTATTTATACAGTTTCTATCCCATGCTTCCTCCCAAGGAAGTCAAGGGCAGCAAACACCAAAATGTTAAAACAACAGAATTTACTATATTATTGACACATTTTTAATTACTTAAAAAAAACATTTAAAAACAATCATGCAGCCTCACAGTTAATAATCGCAAGGTTGACAGGAAGACTATCTTTCAGCCATCAGATGTCCTGCAAAACAGGAATGCTTGTAAATTCTTCTTGAAAATTAATAATGATGGCATTCTATTTCACCACCAATAGTATGTAGAAGCCAATATCACAGTGGTTGAGGATAAGTTTTGTATATAGATACTCTTAATGTTTTAGTTCCCAGACTCTCTATTTGCTTCCTATTACGTTACACCAGGCTTCCTCAACCTCGGCCCTCCAGATGTTTTGAGACTACAATTCCCATCATCCCTGACCACTGGTCCTGCTAACTAGGGATCATAAGAGTTGTAGACCAAAAACATCTGGAGGGCCGAGGTTGGGGAAGCCTGCCTTACACAATGACAGCAGAAGTTTAATTTCTACCGAGGTGGCAGTGGGTACCATTCAGTACTGTTCTACTGTTTAAGATAATGTGTGAAATACAGGCACAAACACCACCATCCTTTTGACAAACTTTCTCTTATCAACTTGGAGAAGCATACATTAGCGTAAAGGTCAGGAATACTTCCTGCACAATTTCAGGTCAATAATAATTTCAATGCCAGCTTGAAATAGAAAATGAATGTTCCTTAGGCTAAATTTCATGTGATAGAAGGAGCAAAGAATTTGTCACTATTTACAACTGCTTGATGTGGTTACATCTATTAAGTCCTTTGGTCCTCCAGGGAGAAAAGAACAGGTCATTTCCCTCTTCTGAACTCCAAACCCAAGGCCTTACGGTAATTTTAAAAATGTTCTTTAACCTGATTTAATATATTGAGTTGAGATACATTCCATTAGATATAATTAGATCTAGACAGGAAAGGTAGTTCTGAGAAGCTAATGAAATATCATTAAAACTGAATCTAAGATTGTTGATTAGGGTAAAGCTAATCCTGATTAGGATAAACAAGCTGGGTGAGAAAAATCTTATTTCCCCCCTCTTTTAAGGTTGTTTTTTAAAAAAAATATATAAATAAATTATGTGAGGGTAAGAAGCATAAGAAATGGGAAACATTTCAAGATGTTAAAGACCATTTTCCGGTACTCTGAAATTTAGGCACTTCACTGCCCTATCATTAATATCTGTATTTCCATCTCACAGCAATGGTTGTATGCCCTGCTCCAGAGCTATGTGTACACTGAAGTGTGCACTCAGAATTTCTGCACAGCCAGGCTACCCTTTTCCTGTTTTATGAACAGGGATGACAGCATTTCAGGAGCAAAGTTAATCTGGAAACTTCCATGGGTGGGTACATTCCATTCGCACATCATTTGTGCACATCAAAGTGCCATTGTGAGGGTGGTATATAAAGCACTTGTAGCGTGTTCAAAACATTCAAGACACATTATTTTGTAATCCTTTTAACTATCTTATAAGGCAGGGGCTCTCAAACTTTCTAGCATCAGGTTAAAAAATCCAGAGGTTAAAAAAAAATTACTGAGGCCTAAAAAGGTAAAGGTACCCCTGCCCGTACGGGCCAGTCTTGACAGACTCTAGGGTTGTGCGCCCATCTCACTCAAGAGGCCAGGAGCCAGCGCTGTCCGGAGACACTTCCGGGTCATGTGGCCAGCATGACATCGCTGCTCTCGCGAGCCAGAGCCGCACACCGAAACGCCGTTTACCTTCCCGCTATAAAGCGGTCCCTATTTATCTACTTGCACCCGGGGGTGCTTTCGAACTGCTAGGTTGGCAGGTGCTGGGACCGAACAACGGGAGCGCACCCCGCCGCGGGGATTCGAACCACCGACCTTTCGATCGGCAAGCCCTAGACGCTGAGGTTTTACCCACAGCGCCACCCGCGTCCCTACTGAGGCCTACCAGACCCCAAAAGACAATTCAAGAAGCAGAGACAGTCACAAAATGGTGGGAGACTGAGGTGGACTTTTGCACAATCTGCTGGCAGTTACAAACATAATTTCCTATTGATATCTAATCCTGGCTTAGAAATAGCTTCTCCTTTTTGTTATTCCTTTGTCTATCCACCCCCTTCCCTTCCCTTCCCTTCTTCCCATTCATCCTTACACATCTCCAAAAAGAGGAAACACATTACTCCAAAAAAAATAAAGATTTGTAAATAAATTGTGCTATTGTTGTAAGCAAAAAATGGCTTATCTTCTGAGTTTATGCCAATAAAACTCAGAGATGTAAGGAGTTAGGATTCCATCATTGTTTATTGCAAAGCAATAGGTTACAGTCAGATTATTCTGTGAAACTGCACCCATGCTCATTGGTTCAGGCAGTGGTATTTATAAGGTTTCAAACCAAAGGATTCAAATTTTCACCAGTCATGTACATCATTACCTCATTTTATGTTTAATAAAAAAGGTAAAGGTACCCCTGCCCGTACGGGCCAGTCTTGACAGACTCTAGGGTTGTGCACCCATCTCACTCAAGAGGCCTGGGGCCAGCGCTGTCCGGAGACACTTCCGGGTCATGTGGCCAGCGTGACATTGCTGCTCTCGCGAGCCAGAGCCGCACACCGAAACGCCGTTTACCTTCCCGCTAGTAAGCGGTCCCTATTTATCTACTTGCACCCGGGGGTGCTTTCGAACTGCTAGGTTGGCAGGCGCTGGGACCGAACAACGGGAGCGCACCCCGCCGCGGGGATTCGAACCGCCGACCTTTCGATCGGCAAGCCCTAGGTGCTGAGCCTTCTACCCACAGCGCCACCCGCGTCCCTTTATGTTTAATGCACATGTGCAATAAGCGCTGGCAATTTCTGCTGATTCAGTTCTGATTCCCATCGTTCTGTTACATTGTGTTAGTATGCATTTTGGGAACCTGTGTTACGTTTGCACAATGTAGCAACTGTTCTGTTCTAGCTTTAGGCTGTATCTTTGTGATCCACATATTAGCTGTATTCCTCCCCCAGTTGGGGTGGGGGCAGCAACTTGCAAAACCATCAGTTTCATAAAGCAACAGGTTACCATAACTTCTCTATTAGAAGTGCACTGAGGGATTTCCAGGGGTACGCATAATCACATTTATTGTTTGTGCACTCTATGATACAAAAGTGTTTCCTCAGCAGTCAGAGAAGAAAGCTGCTGGGCCCAAAAGTGGACTGACACAATGGGACAGAGTCTTCCTACACTTGAAGCTGAAGAGGGCAAGAGGGGGAAGGAACTTACAAAGAGGTACTACAAAGAAGGACAACAAAACCAGAAGAACTTTGTGGCCTACCAGATGTTGCCGAACTCCCATCAGCCCAAGACAGCATGGCCAGTGGTCAGGGATTGATGGGGACTGTGGTCCAGCAACACCTGGAAGGCCATAGGCTCCCCATCTCTGTTCTAGATTTCCCCTTATGTCCTATCTGAATTCACCAGGGTTGGTCAATGTTAGTGCATACACTAACAATGGCTTTTTCACTTGGTGCTTATTATTGCTGTTGTTGTTATTTATGAAATTAATATACAGTGGTTCTCCTGCCAACCTAGCAGTTCGAAAGCATGTCAAAGTGCAAGTAGATAAATAGGTACTGCTCCGGTGGGAAGGTAAACGGCGTTTCCATGGGCTGCTCTGGTTCGCCAGAAGTGGCTTAGTCATGCTGGCCACATGACATGGAAGCTGTCTGCGGACAAACGCCAGCGCCCTCGGCCTATAGAGTGAGATGAGCGCACAACCCCAGAGTCGGTCACGACTGAACCTAATGGTCAGGGGTCCCTTTACCTTTACTTCAGGTTACATACACTTCAGGTTACAGACTCTGCTAACCCAGAAATAGTACCTCGGGTTAAGAACTTTGCTTCAGGATGAGAACAGAAATCAGGCTCCGGCGGCGCGGCACCAGCGGGAGGCCCCATTAGCTAAAGTGGTGCTTCAGGTTAAGAACAGTTTCAGGTTAAGAACAGACCTCCGGAACGAGTTAAGTACTTAACCCGAGGTACCACTGTACTGTGCTTCAGCCAAATATCACTGGGTGGTTTACAACATAAAACCACAAAAATACAAACTATAATAACAAACCAAAGCAATATTTCCAACATACACAGTTTAAAATACCACAGATTGTTTAATTAGTCCAAGGCCTGAGAGAAGAGGACTGCTTTTGTCTGGTGGTTAAATGTAACAGAGATGCCAGGTGAGCATTCCACAAACAGGGAGCCACTTCAGAAAAGGCCAATTCTTGCGTTGTCGCCCTCCAAACCTCACACAGAGGAGGCATAAAAAGATGGAAGTCAGGTGCTTGCTTCAAACTGGTGACGGGGCTGTATTTTTAACTGGTGATGGGCTTTTAAAAATGTTTGTTTTACTATTTTAATTTCATTGTTTAATGTTTTCATTTGTAGATGGTATTGTTTTAGGTACTGCTTGTGGATAGCATTGAACTTACAGAAACATAGGCTGTAATTATCAGTACCCTCCACAACAACAAAAACTGAGAATTATTTTATTAAAACTGCAAGCTTCTAAGGTAGCAGTACTCTTTGGGCCACAAGGTTATTTGTTTTTAGAGGCTAAGATGACCATTATTTTGGAATGTGTTTAAAAAGCAGATTGGCCTGAATTTCCCAAGTTACTTTCATTTTTCAGGATAAAATAATGAAATCTCATTTTTGCTTCAGCCACCCACATAGAAACTTTTTGCACAGAAACACAAGTATTTTATATATATAGCCAAGCCAGCATCTTAAAAAAGCTCATTATTATATTGTGTTATGATGCATGGTTTTTTTATATATAATAAAGTGGCATGTCTAAATGGCAAAAAGCAGGCTTTCTACCAAAAATGTAAAGTCTTTTATAGCATTATCTCTTTTTTGCACAGGAGAAAAGCCATTATCGGTTGATATACCAAATATGCATGCTTAGAAATAGAAGCAGATCAATTTAACACAAAATATTCACATATATTTTATATTGCCATAATAGTCAAAGACATTTCATAGGATGTTGGGAACAGAAGTCAGATAAGATTTTCATGAAATTATGCCCTACCCTGCAGAAGAAACTATAGGCACGCTCAACAAAAAATGCAGTTGTTATCTACATATTGCATCTCTACAGCACAGTGTATAAGGAGTTGGATTTAATCACTTTAAATCTGTCAGTTCTTTTGCTGAACAATTCTGGTATACGATTGTTGCACGATTGTTCAGGAATAATCTACCCTTTGTTTTTGTGATGAGTTTTGTGATAGTACTAAACCAGCAACTTGCCTTTCATGCTCTGAGAAACTAGACTTTGCAAACTGGAGTCAAATTGACAGAGTGGGAACGCATTTTGGCACACCGACATGAAACATCCGATTTGGTGACAGCAGTAAATGAATGTTCATGCTTCCTCTTGGTATGTGGGAATTAGAATCACATGCTAAAACATTGCTTGACTCCTTGCTAGCACCAACTTCCAAAAGAAGGCATTGGTAAGATAACATAATAAAAACATCCCATCAGCTTTGCCTCTAACCATGCCATCCAAACTCTTCTGCATTTGTTCCGAAAAGGAACAGACTTTAAGTTGGAACAGGTTACCAGCTTTCTGGATACATAAGATTTGAACGCTTGACAATTAAAATTAAGAATGTGATTCCTCTGTTACAGGGGAAAGAATGGCTGCACAGTTTCACATCTAGCTACATGCATGACAAGCTTGTGTGAGTGGCTGGCGTAAGAAGAACAGCTATGCTGTATCATGTGCCAGAAAATCCATGGATTTGAGACACAGTTCACCCAGAAATAAATAAATGATAAATAATCAATTCCTCCCTACTTAAGATACAGAAGCTGAGCTTGTACTGTGTATAGATTGTTGCACCCTAAACTTTGAAGGCTGGTTCTTTTTTTACTGCATCAAACTTGGGTGTGCATGCCACACACCAACACACACACACACACACACACACACACACACACACACAGACCTTCTAAATTATGAACAGCGTATACATTGCGTGTGTGAAATTATTCCCCTTTAAACGAAATTTGGTGGATGAACGGATCAGGGCACCCTTCATTGTTTATGTTAAAGCGAAAAAAGAGACAGGGAGAAGTGTGCACATAGATCAAACGTACTTGGCAAAGAGAATGTGTGTTTTGTACCCAGAAAGCCAACTGAGAATTGGCTCTGTGAGTCTCTTCAGTTGCTATTCTTGCCTGTGTGGCGAGAAGGAGACACTGAAGGAAATATGGGACACACTATACAAGTCAGTCAGAAGTAAAGAAGTATATTTCACTCAAGTTTCAAGAATGATTATATATAAACAACAGTTCCAATAGTGTCAGCAATATTTCGGCCTGACTTCCAAGCTAGTTCAAAATAAGCCTCAAGGACCTCTATTCATCCTCTGCCATTTATCCCCTTGAGTGGAAAACCCTCTAGGAGAAAATCAGCAGTTCTATCTCTTGTATCAAATTGGTCTAAGGCACAACGAACCAGAGCAATTAAAAAACAAGCAGGCTTGGAATAAGTGTGGATTTTATTAATACCTTTTTATGCTTTGTTAAATACTGCATACATGTTAAGGTTTCTATCCTGCTGACTGCCATCATGGTAGGTGGAATATATATATATATTTAATTGTATACATATATGGATCTTTTTTCCGCTAGCATAGAAAACACATGACCTGCTTTTAGACTAGGATTCATTCACTGATCAGCCACCCAGCCCAAATTTTAATAGAAAGTCTCTGAATAGCTTATAATCGCAGCTAATATGTACTAATAACAGCTCTGAGGATATGCCTAAGATTATAATATATTAAAAGACCCATCAGCTTTTCAGAAGAACATGTAATTTTATGTTCATTGCTTCTTGGTTTCTGACTCGCGAATTTGGATGGTTGCACCTCAATTTAAAGTTGAATAAAGGTAATATAATATTAATAAAAACTCCAATAAAAAGTTAAAGTTGTGTTCCCAATAGCATTAATGACCGCTACGGTCATTACCATGAGATAATTGACCTTCCTGAACCTCTTTTCACATGGAAACTTCCACCCAGTACAGCCAATTATTTAACCGTAATGAGTGCTCTATAAGAGATTATTGTTTAACCAGGTATCCTGGCATAGTACTTTTGCCCAGCTTCTGAATTCTCTAACAAACGTTGCAATGTATATGTTATACCTTTCTCATTTCCTAAGGAATATTTCCAAGACTTACTTTCTTTTTTTCCTATGAAGCTGGCACAACTTCATACAATATTAAATACACTAGCGTCTCAAAAAATAAATATGTGGGAATTCCTGTAGCTACATTTTGTGGAGAAGAAATAGAAGGTAAGATGAATGGGATAGGAAGCCTGAACTTTTGCTTAGAGAAAATGTAAGCTGAGATTATTGGGTGAAAAGATGTCATGGATACTGGTCCAGTTTAACTATTCACCTAGAACAGGGAACCAATTAATCTGGTCCTACATACAGTGGTACCTCGCAAGACGAATGCCTCGCAAGATGGAAAACTCGCAAGACGAAAGCGTTTTTGGTTTTTTGAGTTGCTTTGCAAGACGATTTTCCCTATGGGCTTGCTTCGCAAGACGGAAACGTCTTGCAAGTTTGTTTCCTTTTTCTTAAAACCGTTAATACAGTTGTGACTTGACTTCGAGGAGCAACTCATAGCACGCGGTGTGGTAGCCTTTGTTGAGGTTTTTGAAGACTTTGGTGATTTTTGAAGCTTTTCCAAAACTTTTCCGACACCGTGCTTCGCAAGACGAAAAAATCGCAAGACGAAAAAACTCGCGGAACAAATTAATTTCGTCTTGCGAGGCACCACTGTATTTGGATGCAAATCCTCATGTGATGTGTTCAGTTTAAGCACTGAAATCTTGTAGGCTCTATAAACTGCAGCTGATTTCACTTATGGGATCAGAATGATATGGCTTGATTTGGATCTCAGTGGTCGTCATAATCCTTGTACTGAAACTCTACCTGGAGCACTCTATCTCAACTCCAAAGTAATTTCCAAATTGAAAGGTGGTTTCTGAGCAGGGCGTTCTCTAACATGACATAAATACAGTATATACAAGTAAACACAAAAATAGTGTGAGTGGTATGTATAACATAACATGTACTTAGACCAGGGCTGGATTTAGGTTTGATGAGGCCCTAAACTACTGAAGGTAGTCCAGCTGTCCTTGATCAACAACAAATTGTCACTGTTTTTTGTGTTGATATGGTAATTTATGGACCTAATAGGTATCTAAAGCCATTTGCACATAACAAAACACTGTTGCTGTATGTAGGTTTTATTTTATTTGTTTTTTATCTAAAAATTTGGAAATGTACATCCAGGTGGTTTTTCCCCCTTTAACTTTTTGGGGGGTCCCCAAGAGAGTGGGGCCCTAAGCTATAGCTTGTTTAGCTTATACGTAAATCTGGCACTGATTTAGACACAAGGTGTTTCCAGATTGCTGTTGATTACACAGTTAGAGATGATTTGGTGCTCTTGTGCAACAAATCCATTCCAGCCTCTAGCCTGCAATATTGGACATTTTGTGATCAGGAAAGTGATGGGAAAATGCACTAGAAAATGTGGGATAATGCTGGCTGGATGCAATGTTACCTAACCTCCCTGCAAGCATATCAGAATGAATGCTCAGGGAACAGTTGCTATTGTCCACGCAGCCTGCAAACTATGTGGAAACAAATCATTATGACAGCACAATAAACAGGTCGTCTGGAAGCAACCACACTGGATATCAGATACAAGGGCTGTTTGCCTATTTTTTCCTGGGGAAGAATCTCAACCTGACGCGGGTCGTTTACAAAGTGGGATGAGCAGAAAGGAACAAGTGAACCAGGCTACACCATTTTTATTTGAAAAATGTAATTTACCAACTCCAAACCTACTTGATATAGACTAGTTTTTACTTTACTTTTCTTTTTCCTCCTCTTTACTGAGGGGAGGGGCAGAAGGTTGTGTGAGAACTCATGATTTGTAATGTGAGATATTTCACCTCAGCAAGGAACTTATTAATATTTCTACAATATGTTGAAGCTATACTGAAGGTTTGAAAAAGGAAAGCAAAAGTTGAAAGAAATGGAAATCTCAACAAAATCTTAGCGTTAAATGCAGAGAAATTGTGTATCTAATGATTTGTAGACTGTCCTAAAATTCATTGTTTGTCCCCAAACTGAGAATTTAAACTTGCAGTTGACTCTTCAGAGCAAACTTTTCAAAATGGCTGCAGCTAATTTTACCCCACTCTGACAAATAGTAAAATTGGAAAAAAGAATCACCAAACTTACAGATGGCCCCATTGGAAAATGGTATTTGAAAGGCTTCTTTATTCAGAATGTCATTGAGTAAACTCAGTACTATACCAACAAAGCAAAACAAAAAGTAAGGTTTTTTTATTATTTGTATAAAATATATTATTCTTTCAGGCTGTACTGAAATAGTTCCTATTTAATTGCACAGAAACCCTAAGAAGGTTACAGCAGTGAAACATTAAAATTCTAAGGGCAACTAATAACATTAAAACTTTATAGCCCCAGATAGAATAATTTAGACAAAAACAACATGAACATATGTTTTGTGTAATAATAACAAACATTTATAGCTGTCAAGAGAGAAAAACACAGGTTTATGCACACCTTAATGGCGTGCATGGCTGAGCATGAGTATATTTAAAACATAATATATTACAAAATTGACAGCAGGCATGACTCTTCTGGGTACTATGTTAAATCAATGAATAAATTACCAAAAGTGTGCTGTGGCTGTTTGGATGTGTAATTGAGCTTAACGTATGTAGTGTTATTTCAAAAGAAACTGTTCAAGGAGTTTCTAGACCAATCCACTATGCATCTTTTTTAAGCTGTTTGCAAATAGCAATAAATGAAACTGTCTCACAGTAGGAAGGAAGTTTAGTTATATACACATTAGGCAAATGGGGGGAAAAGTTAATTTTAATATGCTTTTCAAGAATTAAAAACAAACTAACAACAGCAACAGTACTTGATGCTTTCCAAAAAACCCCAGCATTTTCATACTGTGATTTAAATTTATTTTAATTAAGGATTATTCTCTATTCCAAAGCACTTATGCCAAAGTAAATCAAGAAGAAATTCACCGAATACATTGCAGGTGTGCCATGTTGAAAACCTTGCAGTAAGGTCAAAACTAAGGCCAAAGTCTATTACATCCCTAAATCCTGGGCATTAAAATATCATCCATTCAATTTAAAAGCATCCTAAGTTGCAGCAGGGGAGTATTTTATTTTTTAAAGCATTTATATTTTAAAATGTGAATTAATAGTTAAACTTGATTTTGCAAACTGAAGCAGCAGGAAACCTAGAAGTACAAAAAACAGCCCATAAATATGGTATCTAGGAAAACAATTTCTGCATACATATTTCCATTTTAAATTACTAAGCAATTCATCTTACTCGTTGAATTCATTTAATGAGAAAGTGAACACATTTGATATCTTATTTTGGCTATTTTGCTACCCTGTCTTATTTTTTTGGTTGCCAATGTGGTGATATTTTTAAGTTTGAAACAATGGTAGTTTCAAGTTAGATGAGATCTAGAGGCTGAACTGAAGGAGAAATTGAAGCTGTGGGAGGAAGAAAGGGTGGCGGGACTTGTTGGGCTTTCTGCTGAGTTCTGTTGCGGAAAGACATACCTGGCTCTGCTAAATCTGGATCTTACATTTAGACAAGGAAAGACTAAACGTGTAGGGTGGTCAGTGTCAAGTGATAAGTGCTCTTATGCACTGGAAAGGAAACATGTGTACAGTGGCGTAGCGTGGGGGGTACAGGGGGGGCCGGCCGCACCGGCCGCAACATCTGGGGTTAGGGCAAATCCATTGGTTAGGGGGCGCAAATCCATGGGTTAGGGGGCGCAAATTACTTGCCTTGCCCCGGGTGCTGACAACCCACGCTACGCCACTGCATGTGTATCAGTGAAATGATGTAAAATAGGTGGTTGTGAGTAGAAAGGAAGACTTAAATAGGCCCAGGTGGCTTGGTAAACACTTTTTAGAACCTCTGTTCTATGACATTCTGTTAATAGCTGAAATCTCCAGTAGCTATGTCTGAGCTAAGCTGGACAATTATTTTATTAAGTCATGCACTGTCTATTTGCCTTGACATTCTTTCCATATTCCTTGCATATGGAAAGGCATGGGTTTGTGTGTGTGTGCTTAGAGTCCAGAGTCTTCCAAAATATGTCTCATGCCTACGGTGAAAGAATGAGCTGGCGAGGTACAGTGGTACCTCGGTTTTCGAACGCAATACGTTCCAGAAGACCGTTCGAGTTCCGAAACGTTCGAAAACCAAAAACTCAATACTGAAAACTCAGTATGGAAGCTTTTACTTCCGGGTTTATGGCGTTCGAAAACCGAAATGTTCGTCAACGGAAACGTTCGAAAAGCGAGGTACTACTGTATATGGTTGGAGCTTAAGATGAGGCCAAATGGATGCTAAATAAGTCATGGAGAGAGTACCTTCTCATTATATTCCTGATATTGAAAAGGGACTGTCATTAATGGAGACCTGGGTCCTTCCCTTTTCCAGCATTAAAAAATCTTTCACCACAAAGTCTACTTGTCAATTCTACCACAGCACAAAAACATTTTGAAGTCTGCCAGATATAAAATTCAGGATGTCCAAATAGATTTTGTCTTCAAACATTGTTTTACCTGTTTTTCCCTTTGTGCCCACCCTGGTGGAGAATAGTTGTGTTTTATGTATTCTGCTGGGAGCAGAACTAAAAGATTCTACAGATAAAAAGGTTGCTATAAGATGTTGTGCTGAAAGACTAAAACAGGCAAGTACTGGAAAAGAAAGAAAGAAAGAAAGAAAATATGCTACACAACCCAGCAGAGTATGAAAGTAATTAAAATAGTTTAAAGAGAATGCTAACATGCAGAACCTAAAATTTGCCTTTATCTAACAGTATCTTTGTTCATATCAACGTTCCTTTTGTTCTGTATTACATAGATAGTAATTCTTCAACATCAACCGTAACAGCAAAAATTCAAATACTGAACTACTAATTAAGCACAGTAATATTTATAAGGTGTTAGTTTATTCTGCAGATATGAACACTTAATTTAACACACAAATACAATAAAAGTATGAAATGCTTTTCGTAGGGGGGAGGAGACAACAGAGCAGTGAATAGTGAACCATAGTCAATGGAATGAAGAAATGTTTTTCATTTCCAGAAGTAGCATACTATTTCAATAATATGACAGACACTGTATGCTTGTAAGAGAAAGCTAATTTTTAAAACAAAAATTGTGATGGCTGCAGTATAAATATGCATGTAAAGAGTTTTTAAGGCTAATATTTTTTAATGCTTTTTTTAATTGAATAAAGACACAGTGACTGGTGTGGAACAGAATTGATTCAAGAGATATTTCCTGAACCATTTAAAAAAAAAAAGCACATTCAGTGCCTACTCAGAACAAAACATTTCCCTTTGTTATTGGCTCAGCCATGAAAAACCACAACACAACAATGAACAAATGGATTAAAAATGCCCATTGAGACACATAAATTTGTGACCAGGGTGAAGCTAGCCATTAGAGAAGTAAATTTCTATGGATAAAATTGTCTCTCTAGTTTATTTGTGGGAGAAAATAGACCTGTTTTAAAATAAATAAATCTGTTTTAAAATAAGATGCTCAGGAGAGAGGGAGTACAAAAGACTTCAAAGCTTTCATTCCACCTATTACACAAATTCAAAATACTTAAGCTGATGAGAAAAAGAGCCCCAGAAAGGAATGTTCAGGCATATTTACAAACTTCACTTGGCCTTTAAGGTGGCAATCCCATACCTATTTACCAGGGAGTAAGCCCTATTGTAGGGGACGCGGCTGGCGCTGTGGGTAAAAGCCTCAGCGCCTAGGACTTGTCGATCGAATGGTCGGCGGTTCGAATCCCCGTGGCGGGGTGCGCTCCTGTTGCTTAGTCCCAGTGCCTGCCAACCTAGCAGTTCGAAAGCACCCTCGGGTGCAAGTAGATAAATAGGGACCGCTTACTAGCGGGAAGGTAAATGGCATTTCCGTGTGCGGCTCTGTCTCCAGAGCAGCGATGTCACGCTGGCCACGTGACCCGGAAGTGTCTGCGGACAGCGCTGGCTCCCGGCCTATAGAGTGAGATGAGCGCACAACCCTAGAGTCTGTCAAGACTGGCCCCTACGGGCAGGAGTACCTTTACCTTTACCTTAAGCCCTATTGTGGGACGCGGGTGGCGCTGTGGGTAAAACCTCAGTGCCTAGGACTTGCTGATCGTAAGGTCAGTGGTTCGAATCCCCGCGGCGGGGTGAGCTCCCGTCGTTCGGTCTCAGCTCCTGCCCACCTAGCAGTTCGAAAGCACCCCTAAGTGCAAGTAGATAAATAGGTACCGCTTTATAGCGGGAAGGTAAATGGCGTTTCCGTGTGCGGCGCTGGTGCTGGCTCACCAGAGCAGCTTCGTCACGCTGGCCATGTGACCCGGAAGTGTCTTCGGATGGCGCCGGCTCCCGGCCTCTTGAACGAGATGAGCGCGCAACCCTAGAGTCGGACACGACTGGCCCGTACGGGCAGGGGTACCTTTACCTTTACCTTTAAGCCCTATTGTGCTCAATGGGAATGACTTCTGAATAGACACGCAGAAGATCATGCTGTTAGTTTAGGAACCTAATATTTAACTAATGCCTATCTACTTTTCACTGCTGTTGGGGTTGTTTCACTTCAGACTGCAGGTGGGAGCCCACATCACTTAAATGGTCTTTCATACAATAATGGGGTGGGGGACTCTTTCACATCCACTAGATAACTGGGGGGGGGGGGGAGAAGTAGCCTTAAATGAATAGTCAGTCATGTGAACCCACACCTACAGTTTGAAATGATTCAGCCCAGACCTGAGAAATTGGGTTGGCAAAAACAGAACTCCACAGCGCCTTCTGGTGACACAGTGTTATAATGCATATACAACACATACAAAAAAAGTGCTTTTTCTTTGTCAATGTAGCTGAGTCCACGGGCTCACCAAATCAGTGCATGTTCTATTTATTTATCAAATTTATACCCCACCCTTCCTCCCAAAGGATCTAACTGGTTTCCAGAACTTTTTGGTCATTGTACTTAACAGACTGAACTGTGGAACAACAATAATAATAACTTTCATTATTGCTATTGTTTTCTGGTACAGCGCCCTGAAATCCTCATTTGATATTTTAATTAAGTACATAAATATTGATACTGGTTTTATCTAATTATCTATTGCAGTCACCATGGCAACACATATTCCCCTGACATAAGGGGTGGAGTTGGAAGTGGGACAAAGTTTGCTGACACTAGACAGCAATCAGTCAGGAGTTGATGTGGTGCTTAATTTGTGTACAGGCTGACTGACAGTGACATAGATCACTTTCTATACTGTGACACTGACAAGCAGCAAAATTGCACTCCACCTCACAAGGGTTCTCTGAAAAACAAAAAACCCCTGGTAATTCTCTAAGCTGGGTGTTGATTTTATATATTTATCTGTACCTCAGCCATGCACTGAGTGAATTGCTCTCAATTTGTATATGCTGTGAGGAACTTCAGAAATATTCACACTCCCCACTTTTTAGAAGCTCCCATATAAGTAAACTGGGGTGTGACTGTTTTCCAGCTTATCTGAAACCCTGAACAATAGGCAGCATAGATCCCATTTTGAAAAAGGTACAAAAGCAAGCATCAGGCACCCAGCTCAGTCAGTAGAGCATGAGACTCTTAATCTCAAGGTTGTGGGTTCAACCCTTGTCTACTTTCCTCAAAGATTGGTCTTTTTGCGATAATGGGGAAATGCACTGATCTAACCTGCCCTGCAAGCAAATCAGAATGAATCCGTATTAAAAGCCAATGTGATCTAATTTCCCTGCAAAGAAATCAGGATGGCTGTTCTACAAACAGGTCATATAAAATTGTGCTCTTTCTTTGCTCTCTCTCTCTCTCTCTCTCTCTCTCTCTCTCACACACACACACACACACACACACACACACTGCTATAACTGAATTGCAGTTTGAAAACTTTTACAATTCCATCATTCATAGCTTTTGTTCTTGGTAAAGGGGTGAGCTCCTGTTGCTCTGTCCCAGCTCCTGCCAACCTAGCAGTTTGAAAGCACACCGGTGCAAGTAGATAAATAGGTATTGCTATTTATCCAGGGGTCCTTTACCTACCTTTTAGCTCTTGGTAAACCATGATGGCTATATTAAACATAACAATGAATTTTAAGCCACTGTTGCCTTTTACTGTATGATGAAAGATTATTATGAGAAATGCTATATCTGTTTCTTTAATTGTACAATTAACCGTGCAACCTTATACGTGTCTACTCAGAAGTAATCCCATCTGAGTTCACTGGCGCTTACTCCCAGGCCAAGTGTGTACAGGATTGCAGCTTTAGTTACAAACCACTGCTGTGATAACTTTCTTTCAACAGCAGATTCAAAACATGAATCTTGAGAGATTAGAAACCTAGAGCTGAAAAGCCCTTTAAATGAACTTAGGAAAAAGCAACATATCTGCTCACGTATATGACATTTCTCTGTATTGATCTGAAGACCCAAATCAATTCACTTGTACTTTTTCAGTATCATAATACTAATCTTAAACATTACAGGAAAAGCAGGGTGGCTCGAACCATCAAGATGCATTAGAATTTCCAACCATAGACTTACAATTTGTAGCTACCATTCAACCTTTCTTTTCCTTTCGGCTTGCTCAGCTATTTCACAACTGCCTCCTCAGATTTTCCAATCAAGTTTTGCTTTTCTGTGTCAGGAATAGGGATTAGTATTTTGGACCTACTTTTACTGTACTGTGAATTAGACTTCTCAGGTAAACATATTAGGAAATTCTTTATATGGTGCAAATTATGTTTTTCACCTCTCGTAGTATATAAACCCTTCCATTTTATTTTATTTAGCGACAAACCCATGTGGATTTTTGTCTGTGCAAGCCCACCTCATCATAAAATTTAGTACGTGAATGAGAGTTCATTGGTGTGTCAATGGGAGCTTCGCCCCCAATTTTCTTATGTGAGATTTTCAGTAGCTTTTGCCTTGGAACAAAATTAAACACCTAGAATAAAATTAATCATAGCTATTGCCTGAATACATCTGGCCCTCCAGATGTTGTTGGACGACAGCTTCCACCATTCCTTATTGTTGTCCATCCTGGCTGGGACCCAAGGGATTGGGGTCCAGCACCATGGTTTCCCTGATCCTGCTTCAGTTATTATTATTTTTTACATTTATATCCTACCTTTCCTTCAAGGAACTCAAGGCGGTAGACGTGGTTTTCCTGCTTCCCTAATTTTATCACCACAAGAACCCTGTGAAGTAATTTAGGCTGAAAGACAGTGACTGGCCCATAATAATGTAAATATGGGGGAGTGGAGTTATTGTTTTGTTTTTATTATGTATTTTGGATTGTTTATCTTGTATTTTTATGTTGTGAACCTGCCCTGAGATCTGAGGATGAAGAATTCAATAAATAGAAATTAAAATATAATAAATAACATGCGTAATTTCAAGGAGAACTAAACATTATTCTCTCTCTCTCTCTCTCTCTCTCTCTCTCTCTCTCGTGTGTGTGTGTGTGTGTGTGTGTGTGTTAGTAACTGGGGTTTATTCAAGGAACAGTTTCAGTAAACCTTGATACAGTGGTACTTTGAGTTAAGTACTTAATTAGTTCCAGAGGTCCGTTCTTAACCTGAAACTGTTCTTAACCTGAAGCACCACTTTAGCTAATGGTGCCTCCCGCTGCCGCCGCGCCGCCAGAGAATGGTTTCTGTTCTCATCCTGAAGTAAAGTTCTTAACCCGAGGTACTATTTCTGGGTTAGCGGAGTCTGTAACCTGAAGTGTCTGCAACCTGAAGTGTCTGTAACCCGAGGTACCACTGTACTACTTTTGTAGCCATAAACTAACACCCCAGTCCAATGTCTACATTCATATTTAAAGGTCAAGGACAAGGATGCATTGCTATTGCTTAACTATTAAACATAGTTGTAAGAATTCCTATTTTCCACACTGAGTACTTCCTAAACTGTATTTCTAGTTGTGAAAAAGCAAAAACACCTGTCACATAATAAAAGGCATAATAGCATATGCAAAGTCTGAGTTCCTGAATGTGAATGCTTACGATATAGTTCTAAAACTGCCGTTTTCCGCCCTCCCTGTATGCTTATAAAAAAGTCCCCCATGGTAGTGTGGAAAACACTTTTAAAAAGTCCTAGGGGGAAAGTTTCCCAGAGACTTTGAAATCCTTCCTATTTCTGGTTTCTTTGGAGGTTTGTAAAATCAGCTCTCTTCTGCTGTCTCTCAACAAGGTAAAAAAAGGAAAAGAAAAATACCCCCTAGATATATTCCTTAGATTTTCTATTATGCTTCACAGGTTTTATACAGTTTCTGAAGTCAGTCTTATTTTTTTATTGTCTTTTTTATTTTGATCACTTTCTCAACTTCCCAAAAAGGGAGAGAATTAATATTTTTGAAACACTTTTGTGGGCATTATCAATTTAAAGGTCATGACTCAGGTACAATGATAAACTGAAATATAGAAGAATTGCATTAAATTAGGAAGATTACCTATGGAATTAAGTAAAGGAAGGGAATTACATATGGAATCACCCTTTTGTCTAAGTTTCATACCTTTTGTCTAAGTTTCATAACTAGCAGAGTAAAATTCTACAATGAAAAGACTAGTTACTTAATTCAGATCAATTAGGGCTGCCATTTCAAAAAGTAAAAACCAGGGCATTCTCAAAGTTTTTGAGCTCCCCCCCCCAAAAAAAAGCCCCCAAAACATGATTTTTCGATTGACTTGTCTAAGATCCAGGGCAAGGCACCACCTTTTGGAAATCCCCTGGATATCAATTCCACCTTTGAAATCCTGGTAGTGTATGGCAGCCTAGACCAATACAGACAATTTAGCTCACAGCCCTGCTAGTAGGCTCTCATTGTTTCCTTGGGGTTGTTAGGTTGCTATGTGTGACTGTGCAGAAGTCACAACTGGCTGAATCCTGCTAACATGGTCTAGACCAGGGCTGGGGAATATGTGGCTCTCCAAAAGTTGTTGGGCTACAATTCCCATCATCCCTGATTATTGGCCATGTTTGGTAGAGCTGATGGGATTTGCAGTACAATGATATCTGAAAGGTGTCTCTCTTTCTTCAGAGTCCCTTCTCCAAGGGATGATCTACATGTAACTCTAAACAAATAATGTCCTGTTGGGTCTTAAATAAATACTAACAGCAGTTGCAGAAGAGCCTAATTTTCAGCAGAACCATGGCATGTAGGGAGGGAAGGTTTAATTCTCCCACCCTGCTGTGGTCATGACAAAAAGACGCAACAGCAAGATTGGAGCACATGCTCCTGGAAACTTCAGCTATTGCAGAATGCTGCAGCATAGTTGCTTACAGGAGTGAGACCCTGTCAGCATGTAACACCATTCTGTGGGAATTTTAAATGAAATTAATTCTTAGATCTGGTGGACAAAGAAGCTATATTTTTAACACCTCCTTTCTGCTATTCGATTTGGTTTTCAGGATGTGGTGAATTTGGAAAGTGCTTCTGTTTTAATTATGTTTCTCATGGGATAGTATTTACATTATGCACTTGTGCTTTATTTTAATTTCTTGTTGTGAAAATTTGTGGGGTAGATTTGCATGAAGGTCAATGTGCAAATATTTTAAAGAAATACATTAACGCTTGCCTTCCTAATCCTTAACTCAAACTGCTCATTCTTCCTCCAGGTTCCTCTTTGTCAGTCGTTCTTAGTCTTGAATCATTGCCTTTTCCCATTTTGTTTCCAACATTTTAGGACCTGCCGCCAGTGTTCACTCTGCCCTGTGTGAAGTTTTAATCCCAACCCAACTAACAACTTTCCCTCTCCTCACAGAAGATGACCTGCAACCTGTTTAGGTTCCTGAGAAACTGAAGGTTTTTCAACCATAGCATCACAGACATATGGAAGCTTCACCTCTTAAAAAAAAAAAAAGATTTTCTTTTCCTGCTTCCTGTAATAGTGTCTGAATTTTACTTTCTAGAACGAAGTGTTTTGAAATTGACTAGTTCAATTGATTTGGCATCTGCTTTCCTCCTCCTCATTTATGATTCAACATTGCCCAGACTTTGAGTCTATGTTATATTTTAGAGCCTAGTTAACATAGTAGTAGCATTCATATGGAAAGAGGACACTGAGGGTGAACTGTTTAAAGGATAATTAACATGCATTAAGCTTATCGTATTCTGGCTTGCCTCACTCTTACAGATGTATACATACAACTTGCTCTGCTCTTAGGCTTTCCTCACTACTACAACCAACAACAACAACAACAACAACAACAACAACAACAACATCTTTATTGTCATTGCCCCCTCTCGGGGACAACGAAATTACTTGGTGTGGCGACTGCTAAATTGTTAGGCTTGCATAAAAATGTGAATTTGAAAAAAGAAAGCTAAGGCTGCACTCAAATTCAGTGTAAACAGCAAATAATAATAATAATAATAATAATAATAATAATAATAATATTTTTTTAAAAAATTAAGCCACCAATGTAAATTGTCACCGTTCTCTCAACACAGCTTTAAACAACCAAGCTTGTCGCGAAATATTTGCAGTTAGAACAGGGGGTGGGATACCTTAGGCCTAAGGACCAAATGAGGTCCTATTTGACCCTTGGGACTCTCCACAAACCACACCTGCTCCCCAGTTACAACACCTGTACTTAGGCCGCACTCCCCAACAGTCCTGCTTCACACCCTCCTTGAGTGTTTTTGCCTAGCTGGAACATGTCCTTGAATTCTGATTATGTCTTTTGCCTGCTTGGGTGGAAGATAGTGCTATGTGTACAAAAGTAAAATATACATTTCAATGCTGTGCCCACTTTTTGGCTCTGGTTCCATCTTACCACTGGCAAGGAGTCCCTGGAATGCTGCCCAGAAGGGAACACAGCCCTTGGGTTGCAAAAGGTCCCCCATCTCTGAACGTGAGAAGTTGAATGCCCTCCATAAAGGATAATACATGTCACTCTGTAGAGTAATCAAGAAGAGCTGAAGAAACGACTTCTTTGCCATACAAATTGCAATCTGCATAGAGGAAGAATATGCTAACTCTGGAAACAAGTGTTTTAAATGTCTAGTCAAACGGAATCTACTATCTTTCTGGAACTTCCTGAGATGTATTGATGACATTTACATAATCCGAGCAAGGAAGAAAATGCTTGTCACGTTCCGCTGAGACTTCAGCGACTTCTCCCTCACTATTCATCTGAATCCACAGCAGGTTTGCTTTCTGGACACTATAGCAACTAAGCAATTGGCATATAAATGCCACCTTACACCAGACACATACCCTCCAACATTTCTCCAATGAAAATAGGGACGTTCCATTCCATAATAGTAACTTTACTATTTATACCCCACACATCTTATTGGGTTGCCCCAGCACTCTGGGCAACTTCCAACATATATAAAAACATAATAAAACATTAAACTTTTTTTTTTAAAAAAAAAACTTCTCTATACAGGATTGCCTTCAGATGGCTCAGGGGTTGGATAACCCCATACCCTCCAACATTTCTCCAATGAAAATAGGGACATACTAAGGAAAAGCGGGACATTCTGGGATCAAATCAGGAACTAGGACGGCTTCTCTAAATCAGGGACGTCCATGGAAAATAGGGACACTTGGTGGGTCTGTAGACAGCTACTAACTAATACACATAGCTGCATGCATTTCCCCAGAGAACACTGAATGATTTAACTTCTATAGTCAGCTAAGGATACTGTGCCTAACAGGTTTATATCAGGCATTCATGAAACAAGAAATCCCCAACCTCGCAGTTCGAAAGCACACCAGTGCAAGTAGATAAAAAGGTATTGCTACAGCAGGAAGATAAACGGCGCTTCTGTGTGCTCTGGCTTCCATCACTGTCCTCCGTGTGCCAGTAGCAGTTTAGTCATGCTGGCCACATGACCCGGAAAGCTGTCTGTGGACAAACGCCAGCTCCCTCGGCCTGAAAAGCGAGATGAGCGCCGCAACCCCATAGTTGCCTTTGACTGGACTTAACCGTCTAGGGGTCCTTTACCTATACCTTACCTGACCTTACCATGTCTCTTTTTCATTTTCTAAATCCCAATTCAGATCCCACAACCTTTTCAAATTTTGCTGAGGACAAAAATGTACACCTATAGTAGATTTAGACGAAGTTGATATTAGTCCTTTTGTTATTATATTTTCTTCCACTATTATTTTTTTCATATGTTCTTAATTGTATTGTGGCTTTGTTTTTAACCTCAGAATTTGTTTTAAAGGACCTTAATTGGTAGCCTAATAGCCATGATATTCAAACATTCCCCAACTGAATTTGCATCTCATTAATGGTAAGTGGTCATCCATCTTTGTAAATATCTTTCAAATAATACCATTGCTTTTCTTTCCACATATCTATATTATAGGCTCTATATTTATTTTTGAAAATAAATTCTGAAAATTATTCTGAAAATAATGAGACAGAAGCCTTGGACCAGAACCTTTGCCCATTTGTTCAAATCTTGAAAGTTGTGTGAATGGATTTGTAAGCCAATGTAAAGAGTGGATTCTTTTAAAGGTGTTACTTTTATATATTACCATCTATTTCCAAGTTTTCCATTGAGTTGCCTTATTTCCAGACGTTTGGTATGTCATGTTGCTGAGTTGAGGTGTGTCGCAGTAGCTGTTTAAATTTGGGAGTCCCCATCCTCCAACGCTTGGGTGAAGGTACAGCAAAAAAAATTAATATGTGGTCTGTCTGATTGAAATATGAGTTTGTTAAGTTTTCTTTGTCATCTGGACATATGGGCTGGACAGCTTTGCTTGTTTTATCTTCTCCTTCTCTTCCTACCAACCTAAGCACCTGTTGGTGGAGTCTGTCCAATCGGAAGGAAAGGGAGAGGGTGCATTCTATGACAACTAGGTAATGAGGAGCTGGGCCCTGCATCAGAGCGTATCAAAGCAACAGAGAGATGGTTTGGTATGCAATCTGTCTTGTAAAAGAGCAGGGTCCCTGGTGGGCACTGTAACATGCCTCTGATAGAAACAAGATGCCTATAGACTAAGGTTCCAGACGTCACCGTTTCCCGGGGACAGTCCCTGGATTTACAGTCCCCATACAAAGTCCATTGAAGTTGAAAAGTGTCCGCGGATTCATTGAAAAAAAATCTGGTAACCTTACTGTGGACATCATACTTGCAACTCTAGTGACAGTCATGATCAACTATTGACACTACTGTTCATGAATTACAAAATTTTGCATGGTATTTTATTTTCTAAAAGAAAACAAAAATAGTCCCCATCCAGCCACTTTTGCAGAAATACTTTCACCATTTGGGCTGGTTAACCTGAAGTGTATAGTGTGTGTGTGTGTGTGTGTGTGTTTTAAGAGTACAAAAATGTTTTCTCTCCACAGCAAGATTTTTCACTTTGCAGCAAGGCTCTGCTTTCCTTCATTAGCACACTGCTAAGGGAGAAGCAGCTTTCATTGCTCCACATAAAGTCCTCAGCAAATAGATATGGATATCAATACTTTATTTGCAAAGTGCTTGACGTATTCAACACATGCACCATTATGGAAGGCTTTAACTCCAAGCAAAAAAGATTTGTGGCAAAGCATATGACCTTCTCCCCACTACAATGGCCATCCCCTAATTAGGCAATGCATCTGATAGTCATTAACAGGAATGAGATAATGAATCACTTTCTCTCTTCTTTGTTAATTTGCTGTAACCAAGCGGCTAATGGATGTCAGAGCTGAGTGATTGCACTGATTATAGTGATTTATAGTTGCAACAAAACAATTTAAAACCATTCTGATTATTCATATTAAAGATAGTTTATGTTTTGTTTACTAAATATTTTACATCCTTTTTTCCTTGCAGACTTCCGTGTGCAGAGCAAAATAATTCTTTCCGGAATTTTTAAAAAGTTTCAGTCTGGGGATTCTTTCTGTCTTTTTTCCTTTCTGGTATTGTTTCAGAGTAAGACATTTTATTTTGTTTATAGAAAAATTTACCCAGTAGAAATGAAAAGCCTTAGGGTGGAAAGAAAACTTCAGTGGTGCCTAGTTCAAAAGGAGGAGGAAATAAGAGGAAATAAGACAAACTTCAAGCCACTTTACCTTGGGGCTCTCAGTCCCTTCCTCATCCTCTGCAGACACATCAGTAGCAAGTATCTCTGCTTTGATGATACCCAGAGCCCTCAGAATCCAGCTGTGTTGTCGTTTGATTTGCCTCTGTAGTTCCTTCCACTGACTCGCAATCATCTGCAGCATGTCCTTCAGTCCTTCTCGCAGAAAAAAATAAATAAAATGAGAGGGAAACAAATTAAGTCATGCATTCGACTTCATCTTTTAATAACATTATTTATACTAAAGGCAGCAAAGAATTTCCCAGGGGTACAAAAAGAACAAGGTGTTGAGGGGGGGGGCATGAAATCCCCTTGACCTTAACTATTTCATCACACTTTACTGAGAAATCTGAGCTGGAATTCTAACCTATTGATATTGCAAATGACTGGATAGGACCAAAATGTGACACATGTGGCAAAACGTGATCTGCTATAAGTTCTGACTGAAAACAGAAAAATAAAGCAATATATGTTGAAGAAGGGACGTAGGTGGCACTGTGGTGTAAACCACTGAGCCTTGGGCTTGCCGATCGGAAGGTCGGCGGTTTGAATCCCTGCGATGGGGTGAGCTCCCGTTGCTCAGTCCCTGCTCCTGCCCACCTAGCAGTTCGAAAGCACATAAAAGTGCAAGTAGATAAAGAGGTACCGCTCCGGCAGGAAGGTAAACGGCATTTCCGTGCGCTGCTCTGGTTTCGCCAGAAGCGGCTTAGTCATGCTGGTCACATGACCCGGAAAAACTGTCTGCGGACAAACGCTGGCTCCCTAGGCCTGTAAAGCGAGATGAGCGCCGCAACCCCAGAGTCGATCACGACTAGACTTAACTGTCAGGGGTCCTTTATCTTTACCTTTTATGTTGAAGAAACAAGCGAGAAATTCATACTTCAGCCCTGTTCACTGAACAAAATGCTGTTCCAAACATATATTAGCTATTGCCCTCATTTTCTTTTCTCTCTCTCTCTCTTTTTTTTTTTTTTTTAAAAAACATATTTAACAGATATGCAATGACCTATCTGGCTGGTTTTTTTGAGACTGATACATTCAGGAAATTATGCAAATCAGCCAACCGGCTTAACATAGCATGAATGTTTTGAGAGAAAAGTCTGTTTCATGTTCTATCAGAGTGTATGCAGGTAGAGAAGTAATAGATGTAAAAACTCAAATAATAATCACACTAAAACCCAGAGGACAACTTCATCTTGGGGGGAGATACCTTTTTCCAACCAGACCAAAATAAAGTCTCAAATTTCTAGGCATCCTATTAAACCATCCTATTAAACTAGTCATGCAAAGTTCCAAAAACATGACAAAAGTTATTATTCATTCTGACTTAAGGCTTTTACTGAAAAGGACAAGCATAACTAAAGGAAATAATATTCCTAATCTTAAAATCTTTCCTAATAAATACTTTAAAATTGCAGTAAGAATTAGCTTAAATGGCAAAGGAGCATTTAGCAATGCGATTACTCATGCTGACTATGTAAAATATATATATGTGTATAGATATGAAATCCTAATTTATCATCTTAATGTTATTTCCATAGCACCTACATCAAAGAATATGTCAGCGTGAAGTTTTCAGTGATGTAATTTCAATTGAAACTCAGCTGAGCATTGAGACCAAAATAAAATGAACAGACTATTTGCTGGCAGTATTTCATTTTGTAAGTATCACAGCATTGTATGCAGTATATGAAACATTTATAAATCTTGAAGGTCAAACTGATAATGTAAATATTAATAATACATAAGGAAGTGAATATATGCAGTAATTTACAGCAATGCTTCTTTATTCTTTAATAGTCTGGAGACATAAAGACTAGCAATAATTCAGCAGGATTTACCTGATTTGTGAGATACTATAAGATCAAGAAGTTGGCGTCCTTCTTCTACAACAGCTTCCTTCAAAGCACAGTGGCTGTCTACATTCAGCTTAAAACTCTGCAAGGGAAATTATATATATGTATATGTATATATATTTATATATAGACTGAAATGGTAGAGAGGCATTCTAAAGCATACGTACTAAATTACTTGCTATTTTTATCAAGAACCGCAGTGCCATTTACCCAACAGCCACATACATTTGCAATACTGAAAGCTATTGATATTTCAGAACGGAGCTCAAAATGTTTCCATTAGATTAGCAAAGTGCATCTGTGTTGAAACAGCTGACAAATCTAGAAATTCATTAAGTTTTATGAAAACATGTAACCTGTAGGCAATATGTGGAATAACAGTGTCCTATAAAATATACTGAACTGGAGCCATCAGTTCATGAATGCTCTTTTTTCTAAATAAATAAATAAATAAATAAATAAATAAATAAATAAATAAATTCAAATATTGGAGAATGAATGATTTCTATAAATATATGCAGCGTACATTTTTATCCAGTAAAACAAAATATTGCAACAAATTAGTTCTGTTGTTCAGGTTCACGATAGTCCACTATTGTATTTATTTTGGTGGTAATCAATTTCATTTTGACAACTAGGCATAGGAAGAACAACAAAGGAACTTGAGGAACTCTGTGTGAACTTGTGCACCTCTGAGTATTTGATATATGTCACACAGCAGTCTTTACAAGGGAAGACCTGCAAAGTTTAATGGAAAGAATCTTACATTTATACACGGAACACAACATACTCAATCTTGCACACTTATAGCACTCAGCCCTGGGGGAAAGTAAACCCACCCCCTTACTGCTCCCTTTCCCTTTCTTTATTCCTAACTTCACTAGAAATGATAGGAACAATCTCTCCACCTGTCAAGGCAGAAAGTCCGGCACGCTGCCTCGCTCCTACATTCAAAACAGCTGGGCCCAGGAGAAGTGGATGGCTAAAAGATTGCCCATTTTTGGAATGTTTTGGAAGGGGCTAAACATTGTAAGGGACGCGGGTGGCGCTGTGGGTTAAACCACAGAGCCTAGGACTTGCCGATCAGAAGGTCGGTGATTTGAATCCCCGTGACGGGGTGAGCTCCCGTTGCTCAGTCCCTGCTCCTGCCAACCTAGCAGTTCGAAAGCACCTCAAAATGCAAGCAGATAAATAGGTACCACTCTGGCGGGAAGGTAAACGGCGTTTCCGTGTGGTGCTCTGGTTCGCCAGAAGCGGCTTAGTCATGCTGGCCACATGACCCGGAAGCTGTACGGCAGCTCCCTTGGCCAGGAAAGTGAGATGAGCGCCGCAACCCCAGAGTCGGCCACGACTGGACCTAATGGTCGGGGTCCTTAAAAAATTGTAAAATATGCTGACAGCTAAGGTCAAATGACAAATCTTAGCAATATAATTTTGCAGTGTAATGCTCTGCACATTAGTCTCATTGTATATATAAATTTCAGTCAGCGTTTTATTGTGGGCGGTGGGCTGCCTTGGAAGAATTTCCCCTGAAAGGGGGCACAGAAACACTGGAAACAAACAAACAAACAACAAACAAAGCCATTTGATATCCAACCACCATATTGATTCTTCACTACAGTATTTCAACTGTACACCAGGGTGAGGATTCACTTTGGACCAGCTGGATGGATCCAAAAGTGCCCACTCCTCCACAGGCCACTTTGGGCAGATGGTTGGGTCGGCCCATGTGGCGTCATATGACATCAGAGGAATCTGTGCCTGCTTTCAGCCGTGATTGGCTCCACTTCGGAGCTTCTGAATGGCGATCCCGAGCAGAGCGAATTCCATCATGGCTTGCATTCAGCACTGAATTTAATCTATAGGTGTCTTGTGAAACTTTGAATGCAACCTGTATGTCAGTGAGGAGTAGGCTGATAAAACACAATTGAGGAATGGTGTGGGCCGCACACAAGGCTCTCGTGCCTTTAAAAGCAGCACAGAAGTTGGCATTTGGGCGGCTACAGTTTGCTGTATCATGTGAGACATGCACTGTCAAATTCTATAAAGAAATTAAAGATGGAAGACCTCTCCCTGTCTTCGTATTATTAGATAACGCTAATGAATGATCATAGAAAGCCCCTCCCGAAGCCTCCAACACAAATTTCATGCTGTGCTATTTATTTATTTATTTTTATGGCATTCAGTTTGTCATCTAGAAATCTTTTAAAAACAAATATTATATATTTTAGGGACCTAAGGAACCCAATTTAAACATTTTGATTTTCTACAAAGATGCTCACATTTAAAAACTGAAATGGCCCACAAAAATAACTTTTTTATATATATTATTAGGCAAGTAATGCCAAAACCGGAATGAAAATGAGATGGAGCCAAAAATATAAACTGGGTCAAGCATCCAGAAGATAAGGAGAAGAAAAACAACATTACTTTTTGTGCAGCTCCTTTTTGTAAAGCTTCACTTTCCATGAAACCTTTTCTGGAAGTTCCTTTCATGAAAGTGAGCTCAGACAATATTTAATTTACTGTTTACTTAAAACAGGCTTGTGTTGAATAGTTTGTAATCATGCACTTCACAAGAGATGTACCATGCGGGTGCCTCATATAGCAAAAGAAAACCTAAAGGGCCCGAGAGTAGGTTGGATAATTTCATGTAATTGAAGCGGAGCATCGATGCAGCTGGATGTGGCGCTGCCTCAAGATGATGGGGATGCGTTTGATAGGAAAATTGGAAAAGATGAGGTATTCTTCTTCATTAGAAAAAATAGACTTGCTGCCCTAGAAAAGATTCATTTAACATAACATATCAAGTATACAATGCAGCTTGATTTACAGGTGCACCTATTAACCAGTAATAATGTTGACTGAAGAAGTAAAATATGATGAATAAAGATGGGCCAAAACTCTGGGGCTTGATTTGCAATTTTACAGTTGCACAGAATTTAGACTTCGGCGTCTTAATTTGCTGCAAAGTACAAATAGCGAAATCTGGCAACAGATTAACCAATAACACATTGGTCTTAAGGGGGAAACTCTTTTCACTAACTGCAAGCATCGTAGCAAACAAGAGCAAAATAGATGGTAGTCAGTGGCACATTACATTATCTCCATTCAGGTGTGTGCCTTTTTCTTCTTCTGCAGTGCTAAAGCTTGCTGCTTCCCAGAGAAAATAACTCAACGCCGACAGACTAGGCAGATCTGGCATCAACAGCACAGTTTTACAGGTAGGAGCATGAGCAGGTGGGCATCTAGGAGCGGTAAAGGTAAGGTAAAGGACCCCTGGATGGTTAAGTCCAGTCAAAGGCGACTATGGGGTTGCAGCGCTCATCTTGCTTTCAAGCTGAGGGAGAATTCCTTCATAATCCAAATGCCTAGCTAAATAAAAATATATGTAGCCTTTTCTTAAATATTGCTGCAGTGTATATATGAAGCTTCCTGCAGGCTAATGCTGAGGTCCTATGTCGTATTCAACAAAGTGTTAAGCAGATCATTTTGTCAGTCCAAGGATTTCTCCTTGTGCAACAACAACAACAACAACAACAACAACAATTTATTTATACCCCACACATCTGGCTGGGTTTCCTCAGCCACTCTGGGTGGCTTCCAACAAAATATTAAAATACAATAGTCCTTAGATATTAAAAGCTTCCCTAAAGAGGGCTGCTTTCAGATGTCTTCTAAAAGTCAGGTTTATTTCCTTGAGATCTGGTGGGAGCGCGTTCCACAGGGCGGGCGCCACTACCGAAAAGGCCCTCTGCCTGGTTCCCTGTAACCTCACTTCTTGCAATGAGGGAACCGCCAGAAGGCCCTCAGTGCTGGACCTCAGTGTCCGGGCAGAACAATGCATCAGAACAATCAGCTGCTCTCCTCTCCCTGTGCACCTCCTAAATCTGTTCTGGGCTGCCCCCAACTCTCCAAAGCAGATTTGGAGGTGGAACATGCAGGTGGAAGAGACAGGGAACAACCCACTGAGCTAGTGCAATTTTGCAGTTGAATACTGTACTGCCTACTGTTTCTAAGCCAATGTACATTGTTCCTTTCGTCTTCTTTTTTCTCAGCCAGCAAAATCTAAGGTATACTTAACACAGCATTGGGTGAAGCTGACTGTATCTCTGTCTCTAACACTGGGTATATTGGTAGTTATTGTTTTAATAAAATCCAGACCTTTATGTGGTTATGAATATATTTTGAAAATATTTCAGACAGTATGGTTGCATACTGCAATACTAATAGATATGTGGTTGTTTGTGTTCTGAATTACACCCAGTGCATGTCATGTTACTAAAACAGCAAAGTGAAGAATAGAAAGAAAGGAAGCATGCTTTGTAAGTCTGTCTTGGACCCATTGCTGTACGGCTTCAGAAGTGGTCCTGAGACTGAAACTGCCTTGGTCACCATGGCTGATGACATTTATTGAGAGAGATATGGGGAAACCTTGCTTATTCTCCTTGAACTCTCAGTGGATTTTGACACTGTCGATACTGTTGACCATAGTACCCTTCTCAAGGGGTTTGGGGGAGCTGTGCTTCAGTGGTCCCACTCCTACCTCCAGGGATTTCTCCAAAAAGCAGTCATGGGAGGCTACTGCAGCCCCATGGGAGTTGTTGGCAAAGGCTGCTCAAGTCTCTACATGTGTTGTCTACTATGTAAATATTCTGTGTGCAAATGTCAGATGGAATCAGATAGCAATGACGGTCATGCAAGATCCCCCAATTCAAAAAGTCCCACTCCATTTTGAGTACAGCCCTGGCATCTGCACACTTGAGTTTGCCTCTATTTCTAGCCAGCCTTCCCTCAATGGCGGATTTAGGGAAACACTACTGGTTCGGTCACACAGGGTGCCAAGCCTTGGGGGCGCATCAACTATTATGTCCAACGGAAGGCGAGAAATGTGTGTATGTGTGTGTGTATGTGAGAGAGAGATTCTGACATCACACAGGGCGCCGCCGAAATTTGAGGCACCAAGGTCTGCCGCTACCTAATTTTCCTCCCCCTCCCCAATAAAAAACAACTTTTATTTTGAGAAAGATAATGTAACTCATGGTATCAACAAAGGAACTGTGTTTATGTGCACAATTGCTGGCATTATTTTCCGTTGCGAAGCAGGGATTCTAGAAAAAAAACACCACTCACATTTTCTAGTGTTTAAAATAAAAGTCTGGTTTTTAATCTTTTGAGACAACCTATGTACTTTTTGGGAGGGATGCGGGTGGGGCTGTGGGTTAAACCACAGAGCCTAGGACTTGCCGATCAGAAGGTCGGCGGTTCGAATCCCCGTGACAGGGTGAGCTCCCGTTGCTCAGTCCCTGCTCCTGCCAACCTAGCAGTTCGAAAGCACATCAAAGTGCAAGTAGATAAATAGGTACCGCTCTGGCGGGAAGGTAAACGGCGTTTCCGTGCGCTGCTCTGGTTCGCCAGAAGTGGCTTAGTCATGCTGGCCACATGACCTGGAAGCTGTACACCAACTCCCTCGGCCAATAAAGCGAGATGAGCGCCGCAACCCCAGAGTCGGCCACGACTGGACCTAATGGTCAGGGGGCCCTTTACCTTTACCCTTTCATGTACTTTGTGAGTCTGTCTATCACTGGGAGTCGGGCAGACCGGTATATGGAATCCCTTGCTCCTACTTAGAGATGGGAAGGCCTGAAAAAACCCTGGAAAAATTGAAATAAACCAGTCCCCCCTCCCCCGTTTTCCCCAAAGCTGGGGGTATTTTTGCAGGGAAATGGCGGGGGGGGGGACCTGTGTGGAATAATCAAACTATATCAAACTGGTTTTTTTCAGTTTTTCCAGGGGGAAAACGGCTTTGGAAAAAGACAGAAAAAATGGTGTGCCCCCCCCCCCCGGGATTTTTCCAGGTCTTGCCATCTCTATTCCTACTCTTTTAGATTCTTTCCAGCAATTGCAATGTCTCCAGAAGACTAGAAAATCATTGGGTTGATTAACATAGTTTACTGCTGCAGCAGATATGTGCAGCACATTGTCCCTCCATGTAGATTTATGATTCCTTGTCCCCTCACCCCCTATCAAGATCCTGATTTGCTGCTATTATTCATATTTCTATTCCACACCCCAGATTCACTTCCACCTGCAGCTTGCTGCTGTTGCTGTGATCCTTTGCCTATTGCTAGTACTGCTCTTTCTTCCTAATAGTATAAAGACTTTCTTTCCTCTCCACTACCTAACTACCTACTTATATCTCACTCACTCACTCACTCACACACAGCACATAGACAAAGCAAATCTACTCATTCGGGGGGGGGGGGGAGAGAATCGTGTAAATTGACCTAAAAATATATGAGCTGTAATCCCTCGCCTTCTCCCCCTGATATGACACCATGGAACTAGCCAGCGCCATCACTGTGCATGAGTTTTAAAACTTGTGATTTCCACAAATCTGTGTTCTGAAATGCTCCAGCCCTGGGAGGGCAGAACAACATGATCCCCCCCCCCCACCGCTTAACATAGATCAATTCTGCCACACACACATGAACCCATTCTTCAAAAATTATTAAAACAATTTTTTTAGCAGACTTCCCTTGAGGGTTTTCCTTTTGTTAGCATTATCCAAAGCAGCTTCTGCCTATGACAATATACTTTACACAGTCTGAAGGTGAAATGAAATCCTTCTTTTAGAAATGTGTTTGGAAAAGTTGTTTCAGATCTCCAAATAAATGAATGCGTACGTCATCATTTAAAAAAATGCAAATAAATGTTTTTTGAAACAGAAATGGGAAAGTTCTTTTGCATTGGCAAAAGTGCAACAAAAACAGGACAAAACAGGAGTGGGGAACTTTTGACCCTCCATCTGTTGCTGCGCTACATTCTTGACCATTGGCCATGCTGGCTGGGAATGATGGGAGACAGAGTACAATAATATCTGGAGGGTCACAGGTTACTCACAACAGAGGTATAAGTTCTAGTTTGAATCCAAGAAGGCTGAAGGCCTTGGCAAAGCCCTGGAAACAGAACTGAATTGTGCAAAAAGTAATTATTTGTAAATTGTGAGAGTGTATAAACTCACAGTGTTTATGGAGATAGTCCTCTTTTGTTTTTTAAAAATATTTAGCTTGCACATATTTGGGTTTGAAGCACACACAAAACATACACACACACACACACACACACACACACACACACACAATTTCCATTCTGTGAGCACTGATATGTTCCTCCTGGGCACTACTGACACCTCTCTTCCCCCAGTTTGATGCTCAACAGTGTGAAGAGGGCATTTGCACATCTTTTTGCTCAAAGAAGGAAGTCCTAACACTTGGGTAGGCAAACTAAGGCCTGGGGGCCGGATCCGGCCCAATCTCCTTCTAAATCCGGTCCACGGGCGGTCCAGGAATCAGTGTGTTTTTACATGAGTAGAATGTGTGCTTTTATTTAAAATGCATCTCTGGGTTTTTTGTGGGGCATAGGAATTCGTTCATTCTCCCCCCCCCCTCAAATATAGTCTGGCCCCCCACAAGGTCTGAGGGACAGTAGACCGGCCCCCTGCTGAAAAAGTTTGCTGACCCCTGGACCTAACAGGTGAACACACATGGAACTTTTTCCACAGCAAGATGGCTTGAGACTTAAACCCAGGGCTTGCTGTCAGAAGCTGCATGAGGAGTGTCATGGGACAGATGATTTGGGGGCAACCAAGCTTCTGCCATTTCCACTCCTTCAGTTAGTGCCAAATGCAAATACAATATCCAGATCATTTTGTCACTGCCCTTAATGGGAACTTAATTTCTTACACTCTGTTTAAACACAGATTAGCGTTTCTGCCAGGCCAAGAGCAAATACAAAGTTGACATTCTAATTAATAAAATATAGATCACAAAGCAATGACTAGTTCTGTCTTCCAATAAAACAACGCCCCTTCATTAACGTTCAGTGCAATCCTATGTATGTGTAATCAAGAAGTTAGTTTCAGAAGGCTAGGTGACAGAAACTTAGTGTGTGCATGTAATTTGGGAATATATAAACCTGCATACCATTCAAAGTGAAACTGCAGGTTCCCTGCCCCCACATTATATTAACCCCTTGATTAAACATGTAGGTGACACTTAAACAACTAGCTCTGATCTTTTTTTGGACAGCATTCCTCAACATTAAACGCAGTTCCAAAGGTCCAGCAGAATGAAGAAAGTCTCTGCAGACTATAATGCACGTGTGGATGTGAACTGGCCACATAAACAGAGGTGGATTGGCCACTGCTTGTGATGCACAAGGCTGTGTGCACCTTGCTTCAGGTAGAGCTTGGAGATTTTGATTGCACTACAAGCCTCCAGGGCCCCTTTGCCTGCTACAACCTTGGCAATTACTCTACCGGTGCAAAACTGTGCTGTGATTTTCAATGTACGTTAATGCATCGTCCGGTCACCAACTTTAGCTCAACGACATTCAGAATGATGCCACTATGATGTGCCAGTGCATTCACAACTGAGGAATTATTCAACCCAGAAGGAATAAGACCAGCACAGAGAAAACTCTCACCCCAGTCTCCTAAATCCTGAATTCCTTGAATTGTTTCTTTTCCTGTATGTTGCGGTGTGCTTGCTGAATGTAGCACTGTTAGTGGGCGGTTCCCTAGACTGAATGGATGGGGTTCAACCTGTTCTGGAAGGAGTTGAACCCCTACATGGGAGCAGGTGTGCAGCTTGGGGGCAGAAAGCTAATTGTTGCTGATCAAATGTTGGGCTGTTACTCATTCTTTTTACATTGTTGTGGTTTTATGTATTTTAACAAAATATGTACACTTTTGCTAAAGGCCTAGGGATAAGCTAAATAAAGAGGGAGGGGGAAAATCATTGTCAGCTTCAATCAATAATCTTGTCTTACCAAGTGTGTTTCCAGGTAGAGCTTAAGGCTGTCTGTCTCTGCTTTAGGAGGAGTCCAGTTCTCTGTCGTTTCCATGGCTTCGTTCAACCAGTGGATGAATTCGTCTAGCTTGCTTACAAATCCCTTCCACAAAAAGAAAAGGGGTAGGAGAACAATGGCATGGCTGTTAGTAAAATGACAATCAGGTAAAAAGAATAATTTTATGTCTTTATTTTAATTAAAGGAATATGGCACTGCTCTGAACGTATACTAAAAGAATGTGGCAGTTCTTGCTTATGAAGATGGAAGAAGGTTGGGCACAGCATCTGCCGGCCTGGTTTGCGCATCAACACTAAGTAAAACCATGGCATAGTACAAACACACAAAAATAAGAAATTGAAAATCTGACATTGACAGATCTGTCCATCTCTCAGTCAAGAACTGCCTTCTCCCAGATGCTGGGTTCTAGCCCCCATCTTCCCCAGCCAGCAAGGCCAATAGGGTGCTTGCGGGCCACAGGTTCCCCTTTCCTTATCCAGGTGTTTATTTCATCAAATATTTGAACTCTTTTGTGTTTTCTTCCTGCCGGTACAACTGGTTTTAACTTTGCTGTAGTTTTTCCAATCTCAGTTCTTCTGGGTGGGTGGGTGGGTGTGATTTATGGAATACTTTTGTATTTGCTTTTAAATACCGGTATGTGGCAAGTTGCTTTAAGGGTTCCTCTAGCTGAAGGATAATGAATAAATTAGCATAAGCAAATAAAGATACTTCAGTGGGAGAACAAAGGGAAGGTTTTTGCAGAGGTCCTTGTTGCTGAACTTCCCGAGGTAAGTGTTGTGTTTGTAAAAGATTTGAGACAATTGCCCTGATCCAGCCCTGCATGGGTGTAGCTAACATCACCCTTCATGCACAGCCTTATAAAATACCGGTAAGGGAACCATCTTATGCTGAGTCAGACCATTGAGCCAGCTTCCTCAGTATAGTCTACACCACAAAGAGGAAACCTGTGGCCTTCAAGGGTATTGGCCTAGATTTCCCATCAGTCACAACCATGAGTATGTCCAGTGGTCAGGAATGGTGGGGAGTTGTGGTCCAGCAAACTCTGGAGGGCCAGAGGTTTCCCACCCCAATGTATACTGACTGGCACCAGCTCTCCATGTCTTCAGACAATAATGCCCACCCCTCTCCCAGTCCTTCCTGGAGAGGCTGAGGATTGCACTTGTGTCTTCTGTGTGCAAAAACACATGCTCTGCCACTGAACTACGGCAATGTTCCCTCACTAACGCTTTGGATGGGAAACTGAAAGAGGGGACAGACAGATTGAATTGAGCCCCTTCTTCCCCTTCCGAATAATTTGTCAGTGCAACGGTCGCTTCTTTTGCAATGCTACACACATGCGGTCCCAGCTACTGGGCTGCTTGGCAGAATCACACAAAACACAGCAGCTGTTTTGTGTCTATGGCTCTCGATCTGTCAGCCAAGAGCTGCTTCTCATTGGTGCAAATGACTTAGATAGATCAGGGGCACGTGATGAGAAGGAAGTACGGCCACAATCTAGGAATGTGAAACCTCTGTGAAATATCCTGCAAAGTTATTCCTAACAATAGCAGTAAAAAGGATAGTTACGTTCAACATATAAATGTTTTATACTGCATGATCTTTTTTAAAAGCATCCTAACACCAGCAATTTATATCTCATTTTCTTGCATATGTATAGCCACAAAATGACACAATGAAAAACAGTGGCAGAGAATATTTAACCTGTGATATTGAGACATATGCACTAATATGGCACAAAGAGGTGATAAGCAGAACTCATCTGTAAAAAATAACGTAATTGTTCCCCTTGCAATGACACTTTACAAAGCAGGCATGCTTCTGGTAAACAACAGTCAAGGATAATATAAAATATAGAAGTAGTGGCATAAGAAGAGGTGGCTATCCCTCTTTCCAGAAAAAGGCCCTTTTCTGGTGTAAAGCCCACCCACTATTTTTCAGATGATGTCTGTAAAATTTTATGGAGACTGTTCAAAAGAAAACAACTGTAGAGATTGAAAATTATTTAGAATACTAAAAGCCTGACACTGAAAATTACTGTCAGAAGATAGATAACACTGTCCAGTTCCTAGATCTCATTATTCAAGCAGACAGCACCACCTGGAGGCTAAAGTGCAGTATAACAGGTATTGCCAGCAGTTATTTCAGTCAAAGGTGTTTTACAATAACACACGATGGAGCATTCTTCTAGTGATCTTCTAGTGCCAATATGGATGGCCTTTCGGCACTTATTACAAACATACCTGTGCTCCCAGGCTCCTGCAGGTACTTATTTTTCAACTGGCTGGTTATTGACTTTAACCCTGCTCTGGGCTTTCAGCTACATTTCATTTATTGTAATTTTAATGTCAATGTTTGTACTTTTAAAATTGCTGTTCACCACATGATGTTGCAGGAATGCCTTAATAAATAAAACAGAACCCCGCCTCCCCAGTATCGGTCCAACTTTCGCTTGTTCTGGGCCCAGGTGTGGTAAGAGTCAACAACTGATGCTGACTACATCAGAAATACGTGACCTCGGCAAACACAGTAAATTTGGAGCAACCGCTGTTGTTGGTTTCAATATAGGTATCTCACCTCTGCTCATGCTTGGAATGACAATAATCATAATTTAAGGGGCTAGCCTTGTTGGATGGGAGACAATGGAAAAGTGCACCTTCGGGGATGAATTTCATTATTTATTTCTGTTGTTGTTTAGTCGTTTAGTTGTGTCCGACTCTTCATGACCCCATGGACCAGAGCACGCCAGGCACTCCTGTCTTCCACCGCCTCCCGCAGTTTGGTCAGGCTCATGTTTGTAGCTTCGAGAACACTATCCAACCAACTCATCCTCTGTCGCCCCCTTCTCCTTGTGCCCTCCATCTTTCCCAACATCAGGGTCTTTTCCAGGGAGTCTCCTCTTCTCATGAGGTGGCCAAAGTATTGGAGCCTCAACTTCACGATCTGTCCTTCCAGTGAGCACTCAGGGCTGATTTCCTTCAGAATGGATACGTTTGATCTTCTTGCAGTCCATGGGACTCTCAAGAGTCTCCTCCAGCACCATAATTCAAAAGCATCAATTCTTCGGCGATCAGCCTTCTTTATGGTCCAGCTCTCACTTCCATACATCACTACTGGGAAAACCATGGCTTTAACTATACGGACCTTTGTTGGTAAGGTGATGTCTCTACTTTATTTCTAGGTATAGTCTAATAATGACTTCTCTACCCAATATGACTGGGTTATGGCTGGGATGGCTCAAGTTGGTAGAGCATGAGACTTTTAATCTCTGGGTCACAGGTTCAAGCCCCACGTTAGGCAAAAAATTACTGCATTGCAGGGAATTGGGACTAGATGCCTCTCGTAAAGGTAAAGAGTAAAGGGACCCCTGGCCATTAGGTCCAGTCGTGGCCGACTCTGGGGTTGCGGCACTCATCTTGCTTTATTGGCCGAGGGAGCCGGCGTACAGCTTCCGGGTCATGTGGCCAGCATGACTAAGCTGCTTCTAGCAAACCAGAACAGCACATGGAAACACCATTCACCTTCCCGCCAGAGTGGTACCTATTTATCTACTTGCACTTTGACATGCTTTTGAACTGCTTGGTTGGCAGGAGCAGGGACCGAGCAACGGGAGCTCACCCCATCGCAAGGTTTCGAACCACCGGCCTTCTGATCGGCAAGTCCTAGACTCTGTGGTTTAACCCACAGCGCCACTCGCGTCCCTTAGATGCCTCTCGTACTCCCTTCCAACTCTACAGTTCTTCAATTCTATGATCCAATTGCAACTAAAATTTATTTCTTTGATCTTCCCACTTTGATCAGTGGATATAAGTCTGTTGCCTCTCCCCATCCCCATTATCTTCCCTACAGCCCTACGTGAGCCCTACATGGGTTGATTGCTGCAGTGGAGAGCTTTTTCTAGTCCAGTAAGTTCCCATATAATTTGGAACCCTAGAAAATCAAAGTTCTAAATCATGCAGGGAGCATATCAGAGTATAGCAGGCTTCTTGATGCAGAGCTTCTGCCCCACAAGACGTGTGTGGTGGGACTGGTTCAATGGCTTCACTCCTTTTTGCTTTTGCCTTCTGCCTGATGGTAAACAAGGAGTGGGAAACATCTGAATAGGGCTTAAGTCTACCTGTGACTGAAATAACCACATACCCTTCTCCTTATTTACTCTGTCTCACTTCTCTTCCTGCCTCTGTTCTCTGCATTGCCTCTAGTTCTAGACTGTAAGCTCTACGATTCTATGATTCTCCAATGGTGTATTGGATGGGGCTGATGGAAGTTATAGTCCAAAACATCTGGAGGGCGTCAGGTTGGCAAAGGCAGTGGTAGCCAGTGTTAGATGTTACAATGGGTGAGAAGGGATCACAGAATTGTAGAGTTGGAAGGGACCATGAGGGTATGTATGTATGTACTTAATATACCACCCTATACCCGCAGGTTTTACTTTCTTGGGCTCCATGATCACTGCAGATGGTGACAGCAGTCACGAAATTAAAAGATGCCTGCTTCTTGGGAGAAAAACAATGACAAACCTAGACAGCATCTTAAAAAGCAGAGACATCACCTTGCCAACAAAGGTCCGTATAGTTAAAGCTATGGCTTTCCCTGTAGTGATGTATGGAAGTGAGAGCTGGACCATAAAGAAGGCTGATCACCGAAGAATTGATGCTTGTGAATTATGGTGCTGGAGGAGACTCTTGAGAGTCCCATGGACTGCAAGAAGATCAAACCTATCCATTCTGAAGGAAATCAGCTCTGAGTGCTCACTGGAAGGACAGATCCTGAAGCTGAGGCTCCGATACTTTGGCCACCTCACGAGAAGAGAAGACTCCCTGGAAAAGACCCTGATGTTGGGAAAGATGGAGGGCACAAGGAGAAGGGGACGACAGAGGACGAGGTGGTTGGATAGTGTTCTCGAAGCTACCAGCATGAGTTTGACCAAACTGCGGGAGGCAGTGGAAGACAGGAGTGCCTGGCGTGCTCTGGTCCATGGGGTCATGAAGAGTCGGACACGACTAAATGACTAAACAACAATACCTGCAGGTCTCAGGGTGGTTCGCAATCTAATCCATCCCTCCTGAAATGAACGAATCTTTCACCCAATGTGAGGCTCAAACCTAAGATTAAGAGTCTTGTGCTCTACCAACTGAGCGATCCCTCATACCCCCTGTGAAAATTACCAGAAACAAGCACCTCCAGAATAGAACAAAAATGTATACCAGCTCTGAGGTTGCTCTATGTGCAGTATCTACCATTTTTCACTCCACATTCCAAATTTACTTCCATCCCATCCCAAAGTATGTTTATGTTTGTCTAGATGCGAGCAATGTTTTATGGTATTTGAATGGGATGCTGTACTAAGGAATATGACATAGGAACTACCCTGCGATACTAAATAATTTGCTAGCTTTTTGTTGGTTATTATTTCCAAAAATTGGGGGGGGGGGGAAATACCTGAAAAGGGTTGCTTGAGACTTGATTTTGGGAAGATCCATCAAAGAGTGCTCAGATTCATATTATTCTCGGCAACAACTAGCTGCTGAAGCCAATAAGCAATGAACATGCATGCCTGGACTGACCCTTAGATTCCAGCCAAAGAGGCCATTAAGAATAGACTGCTCTGATAACAGCTTTCTGTCTTGAATTCCTTCATGTTTTGGTGTGTGTTAGGGATGAGCAGAAAACAGGAAGCCCTTTTCAAAGTGAAAAAAACCTCCCTTTCAGTGATTAATCAATTGCCTCGTCAAAAGGAGGCAATTGTGTTCCGTCTATAGTTATGTGGCCATACTGACTCTGAGGAATCTGTTTGTGCCCCTGCTCAGCCATTACGTTCAACAGATCCCCCCCCCCCCAAGCTAGTTATTATCTTTCAATTTAATCCACCCCACGTGATAGCTGTGAGGCTAAAAAAAGGGGCGAGGAAGAAATGGGATCACGGCCTTCAATCTGATAAATTAAAAACAATCAAATAGCCTGGAACTATGAAGCCAGCTACAACTAACCAAACCACGGTTGGAATTTGGTATGGATACCGTTTGAGCAGTTATGGCTGGGAAATGAATGAATAATTGAACGAACGAATGAATAAAGAAGTTAAAACTGTTTTCAAAATCTAACTATATTTCCTGAGTTCACATGTGGCGTTCTGCCTGTTTTTCCTCAAAGGTGTTTCATTACTTCAGTCAGGATGCTTTCATGCTGGCTGAAATTAGTCCCACTGCACTCAACTGAGCTACCGTATTTGGACCTGATTTAAAAACAACAGAACAAATCTGTGAAAGAGATGCAGTAGCACCAGTTAGCCTCAAGAGGGTGCCAAGTAGCCACATCTGAGAAGGATATTAAATGCAGTAGCAGCAGATGCAAAAGAGTAGAAAACAACCTCCCCTACGTTTTGCTACATCAACTCCCAAGCATCACTATGGAAAAGCATTAGAAAAATGTGAGATGGGGATGGTCTACAATGTATTTGTAGATCAGCCTTAAATATCTCAAAATGCAGCTATTACTCTTAGAGATGTCAGAGAAAACAGAAGCGGAAGGCTACTCGTGTTTGCTTATTCGTCCTATGTCTGGAATGGAAATCAATCCAGTGAATGCTATTGCTATTTCCTGTGTTTTGGCTTTCAGTCCACAAACGATACAGAATTGATTACATTTCCCCCTCCATTTGCATTGTGTGTCCTTTGCACTGAAACAAATGGGGTGGAATTATGTAAGGACAACAGCATTTGCATGGTTAATTACATAAGTTACGTCATTTCACCACAGCGGACATTGAGATGAACAAGGCAGTTTTTGGCAGAAGACAAACTGCAGCGGAACAGAAGCAGCACTGCATGCAACAAAAACAAAGCAGAATGGAAAACAGCACCTTCTTATATCCCTAATCATGCCAGAGATTGTTCAATTTGTTGTACCGTTTACAAACACTTTATTATTTCATGGCAGGGATGAATGGATCAGTTTACTTCCAGTTCCTGTCAATTTCATGTGTGTTCCTTCACAAATCTGTCCTGTCCTGTATAAACATGTGTGTGTGTGTGTGTGTGTGTGTGTGTGAAGACAGGAGTGCCTGGCGTGCTCTGGTCCATGGGGTCATGAAGAGTCGGACACGACTAAACAACTAAACAAAAGAAGTGTGTGTGTGTGTGTGTGTTTACATATATAATTTGCATGAAAATTTGTGAATGCACTTGAACTCATATATTTTGATGTATTTTCTCTGGGGTGTATATCATTGGACATATATTGCTGTTAGCTGCTTTGGGCATTTCCATTTTGAAATGGTATAAAAAGGAGGCAAAAATGCATTTATAACTTCTTGACATTCTTGGTACTTGCCCACCCCTCACCAACCTTTGTTTCCAGCTGCAGGGGAAAAAATTAATGAAGCAGTATAGATGTAAACGCTGTTAATTTCTTCCTTACCTCCATTTTTTCCCATATAATTTCATAATTATCCTGATCTTGTATATCCTGCATCAGCTGTTGAATTAAAGCCGATTTATTTGTGGCAGACAAGTCATTTTTATCGGCGGGCTGAGTGACTGACGGCTTTCGCGGCCTCTCTTCCAGGTATTTTTTGATGCTTGGTGAGGATGTGCAAAGCTCTTCATCTGACAGAATGTCACTAAGAGGCCCCGATTCAATGCTGTCCCCTACCGAGGAGATTATGTCACTAGAAGAGCTGGGTGAAACTCTGCCTAACCTTTTGTGCTTCTTTTTGATCTGATAGGTCGGGAAAAGCTCAGAGTCCGAGTTCATTTCAGAGAGTTCCCAGTCGTCGATGTTTTGAATGGTCTCCGCTTGAGGTTTCTGAGGAAGCAGTTTTGTCAAATTTTCTAATTTCAAAGCTAACACTTCAGTCTGTTTGAGGTGTGAGGGAAGCGCTAAGTATTCGTCGGAACCATACCAGGCATCAGCAGCTTTGCTGTCCGTATTGACGTAACTGGGTGCAGATGAATGGGCCTTTTTGCCCTGACTTCTGGGAAGAACGGGAGATGAGGACACCGCAGAATCTGAACCAGCTGAAGAGCCACTCACTTGGCTATGAGCAGGTGAAGCAGAGTGATCTCTTTCACTGCAATACTGGCCATTCAGTTCTTGCCGTTTACAAGGATCAGAAGACGCAGAGGTCGAATCACTTTCGGTTCCTTCTATGGACTGCAAGCTACCAAAGGGAATTCCATTTTGCAAAGCAGCGAGGCCTCTTTTGGCCAAATGATTCGTCGGCGCAGCATTGGATCCAATCCTCGATATCCTGCACGATGCCACCTCCTCGGGAATGTCGTGGGACTTTTTGCACCGCAGCTTCTCCCTTCTAGTGCTGTCACTGGGCTTCCCCAGGCCAATGGAATTTTCCTTCAGGTGGTTTTGAATTGTGTACTTGAGATTCTGATCACTTATGTTGTGTAAGCAATCACACGACTGGCTGATGGAAGAGGGGCAGGTGTTGTACGCCGCTTGCAAAGCCAGGCAAAGTTTGGATCTGTCTGGTGGATCCAACAGCGAGGGTGTGCTCCTGCTCATTTCAGTCTTAAACATCAGGGAGATCTGGTTTTTTATATCATTGATCACCATATCCGTTCTAAATATGTCTTCTTTTAGAAACAAACCGCGTTTGGGAACAGTGGGTTGTGTAGGAGAATCCTCGTTGTAGTCAAAGCAGTCTCTAATTGATCTCTTGGGAGTGGAGTTTTCACTATGAGGATACTGTTGGCTTTTTGCACCGTCGGAGGTTAATGGATCGAGCTCCTGTTTTACTAATTCAAAGACAGTCTTGCCATCAAGTGAGTTCACAGAATCCTCTGGGCCCGATACTTTACAAAGAGGCAAGTTCCCAGAAATATGAGAGAGTGAAAGTTCAGGGGACACAGTCGATGATGGTTTGTAACTTTGGCCTTCCTCCTGGTGGTCTGTTGACATGGGTAAATGGATTTCTTTTGCATTAATGGTTTCATTGCATTTGGAAGCAATCGAATCACTTGCTACTGCCAGTAATCCAACACTTCTGATAAGCTCTGGGAAATCTTTTTCCATTTCACTGCAGCTCCAAGACTCAAATGGTTTTACTTTAGCCTGACCGGAGGTCATGTCACCAAGCGCACCAAGAAAGTCTTCGCTGGGGCTGTAGTCAGATAGTTCAAATGCAGTAATTCCACAATCCAGCGACAAGTAATTCTGAGAACATTTGATAGTTAGCTGTCCTGAGTCATCCACTTCTGTTAAAGAGTCAAGGCGGTCCTGTGACAAAACAGAAATAGGAAAGCTTTTAGCGTGGTGTGTGTGCGTTATATGCATGCATGTGTGTGTAAATATAGCATCAATCCTATGAGTTTAACACCGATCCCATGAATCACACATCTTCCCACAAAGCATGAAAAAATACACAGGGGCAGTTTCCCTCTGTAATCTTTAGAAATAGAACATTACTGAATGTTAACAGAAAGCAGCCTTGCCACATTGCTGTGAAATGGGATTAGACTTGTAGTAGAAATTCAACTTTTTCACTTTAGTTTCTGGCTTTCATTTCTTAAAACGTAAATTTGCTAGACATCAAGATTCAGGTCTACTTCACAGGATATGGACATCAATGTTAGGCCAGGAAAACAGTACATACATAATTATTATTACTAATAGTCATAAACTGATCTATACACTTCTAAGATGGTTTCTGAGGAGAATATTATCAGCTGATCATACAAGCCATTCAGGGTCTGCCTTTGTAAGCTGGGTCTCAGAACCAGTTCCTCATTCTGAGCAACTCATCTAAGAGAGCAACTGAGACTTGCTGTATTCTTCCAACTTAACCTTTGGCACAGCTCTGCCTGTACAGTGATGGACTTGGCTGCTATGGTGCCCTATGTGAGGGCAAAATTTGGCACCCCCACCAGCCCTCGCACTGCCTTCCCAAAGGTGGGCGAGGACGCAGCTGGCTTTGGGAAGGAGTCGCAAGGGCTCTGGCAGGGTCCTAGACCACTTCTACCACCTTCCCAAAGCTGTGAAAGCGGTAACTAGGCTTTGGGAAGGAGATGGGAGGACTCTAAGACCCTGTCAGGGCCCTCATGCCTCCTTCCCAAAGCCCATCACCTTGTTTACTGAGCTCATCTCAGTGCCCTCATCTCAGAGTATGCACACCACTCACAAAGCCCTAAATCCGCTCCTGGCCTGTGGCTTCTTGGATCTAATTTGTATTTCCCAGAATTTGAATGATCTGGGCCTGACCATATCTTTGCTTCTGCCCTTTGGGCTCTAGTGGTCCATGGGGTCATGAAGAGTCGGACACGACTAAACAACAACAACAAGATCTTAGCAGTGCTTTTTTCTGGGGGTACCCAGGGGTACGCATACCCCTAAACAATTTGTGAATCTAAGTTTGGCCTCACTGAGGGGCAATATTTCAATATGAGTAGGAAAATGAGAGTACCCCTAAACATATTTTTTTAAGGAAAAAAAGCACTGGATCTTAGAACCTAACACCTGGAACACACATAACAAGATTGCTGTCTGAGGCCTGGGACCAGGGCATGGAAAAAAAGAGACAGTGGGTAGATAAGAAGCCAGCTGTTCAGCTCCTAAGTCAGAGCTAAAGAACAGTTTATGTTTTCCACCAATGTATCATTTTTAAGCGCACTGTGTGTGGGGACCCTAGATATCACATTGTGACTCCATGCCACATCATTCCAGATCACCGGCAATGTGAAGGAGGACGGTGAGATTTGTGGAATGAGATTTGTGGTGAGGAGATAGACCAGACACCATTCACATGACCAGGAGGGGCTCACCTGGCAGGAAACAGCCCCAGCAATAACATGCCATCAAAGGAATCGTTGCCACTTATCAGGAGGAAGAGGGGCGCGGCAGCAGAAGGTCAGGGTGGTGCAGGAACACCAGCAGAGCCGATATGAAGCTCCACCCAGTTTCGTTGCACAGTCCTAACCTTGTTGATGCCTTGTTCCTACCTCTCCTAAAAAGCAACGGCGACAGCCCTGTGGCTTTAGTGTGGATCTGACCCCCCACCCACTGACAAACCATTCCTCCACTCTGCTAACATAATGCATTTTCTGGTCCTAAGCGAATCAAAAATCTCCTAGAACAGGTCTTCTTATGACCAAAGGTAGCCATTCAATCAGGCCTGTGAACAGCTGGTCTGAGGCCCAAGTTGGGAGTCTTGTAAGAAAAAAGTTACAAATTCAAACAGCATAAGTCTGGCAGACTGGGGGACTGTGCCAGCTTAGCCCTCTGAGGTCTGGGGCAAGTGTACCTGGCTGTCGCCCTCCCCCCGCTGCATGGGCCTGCATTCAACTAGGAGCTGCAGCAGCTGCAGCACCACAGCATGTGGAATCATGGAAGACAAAAGCCTTCGTGAGCTTTGTTGCCCTTGGGCTAGGCCCAGAATCTTCACAAATGGCTTTTGCAAAGAATGCAATGAATCAGAAAAAAATGAGTATTTGTGTCTGCCAGATCTTGCTCATATCTGGAAAGTAGGTATGTGGGTTTAGGGACATACTTGGCACAAAAGATCAATTTTTATTCCTCTAGGAAGGTTCATTTTGCCAGTGCTGGCTTAGAGATTCTCCCTGGCAAACTCTCTTTAACCTGCCAGTCACAACCAGATCTGAAGAAGCAGTGGGCAAAAGGCAGGTGTAGACAGGAAACGGAGGTGGGAGAGGAAAGGACTGAGCTTCTGCCTGTCTGCTGGTCTCAATTTCAGAGCCACCCACTCTCTTCAGATCGCCTTCTTCAGTGAGAAGCCATTGTTATTTTTAGCATATTTACTAAGCCTCTGCAAGGAAACTTGCTTAAAAATTGGTAGCTTATAGCAGCAGCAACTAAAATCATTCTGGTAAAATTAAAAAATAATAATGTCAAGGGTCGTAACTAGCTATGCCATGGATAAACTTATTGTACAAAGGGCTTCTGCAAAGCATAGAACAAAGTGTGTGTGAAAACAACTTGGACTTTTAAGTTTGTGCAAGTATTGTGTTCGCAGTTTCCATGGAACAGAACCAGGCTCTTGTTCATTCGCGAGCCAATGAACTATACAGTGTCAAATCTGAAGATGAGTCTCAGCTTGCCAAACTTTTGCCTGGAGACAGGATTTAAATTTTGGGAACTGAACAAGATACATCTTTGATGTTGTCTTAGGAGTTGATCCTGTCAAACCACAGCATCCTTCTAATTCTGCTCCATGCCAGGGAAAATCCAAATCTCTGACTGCAGCCTTAGGCGGCAGCAATTGGCCCTGCCCACATTCTGCCACTGCAGCAAGGCATTCAGTTAGTTGGGACCAAGCAGGGAAAGTGCATCTTTTAGAATTCCCTGATTAAGAGCTCAGAAAGGGCAGTAGATTGGGGGAAAGGGCCTGTAGCCCTTCAGATGCTTTGGGACTCAAGCTCCCATTGGAAAGGACCCTATGGGTCATCTAGTCCAACCCCTGCAATGCAGGAATATGCAGCTGTCCCATACGGGGATCAAACCTGCAACCTTGGCATTATCAGCACTACACTCTAACCAACTATCCATGCCAGGGATGACAGGAGATGAGGTCCCCTACAACATCTGGAGGGCCACAGGTCGCCTATCCCTGCCTTAGATGATACTCAGGTGATTCTTACTAGTCTTTTGGTAGTATCTTTGGAGGCAGCCCCTTCTGCTTTCTGCACACATCACCCCAGCCAGCACCATGCAAGGGTCACAGGAACTCAGCAAGCTGCCTACTGGTCCTTCTGCAGGTAAAGTAGATGCACTACCAACCAGTTAATTCAAACAGGAAAATTGCCACAAGGAAGCCACCAAAAAGCCCTCCTTTAATTCCCATTGGGCACCCTGTGGCCCCTGTCTGCCAGAGCCAGTACAGAATAAGATGTCCATCATAACATCTAAAATCCTCTTTACTTGGCAGCATTTCCAATGATCTATAGATCATTGTGTCTCTGCACACAGCCTACGTCCCCCCACAAACTCATAACAATATTTTTTTAAAGTTATCATGAAAATTCACCAGCATCTTAGCGTGTGTGTTTCTCCTAACATGCATAATTTTCTACGTAATTTTGCCTGATACACACTTCTTTTAAATATTCACCTAATATAATGAATTTGTTTGTGTTATTTTCACTAACATGCCTTTATATGCACACTTTATCCAACTTCATGCATTTCTGTACACATCAGTGGAAAATGTCACTGCAAAATTCAGTGAAGTGCACATTTTGAAGGGAGACAAGTTTCTGTACTTGTATGGAAACTTGAATTAGGTAGATTGGCCTTTCAGTGATAAGTGGCTTGAGTTTCTCCCCTGTCCTTCATCTTCATACTGCAGTCGTCATTTTCAAACTGGCCCGAAGACAACAAGGTCCATGAATAGTGGCAAACTATGCATTGTGGCAGTGAACAGGCAGGCATGGACTGCGCTCCAGGAATTAAGCATATCTAGCTATGGAAGACTGTGGCACAAAACACACTCCATTCCAAATAGATTATACTAATTTAAATGAGACTTAGGGCTGCTAGAGTGAACTGATAACTTTCCACTGAAAAAAATATATGATGATGATGATGATGATAATAATAATAATAATAATAATAATAATAATAATAATAATAATAATAATTTATTTGTAGCCCGCCCATCTGGCTGGGTTTCCCCAGCTACTCTGGGCGGCTTCCATAGAAACCAAAAATACACTAAAATATCACAGATTAAAAACTTCCCTGAACAGGGCTGCCTTAAGATGTCTTCTGAATGTCAGGTAGTTATTTATCGCTTTGACATCTGATGGGAGGGCGTTCCACAGGGCGGGCGCCACTACCAAGAAGGCCCTCTGCCTGGTTCCCTGTAGCTTTGCTTCTCACAATGAGGGAACCACCAGAAGGCCCTCGGCACTGGACCTCAGTGTCCGGGCAGAACGATGGGGGTGGAGACGCTCCTTCATGTATACTGGGCCGAGGCCGTTTAGGGCTTTAAAGGTCAACACCAGCACTTTGAATTGTGCTCGGAAACGTACTGGGAGCCAATATAGGTCTTTCAAGGCCGGTGTTATGTGGTCTCGGTGGCCGCCCCCAGTCACCAGTCTAGCTGCCGCATTCTGGATTAGTTGTAGTTTCCAAGTCACCTTCAAAGGTAGCCCCATGTAGAGCGCATTGCAGTAGTCCAAGTGGGAGATAACTAGAGCATGCACCACTCTGGCGAGACAGTCCGCGGGCAGGTAGGGTCTTAGCCTGCGTACCAGGTGGAGTTGGTAGACAGCTGCCCTGGATACAGAATTGACCTGCGCCTCCATGGACAGCTGTGAGTCCAAAATAATAATAATAATAATAATAATAATAAATTTTATTTATATCCCGCCCTCCCCAGCCGAAGCCGGGCTCAGGGCGGCTAACAACACTAAAACAGTACAACATTATAAATACATTCTAAAAATTAATTAAAATACAAATTGATGGCAACCATAGACTAAAGCTTTGTAGAGATTGCCAAAGGAGGGAGTCAGGCTGCGCCCTGACCAAAGGCCTGGTGGAACAGCTCTGTCTTACAGGCCCTGCGAAAAGATGTCAAGTCCTGCAGGGCCCTTGTCTCTTGCGACAGGGCATTCCACCAGGTTGGGGCCGCAGTCGAAAAAGCTCTGGCTCTAGTTGAGGCCAGCCTAACCTCTCTGTGGCCTGGGACCTTCAAGATGTTTTTATTTGAAGACCGTAAGTTCCTCTGTGGGGCATACCAGGAGAGGCGGTCCCGTAGGTACGAGGGTCCTAGGCCGTATAGGGCTTTAAAGGTTAAAACCAGCACCTTAAACCTGATCCTGTACTCCACCGGGAGCCAGTGCAGCTGGTATAGCACCGGATGAATGTGATCTCGCAGCGAAGACCCCGTAAGGAGTCTCGCTGCGGCATTCTGCACCCGCTGGAGTTTCTGGGTCAGTCTCAAGGGCAGCCCCACTCCCAGGCTGCGCACCTGGTCCTTCAGGGGCACAGTTACCCTATTCAGGACCAGGGAGTCCTCCACACCACACCACCCCCTGTCCCCAAAAACAGTACTTCTGTCTTGTCAGGATTCAACTTCAATCCATTAGCCGCCATCCATCCTCCAACTGCCTCCAGGCACTCACACAGGACCTTCACTGCCTTCACTGGTTCTGATTTGAAAGAGAGGTAGAGCTGGGTATCATCTGCATATTGATGGACACCTAGTCCAAACCCCCTGATGATCTCTCCCAGAAGCTTCATATAGATATTAAAAAGCATGGGGGAGAGGACGGAACCCTGAGGCAGCCCACAAGTGAGTGCCCAGGGGTCTGAACACTCATCCCCCACCACCACTTTCTGAACACGGCCCAGGAGGAAGGAGCGAAACCACTGTATAACAGTGCCCCCAGCTCCCAGCCCCTCTAGACGGTCCAGAAGGATGTTATGGTCGATTGTATCAAAGGCCGCTGAGAGATCCAGCAGAACTAGGAAACAACTCTCACCTTTGTCCCTAGCTTGCCGGAGATCATCAACCAGCGCGACCAAGGCAGTTTCAGTCCCATGATGAGGCCTGAATCCCGATTGGAAGGGATCCAAATGGTCCGCATCCTCCAGGCGTGCCTGGAGTTGTTCAGCAACCACATGCTCAATCACCTTGCCCAAGAATGGAAGATTTGAGACTGGGCGATAGTTGGCCATACTGGCCAGGTCTAAAGATGGTTTTTTAAGAAGTGGTTTAATGACCGCCTCTTTCAGCGGATCTGGGAATGTTCCCTCACAGAGGGAAGCATTCACCACCCCGCAGAGCCCATCACCCAGCCCTTCCCGGCTTGCTTTTATTAGCCAGGATGGGCAAGGATCAAGGAGACAGGTGGTTGGTTTCACGCGTCCAAGCAGCCTGTCCACATCCTCGGGGGTAACGGATTGAAATCGATTCCATGCAACTTGACCAGATAGAGCTCTAGCACTCTCCCGCCCCAGCCCTGCTCCCACGGTGGTGTCTAGCTCCTTCCGAATATGAGTGATTTTATCTGCAAAAAACTTTGCAAAATCGTTGCAGGAGATCTTGGGGTCTTTACAAGGCCCCGGTGGTAAAGGTGGTTCCGTTAAATTGCGAACCACCTGAAAGAGTCTCCTGCTACTATTTTCTGCAGATGCAATAGAGGCAGTGAAGAAAGTCTTCGCCATCGCTATCGGCACTTGGTAGGCTCGACGTTGAGCTCTAACCTGTGTCCGGTCAGATTCAGAGTGAGTTTTCTGCCACCGACGCTCTAGCCGTCTCAGCGATTGTTTCATCGCCCTCAGCTCCGAAGAAAACCACGGGGCTGTCCCCGTGATGGATGCATTTGGTCTCTTTGCTAATCACAGAATGTAAGTCATCCACATGTTCTATGTGTCTTTGCCACGTAGGTTATACAGAGGCATCTGCCTTTAGCTCTGTATTCATTTGGTTTTATCCCTGGCACAGCAGCTTCGAAGCAAACATGACAGCCCTACACTTTATTTTTGCTAGTTCAGTCATTCTGAATGGATGACTACAGCATTCATTTAAAATTTACTGCATCGCACTAAAATTGATTGACAACCCTGGGCAGGAATTAGCTGGAATTGCCTGAACTAAGCACATTTTGCAGTAGTAGCCAAAGTAACTGTATTCGTTCAAATGAGCTTGAAACACAACTAAGGGGTTAGAGTTCAAAAAGTAAATTCTTACATTTACTTGCCATACCTCCTTTGTTTCCTCTGAAAAGGCTTGCAGAATATCAGTCTGCCTGGTGTAATTCCCATTGGCATCCTGCAGTCCCTGTAGAATTCTCTCTCGTAGAACCAGGACAGAAACTCGAAGCTGGTGCCAAAGAAGTTGTACTGTATGGATGTCAACAATCACGTTGACGGAGTAAGACAAGAGCTTCAGGGAAAATTCAGTCTCCAGAAGAGCATGGATTTGTTCAACGTGATCAGAGATATCTTCACATATATCCTATAAGAAAGATGGGGGAAGAATATTAGCCAAAGTTATACAGTAATTTGATTTTACATTTTAAATTGCAGATTTAATTTTCATAATCTAAAGATTATATATAGCACTCTGTCTATCTGTCAGGCGGCAGAGGAACCAACCCCCACGGCAGGTTGCCAGGAATGGAAAAGACAAGGAAAGGTTCTTACCATCTGCTTTTTATTCAACATTTACAGAGAGAGGTTTGGGAATGCAGCTTCTTGGAATAATGGCATTGCCCCGAGTGATTCTCCAACCCCTTTTCTCCCACTTCCTCATTCGCCATCTTTTCCCCTACGGGTGGCGCTGAGGGCTCTTTGCTTTTGAGCCCTTTGCACTACTACTTTCAAGGCTCCCTGGGTTCTGGGAGAGGGGGGTCTGGAATGCTTTCTAAAGACACTGTGTCCATCAGCTATTGGCCTCCTGGTGCTTCCTCTTACTCTCCCATTATTTCCCAACTTTCCCCCTCATCTGCCTCTGAGCTGTGACCTCCCTCAAAGCCCTGTTGTAATTCTCAACTGTCTTCTTCTCTGGAAGGGTCAGGCTGGGGAGGTGGTCTCCACCATTCCTCCTCTGCCCAGTCCTTGATTCTCTCTTTTATGATGCATACATCATCTGAGACCATTTCTGATGCTCCTACAAACTTCCACAAAAGCTATCATCTTTGGCATTTCCCTATGGGTTGTATTTGAGTGGTGGTGCCTTCGCTTCAAGCATATAATCTGGTTTACTTGACTGAACAATCTGTAGCTATTTGCCCTGTGTACCTGAACTCTGCGGCATATTAGGATCTGGATTGCAAGACTGATCTACAGCAGAGCAGGGAGGGGGGAACTTTTCCAGCTTGAGGGCCACATTCATTTCTGGGCAGCCTTCCAGAGGCCACATCCTAGTGGTTGATGGGGACGGGGGCAAAGGGGGACAAAAAGAACAACAAATGTGAATTTTGCTTTTACGCAGTAGGCTAGTTTCTATACACACTGATATGGTCTGCTCCATCCAGGAAAACAAGAGGCATTATCAGAATTCAGGGACAAGTTCCATGGGTCATGGGTGGCTGGGAATGTCACCCAGACACAGCTCTGAAGTACTGTAATGTCCAGCTGAAGTTTCTGAACTGTATTCAGAGGAATATCTATCCTGTAGATATATAAAATACCTCTCAGGAAAACTACGGTAAGTATTTTATGTTAATTAACTTGGTTGGAGGGTAATTCGGACATTACTTCAGAGCTGTGTACATATGTCTGGGTGACATTCCCAGCCACACCTCCTTCCCCTTGACTCCACCCCTTACTAGTGCTGCTTTGCACCCTCCTTGAGAGGGCCAGTGTGGTGTAGTGGTTAAGAGCGGTAGATTCGTAATCTGGTGAACCAGGTTTGCGTCCCCGCTCCTCCACATGCAGCTGCTGGGTGACCTTGGGCCAGTCACACTTCTCTGAAGTCTCTCAGCCCCACTCACCTCACAGAGTGTTTGTTGAGGGGGAGGAAGGGAAAGGAGAATGTTAGCCACTTTGAGACTCCTTCAGGTAGTGATAAAGCGGGATATCAAATCCAAACTCTTCTTCTTCTTCCTTGGCTGTTTTCCCCTGTGCTGAAATTTGTCCCTGAATTCTGATAATGCCTCTTGTTTTCCTGGATGGAGTGGAGTGTGTATGGGTGACACTGGAAAGGCTTTGGAAAACCACATACCCCAATAACAGTAACAGTTGCTACTGGCTGTAGGCCTCACTATGTCATACACACAGCAGGAGTCAGCTGGTGCTACACATTAACAGAACAATCAACAGCCTCAGCTTCAGCCTGCTTTCTCTTGAGTTCTTTCCTTGCTTCGAGGGTATGCCAAATATCTCAAATATGACCTGACGCCAAGTGAGCATTCTCAAGAATGAAAAGAGGGAAGCAGGAGGCAAAACTTCTATGACATTTCCTATGCAGTGTTTAATGGAAGAGCATTTAGGTTCAAAAGGGTAATCTATTTCAAATACAGTACAAAGAAAGCAACAGTTATTTCCAGAAATCAACCAATACCAATGTTGTATCTCAGTCACTACTGGAATCTAACTATAGGGAAAATCTCAGGAACATCTGAGATCACTCTACATGTAATATCATGAATCCAATACACTACATTTAAAAGAGGAATTAACCACCACTGGTCATTGTCACAATATTATGAGTTATGTTATGAGTTTGCAGATGCCAGGCCTCTCTAATCCTTGGATGCAGTAAGGAGAGATGGGACCCAGAAGGAAAGCAGCAGGGAGTGGGGAAGCTTGTTTCTCCCAAAATAAACCATGAACGATAACCACGAACAAACCTTTGCTTCAGATAGGATCAAAGTGGGGGAGTTTGAGCTGTGTGTGCACACTTCATCCACAAGCTAATTTGCTTAGCCATTGTTTTTGGCTTGGAATTGTGTTGAAATGCGGCCACTGTCCCCAAACCTGCTTCTGTTCTCTTCACACACATTTCTGACTTACATAATCCTAACTGTGGGAAGCAGGAAGTGTGTTACCCCAGGGAGATCTTTATATCACTTCCATTGTGAAAATATCAACCAGGCATCTTGAGACATTCACCCGCAATTTCACCAACAAGTGAGGTGTATGGCAAGTCTAGACTATTAAGCAGACATTTTGTCCTTCCTCCAATACTTAACAAGTGTCCTTCACAGCAGTCAACTAGTAATCCTATTGCATGGGACGTGGGTGGCGCTGTGGTCTAAGCCATTGAGCTTCTTGGACTTGCCGATCAGAAGGTTGGCGGTTCGAATCATGGTGACGGGGTGAGCTCCCATTGCTCTGTCCCAGCTCCTACCAACCTAGTAGTTCGAAAGCACGCCAGTGCAAGTAGATAAATAGGTACTGCTGTGGTGGGAAGATAAACAGCATTTCCATGTGCTCTGGTTTCCGTCATGGTTTTCCGTTGCACTAGAAGTGGTTTAGTCATGCTGGCCACATTACCTGGAAAGCTGTCTGTGAACAAATGCTGGCTCCCTCAGCCTGAAAATGAGATGAGCGCCACAACCCCATAGTCGCCTTTGACTGGACTTAACTATCCAGAGGTCCTTTACCTTTTTTTACCTAGTAATCCTATTGCACTAAGGATTTTTTAAAAATAAAAATAAGTTCTTTATTAGAATTATTCTTTTTAGAGCTGATATTGATACTAAGGCATTCTTAAATGAGAAGTAAAAATTATATTACATGCTCCAACCACAGACAGAAAAAACATCCCACATACCACTTAATATCAGGATGACTGCTATGAAAATGGGATGTTTTTCACAAAAACAAACAATGAAACGTTAACACCAGATGGGGTTATACACTGTTAAGGTAGGCAGACCATACAGCCTCATACCCAGTGCCAGATTAAACCCTGTGGAGGCCCCTAGGCAGCTGAAATCTCGGAGGGGAGGGTGGGGGGCTTGTGCATGCACTCTAGTGGAATAGCATTGAACTACGAAAGCTTGGCTGTAATTATCTTCCAAGATCAAATCAAAATTATTTTGCTCTGTTGTCGCTAGGCCCCTAAAAGGAGTGGGGCCCATAGGCGGGTGCCTATTCTGCTTATTTGTTAACCTGGCATTTCACAAGGGGCAATTAAAGTGTGTGCAATTAATGACTCTGAAATAAGGCAGACCAGCATGCCATATGAGAGTCTGGAAGGCCATTTGTGCTGTCATCCCTGTTATCATATTGCAAGAGAGGCCATCAAGAACAGGGTTGTTGTTATTTTTTAAATAGAGCTCTGAAGACTTGAGCACTTTAGTAGACTTGTTTTTATCTAAAACCTAAGTCAGGCACATGCTTACAAAACCATGTGGTTTCCTGCATTGAGTTGATAGGCTGTACAGAAGCATCTTTGAGCATGGAATTTCTCAGAGTGTAGAGGCTGCATCTGTACAAGACCAACTGTCCATTTATCTCCATCCAAAGGACAGCTGATCCAATAAGTTACAGCTGCTGCTACTATCTGTCAGCCAAAGTCGGAGCCCTCAATGTTCATTAAACAAAAATCCAGTATAAACACTGCAGACTGACAATCTTAAGTGTGCTTACTTGGAAGCAAGTCTCTATGAATTCAATGGGATTGGCTCTCAGTTAAGCGTACATAGGAATGCAGCTAGACATTCCTAGGGTCTGCTCAAATCTAGCTTTTTCTAACAAGTTTTAAACCGAAACGCTGGTAGTGTTTTCCCTAGAGATAGATACAACACGACTGAGACATATGTGAAGTCTAGTGGGAGATGAAAGGTTCTAGTGCGCCACAGTTAACAACAGTGACAGAAGCAAATGTACTTTGGTTTATGTTCTTTGATCTTGGGGTAAACCCTCTGCAAGAAATAAGCCTTTACTCATTGCATATGACAAGCTTACATGCAAAACAAATTCATGGTTTAAGAGTGTGTCTGCCTTGTTGAAGTTTATTTTAATAATATTATAGATTCCTCCAGGGATTGAAATTCCAGGCTAAACTTAAGAGATATCATAGAACGTTTAAAAAAACACTTTCATTTTCAGATGGAGTTAGAACGCTATAATACCGTTGCTTTACTGACCCAGAGAGAAAAGTTATTAACCCAGTTATCTGTCAGTGAAAATGGGGTTGGTGCTGTTGCTGTATAATAAGGAATTGATTCCTTTCAGAAAATAACAAGAGTAATGCTTAGCACTTGTACAGCAACTTCTGGGTGTTCAAAGCAGTTCGTAAATATTACGTAAATAATCCCTACAACAGCCCTGTTATGGTCAGTGTTATTATTCCCATTTTACAAATGGGGGGGGGGCTGAAGCCAAGAAATAAACCCTTTCCCCCAGGGCAAACAAATGGATAGAGATGGCATTGCGATTCAGAATCATGCCCACTAATTTTTCATGTGTCCATCTAAACCTGTCCAAAGATCAGACCAGTCACATGGCCTACTGATCTGGTTATCTTGCCATCAGGCTCCACCCTGAGAAGGAGCCATAATTTACACTAGGGTAGTTCTCAGTGCGGAGAAGTGCTAGGCCCATCGTCAAGCACAGGGAATCATTCGTTCATAGCAATGTACATAGCAAGGCACATTGCCATACGCACAAGCCATACGCACAAGGGCTCTGACCGGACGATCTGTGCCCTGGGTTTTTCTTGCTAACAGAGCATGTGGCCAGAACTAAGTACACACACAGTTTGTTTGGGTGCAGACTCTCTGCACGTGTTCAGAAAAACACACGCTTTTTGCCTCCACTTTTTGCCATTCACTATTGATTGTTGGGTGGGAAAAGTTACAGTGGCTTACTAAGGCAACATAGTAAGTGTTGAAAGAATGGAGATCTGAGCCAGGAGGGGCTTCCCTAGTTCAGTCTATGAGTCACGATGTTACATGTGCTCTTGTCCTTCCTTTTGTCATTATGAGTGTATGGCAAACATGTTGCGACCAGTTACTAGTTAGTAAAACCTGTGATGACAAGTAGGTTTGGTGTGTATGAGCAAGTTGTTTAACGAACACGCTGCAACCACATTCTCATGATCGGAACTTCCTGCCTTTTGTGAAAATGAAACACTTAGTGTCATTCACATGGCTTGCATCCCAGAGGAACAACATGGAAGGCAGCAGTTATGAGTTACCGGTCTCTGCATCTACTGCAGGCGGTTTCCAACCACCTTAATCCAGCCTAGGGTTAGGACTGCAAGCTAAAATAATTACAGAGAGTGCATAAACTTGCTGGTCAGGCATGATCATAATATCAGTTGCATACAAAATAACAAACTTTGAGAAGCTTTTAAGTGTTTGCTCCAGCGTTGGTTTGTAGGTGTTATTTCCAAAAGGAGAGCCACCAAGGGGTTGGGCAGGCCATCTTCCTATACAAGTAAATCCAATAGAACTAGATAGGCATTCCTTTGGATGTCAGCTGCCCCGAGAGGAAACGTGCCAAGTTGGTGGAATGAGAGATATTTCCGGGTGAGGCAACTATGGCCCTTGAAATAATGAGGTTTCAAGTAACAAACAGAAAATAAAAACCTACTCAAATAAAAATAAATAGCCACACTAGTAAAGAGCAAACTATACATATATACTGGAAGCAACAACAAGGTTGGCAATTTTCTAATCAATATAAATTTAATTCCAATGGGTTGAGAACACTCTTCAACATATTAAGTTATACATGATCCTATAGTCTTTAGAATGCATTAAAACCATACACTATATTTCTAAGGTCAACTCCGGTTTGTGAAAAGGCAAAGAGATTTTGAAGGTAAACCTGATTGTTCCCGCATTCCATTAATATTGCATTTTAAAATATCTAATGCACAGCAATGTCTCTTTACTGGATTTGTTCTAGACCTGCCCCCCCCAAGGTTATTAATTCAAGAAGAATCTGTTTTATTCAATTTCTGCACTTGGTAGGTTCACAAACATGCCCAGGGAGAAAGGATCACATCAGGCCAACTCTAAATGGCATACTTGACAACTATATGGAAAAGCAACTATAGAATGATCTTCATTTCACTAGCAAAGGTCATCCCTTCTTTTACAAACAAAAAATATAGGAAAAAATATTTTGACTAATAAATTTGATTCTCCCAATGCAAATCTTGTATTCCAAACTAAAGTTTCCACTAGTGCAAATGTAAGCTTCCCTTGAAATGTAAATAAATTCAGGAAGACAATTGTTGGTGGGAATATGGAAGAGAAAGAGTTAAATTTCCCATTTCCAACTTCATGGTTCTGTGGCTGCTCAAGGCTTCTCAGTGGCTGCTGTTTTCAGTAACAAAAACATGCACATTAACTGCATGAATGCAATTAACACACGTCTTGCAGCCTTAGTTGTGTGAAATGCATTTAAATGAAATCATGAAGAAAACATGGGCAGCTTGCAAAGCCACTGACGTATCCAGGTTGAGTGAAATGGTACCCAATGCCTACATATGTGGAACAAACTGCTGCTGGATAAGGCAGTGCCTGCAATATCCACTACTAAGGGTGATTAAATATAAAACTCAAGCCTACTGATATCAAAGGAATAACCATACAATTTTCCCCAAAATAAAATAAGGGTGCAAGTCAATGGAACACAGCCTCTTCTGTTAAAATAATTGGCCATTATGAAAATATATATTTCTCTTTTTTACATCCCATTGCCTCCAGACTGTTACTATTTTGCAGGAGGGGTTCAAGTACACACTGGAAACGCAAGCTTGTGCAATGAAAGTGGATTAAAGAGTTCTGTCACTATAGCACAACAAATCCGCTGCTTTTTTTTTAAAGGCCTTTTTGCAGTTAGGGAAATGACAGGGAAATGCACTGAAAAGTCTGGGATGGATGAATGGTGAATGGGAATATAATCAGAATGAATGCACAGTCATATAACAGCCACCCCGCAAATGAATCAGAATGAATGCTCAGTAAAAACAGACATGGACTATTGCCTGCACACATCAGAGTAAAGATTCACAAGACATGTACTTATTTAGTGTAAAGATCACTACTATATACCGACCTGGACCTTTCCAAAGAATACTGTTAGAATTAAAAAGGCATAGCACTCTTACCAAAAACACGAAAGCAGCACTTGAATCTGACAGCAAGCATTTAAGCAAATTATAGTGCTGCTTCTGTCCCTTCACACATACCTAATCACACAAATGATCAAAGAGCATGTTGAAGAGTTATCACAGAAGCTTGATGTAAAAGTTATTAAATCAGAAACAATAAATGGGGTGGTGGACCTAGCCTTCAACAAGGTAGTCTAAATATAGAGTAATTAAGCAACTAGACTTGGCAGAAATCACAGCATGCAAAGGAATGAGGTACACTCTTCCAGACCAAAGTAAAAGTTCATAGACATGAAACACGATCCCCACTTAAAAGGTACAGTACAAGAAAGCATTTGCAGAGGCTAAACTCTGAAATCTGGCATTCTTAGACCGTGCCAAAGCCCACGTTTTGTTAATTATTTCCCACTACATCACATCCTACCTTAATTGTTTCCAAAGGAGGGTTTTCATTCACCCATTTAGCAGAAAATTCACAGTCCCCCCATTTTTTTTTCTTCCTCTCGGTCAAAGCAGAGCTAGTAATTCAGGAAACATGCCAATATAAAATCCAGACAAGTCACAGCCAGATCCATTTTCAATTCTCCAGCAACTGCTTTTGCTTTGCGATGAACAAATTTAAAACATAGCAAATGATTTAAAAAAAAAAAAGTTTCTGCACAAGGTTATTTCCCAGATTAAATTAAGGCCTCTTTCCTTCTCCTGAAGTTTCTGAGCTACAATAATGTTTTCTCAGACATACGGATCTCAGACTGGTAACTCACTAGACACTTGCCGCTTGAAATTAGTTGGGTTATTTTAGTCACTGACATAAGTTCCAGCAGAATGTTAGCTGAGCACCAAGATGGCAAAAGGGAATCTAATATAAGTCGGTCACTTGGTTACAGTACAAAGCTGATAATAAAGTTTCAGATTTGGATATATTTATGGACCTACAAGTACTACATTTCTTCCCCCCCCCCCACCCCCAATAACATGATTTAGGCTGCAGTGCTATGCACACTTACTTGGAAGTAAACCCCTTTGAACTCAGTGGGACTTGCTTCTGAGTAAATGGACAGAAAGAAGCTTGTGCTATTATGCTGCAGTCCTACACACTCTGGGGTATTTTACTATTATTATTATTATTATTATTATTACATTTATATTCCACCTTTCCTCCAAGGTGGCACGCATGATTCTCCCCCTTCCCATTTTAACCTCACAACAACCCTGTGAAGTAGATTAGGCTGAGAGACAGTGACTGGCTCAAGTTCACTCAGGGAGCTTCATGGCTGAGTGGGGATTTGAACCCCAGTCTCCCAGGTCTTAGTCTTACACTCTAACCACTGCACCATGCTGTCTCTCTGGGTAAAGTGCTCTTGAAAACCTGGGGATTTACACGAAAAGCCAACTTGCATAGGATTGGGCTACAATTCTTTAAAAGTTCCAGCGATGTAAAACTAAGGTCAGTAGACTTAAAATCAGATCCTTTAGATTCTTTCAGGACGCGGTCGATCATAAGATCGGAAGAGTTTGTTCACAGCAGACTTGACTTCCCCAGTGCAGTGACTCATGAGAGGGCACTCAAATAATAAATGGACACTCGTGACGGCTGGCTTTTGGAGCAATATGAAATACTATGGTGAGTTCTGAGTGAGGCAGGAGTGGGAGTTACATATTGCTGGAGAAATCCTCAGCTTAGGAGCTCCTAAAACTTTATTACAAGAGGACCTTGTGGGTGCCCCCAAAGTTAACTCCAATGTGGTACAATTATATTTGTACATACATAAATAGCCCCGCCGCGGGGATTCGAACCGCCGACCTGACGATCGGCAAGTCCTAGGCGCTGAGGTTTTACCCACAGCGCCACCCGCGTCCCTATACATAAATAGCATAGGGTTGTAGCCAACAGTATGTCTTTTGATACAGATGGGGCTGCAAGGAACAGAAAGGGCTGTTTGGGCACCATTCCAGCTGCAGTCCCGCGTACCCTCCCACAAGTCTGCTCCAGATGGCCGGATGAGCATGGGAACAGCTTGGGAGGCAGGAGCGCTGACTTGGCCCCACCACTGTGGATGCCCAGGGCTGTGGGTGCCATGCAGCGTGCATAGCCCTGGCACTGGAATTTGTGGGTGCCCATCTCCTCCATGGGGGATTTTGTGGGTGCTTGGGCAGCCAGGGCCCCAGGGAGTTGGCACCTATGGGATGGGAGGAAGTGCATGGGTGGATTGCAGGTTAACTGTAAATAATGTGTTGGGATACTGCCAGGGAGACGGAGGCATCAGGCAGGCCCCCAGTCATCTCCGGACAATCACCGGTCTCCCGTGGAACAGCATCAGTCAATTAGTGGCATGAGCCTCAGAGACATTCAGACCCGTGCACACCCTTTCAGCAGAGTCTCCACAACGAAAGGATGCGGACAGGAGAGCATGTTTACAGCTTTATTCAACATAGTTCAGAACAAAGGAAAAACAGGACTGCTTGCCTCCGTGTCCAGGAAAACAGTCAGAGCAAAAGCTATATACAAAACGGAAGTTCCCAGCAGAGCTGGAAGTAAACAGGCATGTGATACACAACAATCATGCCTGATCCTTTAAGGTGGAACTCAACTATATCCTAACATAATGTAGATAAAAGTACGTTGCAGGATAAATGGGGAATAGGCAATAATCGCCTCTCCCTCTTTCTACTCCTGGAAGCCCAGGCTCAGAAAGTTCTCAGAAAGGATGTGCCTAGATCTAACAGTTATAAAGACAGGGTGACAGTAGATATCACAAGCTCGAATTAGATGTAGTTTGTCATATTATATGTACAAGCTTCAGCAAGCTTTGGGTCTGTGCATTGCCTCTCCCCTTCTTCCTCCTTCACAGTTTCCTGGGGGAAATCAAAAGCTTAAGAATATAAGAGCCCTGCTTGGTCAGGTCCATTCTTGCCCTGTATGAGATTCTCACTGTGGCCAACCAGATGCCCATAGGAATCTTGCAGGCAGGACCTGAGTACAACAACACTCTCTCCACTTGCAATTCCTAGCATTCTGCCTTGAACAATGAAGGCAGACCATATGGTCAGTAACCATGGACAGCCTTAGCTTCTGATTATGGGTTGTCTGAAGATGGGAATTGTACAAACCGTTGTGAGTTAACCAACCAGGGTTCCAAATCAGGTCCCATGGCTTGAGATCCTGGTTTCTTAATTAACGACGGTTTGTACAATCTTCAGAATGTGTTCAGAGATAATGGGTCACAATTGGAGACTGATGCCCCAGAAGCCACCCAAGGATGCTGGATTCTGACACTGGCCCTGGTCCACTTTCACATGGTAGTAAAGCATATGGTTGTAACCGTGTGCACAATTACAAGCGATCCTTTACCAAACTCTCATTTGTGAAATTACAGGAGACATATATTTTTTCAAAGAGATATTTATTAAAGTTTTCAAAAATTTATATAAAATAGAAAAAACAGAAAAAAAGAAAAACCAAAAATACGTACAAAACACATACAACAACAAGTATAATTTCAGTCCCTTATATTCATATAACTTACTTTCCCGACCTCCTCATACCTCCCCTTTCTGTATTCCAATCTCTAATTATTTAATTTCAGCAAATCCTTCCCCTAATTTCTATTTAATTTTTGACCTTTCATTTCTTAAATGCATAATCATTACAGCTAGAAACCACTTAATTTCTAAATCAACATCGTTCTAACATTCAATAATTTTACAATATTTCTTAAGATAGTCCTTAAATTTCTTCCAGTCTTCTTCTGCCGTCTCTCTCCCCTGGTCTCGGATTCTGCCAGTCATTTCTGCCAGTCCCATATAGTCTATAACCTTCATCTGCCATTCTTCCACGGTGGGTGGCTCTTCTGTCTTCCAAGAAATTACAGGAGACATATAAATGACCCCCATCAAATCACCTCCAGACATTCTTGGACTCCAGCTTCCATTAGCCTCAGCAAGCACGGTCAATGCTCATGGATGGCCAACATTCAGGAATGATGGGAGTTGTACTCTCAGTAACTTCTCAAGGGACACAGGTTGCCCATCCCTTCCCAGGGCTGAGCTGGTGCAAGAGATACAGAAACCTTGGACTGATCTTGTCGTTAAAACTGCAACGTTATTCATTTGTTGGGAAATTAACTGGTGTTTAGGCAACACCGAAAGGAGGAAAAAACACCCTAGCATTAATACTTTAAAAAAAGCAGCACTAAATCAGCTATTGAAGCATCCAGATGAAGTAACTGGAGGGAGTGAACAGCGTGGCTGGCATTGCACACAGTAGACCACCTCAGCATGAATGCGCACACGTGTTTTGAAATCTGAGATTTACAGCAGAACTGTTACTGTAACCGGGGCCGAGTTTCATAATACACCATCTTGATTGTGAGCATTTTTCTACCCTGAACTTTCTAAGTGATATATAGCGATAAAAGTGTAAAACATATTGTTACATGCCACCCTAGTCTCCAAGCGGTGAGAGGTTCTAGTACTTTCTCAGTGCTCTTTTTCCCCCCTTGGAGTGAAGGTCGGCAGACTGCGGTGTCTCTAGGATACATGGTTTTATTTACACACATATATAAGCTGAACATAAGATGGAGCAGCTCACAGCATTAACAGATCTCCCAGCTTGGGATTCAGAACAGAACAAGCATGCCTCTATGTCTTGGCCTTTCAGTCTGCTTCCAGCTCAGCTCACACACACAACTCTGGATTTTGTTCTCTTGTGTAGCAGCTAGGTACGGGGGGAGAGGAAAGGCCCACCCATTAGCCTAGAGCAGGCATAGGCAAACACGGCCCTCCAGATGTTTTGGGACTACAACTCCCATGATCCCTAGCTAACAGGACAAGTGGTCAGAGATGAGGGGAATTGTAGTCTCAAAACATCTGGAGAGCCAAGTTTGCCTATGCCTGGCCTAGAGGGGCCCCTGCTGTGCTGGTGGAGGTTCCCTGCAGTGGCGGACTTTGGGCTTTCAAATTTCAGCGGTGCCCTGTGCTACACCAAAATTTGGCGCCCCTGCCTCTCACCTTCCATTGCTGCCACGGCCCCTGCAGCGCCCTCTCGGCTTGGTGCCCAGTGCAGACAAACTGTTTGCGCTCCCCTAAGCCCGCCTCTATTCCTGGCAAAGTTTAGAACTCTGCATGGTTATGAGGAAATCAACCTCTCCGTTGCTGACATTCGTCCTTGCCTCGAGGGCACTAGGACTAACAAAGGAGGTGCAGCAGAGGAGGAAAAGCTTGGTTAGCATGTCTCCGTATGAGAAGAACGCATGTGCACAGCATCAGTTTTAAAGCCAGACTGCATATGGTGCTAAACACATCACTGCAAGCATCACTATAATATCAGTTAATACCAATTAATATCTATGAGGTGATAGATGACTTTTGCCAAAGCATTGTTGAACAAGTGAGGAGTGAATTCTCCCGGGTGCAAGGGTCCTCTTCTCATGGTATGAAACCACTAGCCCAAACTATCTTTTTATCATTTATCAAAGGAAAATCTGTGGTGATACACTTTGCCTCATCCGTAGTTTGGGCTCTTGGCGATCCATCAGGCTGATTCACAGGCTGTCATTTAAACATATGTATGTTTCAGGAATGTAAAACGTTTGATTAATTAATAGGCTTAAAATACGTTTAATAGCTTCATTTATTATTCGCTTGATAAAAATGAGATGAGAGATGCCTCCACTTTGCTGGGCACAGCAGACTTAGAGGAAGTCATCTATTTCAGGGCTGGCCAAAGACAGTTTGCTGCAAACAATGTTCCCCTCAAGACAAGGCGCAGTATCATAATGATGTTACAATGTAGCCGCACTTATATGTACTATATATGGCTCTGGTCTCCTCACCTCAAAAAAGATGTTATAGAGCTGGAGAAAGTTCAGGAAGGAGCAACCAAAATGACCAAGGGGATGGAGCAACTCCCCTGGGAGAGAAAAGGTACAATATCTGAGGCTTTTTAGTTTAGAGAAAAGGCAAGTGAGAGGGAACATGGTAGAAGTGTATAAAATTATGCATTTTGTGGAGAAAGTGGAAGGAGAGTAAAGTTTTTCCTCTACTTCTCACTATACTAAAATTGCAATAAATATGAATGAAGGGAGATTCAGGTCAGACAAGAGGAAGTACTTCTAAACACAGCATATGGTTTAACTATGGAACTCACTTCCACAAGACGTGATGACCACCTATTTACATGGAGCTTAGTCAAATCCACAGTGGATAAAGCTGTTAATTGCCACTAATCATGTCCAAAGGTGGTATGCGTCCATTTCTAAACTTCAGCTGCTGGGGAACAACAGTGGAAGAGGCTATTGCCTTCACGTTCTGCTTCTGGGATTCTCATAAGTATTGAGTTGAACACTGAGGGAAAGAAGATGTTTCATTAGATAAGCCTTTGATGTGACCCAACAAGGTTCTTATAAAGGGTTGTAACAAACCCTCACCATGACCAGAAACCTATGTCCTCACTGTGGAAGGACGTGTGGATCCAGAATTGGCTTCCACTATCACTTACGGACTTATTTTTAAAACCGTGTTTATGGAAGGCAATCTTACTCGGCTACGAGTGATAGCCAAAGAAGATCATTTGCACAAGGCCTCAACTAGAAACCTTGGGTGGAAAGGACAAATGAAAACCTGCAAATATAATATTCTAAACAAAGACTATTCATAATTTCTGCAGCTATGCTTACTTTTTATTTTTTGAAAGCGAGAGAAACCCAGAGCACAGAATAGATTCCATCTGCAGCTTTCAAGTTTGGAATTATGCATTTTGAGCTCCTCAGTTCTATTATCATAAGATCTGAGCTGACATTTCACATGTATGTTGTAATTGATTAAGTAAAGCCAGATCCCTGTGCTATACCATTTTCATCATTCCTTTTAACAAAGCACAAAGTAAGCTCAGCAAGGCCTGCTGCAAAGAAATTTCATTTTGAAGTCTCGTTTCTAACATTTCTGAGAGATTAAACAGCCAGACAGATATGGCAGTTTAGCTTTTACCCTTAAGGATTTAATCAAGCAATGCTTTAAAGTATGGAGTCTCCTATATAAAAAAAAATGGTGAGGAGACAGGCTCAAACTGGTTCCTCCCCACCAATCCTTCTTAAAGCAATGGTCACATTCCAGACATTTCTAGGCACTGTGGTTACATCACTCCAAATGTCCTATATGAAAACAGCTGCTATGTCCCATATTCGTGACCTTTAGGCTTTCTAGATCAAATTATTCAGCTGTCCTTTTCAGACTCTTTGGGTTGCTATGAAATGGAGCCCTGAAGACAAAACTATCCGAGTTTGTGTACGATTCAAAATACCCAGGGTTTGCAGCCAATGTTAAATACTCAGGAGAAATATGACATCTGCTTGGCACTCAGGACTTCTGAAAAACAGTTGAACATTTTGAAAGGAGTCTGTTTATTTACTTACTATACTTATATCCTGCATTTCTTCCAAGGCAGTCAAGGCAGTATACATAGTTTTCTCCTCTCCTCCCCTTAAAGGTAAAGGAACCCCTGACCATTAGGTCTAGTCATGGCCGACTCTGGGGTTGCGGTGCTCATCTCGCTTTATTGGCCGAGGGAGCCGGCGTACAGATTCCGGGTCATGTGGCCAGCATGACTAAGCCGCTGGAAATGCCATTTACCTTCCTGCTGGAGCAGTGCCTATTTATCTACCTGCACTTCGACGCACTTTCGAACTGCTAGTTTGGGCAGGAGCAGGGACTGAGCAACGGGAGCTCACCCTGTTGCGGGGATTCGAACCACCAACCTTCTGATTGGCAAGTCCTAGGCTCTGTGGTTTAACCCACAGCGCCACCCGTGTCCCTTAGCCTCACAATAACTCTGAGGTACACTAGGCTAAGAGAATGTGACTGGCCCAATGTCACCCAATGAGCTTCATTGGTTGAATGAGGATTTAAACCAGGATCTCCCTAGTCCATACACTCTAAACATTACATCACCACACAAATGTATACTTGTTCACATAGAATCGTAGAGTTGGACCTGAGGGTCTTCTAGTCCAACCCTCTGCAATATAGGAATCTCAACTAAAGCATCCATGAAAGATGGCCATCCAACCTCTGCTTGAAAACCTTGAGGGAAGAAGAGCCCAGCACCTCCTGAGGGAGTCCGTTCCACTGTCAAAACAGCTCTTACTGTCAAAGTGCTTCCTGATGTTTAGTTTGGAATCTCCTTTCTTGTAACTTGAAGCCATTGGTTTGGACCCTACCCTCCGAAGCAGGAGAAGACAAGCTTGCTCCATCTTCAATGTGACAGCCCTTTAGATATTTGAAGATGGCTATTTTATCTCCTCTCAGTCTCCTCTTTACCAGGCTAAACATACCCAATTCCTTCAACCGTTCTCAGTCTGTTGTTAACTGCACTGGAAAAAAAGAACACACAAAATGCGTGTCTCCAAAGAAAATGTTTATGCTGTTTGGTGGGACTTTATTTCTCATGTTTCAGACACAGAAGTACAAAATTCCCTGTCTGTAGCACAAATGGAAATTTAATTGTCATAATAATTTTTTTGTTATTCGTATGATGCACTTTTTACCCAACTAACCAGATATGTCCTGCTCTGCCTAGAGATAGCTTTATGTAGGAAGTGATTAAGATGTTTGAGGTGGTGGAGAGAGATTTAAATTAAAAAAAAAAATGAATTCACATTTACAGTAGAAGAAGTCAGAGTGATGTGGTAGTTAACATCTAGACGAAGGTCAGGAATACCTGGGTTGAAATCTCCACTCAGCCACGAATCGTGCTGGCTATACAAGGACTGCCATCCTTGTCAGCCTAACTTACCTCAGGGGTTGTTCCTGTGAGGATAAATGAGAGGGGAAAACCACGTATTGCATCATGAGCTCCATGGACGAATGGGGAGATAAAAATATACTTAATAAAATAAGAAGACTGCACAGGTATTGCAGTGGGCGAGGCATTGTGGCGTGACTTTTGTAAGATGTTCTCTAGAAACAGAAAATCCTCTGTACTCTCCTAAAGGCACTAGATGGTGCTGTGATACAGCTGCAATGGAAAACCTGGCTTCATGCATAGCAGCTGTAGAAAACTGCTTTTTCTCCATTACCAATAAAAGAGGCTTAATTCTGTGCATCTAAGAGAGAAAACTGGAGATGCATGTTTTTGATGCAAGCTAAGAAGCAATGGAATTAGTAGCACAAGCCTCCAGGCATTGACTTCAAAGTAGCTCCTTTGATTGCAATCCACGGAGCAAAGAGTTATATAGGAACACTGAAACACACGCTTAAGGTTTAGAGAATCTTCTACAAAGATAGTCTGCTTTGCTGATCAGAGGACTGAAAGTCTATTATATATCTGTTACAACTTCTGTTTCTTGCTATTTATTATTAATACTGGGAGGAATCCAATATTGCGCTATGTTAATTGCTGCATCAGTGCAAAAACGTCAGCTTGCCAGGTAGAACAACCTTCCCTCACCCCCTTGTGCATTGTTCTGGGGGGGTTTCCTCTGACCCCCCCCCCCAGCTGATTTCAGGAAGTAAAAGGGGAAGGATTAGGGAGAAAGCCCTTGAGGTCAAAGCCCTGTAGCATCAGGAGAAGTCCTTGCGCTTCCACTGACAGGACTTGTGTGTTCACTAAAGGACAACCAAAATGATCAAGGGGATGGATGGAGCAGCTTTCCCTGCGAGAGAAACTTGCAGCATTTGGGGTACTTCTTAGTTGAGAGGAAAAAAAGTGAAAGTAAGAAGTGACACGACAGAATGGGGCATGGAATGGGAGAAAATGGGTATCAAAACTGCCCATATCAAAACCACACCTCTTAAAAAGAGATGGATGAGAAACACTAAGGGCATCCACGGCTGCAGAAACTTCATCCCTTCCTACAGCCTTTTATAAATAAGGCAGTCTTTCAATGGTAAGAAGATGACAGAAAACATAGGGGGGTTAAAAATGGTTTATGGTGTCGTTTTCCCACTCCCCATGTACATAGCCAGGGGGCAGGGCGTCAGCTGCCTCCCTAAATTAATTAAGTAAATAAAAATACTTAACTAAATGTAGGATCTGGTCTCTGCCCCAAATTCTTACACTGCTTCCTTTTCAACACTCTTTGCCTGTTGCTAAAACCTCACTAAGCCAGTTTCAGGGTCCATAGTGGACAAAGGATTATTTACTGTGATCACTTGTCCATAAACGTCTGCTATATACTCATTACCAAAAAAAATACCAAAGTCTAAAGGAAGAGCTATTTTGCATGATATAACACAGTGGCGCTCAGAGCAACTGCTGAAAGTACTGAGAAAACTTGGGGAGGGATTATTGGAGGGGTAGTAAATGTAATGCATTATCTAATAAGCTGAGCTATATTTTATTTGAAAATATTTTTCTATAACATCAAGTATTTTAAAAAATATCAAGGAGGTGAACAACACAGCACCATCAATATACTTACATCAATAAAACAAAATAGAAATAACAAACCAATGAATTATTAGATTAATAACTCGACTGGACTCTTAGGCCATCTTGTGGTACTATGGAGTGCTGCAATCACCTTGAGGGGAAAATGAAGTCCTCTCAGTGGTGACTATCTATAAAATAGCTGAGCTAATGCAAGTTTTTCTAGAAAAAGAGGTGACAGAACTCACCAGGAACATCTCCCTTGTTCTCTTCTAATGGCAATGGTGCCCACCTGAGAGGTGTCAGAACTGAGTTCCAGTGAGTTCCAGGCAGGAAAAAAAGACCTGACCCTGCCTATATGCTTACTGAGATTTTCAGCCATTTCCAGCATAGTACTGCAAAAGCAACTGTGTTCCAATTTAAGGTTTCTCAAGAAATCAATAGTTTTAAGGTAAAAAGAGACAAGAAGGCAATAGTAGCTGGTTCATTCCAAATGAAAAATCTCATTAAGCTGTTTGCCTTAAAGTGTTGGTGTTGAACTTCAAAGCCCTAAACGGCCTCAGCCCTGTATACCTGAAAGAGTGTCTCCACCCCTGTCATTCAGCCCGGACACTGAGGTCCAGCGCCAAGGGCCTTCTGGCGAGCAATGAGGTTACAAGGAACCAGGCAGAGGGCCTTCTCGGTAGTGCTGCTCTTGTGGAATGCCCTCCCATCAGATGTCAAGGAAATAAACACCTGACTTTCAGAAGACATCTGAAGGCTGTCTTCAGGGAAGTTTTAACCGCTGATGTTTCATTGTGTTTTAATTATTTTGTTGTGAGCCAGCCAGAGTGGCTGGGAAAACTCAGTCAGATGGATGGCATATAAATACCCATTGTGCAAACACAAAAAGGCTTGTTCACATGTTACTGGACGCATGTGGGGGGGACACACACACACCAGCCCCACAGGTGCATCTGATGGGAGCATTTGTGGGTCTGGCCCCAGGCGCCCTTCTCTTTCAGGTTTTGTCTTTGCCTCCATCATCAGTGAAGATGAATCTAAGCCCTGATCCCTGGCAGACAAGATTTATAGGATTAAACCCACTGCTTTGGGTTTTGAACAACAGGAACACTGAAAGGTGTTCTGCAGTTTGGATAGGCATGTCATTCTTTTGCTGCATTCTGGCATGCACCCGACCAGCGAGCTAGAAGAGGTATAACATGATACGTCCTCTCAGCCTGCGCTTTCTGTTGTGCTTGGCTGTTTTTTCTGCTCCCATCCACTCCCACTGCAGCAAATTTTCTTCCCAGCATTCATCCTCCCCACTGTTCTTCCCTCAATAGGTGGCACAGGCCCAACAGAAGGAGGGAGGACCTGCTCTGTGAAGCGGCCCAGTCAGCAGAGATGGAGAGAAAGTCATCGGCATCAAAGACACGGTACGCTGGTAAAGGTCAAACTCAGATGAGAAGAGGAGGCAGGCGAGAATTGGCTTGAGGAAGTATCAAGAGTCGAGAAATGTGCACATCAAAGGCAAGCTTTAAATAGCTGCTTGTGGCAAAGAGTTCTACACTAGCTCACTAGGGCATCACAGCATTTTCAGCATGGCATCACAAAATGAAGGTGGTACCTTTTGGCCGCCGAAAAATGGAAAGAGAAAATAGGGAAGTGCAATTAAAAACTCTGCACACTCAAGTGTTATTTAAACACTAGGAAAGTGAGAAATAAGGAAAAAGCAGGAGGAGCTGAACATGCAATATCAAAGGCCAAAGACCTTTTATTTCAAGGGTATAAATTATTGGTTCACTGTGACAACTGCATGCAGGAGACAGTGGTACAGCTAGAATTGGGCCTTGAGGATGAAGACAAAGACTTCAGATCCTAGAGGGGTCCCATATGACGGTGTAGAGAGGAGCAGTAGATGATGGGGCAGCAGTAAACCACAGCATCTTTCTCCTCATGGGGTCAGCTGTGCAACATTACACTTCACTACAAATGATCATTTTATTATTTATTATTTATTATTACTTTTAACATTCATAGTAAGAGATTAAGGGAGTTACAGCCCAACAACAACTTGAGGTAACCAGGTTGGAGGTGCCTGCTATAAAAGAATGATAACACTTTGGTTAATCACTCAGGAACACTTTGCTCTTGAAAGTCCATCAGTGAACATGGTGCTTCACAGAGGGAAGGATGGACTGCAGTCCTCCGGTCGTTGTTCCAACTCCCACTAGCCTCACCCAGCAAGGCCAACGGTTGGTGAGTTGTGGTCCAACAACTTATTTCCAGAGGTTCTCCATGCCTGCTTTAGAGTTTCATAGGCAAAAGATAAATTTTTAAAAGACCTTTCCATGACCCAAGGAATTTCCCTGTCCGCATAATTTAGAAATAGGTGAGAGGAAAAGTGTAAACTGAATGCATTTACATTTATTAAAAAGGAAACCAGAACTTTTGAAGAACAGTCCAAAAATAGGACACAGCAGAAGTGGTTTTTAAAAGAGACATTATTCCCCATACATCTAAGGTGGTGGAAAGAAAGGTGGAAGAAAAAGATTATTCCCAATACAGGTAACATTAAAAACTTTGTTTCCTGTATTGTACATGTCAGTACATTGTACATAATCACTCAGCCGCAAGTGTTTGCATCCTCAAAAAGGATTATCTGCCCACGAATACTTTCCTTATTTATCCCTGCCTTAATCTTAAAAGCTCAACTGCTGGCTAAGATTTTGAAGCCATTGAGGAAACTAGATTAGCCTATGGGAGGAGAAAGATAAATAATACCATGTGTATTTGGGTATATATGAGTATACTGTGACTTTGAACACCCACAAAGATTAACTAGGGCAACATTAACCAGTACTAGGATAAACAGAAGAACATTCATGTAAAAAGACAAAACTGTTAGTTGAGCTACTAGGCTGCATAAAGGAATGGAAAACTGGAGAAAGATGGCAAAAATAGAAACTATTAATTTAAGGAAAAGTGGGAGGGAGAGTTGGCATGGCTTCGTGATTTTCTTAAAAATGTAGCTCCCAATGACATAATAAATGACATATTTATTGATTTGAGCTTACAGACATATGCTACTAATGAAACATTTCCAAAGTGGAAGTATAATGAAATCAGCAATCATAGCTCTGGATAGTGAGCAAAAACTAAAAGTGCTTACTAGGCTGGGAAACACAGGGCAGTATCCAATCAAGTAGTTTTGAGAAGGTAAAGATTTCCATTTGCACAACAAAACTTCTACTCCCTCCTCTTCTCACGCACCCCTGATACCTCCTCATATTTGCTCTGAAGCTTATGGGGTACACCCAGAGCAGATTTAGGGGACAGGCAGTGAGAGGAAGGGTGTGGGAAATTCCATTGAGCAGCTGGAAGTCATTGTGTCAATGGAACTACTTGGCTGGATACCTCCCACAGCAATCTATTTATTTCTTAGCACATTTGACAAGCTTATCAGCGAACCACACACTGTTTAAAATTATATTTAGGAACACACAAAGTTGCTTAGACAAAGTGCACTCCGAATTCATCCTCTGCATCTCCAGACCAACTTAATTTCAACAAGATTAGTATATCAGGTGCCTTCACACACTCTGATCTGAAACACAATTACTCTACAGACAAATTTAGCTGCAGCTTAAAGTTTCAAGCCACAGCTTTGAGTTTCTCATACCTGATGTCATATATAGTGTAGAACAGGGAAATATGGGTGTGGTTAGCTCAAAATGTTCTGGTGAACTTATTTGGCCCACAGGCTGAAGGCGCTCTACTCTTGCTATTTATCTAAAGCATGTGATCTGCCAGCAATCACTTGACTTCACCATGGGAATACATCATTTCTGCTACTACTTGCATGCATCGCTTTGGAGAATGGAGGCCCCACATTTCACAACATTACAACATTTTCACAGATGCCGATGTTGTTCCACATGCAAATTATATACTTGTTCTCTGGCCCTTCAGACCCTGAGACTGTGTCACTGAGAACAATGGTACTGAATCAGTCACAAAATAGGTGGAAATGCTGATGGGAAACAAAAACATTTTAGATCACCCAAGGCTAACTGGCTGCCTAAACACAAATTCCCAAAAGAAACTAGTGAGTCAGCCTGATGCAATGAGACTGGCTGCTTACAGACCATACTTTTGAAGCATATCAAAGCACGGTTCTCCACCTCGAAGAGTGCCCTGAAAACCTCAGTTTTCAAACGTAATCTGTTCTGGAAGACCGTTCGAGTTCTGAAACATTCAAAAACTGAAAACATGCCGTGTGGCATGTTTGACTTCCGAGGCGTGTTCAAAAACCGAAGCATTTACTTCTGGGTTTATGGCATTCGAAAAACGAAGTGTTCGTCAACAGAGACATTTGAAAACCAAGGTACCACTGTAATGTGCTCCTAATATGCTTTAAAGGTTATAATGTAAACACGGCCATTGCTTTCCCTCCTCCATTGCATTTGCTGGCCACTAGACATCTCACAAGGGACGCGGGTGGCGCTGTGGGTTAAACCACAGAGCCTAGGACTTGCCGATCAGAAGGTTGGTGGTTCACATCCCCGCGACAGGGTGAGCTCCCATTGCTCGGTCCCTGCTCCTGCCAACCTAGCAGTTTGAAAGCACGTCAAAGTGCAAGTAGATAAATAGGTACCGCTCCGGTGGGAAGGTAAACGGTGTTTCTGTGCACTGCTCTGGTTCGCTAGAAGTGGCTTAGTCATGCTGGCCACATGACCTGGAAACTGTATGCCGGCTCCCTCAGCCAAAAAAGTGAGATGAGTGCCGCAACCCCAGAGTCGGCCACGACTGGACCTAATGGTCAGGGGTCCCTTTACCCCTGTCTGAGAGCACTCTCTGCATCTGCAGCAGCCCAACTTCCCATGTTCTCATCCAGCAGCATCATAATGGCATAGCTACACGTATTTTGAGTGATAACTGCAGAGGTGGCTGTAGGCCAATTGCATTTAAGGTCAGAAGGTGTGAAGGCACATGCCATACCAGTGTTGCTGAAACTAGGTGGGTCTGGCTAGTGCCTAGATGGCAGTTCTTGAAGATCCTACTGTGGCTGGAACTAGACAATACATTTCTCATGTGACCATCTTTCCAGTTAAAGACTGGAAAGGAGAGCCATGATCTGAATCAGGGCTGCAGCACATGAGGACAAAGTATTGCCCCTTTCCCCTATGCAGGTTTTCTGCCAAAACTGCCCTGCCCCCTGAAGCAGCTATTTACTCTGCCCTTTTATTTTTTTAAAAAGCCATTTCCTGCATTTTCCACTTAGTTAATTTGTGGCTGAGATGCGATTCAGACCAGAGAGTGCCAGGATCATGTTCTTAATCACTAGTTTGCAAACTTCTAGATTAATTCACAAAATGCTGTTGGCCTGAGGAGGAGGAGTTGCTGCAATGGCAATGTCTGAACAAGAGCCTGAAGCTGGCTCCACATTCCAGGGCGATCCCCTCCCCATGCAATCAAATCCAGTTGCTGCATGTAGCAATTAAAAGTGCAGTGTCACCCTCACTTGGCAGGACTCAGCTTCACTTTGCTCACTTGATAGCTTTGGACTCGGACTCCTCTGCAGTCTAGGACAGAGCTGCCAGCCAAGCAGATCAGATTTCAGACTTGCCTTCCAGAGGTGATACTGAGGCTTATGCTCTTGTGTGCCTGAAACTCTTCAAATTTAACAACTCTGTATCTGGCTTCCTCCCCTGTCAGATACCTGCTTGGCAACTCTGGACAAGCCTGTCTCAATTTGTCTTACTAGAAAATTATGCATCTGGCTTGCTGGATCAAAGCCTCCCGCGAAAATTCGCAACCTTGCACAACAGGAACTGTAGAACAGGAGAGTGCTGCATGCAGGTCTGCAAACAGGGTGAAACAGAGTGCTAAAACAAATCTGCACATTCAGCACAGACACTATGGGCTTAGCTGCACAGTCTCAAAAACCGCCTTGCAGGTTGCCTGACACTGTATTTTGGGGGGTATAACCCATGTGACATTACCACCGTCTGGGTTTTCATCTTAGCTTTCCTGAAACTAAAACCAGATTTTTGCCTAACCAATAATTGGTTACATTGCACTGTGACATGCAATGTGCATTTCATATATCACAGTTTTTTCCTTATTCCATTTCCCCCTTGTCTCTTTAATCCTCCTGTGCTCCACTGCCCGTGCTCACCTCATTCCTTTTTCATTGTTTCTACTGTTCATTTCTGGGTGCAACTTTCTCTCCTTTCCAGGTGGATTTACCTGCAAGTCCCTTTGCACTCAATGCAGCTTACTTTCAAACAGGAGTGCCTGAGACTTACCGGTAGTTGCTGGCACACTAAGCCCAAAGCCCCATCTTCTCTCCATACTTCTCCAGCTTGCAAAAGCTTTGCTGCTCACTCTTGTTTCAATGTGTGTCACTAGCCTCCATGTTCTCCAGCAGCCCAGACCCGATTGCAAGAGGCAAAGTTGTGAAGTGTGCAAGGAGGAACAAACACATTTGCATAGGAAAAGTCCCTTTGCACTCAGTACAGCTTACTTCTGAATAGAAGTGGATCATGTTGTGTTAGTAAGGAATGCAGGCTAGATTTTCCTTTATTCACTGTGGGATTCAGACTGTTGTGAGGGAATGCCCCCTGAAACGCCCCCTAAAACACATAATGTGACATTACCCCTTCTATGACTGGGTCTCCCAATCTGGCAAAAACTTTACGACCGGAAAGCAACCTATGGCAGATCCACTGGTGCCCATTTCTCTATCTGTGGAGCAACATGAGGTTTCACTGGAGCATAGTAACCATCCAATGAGGCCTCAAAAGTACCTGGGTTGGGGTGGGGGAATTAAGAGAGTGCATGTGGTTTCCTTATTTCTGGCAGAAACAGGAAGTGTCATTGGGTTTATGGTCTGACGGTGAAGAGTCCATGGGCAAGTATTTAAATTAGCAACAGGACTCTAGATCTGAGAAACAAATAAGTAGGATGTGTAGTCCTGCTACAATGGAATGTGAGGACAGTGAACAACCAGCATTGGTATGGGACCGGGGAATGCTGCAATGAACAAAATGGATTTGGAAAAGATGAATTTTTTCAAAGGTTATGCAGGGGCTTCCTATCTGTTAGGTGAGTGCAGAAAGAGCTTGGACTCTGTTCAACTGCTCCTTTCCCCGCTGTCTAATGTGCAAGAAGCACTGTGAAGATACACTGATCATATCCCTCACCGCTTAAATGTTAGCTTTCCAACAGTGCAATCCTATAAATGCTCACCCATATGTTCCGTGCTCCCCCCCCAAAAAAAAAAAAATGTTTATGGGCACTCTCATTTTGAATCAAGAAAATCACCATTTTATAGTTCAAATCGGGAAAAATAAGTACAGTAAATGGACAAAAGTACAAAGATTCACAAAGTGTTTAGGGGTATGCGTACCCCTGCATTGTCGTCGTCGTCCCCCCCCAAAAAAGCACTGTGTATGTTTAATGGGACTTACTTGCAAGTAAGCAAGCATAGGATTGAAAGTTTCATCTCATAACTAGCTAGCTATCCAGCATATACATTAATATATTTATATGCACACATGTGCTTACATGGCTATGTAAGCAAGTAGCTTCTTCCATTGTCTGCCCTCACGCCCCTAAATTCTATTCAGTACAAAAAGAAAACCCTGTTTGTCATGCAGTACAGAACAAATTTTCCTTCAGCTAGGACTATGCTCCCTTTTTCCCTTTCCTTGTGAGTGCCAAAATCATCCCTGGTATGTATGGTTACATTCACAGCATTGCGGTGGTCTGACTTCACTTTACACCCAAGAAGTATAGCAAGGCAGGAACTATACAGTTACATTCATTTCTGTGTTCTGCTCAACATCTATAGCAATTTCTATGGTATGTAACAGTTTAACAGAAGCTATTGCAATCCTTTGCAAATGTTGAATAGCAGTGCATCATTACCCAGGTGTCACTATTTCTGCAACCCATATCTTTGAGGAGAGCAAACAATTTCTCATGCTCTAATTGTGTAACACAACTGTTTTCTGGATGCAACAACCTCCAAGTATGGTGAACATTTTGTTGCTATATTAAAACACTGTGCAAGTTAATTAACCCGTCTAATATGGGCTGTTAATAGCTGTTTGGAATGTTGAAGTAATAGCTCTTTGTATTTTGTCGGAATTTGCTGACACAAAACTATCAGCACCAACATCCCCCCCCCCCAATTAAAGCTCATCAAAATTATATTGTTGATTTTAATCTGAGGGAGACTGTGTTAACAAGAGAGCTGGGGTAGAGACTTCAGTTTGACTCTTTTAAGTTTGAGGATCTCTTCAATTCCAAACAAAGCTTGGATACCAAATGTTTTCTATTTCTAGTCATCTATGAGGACTTGTATATTTACAGGATTTCTCCATTGCTTTGCCTGATCCAAGTTGCCTACAGTAAAAATGGATCATTAGTACTTACACATCACTGGTAAGAAGGCAACATGGCACACAAGGGAGCTCTCAAAAACAAGTACTAAAAATTAAATTCCCCATTTCATTTCCTTTCTAAAGTAATATATAATTGGACAAATTATTGTCAAAGCTCCCTGCAGGGATGCTTATCTTCTTTTATTTCTCTAAAGTTCACAGAGGAATTCTCAGGGTATATAAAACAGTCCAGCTATTAGGCAGAAATATAATGACTCTCTTTTACTGTTTTGCTTATATGAAAACGATATCTTGTGGGAGAAAATGCCACAGTTTAACTTTGCTCTGTGTGAAGAAGTACTTTCTTTTGTCTGTCCTTAATATTTCAACATCCTGCTTCATCGAATGGCCCCTAGTCCTTGTGTTAAGAGAGAGGGAGAGGGCATCTCAGAAGCCTTTCTCACATGGTCTTTCAACTGTACACAATGAACATGTGGAGATGAAGCAGGATCATGCCCACTGTACACGCCCCGGACCTTCATACATTGACTGTGCCTTATGTCCACAGAGCTTACACACATACAGAGTAACAACTCTGCCACTAGGAATTAAGGTAGTAACAACTAGTCAATTGTATCCACCAGTTAAGAAATAACAAAATTACCATCCTAAACAAAGTTGGGAAATGCCATTAAAATCAACGAGCCTGCTCAAGCGCTTAGCTGCAGTTATTGGAATAACTGGAATAAAAATAAACCATAAATCTCCAATGGACTCCAAAAATTGTTACATAATTGAAAAACAGCTGTTGTAACGGGATGCTAGACAACCTCTCACTACTTCTACAAAAAAAAAAGAGGTTGAAAGCTGGGAAATGGGTCTTCTACTTGCACTTGCAACTGGTGATTATTAGTACGTTATGCTGGCCTTTTATCTTCCTATTTCTCACAGTGCACATTTTAAAACCTTTTGTGTGAAGATGTCTTCTTTCATGGGAAAAGTATGATTCATTTTTTAAACAAAATAAGTTGGATGCTTGAAAAACTGGGAGGCGAACTATATTCTATTTAATTGTGTAAACAAACAGAAAACCAAGCACAGCTACTTCGCTTTGGGTCGGAAAGCAGAGCCACATGTAAATTGAGATTTACATATATGTCTTTCTATTGAATTCTCCAAAGAAGCTCATGCACATCACGGAAAGCTTGTAAAGCAGAGGTGGCAGACTGTCTTCACAACATTGGGAAGGTGTGTGAGATGAATACCAATCATCTGTCTGCAGGTTGCTTTCTGTGCAAAGCACTTACTCACACAGAAGTGGTTGTTCTGAGGAAAACCATTTCTATAATTATGACCAGTTACCGAATCCATTATCTGTTCCCGTAATGAAGTGTATTACGTACTCATGTCGGAGTTCTAAGCCTTTTTTTAAAAAATGGTAGTGCTTATTTATTTATTGTGTTATTTTGCTGTATAGAGCCGGACTGACCATTAGGCAGAGTGAGGAAACACGTCAGGCAACAGATGCTAGGGGCAGCCCATTTTCTCAACTGTTCCTCCTGAGCCTCTACCACATGGGTAGGCAATCTAAGGCCCAGGGGCCAGATCTGGCCCAATCGCCTCCTAAATCTGGCCAACAGACGGTACGGGAATCAGGGTGTTTTTACATGAGTAGAATGTGCCCTTTTATTTAAAATGCATCTCTGGGTTATTTGTGGGGTATAGGAATTCATTCATTCCCCCCCCCATATAGTCCGGCCCCCCACAAGGTCTGAGGGACAGTGGACCGGCCCCCTGCTGAAAAAGTTTGCTGACCCTTGCTCTACCACCTTCACCATTCCCATCTGTTGACACCTCAGAACCAGTTCGAAGATGTTCAGCAAAGGACAGCCACAAGGATGAAGGGGCTGGAGCAATTTCACTATGAGGGAGGGTTGCAGCATTTGGAACTTTTTAGGTCACATGGCAGAAGTTTGTAAGATTATGCATAGCATGCAGAAAGTAGACAAGAAAAAAGTATTTCTCCCTCTCTCATAATACCAGGACTCATGGACATCCAAAGAAGCTAAGTGTTGGAAGATTCAGGACAAATAAAAGAAAATACTTCTTCACACTGTCCATAGGTAAACTGTGGAAATCACTCCCACAGAAGGCAAGGGATGGCCAGCAACTTGGATAGCTTTGAAAGAGGATTAGACAAATTCAGGAAAGAGAAGGCTACCGGCCACAATGGCCATGTTTTACCTGCACTGAATACCAGTTGCTGGGAATCACTGGTGGGCAGAGAGCACGCAAGTCCATTTTGCAGGCCTCCCACAGGCACCTGGTTTGCCACTGTGAGAACCAGATGCTGGACTCAATGGACCACTGACTTGATCCAGCAGGCTTATCTCATGCCATACAGCTGCTCCTGGGGCCCCTAATTGGGTTTGCTGCCTCAGGTGTGGTGGAGGACATGATCCTATCATAAGTGTTGAAGCAAGACTCAACTGCCTGTCCAGTCTGCTGGAATGTGAAAGGGGCACCACCTGGTCCTTCACTACAGGTAGCAAAATTATTTGTTCTGGAACTCTTGCTGTACATACACTCAGATGCCAGACTTTCGGGGCGAACCTTGGTAATATGGTGCCATGTGCAAGGCCAAAATTTAATGCTCTCTGGCAGGGTTCTAGAGGTCCCACCTCCTTCCCAAAGCTGGGCAAGCGCTAACTGGGTTTTGGGAAGGAGGTGGGAGGATTCTAGCACCCTGCCAGAACCTTTGCACCTCCTTCCTGAAGCAATCACTTACTAGGCCTTGGGAAGGAGATGGGGAAGCAACCCCTTGGCCCTGGTGTGAGGAAACCTGTCCTAAATCCACTTCTACAAACTATCAGTCAGTAAAAGACCGAGGAAGGCTGATTAAAAATGTTTCCAAATGATGAGCAGTTTCTTCTCTCTCTCTCTCTCTCTCTCTCTCTCTCTTTCTTTCTAGGACATAAACACCCTTAATCAAATTTTCTAATCACTATCACAGGTTTTTATCTGCCCTTTCCCATATTAGAGCCTGCCAGCGCTGAGCCTGATATGTACAAGCAGAAGGGCCAAATCCATCAGAATTCAAACTCGAGTTACATGGGAAGAACAACAAGAAGGGTAATGCAGAAGCTAGGTCATGAGGCATACAGGTGGGGTGGAGTCATGGACCTGCCTCATGACACTAGCATCACAGCCACTTCTTCAGGTTGGGCTGGTATGGAGCAGTACAGGGCAACAGTGAGACCAGAGCTGCTCAGGTGTATCAGGAGGAATGCTGGATTGGTCCTTCTGGTGCAGGAGGATGGCTCTATCCATCACCACATGTGCCACCACACATGTCCTCATGAAAATTCATTAGCATTTTAATTAGAATATCTCCCAATATACACATTTTATTGACAAATTTGACAAATATACACATTTTGCTAAGCATATTTTCCTGTCTGGAGCCAGAGTCGGGGCAGGTGAGCACCTAGTGTCAGTAACGTTAACTCTTCATTCACAGAAACCAAACCAGTGCAGGCCTAGTGATTACAGCAACCCTTCCCAGTGGGTCTTGCTCCAATGAGGCAGTTGTGAGGACTGCAGGTCCCCGCCTTCCCACCGCTCCCTAAGGCTCCTCTGCCGGTTTCTTCCCTAGTAGCCTAAGGTTCTGGCTTCTTGCCTCTCTTTGCTCTGCCCTCTCCATTTCTCTGTGGGTTCTGGAAGACCAGGGAGGGAGGGGAGCTGGTCACAGCAGGAAGGGGAGATTCCCTGGCTTCTTCAGCAGCCTGCCTCATCTCTGCCTCTTGACCCCTCTCTGCTTCTGCCTCAGAATCTGAACTGCTCTTTGCCACAGCCTCTTCCTTCTCACTAAACCCTGTTGCCTCTTTAGCTTCCGACACCTCCTCCCCCCAGTCTGTTCTCTCTTCTCCCTCTGACCATGTATCATCGTCCCACCACCAATCTCCTGGCTCTGAGCCTTCTTCCCCTGCGGGGTCCCTTGAGGGGGTCCCCAGCTGGTGCCTCCCACCACTCCTTTGCATCCAGCCAATCCATTACATTTCCCTCTTATAATGCATTTGCTTAGGTTACTTTCACTACTACATGCATCTATATGCCTGCTTTACCTCAGCAGATGCATTTGGGTACACGTTACCCCCCACATTGCAAAATTCAGAGAGATGTGAATTTTGAAGGATAGCTCTGTTTTGGTTCGCATATTGTTGTTTGAAGAAGAGTTTGGCTTTGATATCCCACTTTATCACTACCCGAAGGAGTCTCAAAGCGGCTAACATTCTCCTTTCCCTTCCTCCCCCACAACAAACACTCTGTGAGGTGAGTGGGGCTGAGAGACTTCAGAGAAGTGTGACTGGCCCAAGGTCACCCAGCAGCTGCATGTGGAGAAGTGGGGACGCGAACCCGGTTCACCAGATTACAAGTCTATCGCTCGTGAACTGGTGTAAACTCACATTTCAAGGTGACCTGAACCAAATCCCTCCCCCATGCCTAGTGGTACCCTCTCCCTCACACGTAACATCTACAGAGAAATACTTCTGCTTACTTTCAGCTGCACCAAATGCACATCCACATGCTTGCTGTCCGAGTCCTGCTGCACCGAGTAAGTCAGATCCCTGACCCTTTCTGATGTCATCCGCAGCCATGTCTCAATCTCAGGCAAGTGGAGAACAATTTTCCAGTCAGCTCCCGTGTGAAGTGGAGGGGGCTTTTCATACTGTTGTCCGGAATCAAGATCTTTCATGGCGTCTTCTCCGCCATCTTGCTCGGTGGTGGGAGTCATGTTAATGACCATGGGAGATGCATCTGCAGCTACAGAATCCAGTTCCTGAGACCTGATGGGAGATAGTGCTACTTCCATGGCTAATGTCGGGAGCTCTAGACCATAATTCTTCCTGCTGTGTATACAGAAGAGAAGAAAGGCAATGGTTTTAAAAGTGAAAACTTGGATTATAAGTGTTCTGCCCACTCCACCCAAAATGCACATCAGTTTGGATTGCTAATAATATATCTGCTTAAGCTCAGGAAGCATTCCACCTTAGCCTCAAAAGCATGAAAAGCAGCCCATGTGCACCGCAAGCTAAAAAAATTAAATTAAATTAAAATTCTGCAGAAACACAACCCCAATTCAGCACTGAGGATAGCTGCAATCTGCATGAACCTTGCAAATCAAGTAGGTTTCCATAATTTATTTTGTTTCTGCTGGTTGTGAGTTGGCATAAGAATTTATAGACAGCAATACAGCCTCTGACCACTAGAAATTCCCATTAGCACCCCACCCTCCAGTTTCTGATATTACAATATTCATTGTTTATACATTTTCAAGCACATTTTTATTGCCAAAAGACACATAAACTTGCAAGGGATGTGTAGAGTTAATGAAAACTGAGGTTTTAGTAAAACCTGAGCATAAGTTGAGTTGCCAACAGCATGCAAGCCTGGCTTTGGAAAATAAAAGTGAAAGAATAAAAAACCCCAAGAGTATAATGGGATGGGAAATGGCTGCCAGTCTGATAGCAAGTAAGCAAGAAAATTTTAGGAGGGGAAACACCCCCCTCTGGTACTGCCATTGCTAATGGTGATCACCAACCCTGCAGAAACATTGCATAATTTATTTTCCCTTTTGAAGAAATTCAATGAAACGGACCCCAATTTCTCTGCCCACAAATACAGTGGGGAATTTTATGGGGCCATTTGCACACAGCTCCAGTGATAGGTAGAGATAAAGGTCATACAGATTACTCTCCCGTCTTCTTCCCAGTCGAAGACAGCAGTGCAATATCCAGTCGACACATAAATGTTTGGGACTGAGGGCTGAATAGCCTTGCTGTGATGGGCTATCTGGTCCTTTAAAAAAATAATCAGTGTAGTTTTATGCTTCAGCAGTGGAAAGCAGGGGTGTGGGGGGGGGCGTGCCTTCAAAGCACTAAATAAATTCATGGCAAACAGAAATAGCATGTCAGGGTTCTGCTAGGAGAGACAATAGCCTTGTTTCATTCAATAGCCTTGCTTATTACTTTTATTAAAGGTTAGATGCCCGAGCACCACTATACTGCAATGAACACTTTATAGCCATATTAAATACATAAATAGCAATAATCACAAACACTTTTTTAAAAATCTCACAAAAGCATGGGTGTATATGTTGTATTGCTTATCCTCATGAACTCATGAACATTGCTATCTTTGACATGTGGGCAACCACATTTTGGCAATGAGCACCATTTGTGGAGGAAGAAGTTAGGTTTTTAAAAATAGTCTAAGATACACTGCATCATGCTAGGCAAAAAAAAATCAACACTGCTGAAGCTGAAGCTGAACCTCAAGGAAAGGAAACGTGCCGCATGCAACAACCAGGCAGCAAACATCTGCACTTTTTATTTAGCTAAAAACTGCTAATCCGGAAAGGTTTTACATGTTCCTAATGTAGTAATGCAACAACTCCCAACACAAAACGTGTGTGTGTGTGTGTGTGTGTGTGTGTGTGTGTGTGTACTTTATGGTTGTAATATTAAACACACTTTCTTAGGAGTAACTCTCATTGGATTCAGTGGGACTTACTTCTGTGTAAACGTACACAGGATGGAACTATAAGGATGCAATCCTAAGCACATACGTCTACTCCAAGAAAGTTTCGTTGAACACACTCAGCGCTTACTTACAAGGAAACATGTCTAGGATTGTGTTGCATATGTGATTTTGACAAGTATGCCACAATGTCCTATCTAATGGTGACAATAGCAGCCAAATAGTCCCCACTGAGTGTCACAGTTGCATGGTGCCATTTTGTAATTTGAGAAAACCTTCCCCACTTGAGAACAAAGAAACACACCTATCTTAATTATTATTTGAACCCAGTCTTAACTGTGCCATTTCAATGAATTTTTTGAATTTTATTACGGTTCCTAAATTACTCTCAGCAACATTACATTCTGAATGCTGGATTCTGATTAGGCCCACAAAATTCACCATTGCCAATCTGAGCATTGCTCACAGGCAAACTAATTACTTCCTACTGATCAATATCTAGTACAACCCCAGGAAGCACAACACACAGCACTTGCCCAGTGGCTGTTGTGTATAAAACTGAGTCCTTGTGAAACTCTCTAAGCTGATCTCTCTCTCTCTCTCTCTCTCTCTCTCTCTCTCTCTCTCTCTCTCTCTCTCTCTCTCTTTCTCTCTCCACCCCCTCTCTCTGTGTACTGTATGTGTATTTCAACAAGGAAAATAACACTTAACCACTAACATACACCTTTAGAGCATGTTTCTGTATAAACACATTAAGGAAACCTCTCCCAGGTTGAAAAGAGAATGTTGGAGGAAGATATTCTGGCGACTCTCATTGGCATGAGTAACTGCTGGTCTGCTTCCTCTCATTGCACTCTTGAGTCTGCACAGCACTCCTCCAGCACTGCAGATACTACCGCTGTCATACTGGCAGCTATTAAAATTAAGACAAATCCTTTCTCCTATTACCCATAACAAAGTCACCATGAATCACTGCCAGTTACCACATATTCTCTCTCTCTCTCTCTCTCTCTCTCTCTCTCTCTCTCTCTCACACACACACACACACACACACGAAGGCTGAAAGTCTATCACATTTCCACACTGTCAAATTTCTTACAAACATAATCAAAACATTCCAGGCCAGAGCTTTCCAGCCCTTCCCTCCCCGTTCCTTAAAAGCTCACACTTGCTTGCAGCAAGTGTAGAAATCACTGAATAATTGCACCTAATTCATTACATGGTTTCCCAGAAGAACAAAAAGCTGCCCTAATCCAGCTCCCTAGGTACAAAAGGAAAGCAAAGATCTCACACACATTCCCAAGAGAAATGGCATCATCAGGCAGTGTCCTCCCCGGGTTGTCATTCTTCCTACTAATCTAGGAACGCCAGGCTCCTCTTCCCTGTCCTTCTGTTCGTCCACTAGCGTTCTGCTTGGCAGAGCAAGGCAACTGTCGTGTCATCTCTACACCAACCTATAAACCAGGCAGGCAAGATAGCCAAAACAAAATGAGCTTGATGCACGTGGCAAAGTCGGGGGAAAGGCAGGGGACTTGCTGAGAGCCTTATTGCTCTCATGAAGTCAGAAAAGTAGCTAAAATGCCACCACAGGGTTTAAAGAAAAGGTTAACAAATCCAGCTAGGAAATTTTTAGTCTGAGCTAGAGAGTGTTTTGGTCAAGGCTACAGACTGCTCCAGCTGCTATCCGCCCTAATAAACTAAGTGACCACTCAACAGGATAATTCAGCCGTTTCTGGTAGTCTCCTAATGCACTATTATCTCCTGCAGCTAAATGGATTTAAGGATCCATATTGCTCTGCTGAGAGCCTGCGTTTCCAGAGTCAGAACTCTGCTGACTGATTCACCATTTGTCTGACTCAGTAACAAGGCATTTCCACATATCAAAACTGCATGATAAGGCTGCACTGGAAGTGAATTATACATGATATAAATATATGGCACCTTTAAATAGTGAATAAAACAGTTAGAGGTGTGATATAACCAGTGTAAAAAAGAAAAAGAAAAAGTGGGCATTTCTTAGGGTCGCCATATGTCCCAAATTTCCTGGACATACCTGGAATACTGCAGTCGGAAGCAGTGTCCAGGCGAAAATGTCCACGAACCCGTGTCGGCAGTGTTGTTTTTGCTGATTTAAAAAAAGCTCAAAACAATGGCAACCCTACATTTCTCCTTCTACATCTTAGAGGACACATAAGCTTGACAGAGCATTTTTATACCTGCATTTTGGATCTTCACAATCTATCATATATTTAGTTGTGCATCAGATGGTCACAGTCCAATCCATGAGTCTCTGGTATCAGAAGTATCAAATTAAAGGATTACAGCATAGCAACATGCCACAGCTGTTCCATGCTGGCCTATTCACCTACCGAACTGACCTGGAACATTGGCAGTGCCTGAATGCCCACACCACAGGAGCACACCACAAATACAATGAAAGAAACAGCTGGGCAAATGTCCCTTTAATACAGTGCTCAAAAAAAACACATCCCATTCAAACGTAAGGTACAGATGATAACTGCTTTATCTGTGCCTCTTTCTTCCTCCTGGCTTTCTGTGCAGCTAGATGCAAAGCCTTTTATGCAATGTCTGAGATCTGTGCCTCACCCTTAGTGCGTAAGCCAATAAGCTTTCGGAGCTTCTCACAGAACTTGGTCCTCAGATCATGCTGACTCAGCAATCCATCAGTGCACCCATCAGTAACAGTAATTGGTCCATGTCAGACAAAAACTCATTAAGCATGTTAGGGTACAGAGAGGGGACATGTATCAATCAATGTTGTGTCCCCAGGATAGTGTGTTTCCTAATAAGCTCTTAATTCCCTCCCCCCACTGACCCATATTGTTAAAGCCAGCCTCCGTTCATTACGCAGCCATCTGCCTATCATGAAAGCAATTCAGTTTCAATTCCAGAGATCTTAAAAATAAAGGTATTTTGTTAACCACGCTCTCTTGCTGAATTTTAAATCAAGTTACGTAACAGCTGGTGCTGGAGGAAACTATTTTTGTCCAGATCGCATCTATCCCTCATTCAGCTGCAATGAAACTAATCTCTTCTCCTCTTTATAAAATCTAAAAAGAAGCTAAACCAGCTAACTTTGATAAAAAGAGGGAGAGAATGAGAAAATCGATCTCTTTATTAGGTAAAACAAAACATTGGTCTGGTTCCTATGTCACGCTAAGCCAAACCATGGCTTGCCACAAACACGCATGCTGCCAGAGATGAGATCATGGTTACTGTGCTCTTCCTTGGTCAGTCTGCTGCTGTGCAATGCTGAGCTAAGCCATGGTTTACTTTAGCATGGCGTCTGAACCTAGGCTTCTGGTTTAGCTCCCCTGGACAAACCATGAGCTCATGATTAGTATGGAGAGAGCTAAACCACAAGCCTGGATTTGGACAGCATGCAGCTAAGTCGAACTATTGCTTGGGTCAGCACAGCAGCCAGAACAAGAGGAGAGGGAAGAACAGCCGTGACCTCTTCTCCCAGAGTCCATGCGTTCACATTAACCCATGGTTTGGCTTAGCATGACATGCAAACCAGGTCATTATGCAACATACAGAATATAGAAATAGAGGCTTGGATGGTATTTCCCAGCTTCACAAGGCATAGTTTATGAAGCCAGATATAACTGTCAGGCTTCAGTACTCGTCTGTCACCCCTCTCCTCCTTCACTCAAATGCTGGCTTTGAAACTGCATTCCTCACTTGCACATAAATCTGAGTCACTGTTAGGCCTGAACCAGGGTACTCTGCGTGGTCTTCAAATAAGTTTTACTCAAAGCAGACCTACTGATAACATAACTTTGTCATGTTAATTAATTCCAATGGGTAAACTGAGTAAAATGAGTAAAAAAAAGTTGAATACCTCACCCTGTTTTCATCTTTGCTCAACTAATCACAATAATAAGTCTGAATTATTATGTTTGGTTTGGGCATGATGTGTAATTCTGGTGTAATTCAAGTGTAAAAGGAAATTGAAATTGAATTGTGTATGAGAAGTGTGGGGAGGGGTGACGGAGGAGATGGCAAACCCTATGCTTGTTCCTGGCTTCATAAACCATGGTTAATGAAGCCAGGAAAGAACATCCAAACCCGGTCATACGGTTGATCCTTAGAACAATCTACCACAGGTACAGAATATTATTTACTGACATGTACATTCCACTACAAAAACCACTTCTTGAGTTGCTATATCTGCTGCTGTATAATAGTGTTGTAGTGAGAAGGACAATAACCAGAGAGTTGTGTGAGAGACCTGGGCGAGAGGCAGCCAGCGGCCAGAGAGGAAGAATCATGCTTGATTCCTGTTTGCTTCAAAGGCTGGGACTACGGGAGAAGCAAGACCTTATGGGGTGTGAGTGCTGTTATCCCCTCCATCTTAGGCTCAGGTTGTATATATGTGTAAATAAACCATATATCCTAAAGACAATACAGTCTCCATTCTCCCTCATTCCAAGGAAACTGAACCCCTGCCAAGCGCATGGAACCCCAGGAATCTCACACCACTCAGAGATTGGGGTTGTGTGCAACATTATCTATCTGTAATTTATAGCCAAACACAAAGGAACACCACTACCACCGCATGATAACTGGGTAAAAAGCAAATTAAATACCATGTGTTTTGATATGCAGTTTCAAGAGGGTGGCGCTGTGGGTAAAAGCCTCAGCGCCTAGGGGTTGCCGATCGAAAGGTCAGTGGTTCGAATCCCCGCGGCGGGGTGCGCTCCCGCTGCTCGGTCCCAGCGCCTGCCAACCTAGCAGTTCGAAAGCACCCCCAGGTGCAAGTAGATAAATAGGGACCGCTTTATAGCGGGAAGGTAAACGGCGTTTCCGTGTGCGGCTCTGGCTTGCCAGAGCAGCGATGTCATGCTGGCCACGTGACCCGGAAGTGTCTCCGGACAGCGCTGGCCCCCGGCCTCTTGAGTGAGATGGGCGCACAACCCTAGAGTCTGTCAAGACTGGCCCGTACGGGCAGGGGTACCTTTACTTTTACCTTCAAGAGGAAATTCCATCACATATAGAATATTAAACATTTTAAGAGCAGTTTAAGCATATCAAGTGATGTGGAATTCATAAACACAGGAGGCAGTGATGAGTGGGTTGTTAATTTTTATATTCAAGTGAATTCTCATTCATTGAATAATAACTCTTTTTTTATGAAGCGGCTTCAGAATTAAAGAACTTAATTCAGATAATCCTCATCTTCCTGTACTCATTCCTCACAAGCATTCAAGCACAACGACTTATTTAACTGGCTTTTAAAAATCATCATCATCGTTATTATTACTACGAGTTGATTCTGGCCTTATGATGGACTTCCTATTTTTGTTTATTGCTGTTTTTAAAGTAGGTTGTATGTATGTATGTATGTATGTATGTATGTGAAGAAGATGACTGCTAAATGCTAGTAAATGCAATTTGATCTCCCTGGGCAGAAGAACATTTTCAGTTCAAGACTGGATGAGCTAGAGTTTTAGGGGACAAAAGGAATTTTTCTGACTTATTCATTTTTTAATTTATCCATTTATTAAATTTATATCCCGCCCTTCTTCCCAAAGGAGTTCAGGGCAGTAAACAACAAACAGTAAAACAACAATGATAAAAAAATCTTTAAAACATGACACCAAAAGGAAAGCAGTAGGAGAAGAGGAAGTGTGGGTGACCCCAGGGTGGATATCACAAGAGAAGTCAAGGAAGCTGTGCTGCTCTGCTGTTCCTTTCTGCTCATTTACTCTCTTCACACAAATGGCATGTAATAATAATAATAACAATAATTTATTATTTATACCCCGCCCATTTGGCTGGGTTTCCCCAGCCACTCTGAGCGCCTCCCAACAGAATATTAAAAACACGATAAAACACCAAACTTTAAAAACTTCCCTAAACATGGTTTCCTTCAGGTGTCTTCTAAAAATCAGATAGTTATTTATTCCCTTGACATCTGGTGGGAGGGTGTTCCACAGGGCAGGTGCCACTACCGAGCAGACCCTCTGCCTTGTTCCCTGTAGCCTCACTTCTCGCAGTGAGGGAACCGCCAGAAGGTCCTCACTGCTGGACCTCAGTGTCCGAGTTGAACTATGGGGGTGGAGGCGCTCCTTCAGGTAAACTGGGCCGAGGCCATTTAGGGCTCTAAAGGTCAGCACCAACCCATGTAAAGAAGACTTTCATGGTGGGTGACTTTATACACTTCCATATTTTACTTATGTTATTACTCTGATATCCCGCATTTCCTCCAAGGAATTGAAGGTGGCCTAAGGGATTCTCCCCACTTCCTCTTCTATCCTCACAACAACTGTGTGAGGTAATTTAGGTTGAGTCTGACTGGCCCAAGGTGCTTCATGGCTGGGTGGGGATTTAAACCCAGATCTCTCAGGTCCTGGTCCAAAACTCTAACCACTTCGCCACACTGGCTCTCATACGATGTCCCTATTGTAATCCCCCACAAATGTCCCAGAAAAACTGAGACATCCCGTTTCCCCCATGAGAGCACAGCAGCCATCTTGGGTACCACAATATCTCGTGATTTCACGCTGCGATCTCATGCAGCACCTCAAAATGCACATTTTTTAATGCAGTGAAAGCGCGAAGTGTGTCTTGTGGGCTCCATGATCTCTCACGTGTCATGTGACTTTCATGGGAGCACGAACAGGAAGTGGCATGTCCCAGTTTGGGACTCAATGCGTTGTAGGGTATGCTGTGTGTTGGATTGCCCTGTGGACAGGGCACATGGTCAAACTATGTAGCCTTTTGGTGTCTTCCGCTCAATTATTGCAGGAGGGATTTTGATTACAGTAGTACCTCGGGTTAAGTACTTAATTCGTTCCAGAGGTCCGTTCTTAACCTGAAACTGTTCTTAACCTGAAGCACCACTTTAGCTAATGGGTCCTTATGCTGCCGCCGCGCCACCGGAGCACAATTTTTGTTCTCATCCTGAAGCAAAGATCTTAACCTGAAGCACTATTTCTGGGTTAGCGGAGTGTGTAACCTGAAGCGTATGAACCTGAAGCGTATGTAACCCAAGGTACCACTGTATTTATACCTCTCCTTGATGACTGCCTATGAGAAACCTTCGCCAATCACAAAGTGCAAGAGGGCCACAAAGCACAATTCTAGAGAGTTAGACTGAATGGACCAGGGAGCTTGTTTCCCATACCCCTCAGGCAGATGTAAAGTGCAATGTGCAATAGTTGGTGCAAATCTATCATTACAAAAGATACACCGCTGGGGAAAAGTGTGTGCATTTTATAACAAGTCAATGGAACTGGAACAGCTCTAATAAAAAGTGATCTTCACAGAATGTGTACTCTGCTGGAAGGCTTTACCGTGCAAAAAGGTTTTAAGTATCAGGGCTCCCTCATGTCTCAGGAGAAGAGACCTGTTGAGATGAGAGGATTTCCTATCCATTTTCGCTTGTAACACAAGCTGCTGTTACTCTCTGTGTCTTTCAAAAACAGAGCAAATGGGAAATGGCACAAAGAGAGAGAACAGCTTTAGGCAAGCAAAGACAAATTAGCAGCTTCTCGTGAAATTGACAAGAATACACCATGATTTTTAACAGCTAATTAATTATACCCTGACTTTGTCACCTTCAAGGCTGTGTTGTCCACATTGCCAGTCCAAAACCTTGAGAACAATTAAACAATTAATGCCGTGGCTTGTTAATATATTATGCCAAGGGTGGGATGACACTCTTTTATTATGTATTTATTTATTTTACAAATGTGTACATCACCCTCAATCTCCAGGAAGTGTTTCAAGAGTGTGAGATTCCTTTCAGCACCAGACTCTGCTTTCTAAACCAGCTTTTTATCTTCTTAAACTTTCAGGCTACAGGAACTGGATGTTGCACACTATAACTGGCTCTTAGGATCTCTCCTGCGCACACACTCAAATTGAAAAATCCACTGGGGTCACCATCTATACATGAGTTTGTGGGTAATCCCAGGACCTCCATACACACATCCCAGCAAGTGATCACAGACCCTCCAAGTGTCCCTATTTTCCAGGGACGGTCCTGGATTTACAGAAGCTGTCCCAGTTTCTGATTTGATCCCAGAATATTCTGCTTTTACTTAGGATGTCCCTATTTTCATTGGAGAAAATGTTGGAGGGTATGGAGTTATGTGACCCCCAAGCAAAGGAGATAAGTAACTATACAACCTTTAAAGGACAGTCCTGTATAGGGGAGTTTTTAAATGTTTGTGTTTTTATATATGTTGCAATATATATGTTTATATATGCACAGAGTGGCTGGGGCAACACAGTCAGATGGGTGGGGTATTATTATTATTATTATTATTATTATTATTATTATTATTATATAGGACATCCCTATTTCCATCAGAGAAATGTTGGAGAGTATGTGATCACCAAATTAAAATGAGTATTTTCTTCAAGTAGGAAATGCTTACTGATACACACGAAAATTTATTCAACCAAATCAGTGTTTTAAGGAACAGTTTTCTTGTTCCAGTACAGAAATCTGTGACTGTTTCTACACCACTCCATGAAGCTAAAACAATTTAAGTATATCATCTCAAGGAGCTGGTGGAACAAAACCATATGGCTGTAATGATACAAAGCATTAAATGTAATCAGGCCAAGTTAAATTTCCCTGTCTTCTGTATAGCTCAAGTTATTTAAACAAAAGTAACAGTGGGTGGCTTGAGTCAAATTACAATCACTGTAGGACATCAAATGATACTATAATTAACCACAAGATTTTGTACAGTTCTGGTTTTTCCTTTGAATAAATGATACTAACCAATCTATTGACTTGCACCTATTCGCATTTTTCCTCCCTTGACATCCGGGTGAACTTCATCAGTGACAGGACATCAAGAAAAATTAATCAACCTTCCATAATTGATTAGTTAAACAAGATATCTCAAGTACACTTTGAATGCCCCAGTAATTTAGATTAAACAATATTTTCAGTAAACTGTTCTCACTGTGTTTACAATGGCAAGGGATTATCACACACACAAAACCCCTTTTAATGACCAAGATATTAAGGAATCCTATTTGTGTATTCATGAACTTATGGGCTATATAATAGCTTTCCTCCCCGTTTTGGCATTTTAATGTGCTAAGAAGCAGGCCTACGATGCATCACAGACTGTACCAGATTTACATATAAGCTAAACAAGCTATAGCTTAAGGCCCCACTCTCTTGGGGGCCAGAAAAAAATTCAAAGGGGAAAAAACCTGGATGTACATTTCCAAAATATAAGATAAAGAAATAAAATGGCTTTAGATACCTATTAGGTCCATAAATTACCATATAGCAGGCTTCCTCAACCTCAGCCCTCCCGGTGTTTTGAGACTACAATTCCCAGCATCCCTAACCACTGGTCCTGCTAGCTAGGGATCATGGGAGTTGTAGGCCAAAAACATCTGGAGGGCTGAAGTTGAGGAAGCCTGCCATATAGCATATATTCAACACAAAAACAGCAACAATTTGTTGTTGACAAAGGACAGCTGGACATATAAAGGGCCCCATTACCTTCAGTAGCTTAGGGCCTCATCAAACCTAATTCCAGCCCTGAGCACAGAGAGCAGGATCGTAGGGAGGCAGAGAATTGGTGCCCCATGAAGTGATGGCTGGTGCCCACTGGGACCAGAAGGGCAGAATCCTGGGAGTTCAAACAGTAGGTGGAACCAGAGCCAATGGCAGGCATGACCATCTCATTTGAGTTTTGTTTCCATCTTCTCCCCTGGAGGCTGGCTGAAGGCAGAATGAGGTTGGTGGGGCAGTGCCCTATTTGCCCAAATGGGCCAGTCCCCACTGGTGCCCTGTGAAATGCCCCTAATTGTTTGTTTATAAGGGTTCTCATTTGTTTATTACTTTCTTGATACGGTACTTCCCCTACATGGAAAGACAGGCTCTGGTTGATTGAGCAGATGAGGGAGTCCAAGGGTCAAGAAGGTGGTAGAGGGAAAGGAGGGGCAGATGGGGCTTGTCAACCTGGGAAGGTGGCCCATCTAGGAGAAGGAAAACTCTGATCCTAAACCTTGCTGCCTTGTGGGCTAAGGTATAAAGCCCACACAAGCCCAGAGTGGAATCCCTATGATGGTTGGATAGTACTTTGTACGCCTCCCTCTGGCAACTCCTGCAACCAAGCTGGTGTGAAACTTATTGGTCTTCTTTCCTTTGGACCACATAAGCAAGGCCGAGAGGTAGGTCTTGTTGTCTGGGCAACCAGGACGTCTTTACACACTGCCCAGGCTTACACCCTGGGGAGGTCACTTCAGTGCTGCTAACAAAGCAGTTTGACAGTGGAGGTGCACTCCATTGTCTCTTGAAACAGAGAGATGCCAGCAAGTTAGGGCCCCTAAAGGTCTTGCTCTGGCCAGTGAGATCGTTTTGGTGCTGATAGCGCAGTGGTTTGACTTCTCCCTGGAGGCGCACTCGGTGGTCTCTTGAGACAGGAGAATGCTAGCAATTCTGATAGCTAATGTGGGGGAAATTGAGGTACTCTTGACAATACTAGAGGGTTATTTTCTATGAAACGTATGTCCTAGATTTTTTTAGTCTGCATGGCATGGGCATTTTTAGAAAAGGCTTTCCTCTAAATGAGCAAGCTCCTGTAGAGATGATACTGCTGTTAAAACATGTGAAATGTTTGATCTGCCAAAGTTGAAGAAAAATATCACGCAGAAGAGGGTCATTTTATTTTTGCTTCTTGTGTCGGAGGAGAAAATAGTTCTAAAAAATTATGTATAGATTACAAAACATACTTTGTTCTAGCCAAAACTGCATAAGGGAGGAAAAGTCATTTAGCGGAACAAATGTAGCTCACTGGTTGAGCATCTGCTTTGTGTACAGGTCGTTGGTTCAGTCCTTGACATCTCTAGGTAGGTAAGGAAAAGTATCCTGTCGGAAAGCCTGCAGAACTACTTCCAGTGTAGACAACACTGAGCTAAAAGAACCAATGGTCTTACTTGGTGTGATGTGGCTTCCTATGCAGGCAGTAATGGATGGTTTGTTGACACTGGGTCTACTCACAGACAATAAATTTCACTTATAGCAATCAGCAAGGCTGCACTTGATGCAATGATTCAGCAACTTTCTTCTGATGAATGGATCTAGACACAGAAAGGCTTGCAATGGAAATCAAAACCACCAGAGCACAGGATTGCGCTATCACTCTAAGCCAGGGGTTGCCAACTTTTTGGGACCAGCGGGTCCATTCCAAATTTGGGGAGAGGATGCTGTGTAAGCCATTCCCAAAAAGGTTGCCATGGGGGTGCGACATAACACAAAACTAGAGTACAGTCGTTGCTTCTCTCCACTCCCCCAATGTCCTGCTGGTCCTCATTGTGGAGATGCAGCTGTTAATGGCATGAATCCTGCTTTCTCCAATGCCAAGAAGCAAGCTCAGAGCCTGGCAAGGCTGCCTGGGGTTGCCAATGCAGGCTTTCATAGGCACCAGTGACCACAGATGCTGTGTTGGCACCCCTGCTCTAAGTCACCTGTAACCTTCCTCTGCTTGTGAAAGCATATGAGCAACATGTTCTGCGACGGCACCTTATATAGCAACCATGCTGAAGCGTAGCAAAATTGGGTCTGGTCAGTAGCCTGGAATCTCCAGCTATGCCATACTGAGGTTATCACAGAAGATCAAGATCTAACTTTAATTAACAAATAAGCAATTGGAGACGGTGCTCCCTTGGGCCTAACTTGGAGGGAAGAGAACCTCTCTGGCCCATGGACCTAACTAAGCCTGGCAGAGGTCCTAGTTTTTGACCCATGAGGCCATTTCTTCTATGTTTCTTCTCTATTCCATTTCTTAGGAGATGGGGCATTTGATCTGCTTTCTTCCAGATAGAATACAGTGGTGCCCCGCAAGACGAATGCCTCGCAAGACAGAAAACCCGCTAGATGAAAGGGTTTTCCGTTTCTGAGTTGCTTCGCAAGACGATTTTCCCTATGGGCTTGCTTCGCAAGACGAAATGTCTTGCTAGTCTTGCCTTCCCCCCCCACTCCCCCCCTTTTTTTAAGCCGCTAAGCCGCTAATAGCCTTTTAGCAGCTTAGCCGCTAATCCTTTAATAGCCACTAATCCGCTAATAGCGCTAATCCGCTAAGCTGCTAATAGGGTTGCTTCGCAAGACGAAAAAAACGCTAGACGAAGAGAATCGCGGAACGGATTCTTTTCGTCTTGCGAGGCACCACTGTACTGTACAGTAGTCTTCAAACACATGCTGTTACCTATCTACAGTACCCATCTGCCCACATAGAACACATATGAAATGATTATTATTTTTTTTGCAAGGCATAGTTGAGGCAGCGATAGATGGAGCGCTCCAGAAGGAAATAACTTTTAAAATCTCAACACTGTCCAAAGCAAACAAGATGGCAGCAATGTCTGTGATGGACAAATAAAATGAAAGTGTGCTGCTATGGTCCATGAATGGCTTATTCATGCACAGTTTAAACAGCCAATGGGAGTAGCGTAAAAAGAAAGCGTATGTCTCATACTTGACGTCTAGAGGAGCTGGCAGTTCCATAAAGGCACAAACTCATATGCACAGCAGCAAATCTGACAGGAAAGCTATTTGTAGATCCAGTTGTAACACCCTGGAAAGATTTTAGTAGTGCCAAAGCAGCTAAAGCTGCTAAAGCAGAAATTATATGCACGTTTAACCTGGGAGTACGGTAAGTCCCACTGAGCTGAATAGGATTTACTTCTGAGCATGCATGCATGCCTAGGATTGCACCATAAAGGTACAAGGAGTAGAGATCAAGTCCTAGGGAACCAAGGAAGATGTACTTATGAGCAAATATGCTCAAGATTGCACTGCATGTAGATGCAGTAATAAATATTGATATTGAAATAATGCTTTCCCCAAATATCCTATTTTTAATATACACATAATACAAACCTTCCATTTGACATTTTAATGATGATCAGTACCTATATTGATGAAGATTTCTATGTCCATTTGCTGATTAATCAGGATGTGTAGAGAACTTGCCCAGGATAATTCCAATATTGAATGCACATGGTTGATTGTACACAGCAGTTCTTTGCTATGCAATCATCTGGATCGTTTTAGAAGAACTTTTGATGGATACGTTAAAGAATGTAAATGGTACATATCTCAATTTCAGACATCTTGAAGTTTGCTCTAGACTAGATTCTGCTTAAGCGTGTTCTCCCGTTTCCTAGAGCCTCAAACAGACAGAATGCCACCTTATGGGTGTCTGTCATAGCAAATTATTGTCTCCAATGGAGGTGCCCACAGCCAGCCAGTCAGTAAAAATAGACCCTGCTGCTTCCAAAATGCAAATTCAGAATGGCAGGATTGGATTTGTCCTTAAGGCACATCCTTTGTAGATCTATGCAACATGACAGAAAATGAGCATCATAGAAAATATATGTAATGCTGGGGAATAAAAATATGAAAAGGGAAGGGAAGAGGGGAGAAAAGTAAATATTCCAGAATAAAGGGCCTATTATTTTAAGAAATGTCTCTTAACGACTAGAGAACTGTGGCTTTTAAGCAGGTTTGCGCTGAGAGAGCTCTATCCCATGCTGAGAAATGAATCTATCCTTTAAAAAAGGGCTGCTAAATGTGACTGCCCAGGGAACACTGACTTCAATATTTTCAACAAAAGAGAGAACAGCATTACACACGATTAAATTGGTGGATATTCTCATAGAATATTTTAATTGCATTTAAGGCTGCAAATGATAGAATGAAAAATGTCCATTTGACCTAGAAATAAACAGCAGATTCGGTCACTCACCAAGCTGTTTCTCGCGTCCTGCTGTTAACGTCAAAAGCAGCAGAGGCGCCTCTCTGATATATGTATGCTCTGGGATCTGGGAGCTCCAGGGCTGCCTACAGTCAACTGCAAACCTACAGCCATCTTCCATGTGATTGCTGACAAACAATGGCTGGCACAAGCCAGATGCAATTCCATTTCTGGATGAGGAAACAGCAAGCAATGCTTCTCTACTTTGCGGATTCATTTCACAATGCCTCACAATGCAATAACTAGTTGCTGAGGATGTCGGCGGTGAAAGACAACAGTTCTGCCTCGAGCGTGAAAGAAGTTGTATTTCATATACTACATAGCATATAGTGACTACTTATCAAGAAATCATTTGCACTGCAGAAAGCGCTAATCTTACACCTGGCTATCCTCTTCCTCTTCCTGCATATGCCTCTCTCCCTACCCATCCTGGTTTCTTCTCTCAAGAGTAAAAAACAAAACACAGCAGAAATGTCGTCCCTCATGCAACCCAGTTTATGTCAGAGGGGCTCTGATTCCTGGCTCAGGCTGTGTACACAACTAGACCTTTACAGCACATTCAGAGCACATGCTTTCCCTCAAAGAATTCTGGGCACAGCTCACAGAGTTACAATTTGCAGCAACCCTTAACAAATCACAAGGTAATTTTATCTAAATTTGCATATATATGCATCAATTAGCATATGCAAAAGTACGTTTCTACCCGGACACTGAGGGCCTTCTGCAGGTTCCCTCACTGTGAGAAACCAAGTTACAGGGAACCAGGCAGAGGGCCTTCTCAGTAGTGGCACCCGCCCTGTGGAATGCCCTCCTACCAGATGTCAAAGGGAACAACTACCAGACGTTTAGAAGACATCTGAAGGCAGCCTTGTTTAGGGAAGCTTTTAATGTTTGGTGCATGACTGTATTTTAATATTTTGTTGGAAGCCGCCCAGAGTGGCTGGGGAAGCCCAGCCAGATTGGCGGGGTATAAATAAATAATAATTATTATTATTAAGCAAATTGTGTTCACTTTTTTTGACAGGCCATAAGTGGGTGGCGCTGTGGGTTAAACCATAGAGCCTAGGGCTTGTCGATCAGAAGGTTGGCAGTTCGAATCCCCGCGATGGGGTGAACTCCCATTGCTTGGTCCCAGCTCCTGCCAACCCAGCAGTTTGAAAGCACGTCAAAGTGCAAGTAGATAAATAGGTACCGCTCTGGCGGGAAGGTAAATGGCATTTCCATGCACTGCTCTGGTTCACCAGAAGCGGCTTAGTCATGCTGGCCACATGACTCGGAAGCTGTACGCCGGCTCCCTCAGCCAGTAAAGCGAGATGAGCGCCACAACCCCAGAGTCGGCCATGACTAGATCTAATGGTCAGGGGTCCCTTTACCTTTACCTTTAAGTGGCCTCTCTAGAGTTGATGCAACAAATAAAAGTGGAAATGAGGGGATAGAACTAGGTGCGTGGTAGCAGGGAAGGGGCATTGCATGGGGTTAGCAAACTCCTACAGATCCTCCTATTAGGTAGAAGACAACGTAAGAGAGCACAATAGCCCATGCAACATGTGGGCAGGAGACTGGATCTCTGGTTGGTTTTATTAAGGGTTCATAATACCAAAGCAAACCCCCTCTCTAATTTGGATTAGGGCTGCAGCTTGCAATGCTGGGTGAAGGAACTAACCTTTACTCTGTTCTGGCTTCTTGGTGCTGCTATTTGCCCTGTGGGGAAAGATATACAGGTACCCTCAGCACAACACAACGGCTTTTCTGTGTGCTGCTCTCGTTCGCCAGAAGCGGCTTAGTCATGCTGGCTACATGACCTGGAAGCTGTCTGCGGACAAACGCCAGCTCCCTCGGCCTATAGAGCCAGATGAGCACGCAATGCCAGAGTCGTCCACAACTGGACCTAAGAGTCAGGAGTACCTTTACCTTTAGAGCACAACACAAACTGAAAATCTTAATCCACCCCTACAAGAAGATATTAGGTGTGAAGATATTCCACTGTCAGGGCCAGCCTAAGCTATTTTGTTGCCTGAGGCAAAGGTCAACATGGTGCCTTTCCCCCATTTCATTTTCCAAAGCTGAATGGACCATTGGCAATGGAGCAATGGAGCATTCTCTACCGCACCTGAAGGCAGCAGGCTAGCTTGGAGAGCACTGGATAAGGCGAATGGTTTACAAAGCTCCAGCAACTGGCTACCATTGTTCATTGCTCTCCAGCACTCGCTGCCTGAGATGGCCACCTCTCTCTGTCTTCACCACTATCTCATCTAGCAGCCCCCAACCCTGGCAGCACACAGATAAATACTTTGGCAACTTGAGTGCTTCATTCTGTCCCTTGTGCATAAGGCAAATCACCCACCTTTTCTTTAAAGTGACTCATTAACTTAATTCGACCCATAACATGTTTTAAGAATTAAAAGAAGATTTTATGTGGAGCAGAGACAAACACAGTACAATCGTACCTTGGTTTTTGAACAGCTTAGTTCTCGAACATTTTGGCTCCCAAACGCCACAGACCTGGAAGTGACTGTTCAGGTTTGCGAACTATTTTTGGAAGTCAAATGTCCGACGGGGCTTCTGCGGCTTCCAATTGGCTGCAGGAGCTTTCTGAATGTTTTGGAAGTCAAACAGACTTCCAGAATGGATTCCGTTCAACTTCCAAGGTATGACTGTAGTTGATATGTTTAAGGACCAGAGTGTAAATACACAGAAAATTGTGTATTCCAGCTATCAGAAAATAAACATTTTCCCTAGCTTTCATAGTATTCAATGGAACTGGGTGTCAGACAGCCTGAAACACCAAGTGACACCGAAAACAGATTTCAAATGCTGTGGTCAATTTTAATTTTGTCCTCACCATGGAGACTGAAAGTATTTGTCACAATGCCTTGTTGCACGTAATGCAGCCACTATCTACAGAAACAGAGACAAAACTATATAAGTAAATTGGTATTACAGCAATAGTCTTTTAACACCCAGGCAGACCAAAAGGCCAGGAACAATTTCTGCTAGCAGTGAAGTGGAAAAAGCTAAAAAGCATTTCGATGACAGAAGCTAAAATGGTTTGATTTAATAGCAAGTAACATAAAGATGTGACAGAAACATTCGATCAGCAGTTGGTATTACAGGTGCATGAGAGCCTCGAGTGGTGGGAGAAATAATCAAGGGGGCAAACGGAAGTGCTAAAAAAATGAGAAATCTCAGAATTCCACTTAGCAGGTAACTTGAGTGAAGTTTAGTTTGTCACGTCTGACTCCTGGTCAAAAGCAAGGCAAGATCTGTTCTAGTAGAAACATTAATGCTTCGAAACAAGACACAGGCATACAGATAAGACTTTCAGGGTGTTCACAGCACTTAGTGCAAGGACTGTGAGCCTCCAGATATTTTTGGACTACAAGCTTAACATTTATATGAAGCCACAAGGAGTGGTCATTTGAGGATTTGGAGCACAGCATTATTATTATTGTTTATTATTTTTACCCTGCCCATCTGGCTGGGTTTCCCCAGTCACTCTGGGAGGCTCCTACCAGAAGAAGAAGAAGAAGAAGAAGAAGAAGAAGAAGAAGAAGAAGAAGAAGAAGAAGAAGAAGAAGAAGAAGAAGAGGAAGAAGAAGAAGAAGAAGAAGAAACATCAAACATTTAAAACTTCCCTAAATGGGGCTCCCTTCAGGTGTCTTCTAAAAGTCAGATAGTTGTTTATTTCCTTGACATCTGATGGGAGGACGTTCCACAGGGCAGGCACCGCTACTAAGAAGGCCCTCTGCCTGGTTCCCTGTAACTTCACTTCTCACACTGAGGGAACCTCCAGAAGGCCCTCAGCGCTGGACCTCAGTGTCCGGGCTGAACAATGGGGTTGGAGGCACTCCTTCAGGGCCGAGGCCGTTTAGGGCTTTAAAGGTCAGCACCAACACTTTGAATTGTGCTTGGAAATGTACCAGGAGCCAATGTACCGTATTTTCCGCTCTATAGCGAAAAAACTAGACGCACCTAGTTTTTAGAGGGGGAAATCAAGAGGGGGGGGAATATTCCCTCCCCGCAGCCCCAAAGTGCAAAGAAGCCAAGACAGCGAGTGGGATCCATCCCATTGGCTGTCTTGGCTTCTGCCATAGCCGTTCAACCTCTCCAGCCGGGAGCTAAACCTCTCCAGCGCGGCTAAAGAAGCCAAGGCAGCGAGCACGACCCATCCTGCTCCCTGCCTTGGCTTCCTCTTTAGCCTTGCGCAACCTCCCCCGGCTGGAGAGGCTGCGCTTGGCTATGGCAATTCCCCCACCTCCCGCAAAAGCCCACAGGAGCCGCGCACCCTTTAAGGAGCGTGTGGCTCCTGCGGGCTTCTCTATGAGGAGGGAGAAGGGACTGACTGGCCGCGTCAATCCCTTCTCCCTCCTGGGGAAAAGCCCGCAAGAGCCACGCAAAGCTTGTGTGTGGCTCTTGGGGGCTTTTCCTGCCTGCCTCCCCCCTGCATTCGCTTCATAGGATGCACAGACTTTCCCCCTTAGTTTGGAAAAAGTGCGTCCTATGGAGCGAAAAATACAGTAGGTCTTGGTGGCCACTCCCAGTCACCAGTCTAGCTGCCACATTCTGGATTAGTTGCAGTTTCCAGGTCACCTTCAAAGGCAGCCCCATGTAGGGCGTGTTGCTGTAGTCCAAGCGGGAGATAACTAGAGCATGCACCACTCTGGTGAGACAGTCTGCAGGCAGGTAGGGTCTCAGCCTGTGTACCAGATGGAGCTGATAAACAGCTGCCCTGGACACAGAATTGACCTGCGCCTCCATGGACAGCTCTGAGTCCAGGATGCACACCTGGTCCTTCAGGGCCACAGTTACTCCATTCAGGACTATCAATATGCCAGTGACACACAGCTCTATTTCTCCACAGCATCTGAATCAGAAGTGGCTGTACAGGCCCCAGAACAGTGTTCTGGCTACCATGGTGGCCTAGATAAGGTCAGGAATGACAGGAGTTGTATCCCAGCACACATTCCTCCATCACTGATTTGGTAGGTTTAAAGGTAAGGTTCCTCACAGAAGATACAGGCAAAACAGATGTACCTTTCCAGAAGATATCGAATGCAGACTTGTGGCTGGGCCCATAAACCTAAAAGCTGCTAATCCAACAGCACTTAATGGTGCTTAAGTAGCATTACTTACTGCTTAGTGATGTCAGACTCTTTTGGATAACTTCATGAGACCCCACTTGCTAGACACAAATTAGTAATTGTCAAAATGGAAACAAGAGCATAGAAATTCTTCCAAAATAAATTCATAACCACCAAAAAAAAAAGTGTTGGGTCATTAAAAAAATTGCAAGTTAAGATAACCTGACAAGTAATTTTTAAATGCTGGCGTCTCCAAGAAACATTTCAGAAATTTATATTTAAACCAAAGGATCATGTTGCCATGTTAGCCATGAACAGTAGATGCAATGCTTCACAATGTAACAGCCTAAGCCTGATAGTCTTATGTGGACGAGAAATGATTAATATGCAGTGAAATAAATTAGAATGACTATAATTTAGACTATAATAAATCTTGCCACACTTTTGTGACTTTTTGTTGATTGTGTGATAGAAGTATTGCCTAACAGTGGATTTGGGAGGTTTCTTCTTATGAAAAAAGCATTGCTATCTTTGCCTTTTATGTAATAAGGCAGTATGCATTTTAAATATTAAAACCAATGAATAATTTAGTTTCTATCCTTTGCCCTGATCCTCCTACAGTGTTTTCTGCAGTGTCTACTCCATCACATTTTTGTGTGTGCAACAAACAATGCCTCAGAAGGAATGCAGAACTCAGTCAACCTACACGTGGCTTTAACTCCTGCCTTCGAAGGCAGCTTCTCTTCCCACCCCTCACCGCAATGTGGGAGACCCTATCTGGATCGCATGCAGTTGCAGGGGGCAAAGCACTTTAGAAACAGATCAGGAGGGGTCCACACCTGCAGTTTGCATTTCAAAAAAAAGAAGTCCCATTGAAATATGATTTATTGAGGCAAATTCCCAAATTTTTGATACAGTCAACATGAAAAGAAGCTGAAAAAGAAGCTGAAAAGAAACTCAGTATGGAACTCTTATCTGACACCACTGAACTCACCTAAGAATTATCATTATTTATTATTATTTATTGAATTTATATACTGGCCTATACCCGGGAGTCTCAGGGCGGTTCACAGAACAAAATCAAGATCTAAAAGCACAAAATACATAATAAAAATGAAAACAACAACCCAATAGCCCCCCCACACACAAAAAACACATTTTAAAAGGGCATAGGGTGTAAATAAGATCAAACAAATGCCTGGTTAAAAAGGGATGTTTTTTCCTGGCGCCTAAAGGTGAAGAATGAAGGCACCAGGCAAACCTCCCTGGGGAGAGCATTCCACAGATGGGGAGCCACTGCAGAGAAGGCCCATTTTTGTGTTGCCACCCTCCAGACCTCTCGAGGAGGAGGCACACAAAGGAGGGCTTCAGAAGATGATCTCAGGGTCCAGGTAGGTTCATACGGAAAGAGGCAGCCCTTGAGGTATTGCGGTCCTATTGCGGTGTGAGCTCCTGCAGTGACTTGGCAAATAATGTGAAAGCCCCGGCCCAATTCAAATCAGAGCTCAGCCATGAAGTTGGTGGCTTTAGGCAAGCCGCACACTCAGTATTCTGCAGTATGGGAATAATACTACTGTTCTAATTTACGGGGGTTTAGGACCCTATCACGACAATGGTAAATATCATTGTGGTTAGCTGATAGATATTACAAAGGACATTTGAGAATACTTCACCTTCACAAAGAATAGTTCTGAGCACACCACAGAAACAGTATTACACAGTTTTTGAGGGTATGCTATGCCATTTGAGTTTCACAAACCTCTTAGAAGCCACCTTGTCATTATGCTGTACATATAAATTGAACATCAGCAATAATGGCACTTAAAATGAGGCAGGTATATATTCAGCGCTGTTACAGTTAATGCAGACATGGCACATGCCAGTCGTAGAACTTAGATGCAACAGAACTAGGCATTATTAAAGATCAGAACATTTAGGCTACATTCTGCTTTCTGTACCTATCTGTATTCGTACTGTGTCATCATATGGTGAATACATTGTACATAGTGCACAGTCAGCATGAGCTGCACACATATATTGGTGAAATACAGACAGAGACAGACAGAGAGAGAAAAAATCTAACTTTAAAGGTGGCACAAAAAGCTCTAGATGCAGCTGTCTTAAATTTGTTGGGGTTAATTCCTTCCCTAGGGGCAATCATGTCTCCAAATTACATGCAGTTATGCAAGTGGAGTACAATATTTGGTTTTCTGGATCCAGGTCCAGATCACATTGGGTCCAGATTGATCCAAACCAAATCAGAGCTGGATCCATATTGCTGAGTCGGTCCCCAAATCAGATTTGGGAAGGGCCTTTCACAGCCCAAATCTGAATTGTTCCATGCCTAAGCGAAGCCAGTTCATTTTAATCTATTGACTCTTGTCCTTTGTTTTAATAGTTACACTTGCTTGCACGTGAGATCATATTTTGCTTTTTCTACATCTTTTATTCTGGAGGACTGACAGGACACCAAAACGGCATTCGAAAAATACTTCAAAGATGCTGATGCTGCTCTGAGGAATAAGATTAGGGGAATCCCTGGCTTTGAGCCTGACTGTAATTGTTTGTAGCAAGGATTAAGCCAGACCTTTTGCCTTTTGACTGTTTCCCTGTTAGAATGAACATATGGTGTGTGAGATTTTCTTGTCTGTGACCCATCTGCCACTGACTCCTCTAATTGCAGGGCTTGCCTTTATCACCTACAGAAACTCCCCAGGGTTCTGGAACATACACAGGCAGAAATATTTGCTTTTCAAACCGAGGTGGTTGACTGGGGCTAATTTAACACTCTTGAAATTAGTGCGATGCTGAAAATGTATTCTACATTTTTTTTAATCCACCAGTCTTCATCAGTTAAGATAGAAAAGAAATTGGATCTTAAAATTATTAAATGGGAGAGAGAGAGAGAGACTGTTCTCACTGATGAGGTGCAGGGTTTCTGATGTGCTTACTTTTGTACTTTTGAGCTTGTTGATGGTGGTGTTCGTTGTACAATGATCTCACCAGTGGCTGGCAGTCTGCAGCTTCCCTAGGTGCCCACATGTCAATCAAAGCCCAGAGGAAGACATCATGCGATAACTCTTCCCACTAGGCTTCAGATCACAAAGTGCAGTCAGCTGTGGAGGCTGCAGAGTGCTAGATAAATTTTTACTGGAAGGAAAACCACATACAGCATACTTGGCCACCTTGGAGCAAGAAGGTAAGCCCAAAAATGTGTCTAACGTTCTGAAGAAAATTCTTAGGCACCCTGAGAGCAAGGCAGCAAAATGGGAGCCTATTTTACAGAAAAAGAAATGGATACAGATTTCCACACAAAGCTACTTGAAATATCCTGTAGGCAAAATGAAATAGCTTCCAAATACAACTTTTGGACACTAAAGAATGATTATCCAAGTGTTTTCTTTCATTCTTTTTTTGAATCATCAGGTTTGTCCATGTTGATAACTTAAAGATGAAACATTTTCCATTTTCTCCCTTTGTGTGCTGAAAGGTTTTCCACAATTTTTAATAAAATTAAATAAAACCCACAAGTCTGAACCCTGTTTTACATGTTTGAATCCTTTGATTTTCTGTTTTATTGGTTTGTACATACTTTAATGCATTTACACATTGCTGTTTTATTTGTTTTAGACTGTGCATTATTGTTTTTAATGTTTTAGTAATATATATATATTTGGACTATACACTGCTTAGAGATTTTTAAAACATTAAGTGGTTTATGAATGCTGTTAATTATTAGAGAAGAAAGGACAAATTTGATTTACAGTAAGTAATCAGTTGTAATTCATTTCTGTTACATCCATGAATTTATAATTCCTATAGAGTTTCATGAGGCAAACAATATGTTTTCACTTCTAAATATATGCCCTATAAACATGCAACTCATGTATAATTGTATGTAAACAAGTTATGTACAGGCAATGACCGGTTCACATATGTCCGATTGACACACGACTGTGCACATCACAGTGACCTGGAAGTGCTATGGGGACACAATGGGGTGAAGTGGGCTTATGTGCACTCCACCAATGCATGTGGGGGTCAAGAACGTAACCCACATGCATATTGGGCATTGTCTGTACATCTGTGGGGGTTTTTAAATTGTTCGATGATAATTGCTTTAAATCGTTCTATGTATGTGTATTGCTTAGGGATTCTTTGTTAAGCATTCTATCCATTCTTATTAATTACACAAACCAAAGCATCTCCTTACAAACAAAAACCTATCTATTGCCTGTTGCTATATGCAGCTTGACCCATTATCGTCCCTCCAAAAACGTTTTAGCTTTTCAAAATGTACTGAGCATACCAGAGCAGAGGGGTGAAATTCATTTCTAAAGACAGGTGGCCAAGTAATTAGTAAAGGGTAAAGGGACCCCTGACCATTAGGTCCAGTCGCGGATGACTCTGGGGTTGTGGTGCTCATCTCACTTTACTGGCCGAGGGAGCCGGTGTTTGTCCGCAGACAGCTTCCATGTCATGTGGCCAGCATGACTAAGCCGCTTCTGGTGAACCAGAGCAGCACCGTTTACCTTCCCGCCAGAGCGATACCTATTTATCTACTTGCACTTTGACGTGCTTTCAAACTGCTAGGTTGGCAGGAGCAGGGACCGAGCAACGGGAGCTCACCCCGTCGCGGGGATTCGAACTGCCGACCTTCCGATCCGCAAGCCCTAGGCTCTGTGGTTTAGACCACAGCATCACCCACGCTCCAAAGAACTTTGTGCATGGCTTAACAGTGAACATGAATGATGTTTGCATAAGCAATGGCACTTGGTTGACTGCCCCTGCTTAATCAGTGTCATTGCTTGGGTGGGGGGTTCATTTTCTTCCACTTGTACAAATTGTAAGCCAGATAGCAAATAGTATACAGCTGAAAGCAACGAACTATATATAAAATTCATTCTTTGGCCTCTGAAGAACATGCTGTACTATTTCCTGGAGGCAAGTGAATTTTATATCACACATTAAATTGCCCTTTTTGTATACTAGCATTTCATTATCACAAAGCAGGTATACACATTGGGCATTATCTCCCAAGCACTGCTGCTTTGCTATTTCCATTCTTTTCAATGGGATTGAAAGGAGGTCATTTGGAAGCAGAACTTGATGGATTGCCTCCATTATGCTTTAAACCCCCCCCCCCCCACAATAATAATAAAAATACTAAAATCATGAACCCTTTTACTGCTTTTTCATTCTCTCTCACTGCAGTCAAATGTCCTCACACAAGCCCTCAGGGTAAGGAAGAGAGCCATAACAATATATTTTATCTCCAACATGTGTAAGTGGCACAATGACCTGCAGTAAGCTGTGCTTGGAAAGGGACAATAATCTTATTTCATATTCTCTGAATAGGACTGGATTCCAAGGATGTCTTTTGCAAATACACCAGAGGATTCAAAATGTACTATGATTATTATGCATTGCAAGAACAAAAACTATACAGGGGTACCATTGCAAATTGCAAGCGTCCTGGCAAGGTTTAAAGGTCTGTGTTTTGGATGTATTCAAAATTATAGTGCAATATAGATAAGCATTGATTATTTCTGTGTGTGTGTGTGAGACACGTATCATAATATAGCCATATTACCAACCTACTTCAAAAGTCATTCCCCCCCCCCTTTTAAGTAAATGGTTCTGTTCCTTTTTTATGTGTACCCAGTACATAAGCCTAGTTTATTGTTTATAACAACAGGCGCTCAATTTGCCCAGACATTTTGTACACTCCATAGATATATATTTTATATGAGTTTATGGTAAAAAAAAGAGAATCAAATTAAAATAAAATAATGGCATTCCTAAGCACTAGTAACTTTGCTTCAAAAATATTTCATTCAAAACCACAACTCTGGTATCATCTTACTCATTAATCATTTTACCCTTAAGCAACCAGGTTGCAATTAAATGGAAAGCTTTCAGTGCATTCTTTAATTCACTGAATGGAGTACAGAAAGGAGCATGAAAGAAAGGACCTATTCTTAGTTTACGTTGCCTCTATACTAATGCACAGAGTATGGGAAACAAGCAGGATGAATTTGAGCTCTTAATACAGGGTGGCAAATATGATCTAATAGGCATTACTTAAGCTGAATGGAATGTAGAATTTCAGGGTTATAATCTATTCAAAAGGAATTGATGAAACAGGAAAGGAGGAGTAGCAGCATTATATGTAAAGGATATGCACACTTGTGAATAGATCCATGACTTGGAGCATGGAAGGCACATTGAGTGTATATGGGTAAAAAGTGTAGGAGAGGGAAACAACAGTGACCTTACTTTAGGTGTCTGCTGTAGACCTCCAAGCCAGACTGAACACTTGAATGATGCCTTCCTAGAGCAGATTAGCAAACACTCAAAAGGAGAAATATAGTAATCATGGGAGACTTCAGCTACCCCAATATATGTTGGAACTCAAGCTCTGCAAGAAATTCCTCAATTGCCTGATTGACAATTTCATTTCCCTTAAGATGAAATAAGCAATAAGGGGACCATTTATCCTGGACCTGGTCCTCACCAACAGGGAGGAACTGATTGATGAAGTGGAAGTACTGGCAATCATGATAATGTCATCTCGGTTTTCATTATACAGAGGAAAAGCTGAGTGTAGTTGGACATGCACTCTGGACTTTAAGAAGGCTGATTTCAAAGAGCTTAAGGACCTACTGAATGAGAGCCCATGGTCAGAAAAGGGATGGGAGTTTCTTAAAGCAGAAATATTGAAGGCCAAAATGCAGACAATTTCAACAACAAAAAGTGGGAAGCATCTAAAGAAACAAATAGCTGCATAAGGAGATTACATATAAGCTGAAATTTAAGAAGGGCATGTACAAGAAATGGAAGAAAGGGGGAAATCGTGAAACAATAGTATACAGGAGTGGCCAGAAATTGCAGGGAGAAGGTCAGGCATGTCAAAGCTCAGAATGATTTCAGGCTTGCAAGATAGATTTAAAATGATTTTTAAAGAGGTTTCTTTGGCTATGTTTGAAGCAAGAGAAAGAACAAGCAAGACGTTGGTCCACTGCATGAATATGGAGAAATGCTAAACCAATAACCCTTCCCTTCCACAGAAGGGAATTGGCTCTGCATTGGCTCAGTTGGTAGAGAATGAGACTCTTAATCTAAGGGTTGAGGGTTCAAGCCCTACATTGGACAAAAAGATTTGACTAGATGACCCTCGTGGTCTCTTCCAGCTTTATGATTCAATGATAAACCTCTTGTTTTTATGTTATTAGCAGCAGCTAAAATCTCCACTGCTAGTCATTGGAAATCCAGCTTCCCCCCTCCACTGGATTATTGGTTTGGAAGGGTATGGACTATCCCTATCCAGATAGGGGCACAGCTGGGCCACCAACCAAAGCTAATGGAAGGTACTCCAGGCCACTTGAGCCTCGAGCGGCAGCAAAAATACAGAAGTACCCCCAAGTACCCCCTCTCCTTTGGAGGGAGTGTAACCCCATCAAGAGGCGGCAACCTCCCTTCCATCCAGTCTAAGGAGCCACCCACCAACAATGCCTCAGTCTTATCTGGATTGAGCTTCAGTTTTGTGGCTCTCATCCAGTCCATTACAGAGTCAAGACAACGGTCCAGCACATCCACTGCCACATCAGCAGATGTAAAGGAGAAGTAGAGCTGTGTGTCATCAGCATATCATGGACAATGTACTCAAAACTCTCTCTAATGTACCAGAGAAGGCTTACTGCAGAGCAATTTTTATTCAATTTGGTTACTTTCTCTATCATTTGTTAATGCTGAATCAAATAGACACCAACCCCCAATAGTCTAAATAAACATGTGCAGCAGAGGTTATATGTCATTCAAATCTGGTACTATATGGTAAACTACTGCACAGTTCATCTACCTTTCAAGTAGCATTGCATGAACAGTTCCCTTTCCCTCTTTAGTTGTGGCTGTTGTTTAGTGTCAATGTAGCTACATAAGTGTATGATGCAAGTGCCATCCACTTATTCAGAAACAGTAGTCTTCTAAAGAAAGCAAACTGCTAATTGAGCAGGTTTTCAGGACTTGCTGGGTGTGTTTGTTTATTTTACAACGCCATGATTTAAACATTTTTGCACTTTTCAAAGGGTGAAACTTGCTGTATGTATCTTTACGTTTTATTTTTAAGTCATTTGCTTTCCTGTTCTCTCGGTCACATATGCATTAAAATGGCACTTAATAGCACTTTACATCTGTTCCTATGCTGATGTGGATACTGATGACTCTCGGACTCTCATTTTATAGCCATCTGGCACAAATGAGACACTCAGTCAAATCTTCTGACTATTGATGTAATAGCACCAGATTGAGACTCTCTTGAGAACAAAACTAGTATAGGGCATGGACAGGCAGACTTGAGCCTTTTGGGATCTACTTTGTCTTGTTTATCAGAATCCTGAGACTCACCAAAGAGAGTCTGTAGCAGAAGACATACATTTAGAATAAAATAATCTGGAGCCCAGGAATTTTATTATTTGCCCACATAAACACCCCCCCCTCCACACATACTTCATATTAGATAATTAAGGAAGATGTTTTGTTGTTGTCATTGTTAAACAACTAGAGAATCAGAAATCCTTGCTGATCTACTTCAAATCAACCAGCGATCTGACAGTAGATCGTGATCTTCCTCCGGTTTAGGGTGCCAGTCGAGACATGATGCTAAACTTGAATCCTATTGTTAGGATGGCCAAGATGTACATTTACATACTTACCACTAGAACTAGTTTAGAAGACAGGAACATGGGAGGTATTCAATAGTGTATGTGTTCATTGCATCTTTGCAAATAAGCAGCATTTGCAGCTTCAACTCCTGGACTGGAGAAATTCCCGGAATAAAACTTGGACCACCCTCTGTTTCAGCTATCAGACAATGTATGCAATCTCATCCCATTTAAAGCTTTACAAGGTAATTGACCAGACAAAAGAAGTAGGAGCAAAGTAGATATTAAGGATCCAAGTGTGAATATTAAATCCTAGAATTAATGGGAGTACATAGGAGTCAACTCCTAGGGGCCAAGGTCCCTTCAGGTCCCCCACTAAAATATTTGACGGGGCCGCACCCCAAAGCTGATGGGCATTGCCATTCAAATGGGGAGGGGGTGCATGCGATCAGTTATGCAGGCCCACCCCACTTACCTGACCCCCCCACCAATATTTTATTCAAGTTGGCACCCCTGTGGGAGTATGTTACCTGTGTGATTTTTTAGACTGTGCCCAGATGCACTTACGAAATGCAGTTACAAGCAATGATCTTTGCAATGCCTATTTGTATTGCTAATGCTGCACTCAGGGATGGGCAAATTTGTCAATTTCAGTTCTCCGAGTTTCATAGTTTTCAAACTTTAAATTCAGTTCTCCACATTTCTGCAACAAATTTACGATTGCTCCTTTAAATATCCTCCTGAAAAGCGTTTTCCCTTAACTTCTCCCAATAATAATAACAATAATAATAATAATAATTTATTATTTATACCCCGCCCATCTGGCTGGGTTTCCCCAGCCACTCTGGGCGGCTTCCAAGAAAACGCTAAAATACAATAACCTATTAAACATTAAAAGCTTCCCTAAACAGGGCTGCCTTTAGATGTCTTCTAAAAGTTTGGTAGTTATTTTTCTCTTTGACATCTGGTGGGAGGGCGTTCCACAGGGCGGGCACCACTACCAAGAAAGCCCTCTGCCTGGTTCCCTGTAACTTGGCTTCTCGCAGCGAGGGAACTGCCAGAAGGCCCTCGGCGCTGGACCTCAGTGTCAGGGCAGAACGATGGAGCTGGAGACGCTCCTTCAGGTATATTGAACCAAGGCCGTTTAGGGCTTTAAAGGTCAGCACCAACACTTTGAATTGTGCTCGGAAACGTACTGGGAGCCAGTGTAGGTCTTTCAGGACCGGTGTTATATGGTCTTGGCGGCCACTCCCAGTCACCAGTCTAGCTGCCGCATTCTGGATTAGTTGTAGTTTCATAGAATCATAGAGTTGGAATAGACCACAAGGGCCATCGAGTCCAACCCCCTGCCAAGCAGGAAACACCATCAGAGCACTCCTGATATATGGTTGTCAAGCCTCTGCTTAAAGACCTCCAAAGAAGGAGACTCCACCACACTCCTTGGCAGCAAATTCCACTGTCGAACAGCTCTTACTGTCAGGAGGTTCTTCCTAATGTTTAGGTGGAATCTTCTTTCTTGTAGTTTGGATCCATTGCTCCGTGTCCGCTTCTCTGGAGCAGCAGAAAACAACCTTTCTCCCTCCTCTATATGACATATGAGTTTCCGGGTCACCTTCAAAGGTAGCCCCACATAGAGCGCATTGCAGTAGTCCAATGCAGCTTTTGTATGTAACTTTTACTATTGTGTATATTTTTGCAAGCAATTCTCTGGGATTTCCTCCCCACAGAGGTGCATCTGCCATCTTCACTATAGAGCCTTTGGCAAATGCTGAAGATTCATCTCTTTCCCCTGGCCTTTGACATCTGAGATGTGCGTCTTCAGGGCCCAACCTATTCCTGTGCTTGTAATTTCTTTTAATTGTATTAAATTGTATTAAATTCTGAATTTTAAATTGTGACAAGTAATAAATTTAATACTAATAAAAATAGCAATAGTAATAATAATAATCGCTCACTGAGCTCCAAGCTAATAACTGAGAAGGGGAAATTTCAAGATGTTCAGATTGTGAGATACTTGATTTGCAGTGTAAGACAAGCTACTATAGATGGAGAATAAGTGTAAGAAATTAGCATGAATCACTTCCAGGTACGGAGTCAAGAATCAGGTTACAGGAAGTCTGGCAACATTTGTCCTTCAGGCAAATGTTAACACTGTCATTAGTTGGAACTAGATACCACAGAATCCTTCTTTTTAAAGCATGTGAACTCCCACTAAGCTCGTGGGAGGTGAGAAATCTACTCAGCAGCTGTTTCTAAAATGAGGACCATGGTTCCATGGGTGAAGAATTCCATGGTTCTCCAAGAAAAATATAGCCTTCGGTTCTTTTGAACACAAGCCAAGTAGAATGGATGGAGGCCTACTGAAGCAAGAGCCTGAAATGAAACCATTGCAACTGCAGATGGATCAAAAGAAAAATACATTAAAAAAGAAAAAGAAAAGAAAAATGCTGCAAGTCAAAGGAGGAACTTCCACACAGACGCTGCACTAATGCTGCTGTTCCAGCTGTGCTGCATTCTTTTGAGCCCAGCCCAGCGCTTTCGGCTACTAAAGACAGAGAGTTCGAGTCATTTCTACTGGATTGACCACATAGCTGAGACAAATGCATCTGTTTCTGCATGTTTTAAATGTCTCAACTACAGCCTAGCATCTATCAAGGGAGGAAACTACTAGGTGCATGATTGGGGCAGCAGATGTGTGAGGTTTTGCTCCACCTTTTCTTCAGCAAGCTAAGCTATATGACCCTACCTCAACTGCATATCTACCTAGTGTTTCTTCTGAAGCAAAATGCCATGGATATCTTTACGGGAAAGGACTGTAGCTCAGTGGTGGAGCACTTGCTCTGCATGCAGAAAGCCCCAGGCTTAATCCTTGGCATCTCCAGGCAAGAATGGGAAAGACGCCTGTCTGAAACCCTGCCGAGCCTGTTTCAGACAGCGCAGGCAGTATTAAGCTGGATGGACCCAGAGTCTGACTTTGTATCAGGCAGCTTCCTGTGTTCCTAATTTGAGCCAAACATTGGGACAAGGGTCAAAATGAACAATATATATTCTCAATTTTCCCAAAGGTGTGCAATTGTGGGTATGGAGGAATGGTTAGGTTTTGTCTGGGTTTTTAAATATCTCTCCTCAGTGCTATTTTTCTAGAAAAAGAGGTGTTGTAACTCACCATGAACGGCTCCCTTGTTCTCTTATACAGTAGTACCTCGGGTTAAGAACTTAATTCGTTCTGGAGGTCTGTTCTTAACCTGAAACTGTTCTTAACCTGAGGCACCACTTTAGCTAATGGGGCCTCCTGCTGCCGCCACGCCACCGGAGCACAATTTCTGTTCTCATCCTGAAGCAAAGTTCTTAACCTGAAGCACTATTTCTGGGTTAGCGGGGTCTGTAACCTGAAGCGTCTGTAACCTGAAGTGTCTGTAACCCCAGGTACCACTGCAATGGCAATGGCGCCCACCTGAGAGGTGCCAGAACTCAGTTCCGGTGAGTTCTGGCTGGGGGAAAAAGCCTCATTTATCCTCAAAAGTTCAGTGTGTGTAACAACATGTATGTTTCCCAATATCCTGCTGGGGGGAATTTACAAGGAGGCCACACCGCACCCACTCTCATGTCAAAGAAATGCTTACACGTTTTGTGCAATAACTTTATGTCCAGGGAAATCAGGAAAAACCTCCACAGGCATCATGGCACCCCTGGGTGCCAGGTTTGGAATCCCTGGGTCTACAAGGATTCCAAAGCTTTAATTTTCAGTTTTCTGAAAGCATGAAAAAACGCTGCAATACTATATGAAAAATCACTGTGATAGCCATGATGGAGAAACACAATGTGATATTAGCAAGATGTGGGGCGTGTACATTTTACTTTTATTAAACATGTTTAGTGTAATTACCATATTGCTGTTTTGTTCTCTCCCCCAGTCCTGTATTTAGAATTAAAGCAGATCACAATTGGGAAAATAGGAGAGGGAGGGAGGGAGAAAGAGGAAGAGTTTTGTCTGAAAAGAGATAGGATAAAATATTCATTTGGAAAACATACCATATCTATGCAAAACAGACAGTGTTTGTAACGTCTTGTCTGAGAGACAAGATCCAGACATCGTCTGCTGGGTAGCTTGTTCTAACTTACAAGCTCCTTCTTGGACCTTTGAATGATAAAGGGCTGAGTCAGCCTTGCTAAGATTGAAACTGTCCAGGAAAGAGAAATATTTCATCATTACATGAAAGAGGAACAAGGTACCTTGGGATTCTCTCCCAGAAGCTGATTAGCCAGACTAAGCCACAGCTGCTGCTAATGTGTGTCTGTATGTGCACATGCACATGTATGAATGAGAACAGAGGAAAACACAGTAGGCGACAACTTTTGAAACAGAGAAAGAGCTGGAATCAGCTGGCACTGGGGCTGTAACCTTAGGAGGAATGCATAAATTCTTAGATGATCTGCTGCCTGGTGAAGGAGTGCGTGTTTGCTCCCATTATGGTCTAGAGTGGTACCTCGGTTTAAGAACTTAATCCGTTCCAGAAGTCCGTTCTTAAACCGGGGCATACTTCCCCTAATGAGGCCTCCTGCTGCCAGTGCCCTTCCACCATTTGGATTCCATTCTTAAGCCAAGGTAAAGTTCACGAACTGGGACACTACTTCCGGTTTTGCAGAGTTCAGAAACCGAACTGTTCTTAAACCGAGGTACCACTGTACTTGTAAATTTGTATATAGCACAAATATTACAGAGGATCACCTGCCATCCAGAGAAAACTAAACACCAGAACTACACATTGCTCAGAGGTTGTGTGGGCATGGACCTATAACTATGACAGACCCTCTAAGTGTCCCTATTTTCCAGGGATATCCCCAATTTAGAGAAGCCGTCACAGTTTCTGATTTGATCCTGAAATGTCCCACTTTTCCTTAAAATGTCCCTGTTTTCATTGGATCAGTTTTGGAAGGTATGGAGTTATCCAACCCCCGAGCTGTCTGAAGGCAATCCTGTATAAGGAAGTTTTAAAAAAATGTTTACTGTTTTATTATGTTTTTATGTATGTTGGAAGCTGCCCAGAGTGGCTGGGGCAACCCAGTAAGATGTGTGGGGTATAAAAAGTAAAATTATCATTATGGAATAGGACATCTCTATTATCATAGAAATGTTGGAGGGTATGCTATGATTTTGGAATCGCCATATTGTTTCTTTAAAGAACCAAGATAAAGAAGATACTCCCTGCTGAAATCACAGCATTTCAGAAGACCTTTGGAGGAGATCTGCAAGCAAGCTTCAAAAGTCTTTAGACTAATTATTCAGGGAAGTTTGGAGGTGAAAACAGGGAAGAGGTGAAAACATCATTTGGTTGGAAGTTACAAGGACTGGAAGCTAGAATGCAGGTTGACTTCCAGCCACTGGAAGTGGTTTCCACATGATGGAAGCCTGCAAGCCCTGGTAGCAAAACTGATAGGGGAGTTATGAGGGCTTACAGGCATGTAGCACGAGTGGCTCCAATCTCCTTTTAATTCATTCTCACTTTTATTGCTTATTTGCTTTTGTTTTGATTTTATTGATTGTTGGGATCCTGAGTTTGCTGTTGTTGGCAAGGCCATCTTCTGAGTAGAATTCTGCTCCTGTGATGCTGCTGCTAGAAGAAGAAAATAGATCCATCCAAATCTGTTTTGGATTCATCCAAATCTGTTTTGGAGATTGACCCTCTGAAGCAGCAGGAGAGGTGCAGGGGGAGGGGGAGAATTATCTGCCTCTTCTGTCAGGAGCATCCTGTCCATAAATGGGACTGCAAAATGTTTTAAACAAGTATGTTAATCTCATCTGGCAGATTATAGTCCCATATACAGTGGTACCTCGGGTTACAAACACTTCGGGTTACAGACTCTGCTAACCTGGAAGTAGTACCTCAGGTTAAGAACTTTACCTCAGGATGAGAACAGAAATCACGCGCCGGCAGCAGCGGGAGGCCCCATTAACTAAAGTGGTACCTCAGGTTAAGAACGGTTTCAGGTTAAGAACGGACCTCTGGAACGAATTAAGTTCGTAACCAGAGGTACCACTGTAATGAACTGAAGCAGGCCTTAAATTAGCAGTTTGATTCCAAACACAAGTCAGCATGGGCAATAAATCAATGCAGGAGTGGGGAAAGAGGAAGAGGCTCTCCACAACTTTCAGCAGATTGAAAGTACTTTGGGGTCATACCAAGATCATATGATGCAAGCCAGGAGATCCTATGAAAGACACACTTCACCATGAGCTGACTGCCCAGTTCAGATGCCCTCTCAATGCTTGGAAAAGTGTGCAGGATTGTATGCTGTGTTCCCACCCCTGACATCAACATGCCCATCTAGCCCTGAGCTCTGCATGCTGGCTGGGGTTGATGGCATCAAACAACATCTACAGGGTGGCAGGTTCCACCTTTAGTTTGGAGCAAACCAAACTTTGAAAACCATAAAACATAGTTTCCCACAAACTAAAAGCAGAGCTTTATAATTTCCTCCATGTACATGAAGGAAAGGGAAGTTGTAGAGCAACATGTGAACCTCACTGTTGCTAGTTCTCATAACTGTATTTATTTAAACCTAACTCAGATGATACAGAGGAATACAGCACGCTTTGCTGTTATGGCTAAACTAAGATAAAGGCATCAAACATCCCTAAGGAACAATGTATCTTTAAGGGTAACAGTAAATAGATGTTACATAAAGAATGCTAGTGGAATGAGCTAGAAAATTCCAGTTCTGCTATATCTCCTTGCATCTTTTTTTTTGTAATTATAATTTTCATTACTGAAGGCCTACAAAACTTGTCTAGCCAAATGACACCCATCAAAATATATGGCTGCTTACATAAAACACCTGCTTTTTGCCAACACGCTGGAATTGCAAAAAACTGGCAGGATAGTCATGTCCCAGGCAGGACAAAATGCATTTGGTCTGGTGAGTCATATGCTTGCAGATTTCCATTTAATAGAAAACAGTTTCTAGCTGGACATGCCCAGTCTAGAGAAGATGACAGTTCTCTGGACCAGTAATCCAAGAAATAAATTCCTAGCAAACAAGTTTGGGGTTTTTTTTTAAGTTAACATAGAGGAAGCTGCAAGTTGGCCTCTTATTTCAGAGCATCACTGTGTTGCTTTCATTCTGATAGTTGCCAGATGAAGAGATTAAAGCATTTAGGCAATTTTCGCCTTTCCTTTTAATTAATTGGTTAAAATAATTGATTAAAATAAAACAGTGCTATATCTCAATACAGGTGATATGATGATGATTTTTAAAGAAGATAATTCTCTTATAATTCTTTTTTTTGGGGGGGTGGAGGAGACACACAGAATCTTCTATATATTCATAGTCAACAGATGTGCATCACATAATTCCATCAGGATAGAATAGCTTTTCCCATCTCAGAGGAAATTCCAATTAAAAACCCACACTTTTAGCTTGTGATTAATTCTACTAATTGTGATAATTAGTCCTTTTGGTTCTGCTAACATATGTTAACTTAATACCTACAAAGACAGGCTGCCATTTCTAGAAATTAGCACATCTTTTATCTTGAGCTTACCTGAATTCTTCTTATTTGGCCATAGGACTCATAACATTTATTTTAATTAAAATTACTGATAACATTCTTACCAAAGTAAAGGTTGAATAACCACAAATGCACCTCATTCTATAATATATTTATGCTGTCCTTGTGGCCCCAACAATGGCTTTTTAACAACACCACCTCAAGCTTTACTACTGACCACCGGAGTCTTTCCATGTGTAAAAGAAATTGCCTAGGATCAAATACAGCAGTATGAAGAAGAAAAGTGCTACCTTCAGGACCAGTAAGCAATAGGAGAGGAGAGGATATCAGACTTGAGATCATTGTGTAAGACTGTTTGATGGATGCCAGGCTAATGGCTCCAAATAAGAGCCAGTTATTGTTCAGACCCTGTCATTATGCCCCACCCCAGCAGCAGGCAGCATCATGTTAGTTCTAGAAACTTTCTACAGAAAGTGGCCAGCAATCACTTTAAATAAAAACAAATGTTTGTTTTAAAATAGACAGAGAAATTAAAGTACTTGGCTCAGTACTGGATATGATATCTTGAAGTTATTTTATCACCAATCTATTAACAACGGGAAGCAGTGCCGAGAGAAAGATAATGCTTGAAAAATGAACATGAATGTGTAGTGAAGACGATTGGCCATTTTATCACAGTCTTCTATAAAGTTTCTAGTGAATTGAGTCAAATAACTGTCTGTAAGTGTAGTGGCATTACGTAGCAATAAGGTCCTTCATGCAAACATGCAACTCTGCTTTCGGTCTATCAAAGTAGAGATGCAGGAAGCTGCCTTATACTGAACCAGACCATAGGTCTAACTAGTTCAGTATTCTCTACACTGACTTATGTGCTCCTTGTTTACAGAAACCTTTTCCTGCCTTGCCTAGAGATGCCAGAGATTTAATCTGGGATCTTCTGAATGCAAAGTGCATGCCCTACCACTGACCTATGACCCCTGTCCATTAGGCTACAAGGTACTTCACAATGGATGCGCTCTGTCTCTGCTATGGGGACCAAATTTATATTTCTGGAAAATGCAGCTTGCGGGGATTCTGTGGGGATGTTCCGTTTCTGACTATCCCCATCTAGACTTACTTTGCTTAGTAGAATTCCAGTACTAAGTAGCATGCACAGGGCATCCTAGTTAATCCTTCCATCTTGCCTGAAATTATTCTCAGCTTCATAAAACTGGATGTACCCAGATGATGCAGGCTTGCTTTTCTCTAGACAATGTCTGCTACTTGCACATTTCATGTTTTTCCTCTGTCCCAGAGATGCACATCCACTGCTGTCAAATGCTGTCAAATGCCCAGACAACAAGGGTGCTGCTTCCGAGCAGGTGCATATGCTCTCTAGGAGCCAATTCTCAAATAATAACTTATTTGCCTGGGGTACATAATCCAGCCAGTAGCCAGACATTCCCTGTCTTGCTAACTCATGCCTTTTTTGCATCACCCGGTAGACCCCAGAGACTTCCTTTCTTAGGACAGTACAATATCCCTTTTAAAACTGTCACAGTAAATAAAGCACTCCCTGATGTCGTTTTCCTGGTTTAAAAGGACAGATGTATACTTAGACCGTGCCAGAAAATGCTTGGAGGTTACAGTGCAGGCTACCCAATTAAGATCAAAAAGATCCATTACAGATAATGCCAGATGAGGCCTTTGTGCTTATTACGATTATGGAAAACAATTAGCTCTTTCCTACGTTTTCTCGCTTATGCTTTGTATTAGTGTCCTCTTGCACTTTCGGCTGTTTGATCAAACAACAAAACTACCAGCAATGTCTATTCTTTAAAAAATAAGAACTATAATAAGCAAAGCAGAAATGGAGACCACTCCCTAATTCCTAGTGGACATATTGGTCAGCTAAACCAACACGTGTCTGGTATTTTCTTTACTTTTAACAGCAATAGATAAAACAATGACTCATCTAAACATTGGGAGACAATGAATTGCTGTATCTCACCCACCCAGGTCCTACTGAAAGCTAAATGAAGCCCATGTTTTGGCTCCCAGGAGAGAGAGAGGGGGAGGGAGGGGGATATTACGAAGCAAAAACATTTAGATGCCATCAATAAGGACTCAAAACCATCCTGATGTTAAACACACAACTGACATTCAAAGAGAATGTTTTGTTTTACCTTTGGTTAAGAGCCAATTAATACAACCGTAGTGTATACTTACTATATTTATGTAAGACTAGCAGTACCAAATGGGAACCTGGCTTTGCTGGCTACTCCTTTACTGCAATTGCAGTGGAAGACTTGCTTTCTTTCCTCTAAGGAGTATACCTAAGAGTCACTAAATATTCCCTTCTACAGGTTCACAACAACATTCCTAGATGGGAGGGGACCCCATTCTCCTCCACGGATGGGGAGTTTTCATGCCTTATGGTTTATAAGCCATTAAAAAATAGCAGCAGAAAATCCCATTTAAAGTCAACGCAGTGCCAAGTGCTTATTCAGCACTGGTTAGCATTTTTTTTTAACCTCCTCTCCTCCTATCAAAGCCCACCGGAGGTAAATAATGATTCTGCAAAACCCCCAAAGATTTCCAAAGGTTAAGAATATAGATGCTCACTTCTCATTTACAGGCAAGTGGCTGTGGACATTTTAAATATTTTTGAATCCACAACATAGGAATAAGCTATCGCTTCCTCACACGAAACCTATTGGAAAAGGTGCGCCACAAATTAAGGTGTGCAATTTACATACATTGTGGTCCGCTTCCGGAAAGCAGCAAGGTCAGTTACTAATATTTTGGGCTCCGTGAGGCTCTTGTAGGCCTTTGTCTAAGCCTTTCTGCCTGAAAAATTATATTTAGACATGCAGCATCTTTCCTCCAAACCCATCCTCAGGAGGCAAAACTCAGACACTCTAAAAATAGGAGAGCCTCGTACAGATAAGGCAAGCGGCAGACACAAATAAGAATAGGCGGATGTTTAACACTCACCATCTCCTGCTCACACCATCCTCTTTTGATGTTTACAGCACAATCTGTAGGATGCAATACTAGGAGGTGCCTTGTTTGACCTGCTGCATGATGCTGTGACATCAGTTCAGATGATGCAGCTCATTATGGGAAAGGCTGCTGTTGCCATGGCAACCGAGATGTGATAGGAATCCTTACTGCATTTCCAGGGGAGCCCAAGACAATACAGAAGGTTTTTTAAAGAGACAGTAAAAAGGAAAGGGAAATGCAAGGGAGTATTGGGAAAGTGCAGTGTCACTGTATTATTTTTTTTAACCTAAGTATCATAACAATATATTTATTATTCAGGGAAAATATTGCCTGAACATTTCTCTCTGTGTGCAGTTGCAAGCTATGTACATGCATACATATTCAACACATATTTTTTTTTAAAAAAAAGGTTTTTAATTGCATTTTTTATCTATACAAACTGTAATCCACCACTTTTTTTTTTTAAACGGAGGAAAACATAAAATCCACACATTAATTCAGCATGGCTTATGAAAATAATCTTCTAAACATCACACCGTGCATAAGTTGTGCAAGCCAATTTGTGGAACACTGTTTACAGTGTTGAGGGCCCTTAACATGAACCAAGGTCTTTTAAATCCTGCCCTACCCAAATTTGTTCCTAAACTCTGATGCTTCTTCGAAATTCTATTTGCCAGTGTCTGCTTGGCGGGGTGTGTTTGTGTGGAAACTGCGACGTACATTTGCCAGCTATTCTGTGCCAGCTATTTTGCGAAGCTCTTTTAAAAATGGGGGCGAGGGGGGGGAGAGGAGAAGAAAGCTGTTTTCCCCTCTACAAGATGAGAACTTTCTAGCCAGTCAAGGGATGAAAAAAAAACAAAAACGCCCCATCATTTCTCAGCTGTAAGCTAACCTGCAATATCATCTGCATGCTGAGTAGCCTGCCTTTCATCTGTCTATCAGACACACACACACAAATGAAGATTCAAGGGAGGCTGCAAGCAATCTGTGTGCCTTCTGGGCCACAGTGGCACAGGCCAAGCAGGAGTACAGTAAACAGACCTTCCTTTTTAATTGTTGTGGTTCGTGATTGGTGGGGGGTCGAGGAGTGGGGAGAGAGAGAGACCCATTACTTTCAGCACCTGGAGTCTATCTTCCATCTGAACATAGAGGGGAATGCAACTCATACTGGCTGTGTTGTGCACAATTAAAATAGAGCAGTGTGACAATTCACACTTAAACAAAGATGACACATTTCTGGCTCTTTGCCAGCGCTACTTAGATTAGAGAGGTTTTGGCAAAACTGCTTTTCCCATGCATGAAAACCCCCTTTCAACACAACAGAAAAGCTCTGGATTTTGTAGGCTTCATAGGCATATGCCCAAGAGAAAAACAAAAGGTCTAGAGAGCCTCTGAGCCTGAAGGATGCCACATAAGTTCATGCACCAATGTCTACAACCCTTGAGCACTTGTACTCCTGCATACTAAATTTGTGTGTGTCTGTGCGTCCTCAATTTGCAACTAAAATGCAAAGTTTCCAGCATAAGCTTAAAAGACTAACTTCTCTAGGATTTTCATTACTTGTGAAGTAATGGGGTGGCGCTGTGGTCTAAACAACAGAGCCTAGGATTTGCCGACCGGAAGGTTGGCAGTTCGAATCCCTGCGATGGGGTGAGCTCCCGTTGCTCAGTCCCTGCTCCTGCCGACCTAGCAGTTCAAAAGCACGTCAAAGTGCAAGTAGATAAATAGGTACCGCTCCGGCGGGAAGGTAAATGGTGTTTCCGTGCGCTGCTCTGGTTTCGCCAGAAGCGGCTTAGTCATGCTGGCCACATTACCCGGAAAAACTGTCTGTGGACAAACGCCGGCTCCCTCTGCCAGTAAAGCGAGATGAGCGCTGCGACCCCAGATTCGTTTGTGACTGGACTTAACTGTTAGGGGTCCTTTACCTTTTAAGATGTAAGTTTAGGATACATTTAGTAGTCCAGACACATTTAAGAGCACTATCAAGGTATAAGAGAAACTGTTGGGAGCAGATATGAACTTGACAGAATCAGGCTGGACACCTCTGGTGCTGTTTTATGGCCAAAAGCAATGTTGCAGCCAAACTCCTTACAGATTGTGGGTGTGGGTGTGTGGTTGGTTGGTGGCTATATCTTCCTTTAAAGGTTATAGCCAAAGAACTCAAACCACGTAAGAGCAATTTTCAATTACACAGAAGGATTCTTCTCTACTTTAAATGAACTATGGGCATTGCGGCATGTATAAAATATTGTGTAAAAGTCAGGGACAAAAGAAAATTATTTATGTATTTTCATTTATATCTCACCTTTCCTCCGCAGAGCTCAAGGTGGTGTACATCATTCTCATTTAATGCTCAAAACAACCCCATGAGGTAGGTTCAGCCGAGAGTGACCTGAATCCCTGGCCTACCTGGCAGCAGATCGGTATGTCAAGCGCCCAGTCCAGGATCAATCCATGTATCCAATTCAAAAGTTCAAAATCCAAAGTTCAGGGTCCAAAATTCAAAGTGAAGCACAGTCCCACAGATATCTTGGAACATCCAAATAGAGATCTTTCAACATGGGCAGTTGACCATACCAGTACCTCAGCCCTGCTGCCCTTTTCTACTTTGCCTGCTGATTGCAGCAGCCAGCCTTGATGAGGCAAGTGACCCTCACCTGATGCAAGCCTACTCCAGCTGAGGAATCACATACCCCCTCCCAGAGCTAGCGAGCCCCACCTGGCCAACTAGTGAACTGGGCTGTGAGCCTTTGCCTGACGCAGCCTCCTGGAGTGCCCTGCCCACTGCTCCCTATGCCTCAGAGCCTGCCATGTTTGTGCTGACAGGGCCCCTGTGGCTCTGCTGATAGATCCTGCTGCTCCGGTTCCTGTGCACTGAAGAAAAGTTTGGATTTGATATCCCGCTTTATCACTACCCTAGGGGGTCTCAAAGCAGCTAACATTCTCCTTTCCCTTCCTCCCCCACAACAAACACTTTGTGAGGTGAGTGGGGCTGAGAGACTTCAAAGAAGTGTGACTGGCCCAAGGTCACCCAGCAGCTGCATGTGGAGGAGCGGAGACGCGAACCCGGTTCATCAGATTACGAGTCTATCGCTCTTAACCACTACACCACACTGAACCCCCATCCCCTTGTCATCCTCCATCACCCTGTGAGTACTTCCAACACCAACCTCTCCTTCCTTGCCCCAGTATGTCCCAGTCCTGGCTACACCCCTCGTGGGGATCTCTTCCTCATCTTTCCCCTCCCGACAGTCCTGCCAGTTCATGAGAGTTAACAATAGTAGTAAGAACCATCAACAAGTTCAGTTTCATTGTACTCTGCCATGAACTAATATCAAAGTGTAGAACCACCTGTTGCTAATGTAGCAGACTTGCCCTCAGGAGATACCGTGGTGATGCATTCTGAAACAGGTTAAGTATTGTTTATTAGTTCATTCAATTTCTAAACCACTCTTCATCAGTTATGATGCCAGGGTGGGCTACAATACAAACATAAAAGCATTCAAATATTAAAATTCAACTAATAATTTAAAACCAACCTTTTTTTAAAAAATGATCAGAATAGGATGCAGTGCCCATTAAATTATTGTGAATCTTGTCAAATCCACTTCCAAAGACCATGTTGAAATTGCACGTTTAATGAGTGCCTTAATCCCAACAATAACATTGTGATATGTACCATATGCAGGGTGTCACTACAGTGAAGGCAGCATTACCCCACATCACCACCCCATGAGCTTTCCTGAACAGTGGGACATTGACAAGGGCCTTCTTTGAATGCAACACTAAACTATGGTTTAGCACACACACTATGAATGCTACTATGGTTTAGCACACGCCTTGGGTTTGCATCATTTCCTTCCCCACTTCTCCAGAGTTACTAGTCATGTCCAAACCTAGATAAATTCTGGTTAGTTTAAACTATAGTTTGAGTTCAAACCAGCATTATAAGCCACCAACCAATTCTTGCCTGCACCAGCTAGAGCTTAGCCAAAGTTCATTGAGTTTGGACATAATGAGGAACTTTAGTCAGTTTAAAAGTGAAAATAAATTCTTCTCATCAAGAACTCTGTGATAAAGCACATGGAAAAGCAAATGTAATAAATAATTGGTTCTAATATAGTGAATGATCTGATCCAGCAGGTGGTTGTGAAAACCAATCAAATCATCTGAGTTACATTTCAATTTAGAAGAAAAGGCTTTAGAGATTAGTCATTGTGATGAGGAACAAGAGGTGCTAATCATCATTCCTGGGATTTCTTGAGGAGTCATCTGGTTCAATATAAAAAGACAGTGGGTGTTGAATTTCTGGGAAACATCCCTGAACTAAAAACAAGATGGTTCAGGCTAGTCTTTCATAACTTTTGCTTGAGGCAAAATGAGAAGAAAATGGAAATATACAGCCATGCTGAAGGCAGTCTGGGAAATGCTTATTGCATATCAAGCATAGTTTTGTATCTAAAAGCGTATGTCATGATCTATATCAAATGCTTTTGCAGAGTTTAGGTTCTTCTTTAAAGGATCCTCACTTAGCATTTAGCATGATTAGACCAGAGATCATGGCTGCAAACTATGGTTAGTTTCGCAACAAGCCAATTTCAAACCATGGTGTCAGAGGCTGCCCTAGGTCCCAGCTCACAAAGGACCAACGCCAGGTCGTTGTTATATGAAATAGTCTTTATTTAAGTTCTGTTTCATTCTTACATTCCCAGCGTGCAGCTCTATGTCTCGAACCCTAGACTGCCGAAGCTCCGTCTGAGTCTCCTCCCCCCAGGCACCAGTTTAAGACCCTAGCCTTGCTCCACCTCTTCCTTTGTTCTTTCCTCCTCTGGGTCCTCTTGCCCGTCGAGGACTCGCCTTTCCTAGACTCTTCAGAAGCTGAGTCTCCCGAGTCCTCCCCCAGCCTCCGGTGGGCTTTAGGACCTGGTTCCCACTCCGGGCTGTCAGCAGTCCCGCGCGCCTGTACATTTGAACTTGGCGCGCGCGCGCAGCCCGACACCTTCCTCCTCACTGCTACACAGCTCCTGTCGCTACTCTCCTCCCCAGGGGTGCTGCCTGGCTCTGACTTCCCCTCCATTCCCTCACTCTCCGACGGGGGCGTGGCCAGACCTGACTCCTCTTCCCCCCCACTGCGCTCCGGTGGGGAAACTGGTCCTGATCTCCAGCTACTACTTTGGGAGTCTCCGCTGGCCCCTTGCTTCTGGTGTGTCCCTTCTGGGACCCCCTTCTCCCTGGCTGTCGGCGCCCCCTTCTGGGAGTCTTCTGATTCACTGGAGAGGCTTATGGAATTTCTCGATTCACTGTCATTCTGTTCTCCGCTACCTTCAGATTCCTCCCCCTCGCTCTCCATTTCCTCTCTCCCCTGTGGCTCAGTCCCTGAGCCCCTGACACATGGGTTATGAACTGGCTTGTTAAACTAGCCATTGATTATTGCAAACTAGGCTCAACACCTTGCTCAGACTCATTCTGGCTCATCTGTGTAGCACTAAATCACAACTTAGTGTTACATGGGAGTGTTACCATTGTTTGGCCTTTCGTCATGTTCAAACTCAACAAGTCGATGGAAGATAATTTCTAAATAGCTAAATGCCACCACTGGGGGTATTAACTCAGATTGGGGCCCTAGTGCTGGAGTAAGGTCCAATTCCTTTCCCCAATACCACACTCCCAATATGTGGGCACATTTGGAATTTAGATAAAATGCTATGGGTGCCAGTCACAAAATGGCTGCCATGGGGCTATGGTATAACACAGCATGGCTGCTTTGGGGGGTGGGTCTTGCATAACACACCACAGATGGCACTCTTTCCATCAGTGGGGGAAAGAACAGCTACATTATCCCTTGTTGCAGGGGATGTATCTGCTTATCCTTTTTTGTATAACGTTCCTTGCATAAATAAGGGTGTGTGTTTTGCAAAAATAAAAAGAAGAAGAAGGGCATTCTGCTCCTCACTCCTGCTTACATTATGCCCAGACACAGGTTGGATGTAAAATGAAGAGAGGGGGAAGCAAGGGAAGTTGGAGCAGGCAGAGAATGCTAGCCCAATAACTTGCTGAAAGCTCCTCAAGGGAAAGGAACTTGGAGCCTTCCAGATGTGGGATTCCGGCTCCCATCAGCCCCAGCCAACAGGGCCAGTGGGTGGAGAGGATGGAAGTTTTAATCCATCAACATCTGGAGGGTGTCAAGTTCCCCATCCCTGCTCTATATGCACAGCATTGCAATAAGCAGCAGCACATGCACACAGAGAGAGTATCAAATGTCCAGTAGCTTATCCATTATACTAAGCAGGAGTCGGCTGACAATGTCTTCCTTGAGGCCCAGTTACTGGGAGAGAACTGAGGATGCATCCCAACCCAGAGTGTGTGCTTTTAGCAGCTCCACTGTGCTGTCCATTTCTGTCCAAAGTGCCTGCACCTCCAGACACAACGATGCACAGTTGCTGGTGCTCTTTTCTCTTTAGACCTTAGGAAAGGCAGCATGTGGAATTCATTCAAGATGCTCTATAAGCAGCTGAATCAGCAGCAGCATCCACAGCAGCAGACAACGGCAAGAAGGGTGAGAGGAATAAGTCACAACCCAAGAATCCTTCAGGGATTGCCGTTGAGCAAACAGTGTTGATCCTTCTTAGAGATCAGCCACTTGTCTCAAAGATTAATTGACTCAGCAGACCATGCAAACTGTTTATTAAACTATTCAAATGAGGCCCTTCTAATAACAATGGCAACTGTGCCATATGCTTAAACACAAAAGAGAAAAAGACACAAACATTTAATTACTACGCAGCACCTAACTGTTGGTGTGCAGTTTATATTTTGGAAAGCTGTTTGCCTGTTTGCTATGCATTTGAACACTTATTAAGATATGATAACCAAATTTTTCATGATGCTTCCGGAGATCAAGGAGCAGGTTTTCATCTATGTTTGGATACAATTGAGTGGCATCTTGAATTAAGATGGCAGACTGAACCTTTGAAATCGGTACTGATTTAACCCTTGATCTCAAAACTTCAGTGATTTTTTTGGATTGTAGCGTCCCCAAGCAATGCTGGATACAAGGCTGTGGTTAATAGTAAGTATTAAAACTACTTCTTAGTTGAAATGTAGAGATCACCTTTCAAAAAAAAATCTGCAAAGTGATTTATCATACAACAAAGTGTCCACAATGTGATGTACAATATAACCCCCCCCCTTTAAAAATAAACAAGTTAACAATATTTCAGATTTCAAAACAAAATCATAAACAATCTCCACTAACAGGGAGGAACACAGAGAAATTGCAAAAGACACAGCCAGGCTGAACAGATAGCAAAAATATCAAAAGCTTCATGGGACATAAATATTTTTGATAGGTCACCTAAAACTATACAGTGAAGCAGCTGCATGTGACCCCGGAGGGAATTCCCAAAATCAGGGGCCACTACTGAGAAGGACAAGTTTTGGGAGCTCAGAAACTGGACCTCCGGGAAGAAGGTAACCCTCAACAGAGCCTCTATCTTAGCAGCTGGGCAGCTTCTAAAGGGAGAAGGTGTTGCAAAAAGTATGCAAGCCAAACCCAGTCCTTATGGGGCCTTTAATGCATTATTCACATTGGCTTTTAAAGTATTCAAGCATTTTATCAGAAAGCTTTCGAAAGCATATTCAATGCCCCTTGCTAGACTGCCATAAAAAATTACTAGGCAAGATGATATATTTGGTTACATACATACACCATTATAACAACGATAATGATTAGAAGTAGAGGCATTTTACATACCTGTCAGATAAAATTATTTATACGTTTGGACTTTTCTCTTTCTTTCTCTCTACAGATGTCAGCTGGCCAATAGCATCTTTGGTTCTTGCAAGCAGCAACAGCCAACTGCACACTCAGCCCTTTCTATTTGCTGACATTTGCATGTACGATCAATGAGTTCCTTCTTGATGACAGTCCAATTCCGTGGCTTTAACAGCTGCCACCACCATGGGGCAGCTGAGTATTTGGAAGTCACCCTCAACTGGACCCCCAATTCACCAAACTAAATAATGGTTAGAATGAGGAGGTGGGATTTTACATATATGGCAAATTAAATCTTCAAGAATGTGACAAAAGGAGAAAGGGGTGAAAGATGTCTCACATGCAACAGCAGCCAAATGAGAGACACCTCAATAAATCCATTATCCATATAAATCTAAGGCCATCAGAGAAAACCAGGAGTGTAATGGTGATAAAACATTATCTGATGATAACAGACGGTATCCTAGACCAGAGGGATGTGGTTCAACCTGTTCTGAAAAGAGTCACACTCCCCATAAATGGAAAGGTGCCTGTCTTGGGGCTACTTCTGAATCTGTGGCTGTTGTTCAAACCACAAGTGGCCTTGGTAGCACAGAGGGCCTTCCACCAGCTTTGGTTGGTAGCATAGTTGCAATTCTATCTGGACAGAGATCACCTAACTTCTGTTGCCTGTGCTCTGGTTACCTCTAAGTCAGTTTACTGCAATGTGTCATCCATGGGGTTGCCTTTGAAGATGGTCCAGATTCTTCACCTAGTACAGATAGTGAAGAATTTAGTGGCCAGATAAGGTAATCTGAGCATATAACACCAATTCTGGCACCTATATCCTGCCTATGAATTAGTTTTTGGACTCAATTCATAGTGCTTATGCTAGGGTTCTCATATTTCAAAAAGTGAAAATCCGGACACAAAAGTGGTTGCCGCTTGCTGTTTTTGAGCTATTTTGAGCTATTTTTAAAGGAAAATTGGCAAAAATGACAACATGGCTTGCCATATGTCCGCATTTCCCCAGACATTTTCCCAATTTCTGCCTGGACACTGCTTCCAGCTACAGTATTCTGGGTATGTCCGGGAAATTCTGGACATATGGCAACCCCACTGAGGGAAGTGTAGGGGATAGGAACATGAAAACAGGCCTTCTCGGTGCTGGCTCCCCATTTACACAATCCTCTCTCTAGTGAAACACGCCTACTGCCATGATCATCTGCTTTTAGGTACCAGTCTAATTCAGGCCTTTGGCTATTAATCTGGAGGGTAGTGAGTTAAGGGTGAGGGTTGTTGAGCCTGTTTTAGTGCACATCTTTTAGTGGGGTCAGCAGGATTGCCATTTAATAAATATTTTTGCATGAACATGTTTAGGTCCCATGCTTTATGACGGTTTTATACAGGGTTTTTAAATGTATTTTATGGTTTATGTTGCTGGGGGACGTTCTTCCCTGAGTGAAAAGTGACGCATAAATATTCTAAATAAGTCTGATCAAGCAAAAAACCATAAACATATCAAACAGTTTTGGAAAAGACGGTGCAAAAAACATGCCATTTGGTTCCTAGAAAATAAGGATATGATGCAACTGAGAAAGGAGGCCTTGTATCGCGCCACTCAATTCTCCTCCTGATTGCAAATGAGCAGAAAATGGCATCCTCTCGTTGGTTACTGCTGATGGGAGCTGAGACTGGCTGATGACACCCCAGTATAAAGGGATTTTACGCATTATAGGGGGAGAGTGAGAACTTGACACAATAATACTATTTTCAGTAGCGATTACGTTCCCAATCCTAAGATGCTCCTTAGCTTTTATCTCTTTTATCTATGCCTGTATACTACTCTCGTCTTTACTACCAGACGGAGAAAGCAGCAAAAGACACGCCATTCCCTGAAGATACGATGTGCATCCATCTAGAAGAGCGCAGAGATGTTAACAACAGGCCACTTAAATACCTTTTCCCTCTAGTTCTCCTTTAGATCTTGTTTGTTCTCTAGCACTACTCCCTTATAAGGAAAACAACTAGAGGAAACAGGAAAAGAGAAACACTTAATGATTCAGTGTATTGGAGCCATTAGATTTGTTGCAACAACTTTCAAGATTTGTCTGGTTATATTACAAGTTTTATTTTTTTTAAAAACCAGACCTCACATCCCCAGGTCATTTCCTGCACTCCTTTTACAATAAACATTATTTACGCAGCGACACTGAACTCAATTTTGCTCATCAGGCTTTATGACAACTATTGAATGAAATCCAGTGATTTTTACCTGGAAGACGGATCCCTTTCACATATTCCCACACAAGTCCCTGGACCTATGTGTCTGCAATTTGGCCAGTTTCTTACCCATGGACACTTCTCTCATTTCTGAAATCTCCATCCAATTGCCCCCAAAACTCTAGGGAAGATTAAATAATTCCTTTATAACTCACTCTAAAATGGTAATGACTACCTTTTCAGGAAAACCAGTGCATCCAACCTTGTGAATTTTGGCAGGTTTCATGCTCTTGGAAGCATGCTCTTACCTGCAAAATTCATCCAGTTCTACCAAAAATATTTATTTTAAATAAACAAATGAATATTTTAAAGGTGATTAGCACAAAGCCCCTGTGCCTGCTTGCCTATATTTTTGCTGTATGTATCTTCTAGACCACAAGGCCTACAAATTTCACCCACTTCTGCCAAAAGGAAAAAAATTAAACTATTTTTCCAATAGTGGGGGGAGGGGGCAATGGAATAACGTACATTTTGACCTCCAAGTCAAATTGGGTTACCACCAGATTGTCTGAGTAAACTCAGATTGAAGGGCTGAAATGGAATCGGGACCAAATTTTATGGTAGACACACGTAAATATTTGTATCATCCAAAATTGAGTGACAGCAAAGAACCAAGTGCTGGGTTCAGCAAGAAGTCTGATTGTAAGTAGGAACTAAGGCTGCTATCAAAGACTGCTTTCCATCAGTACAGCCTTCCCCAATCTGGTGCCCTCCAAATGTTTGAGACAACAACTCCAGCCAGCTCCAGTCAGCATGGAAAGCACTCATTTGCAATAGGGAGAAACAAGACTCAACACCAGCAGAACTAGATTCACCTCTTTTCAGCACTTCTCAGGGGCTGTTTTGTCCACATGTCTTCTTCAGAGCCCTGGTTGCCTAAAAATGCCTGCGGAGAGGAACTGCAAGGAGATAAGCAGGGGGAGAGTCTGCAATCCTTACCTGTGAATCCCTTTTGCTCCTTAAGACAAACACTCCCCGCTTTCTATGCCTACTTTGGTTCAGACATGCGCATACAATTACATTAGATTTTCATTACAGTTGACATTGACAAAGCACAGATGACTTTGCAGGCACCATTGAAAAGACACTGTGAGGAGGGCATAAACATAGGTGACTCAACCCACAGAGAATCTCACTTGCGTTATATACATCGTAGTTGTTCTATTCCACTGAAAGGAGGGGAAACAGCTATGCTAGAGGGGGAAAGTTACTTATCTTTTGATCAAAAGCATCCTGTGCTTTGCAAGAATTCCAGTGTGCATATGGAACAAGCTGTGAGAAAGGAATGTCACCTGATCTATATATTTGCAGCGAGGGAGGGAGGTCCACTGGATCAACAGGAATAGCAGCAGATCATGCTATCATTCTTTACTTTTCCAGCTAATTTTTAGGAGTTAAGTGACACTTCTCCACAAGGTGGCAGAAAGACCACATGGTCAGCAAATGATAGTTGTTGCAGCCAGCCAGTCTCTTTTGACGTGTCCCAGAAAGAGTCTGCAAAGAAATTATCTGTGCTGTGAAACTTTTGAAGCCATTTTCCATTGCACAATTAATGCAATGTAAGGATGAAATGGGGGGGGGGGTTTCCAATAAAATAAAACAAGAGTTTAAAGGAGTTGCAAGGTCTTGAATGTTCTCTTCATCTGCATAGACTTTGCTCTCTCATGAGTAGTGCACACACTTTATATTACAGTACTGTTCCTCAAACAAATGATAAAGAAAATTCAAAATTAAATTTGCTTTAATCCCCCCCCCCCGCAAAAAAATCAGTTTTGCATACATTAATTATTATTATTATTTATGTATTTATCACACCTTTTCCCCAAGGAGCTCAACTGTACATGGTTCTTTCCCTACTCCCAATTTATTCTTCAACAACCTTCTGAGGTAGGTTAGGCTGACAGTTGATAAATTGCCAAAGATACCATGAACTTCATGGATGAGTGCAAATTTGAACCCAGGCCTCTCCAGTTCTTGCCCAGTACTCTTACCACCGCCAGATGACATTTACACAGAATTTTTTGCAGGTGGTTTTGAAGTCCTACATGAAATTAAGTATTCGTTACATAGTTAGACAACAGACCCATCTGGCCCGGCATTGCCAGCTGGTGCCCTCTATGTACTTTTGTGGAATGCCCTCTTTGGTAAGGTGTCTGTCTCTTATTATTAATGGAAACTAAACACATCCCTTTTTACTGGGGCATTTGGTAGCTGAAAGATACCTGGCACCCTTGAAATAATTAATCATGAGGTCATACAGGTTTTTTAGATTTTTAAAATATTTTTTTACGTTTAATTTGTATTGCTTTGACTTCTTGGTGTTTGCTGCCCTGAGTTCCTTTGATAGGAAAGGCAGGATACAAATATAATAGAGAATAAAGAATAAAATATTTATTTCATAGAAATACTTATATAAAGCAACGTCATTAAAAAAAACCAAAGCATGCACATGCACCCATACACACACACACACACACACACACACACGGGTCATCTAGTCTAAACCCATTGCAGGAATCTTTTGTCCAACATGAGGCTCGAACCCACAACCCTGAGATAAGAGTGTCATGATCTACCCACTAAGATACATACACACACACACACACACAGAGAGAGAGAGAGATATCACCAGTTAGCTATTAGAGGAAATAATATTATTAATAATAATAATAATAATAATAATAATAATAATAATAATAATAATGTATTTATACCCCACCCATCTGGTTTCCCCAACCACTCTGGGCGGCTTCCAACAAAATATTAAAATACAATAGTCTGTTAAACATTAAAAGCTTCCCTAAACAGGGCTGCCTTCAGATGTCTTCTAAAAGTCTGGTAGTTGTTGTTCTCTTTGACTTGGCTTCTCGCAGCGAGGGAACCGCCAGAAGGCCCTCGGAGCTGGACCTCAGTGTCCGGGCAGAACGATAGGGGTGGAGACACTCCTTCAGGTATACTGGACCAAGGCCGTTTAGGGCTTTAAAGGTCAGCACCAATGGTTTTTTAAAATACAGTGGTACCTTGGTTTACAACTATAATCCGTTCCAGAGGTCCGTTCATAAACCAAAACAGGTTGTAACCCAAGGCGCGCTTTCGCCAATGGGGCCTCCAAAAAAAATGGGTTGTAATCCAAAAAAAGTTCACAAACCGGAACATGCACTTCCGGGTTTGACGTGTTTGTAATCTAAAATGTATGCAAAGCAGACTATTCGCAAACCAAGGTACCACTGTAATTTGCATAAGCATAGAGACAAAGAAAAGTTTTCAGCAAAGGTCAATATAGAAGACGCTTGCGGAAGCTCTGTTTGAAGAGCATTCCACAGGGCCAGGCCAATGACCCTAAAGGCTTGGTTTTGTGTCGTTGTCCCGCACCAGCTCAAGGGACAACCAGGAGGGGGTCCTGCAGATTATTTCAGTGATCAAGGTGGGTTGTAAGGGTTCAGGTGGTCCTAAGCTAGACCTAGTTACTTCTGAGCTTTGTAAATTAATTCAGGGACCTTGAACCTGGCTTGGTAGGTTGGACTACAATTCCCATCAGCCCCAACCAACATGACCAATGGTGAGGGATGATGGGAGTTGCATTCCAGCAATGTCTAGAGATGGCACCCACATTGGATACCCCAATCTAGCCTATTATCATTCTTACTTTTTTGTTACCTTGATTGGCAGCAGCTCTCCAGTGATGTCCTTCCAATCTCTGATACCTGGCACTTTTATATTTCCCCCCAGAAGACGCCTGGGACTGAACCCAGCCCCTTTTGCATGCAGAAGGCTTTTCACTCAAGCTTTAAAGAATCCTCTATAATCCATGGAAGTCTCTCTGCGAGCACATTATCGTCAACTGAATGCATTTTAAAATGCATAATGGGAAATATTCTGGAAGGGGTATTATAGCTAATTGGCATAAGTGCATCAGAAAGAATGACTCCAGCAAAGATAAAAATGTGCTCACTCTGCTGAAGTGCGAAAGAACCCTCAAGGCTTGTTTCGTCATTTTCCATATCAATGTTAGTTTAAATAATTCACCCACTCTCGGCAAAGGAAATTAATATTTGTGCTGTCTCCGCCTCTCATGCCAAGGCAAGCTGTCATTTAGAATCATACCTACTCAGGATAACACTCTCGTTCATCTTTGTCAAGAGTCTCAGAGACTTGATCTTTTCTGAGGTGTTTGATCATCAAGGCTATGTCCCAGAGTAACCCTTCCACTCTGCTTGGAACTCAGTGGAAGAAGAGAAGCTAATTCTCTCTCTCTCTCTCTCTCTCTCTCTCTCTCTCTCTCTCTCTCTCAGGTATATTATTGTTGCCCAATAACTTCCTAACAAATGGAATGTGTGTGTGTGTGTGTTGTTAAAGGCAATACCTAAAGGGAAATCCTTGAAATACTGGCATTTATTCTCGTGTTCCAGATGAAGAAAATCAACCGTAAGCTTTTGCAAGGAAACATACAGGTTTTTGAAAGCAAGCCCGCTTGGACTACTGCAATGCGCTCTACGTGGGGCTACCTTTGAAGGTGACCCGGAAACTGCAACTAATCCAGAATGCGGCAGCTAGACTGGTGACTGGGAGCGGCCGCCAAGACCATATAACACCGGTCTTGAAAGATCTACATTGGCTCCCAGTACGTTTCCGAGCACAATTCAAAGTGTTGGTGCTGACCTTTAAAGCCCTAAACGGCCTCGGTCCAGTATATCTGAAGGAGCGTCTCCTCCCCCATCGTTCTGCCCGGACACTGAGGTCCAGCTCCGAGGGCCTTCTGGCGGTTCCCTCACTGCGAGAGGCCAAGTTACAGGGAACAAGGCAGAGGGCCTTCTCGGTAGTGGCGCCCGCCATGTGGAACGCCCTCCCATCAGATGTCAAAGCGATAAGCATCTACCTGACATTCAGAAGACATCTGAAGGCAGCCCTGTTCAGGGAAGTTTTTAATATGTGAAATTTTAGTGTATCTTTCATCTTTGTTGGAAGCCGCCCAGAGTGGCTGGGGAAACCCAGCCAGATGGGCGGGGTACAAATAATAAATTATTATTATTATATATGAAGATTCTTTTTCAAGGCTGAACCTGTACTATGCGTGAAATGAAGAGGGCTGCTGCACTTAAGGTCTGTTTGCAGTCTTCCAGTATTCACAGCAAGTGCTGAACTAGATGAGCATTTGGCAGAGCTCTTCTTATGTTTAAGATTTAAGTGGTATTCTGGACTGTGGGGAGCAATGGTCTACATCAAGGTGGTCCAACACACACACACCCCTCAAGGCTTTGTTGTTGTTGTAGCCCTCACCAACATTTGATGCCCCTTCCCGCAGCCCTCACGCTGCCTTCCCAAAGTCAGGTAAGTGATGCGCTGGGCTCTGGGAAGGTGGTGTGAGGGCTCTGACAGGGTCCTAGAGTCCTCCCACCTCTTTCCCAAAGCCTAGTTAGCACTTTTCCAGCTTTGTTGTTGTTTAGTCGTTTAGTCGTGTCCAACTCTTCATGACCCCATGGACCAGAGCACGCCAGGCACTTCTGTCTTCCACTGCCTCCCGCAGTTTGCTCAAACTCATGCTGGTAGCTTTGAGAACACTGTCCAACCATCTCGTCCTCTGCCGTCCCCTTCACCTTGTGCCCTCCATCTTTCCCAACATCAGGGTCTTTTCCAGGGAGTCTTCTCTTCTCATGAGGTAGCCAAAGTATTGGAGCCTCAACTTCACGATCTGTCCTTCCAGTGAGACCCAAGGCTGATTTCCTTCAGAATGGATAGGTTTGATCTTCTTGCAGTCCATGGGACTCTCAAGAGTCTCCTCCAGCACCATAATTCAAAAGCATCAATTCTTTGGCAATCAGCCTTCTTTATGGTCCAGCTCTCACTTCCATATATCACTACTGGGAAAACCATGGCTTTAACTATATGGACCTTTGTTGGCAAGGTGATGTCTCTTTCCAGCTTTAGGAAGAAGATAGGAGGGCTCTCAGACCTTGGGGCTGCAAGGAGGAGGTGGAATCAGTTGAACAACACCTTTGTTCCTGGGAATGTCCAGTAAAACATCTGATCTAGATCCCACTTTTTGTCAGTAACTTCTACTTTCAATTCGCAGTTCATTTTTGCCCGGAACCTCTGCGGGAAATGGATTCCAGGCACTCTCGAGCCAAATAGGTGAACCATATAATATCCTGGGGAGACATTACTTAACACAAAATACACAGAGGTATTTTTTAGGCTTCAATCACTTACTCTGTCATACACATGTGAAAAACACACTACAGTATTTCCTTATTTAGCTGCATTTGAATAATAATAATAATAATAATAATAATAATTTATTATTTATACCCCGCCCATCTGGCTGGGTTTCCCCAGCCACTCTGGGCGGCTTCCAAAAGAATATTAAAATACTGTGATACATCAAACATTAAAAGCTTCCCTAAACAGCTAAGCACACAGGAATCATTGCAACAGAGGCTGGTTTCTAATCTGTGATGTCATTAAATCTCAGTAAATCCTGCTGGGTGCTGAGCACACATAATGAATCTGCAGCAAGGGAGGAAGATTAGGAAAAGGAGGAAAGGAGTGGTTATTTTTAGCTAAGGAAACCCTTTGTCTTCCAGCATTAAAAGGTGCCAGATTAGTACCTGACAGCAGCAAGACTGTGCAGGGCTGGCTGTGTTTTTTATTCCTGGTATACATCTGTTAAAAGAGAGAGAAAGAGAGATGGAGAAGTACAGTGATACCTCGGGTTAAGTACTTAATTCATTCCAGAGGTCTGTTCTAAACCTTAAGCTGTTCTTAACCTGAAGCACCACTCTAGCTAATGGGGCCTCCTGCCGCTGCCGCAGCGCCAGAGCCCGATTTCTGTTCTTATCCTGAAGCAAAGTTCTTAACCTGAAGCACTATTTCTGGGTTAGCAGAGTGTGTAACCTGAAGCATATGTAACCTGAAGCGCATATAACCCGAGGTACCACTGTATTGAAGACTTCCAGTTTCATTCTCAAACAACCAATGCCTAATTCAATAAATACATTCCTTTTAATCAAAACTTCCCCCTTCTTCTTTTTCTTTTACAGATTTCCATCCCTACCCAGAAATGTTCAGCGGGTGTAGCAGTTTAAGGCTGTAAAATTATGGAGTCTCTGGTTGAAATATCACCTCTGCTGCCACCTCCCATCCCAAGAAGGCCCACCATATTCTACTCTCCACAATTGCAGTGTGGGGATAGAACTGGTCTCCCTTACAGGATTGTTATAAAATTATTGAGACAGTGTATATCAAAGTTTCAAACACATAAAATGCATATGTCAACGTATCAACGTATTTGTAGCACAGCTCAGCAGTCCTCTTAAGTAGTGGAATAGTTGTAACAAGGCAAGTATATCTTGAATAAATATCACAACAAGGGGTATCTAACTCATTTCGATAGACAAAGAAAACGGATTCTCTCGCTGTTCATACGCAGTGTCAACCCTCAGCAATATAGTCATGTTAAGCCATGGAGTAAAATGAGTATCTTTTAAAGCAAATTCAAATTCATTCATTTCAAAATAATTTTATCGTTTTTAGGCCAGGGCGCAGTGGGTGTGGGGGAGGACACAGATACACACACACTGTAAGCATGGGAAACTATTTTTATAGTAGCATGTGAAAAGCTTAATCCTGGGTGTTGCTTGGATTTAATTCCCTCTCCAAGATTTTTGTCAGCTTTATTTATCAGCGCAACACCCCCACCAACAGTCTCCCTGCCATGTATATTTTTTCTTGATGCTCTGTTCTAAATTCATACCATATATGAGTTTTGAAGAAATTTGTAAAATAAATCTATTAATCCTACATAGAGAGAGCACTTGTACCTTTAAAAACAATGACAAAATGTCATTCTGAAATAAAAGAAACAAAAACAAGAAACTAGGAATGATTTGATTTGAATACTTGCACAATTTTACCACATTGATACAGACCCAGAAGACATTTATTCTATTGAAGTTTTAGTATCACTGCAGACCCGTGGATTAGAAATCTTCAGGTAGTGATGTTTGATGAATTTGATATTTGTAACTTCAGACACCAGCTGAATCTCACAGGCTTATGTGCAGATTGAAATACAGCTTTCCCGACTGATTTTGCAGTTTGTAACATTGTTTTCAGTTAAAAACAACAACAGCCAACATCTATTTTTTAAAATACATTTGGAAACACCTACGTTGAGAGAAAAACAATTAAAATAAATATTTAAAATGTATTAAAATGTGAATTTTCATGCCAATTTAACAAACGATTTGCAGATTAATATGGAATGAAGAATAGTGTGAAAGTGACATGAAGTGAAAATAGATGGTTGTGTGAATCCCTATGTTCAGATACTGTTAGCGAGAGACCCCAGTGCCAAACTAAAACCATTTTAGGTGGTGGGGGAAAGTAATCAGCCATTAAAAGAAAATGCCAAGGTGCATACATCTGCACCAGAAAGGCCACTCTCCACCCCACCCCCCTCTGCCAGGTATCCATGTTAAATCCCCAAGGAAGGAGAAATGCAATGGAATAATAATAATAATAATAATAATAATAATAATAATAATAATAATAATAATAATTTATTATTTATACCCCACCCATCAGATGTCTTCTAAATGCCAGATAGTTGTTTATTTCTTTGACATCTGGTGGGAGGGCGTTCCACAGGGTGGGTGCCACAACCGAGAAGGCCCTCTGCTGTGTAACCTCACTTCTCGCAGTGAGGGAACCTCCAGAAGGCCCTCGGAGCTGGACCTCAGTGTCCAGGCAGAATGATGGGGGTGGAGACGCTCCTTCAGGTATACTGGACCGAGGCCATTTAGGGCTTTAAAGGTCAGCACCAACACTTTGAATTGTGCTCAGAAATGGACTGGGAACCTATGTAGATATTTCAAGACTGGTGTTGAAGGACTCCATGTGCTTTAATTGTATGGTGTTAAAGTGGTCTAGCCAAGCATTCTGTATCCACTGTTATATGCCATCCCAATCTTCAAGTAGAAAGAGACTTCAGGGGTTCTAAGCAGTTTACCCAGGCCTCTGTTTCCTTAAAATGAAGGTCAGCAAAGACTGGGGTGTCCTTAAGCTATTTGGTTTCATTTGCACATATATACAACCTGAGCATAGGATGGAGGGACTCACAGCATTAGCAGGTTCATAGATTTCGCTTCCCTTTAAGTTTCCAGAGAATCCTCCCAAGTCCACCATAAGCTCAGAAACATGTCTCTGTGTATCTGGTTTTCAGCATCCCGCTTTTCCTTTCATACCAACATAACATCTCTGCCTATTGTTCTTCTGCCTAATATCACAAAGCCACCAGCCAGGTGAGAAAACGAAATGCATACCTCCTTTCCTGGCGATAACAATCACTTAGCTCATTAATTGAGATGCTGAGATACCCTTAAGTAGCCAGCTAAGGCCATTGTCTTATAAAGAAACTTGTCTGATCGCTTTAGCTACCTCCCTTACTAGTTTCTAAGCCTTCGCAGATACAGGATCACAGGCCTGGAAGGGATCCAACAGTCCCATCCAAACTGACTCCCCAAACTCATGACGCTGCAATGACCAACCAGATGCCTATGAGAAGCCCACTACCTCTGATCCTGTAGGTTGTATATAGTCATCATAACCAGCAGAAGCCATTGATGGCCTTATATTTGATTAGAAATGGTTTCTGAACTGCAGGATTGCCATCTGGGGGTGAGGAAGAGGCCAACTAAATTCCAGAATAAATTCTGGGCTAGTTATTTTGGTAGTACACATGAAATCTGTGTAGAGATGCCTGACCTCATCTATTATCTCATTAGCTGATGTGGTCTGAAATGCTAAATAGAATAGATAAATAAGACTATTCAACAGAATTGCAATAATGCACTGGCTAAAAAAGAGAAAGAAAAAAGTTAATTGTTTGTTAACTAACCTTATGGGACATTATGTATTTGCTGACCTTTAGAAGAGTAGCTAAATATACCATACAAAAGAGGCTTGGACAACATCCTGTCAAGGAGAAGGATCTCTGAAATCCACTAATACCTTGAACTTTAGCCATCTGTTAATGAGATACAGACCTGATCTGTTTAGTTAAGGAAGACAGCAAATTCAAACGCTTCTAAAAATACAAACCAAGTATTGCAAATCGCTTTGATCAAATGCTTTCTAAGCATTACAGCCTCACTGCTACTGAGGCATGGTTTTCTTTGGCCAAGGAGGACACTGACATAAGAACTTAATTAGCAGGCACAGACTAAACAGCAGACATACTAGTCTACCTAAACTGAGATACACCCAAGAATCATAGAACTGGATAGAGCACCAAGAACTTTTGTTTGATGGGGGGAGGTCCAGCCACTTGATGTGAAATCCTGAAATATATTGGAGAATACATTGCGGCAGTGGTTTTCAACCGGTGTGCTGTGGCACCCTGGGGTGCCTTGAATGATGGTCAGGGGTGCCGCGGGCAACACTGTCCATCTTTCCTTTCCTCCCTCCTCTGATGCCCTCACACATCTCTGCCTCCCAGAGCCTTGCACGGTTGTTTATTGTAGCAGCCCTGGCTATAAGCTCCACAGGCAAATGGTGCCTCTGGGAGGAACCTCTCTTTGGGGCAGCGGGGGGGGGGGGGAGCAGCAGCTGCACAGAGAACTCCCAAGGAGTGGGAAGAGGAGAGGAGGCTGAGGGAACACTCCACAAGGCAGGGTGTTTGAAAAAGAGTGCCGGCTCTTCAGACAAGAGGTAACATAACTGGGCTCCTGAACCCCACAGGGGTGCCACAGAAAGAAAGTAGTTGGTCAAGCGAGCCATAGACTAAAAAATGTTGAAAACCTCTGCATTGGGGACTTGAGAAATCCTGCATCCTGTAGGCTTGAGCATCAGACTTGGGGCAAGTTGGCAGAGAGCTTAGCTTCTCCTCTGAAGGTTTGTGCAAACAAAAATTCAGTCCTCACTTCAAGAACCATCTCAAAAATCTCGGACAATACCCTTGTTGCTTCACCACTGGCACATAATGCCACAAAAATGTAATTATATTAATTCACCTTATTTCCTTCTGGGGTGGCTGCCTAGAAGATGAAGCCTAGCTGCGGTATATTTCCTGTATAGGATGTATGTTAATGGATATGCTCTCACAGACGCATTTGGGCTCTTTCCGGTAAGGCATTGCTGAATAAAACTCTAATTGAGAATTTGGTGTGAGCCTCCATATTGAACCATATTGAATTTTCTCTTACATGTGAAAGGCCCTCCCATTTGTTCTACTACAGCACAGAGCAACTTATTTGGTTATGCTAAATCATGGTAGTTAACTAATAAACCAAATCCATTAACTTGAGAAAGGAACTGGTGTGATACAAGATCCCAAGAATTGGAAGAGACCTGGGTTACCATCCAGAATGACCTCCCAAAAAACTCATAAATAAACGAATGAACAGGTGCAGGAAATGGGCAGCCAAAGCACTGAAAAAGCCTCCAGGTATTTCCTCCACTTTGACATATAGAAAAACCAAAGTTATTTCCACAATGAGATTGCCCATTACAAAAATGTGCCAAAACATATACATTTTGTACTGTAACAGCATGGTGTCACATTGGCCAGAAAAACCAGCCAAATGCTGGTTCGAAGTACATTATTTCCTCATTATGAGTGTTCTATGCATATTGCAGGGAGGGGAACACGAAACTGGATTAAATCAACACACTTTTCCAGGCTTCCAGCTCCTTTTGGAAATTGGGGACGTTTGGATTCCTACAAAAGAAATTGTAATTTCCTTTCTCAGGCAGATTGAAAAGGGAAATCCATTACATATTCGCAGTTTGCTATTTGGTTTGTCGCCAGCAAGCCTGTGAAAAAGCCCTGTCTATCGGCACACAAATTAAACCTCCCATAGCTTTCAAGCCCTTTAAAAATGAAAGGCAAAAAGAGACAAGCCCTTACCAGAGGGAGGATTAAGCAAACAGAAAATCAGTGTCTGAAAGAGCGCCCCAGTCATGATTTGGGCGGGATAGTTTGTGGAGTAAAGTCTTTGATAGTGACATTTGTTGTTGTTGTTTAAAAACTACTGGCACATGTTTAGCAGCAGGGTTTCCAAAGAAAACACACCCACACAAATATCTTCTTGCTGCAGGAAAACAGAATGAAAGGAATCCATGCAAACATAAGGGAGGAAGATGACATACAAAAGTTTAAATAATGATGCCTATTCAGCTTGGACCGTAACTGTTCTCTGTTAACTGGAGCAAAAGATACTTTTAAGTCTATGAACAGCGGGTTTTTCCTAATACAGTGGTACCTCGGGTTAAGTACTTAATTTGTTCCGGAGGTCCGTTCTTAACCTGAAACTGTTCTTAACCTGAAGCACCACTTCAGCTAATGGGGCCTCCTGCTGCCACCACACAATTTCTGTTCTCATCCTGAAGCAAAGTTCTTAACCCAAGGTACTATTTCTGGGTTAGCGGAGTCTGTAACCTGAAGCGTCTGTAACCTGAAGCGTATGTAACCCGAGGTACCACTGTACTGTTTAACACAGAAACCAGGAGATGGATGTAGAGAAGGACTCTCTTTGTGTAACATGGCTAAATTGGTTTTCTCCCCTCTCCGCCACGCTATAGTCCCTGCACACACCCCAAAACCACCTCCTGATAAAATGAAACTTACTCTGGTTTCAGAGCATGAGTGTAGCCAGGGGGGGTGCAGCTGTTCCCCCAATCAAGGAAATACCATATTTTTCCATGTATAAGACGCCCCCATATATAAGACGCCCCCTATTTTTGGGTTCTCAAATTTAAGAAAATGGGGGAGAGTTGTTGAACTTTTTGGGGGAGGATTGCCGAAAGTTGTTGAGTTTTTTTGGGGGGTGGATTGCCTAAGGTTGTTGAGCTTTAGGGAGGAATGCCGAAAATCAGATTGACAACCGCTGACAACCGCTTGTGTATCCAAAGCACATGTTGTTGTTGTTTAGTCGTGTCCGACTCTTCGTGACCCCATGGACCAGAGCACGCCAGGCACTTCTGTCTTCCACTGCCTCCCGCAGTTTGGTCAAACTCATGCTGGTAGCTTCGAGAACACTATCCAACCCTCTCGTCCTCTGTCGTCCCCTTCTCCTTGTGCCCTCCAGCACATAGCAGCCGGCAATCACACACCCAACTGACACAGCAGCAGCAAATCTACAGCAGCCCTTGCCGCAGCAACCAATCACCCACCAAATCACCCACCAAATCACCGCTGACAGGTTCCTGCAACCAATCACCAGTTCCTCCTATGCACTATCCATGTATAAAACGACCCCCGTTAGAGTAAAAAGAACCCTCGTCTTATACACGGAAAAGTAGGGTAAATAAAAATACTTAACTAACAGACCAACAGCATTGCAGATAACTTGGTTCTGCCCCCCAACATAGAGCCTGCCCTCCTAAAATAAACCTGACTACGCCTATGTTTCGGAGCATGCTTACTTAAAGTTACAACACAACATTTTCCTGGGAGTAAGTCCTGTTGGACAGTAAGACAAACCTCTGATAGGATTGCACTGCACCTCGTGCTTTTGCATATGCTATTTATGAACAGAGGACACGTTCTCAGTTATCTCAAAGATCATTTTAAGTTGTTCTTAGTGCTCCAAACGTACACTTTAAAAAACTGTGAAAAAATGTTTCCAGGGTGATTTGATAGTCAATCTCTCTGACCAGGGAACTCTGGGAATTGTAGTTTGCAAGTGGAACAGGTGACTCCCAACAACAATAGTTCCCATAATTCTTCAGGAGAAGTTATGACTGTTTAAAAGGGACGCGGGTGGCGCTGTGGGTTAAACCACAGAGCCTAGGACTTGCCGATCAGAAGGTCGCCGGTTCGAATCCCCGCGACGGGGTGAGCTCCCGTTGCTCAGTCCCTGCCCCTGCCAACCTAGCAGTTCGAAAACACGTCAAAGTGCAAGTAGATAAATAGGTACCGCTCCAGCGGGATGGTAAACGGTGTTTCCGTGCGCTGCTCTGGTTCACCAGAAGTGGCTTAGTCATGCTGGCCACATGACCTGGAAGCTGTACGCCGGCTCCCTCGGCCAATAAAGCGAGATGAGCACCGCAACCCCAGAGTCAGACACGACTGGACCTAATGGTCAGGGGTCCCTTTACCCTTTACCTTTTATGACTGTTTAAAGTGGTGTGATATTGCTTTAAATGCATAGTGCAGATGGAGCCTAAGACACTTCTGACTTTAAACAGTAATTTGGTTTGCACGAATGTGACTCTCCGTCTTCACTGGACTTGATTTGCCATTGAGATGTTCTGGTATCTGCAGGATAAGGACTAATACTTCCAAATCTCCTAGAAATGCTAAGTAGCATAATTTATTGAACAACCTGAAAGTCAATGAGAAAATATATGAAAAATCCCAGCAGGCCTTTCATGTATAGACACACTGTCTGTGTTAGTTATGATATAAATGGAAAAGAAAGCCAGAATAGATTTAAGTCACTGTTTTTCATCAGCAATCGAATCCTCTTAAACACCTGATTTTCGTTACTTTTCCGATAAAAGTTACACTCTCGTTAGTTGATAAAACTGGCCAGCCCTAATGTTATTGCTGACTAGCTTTTTGGCTTTCACAAATTTATTTTAAAATGATTCTCTGTTGTTATTAAGGATTCCATCACGTTGTGGGATTTTGCTACTTTAAGTAAGATTACTATGGGTACAACAAAGCAGGCAGAATCTGAATAGATTTAAACAAAAATTGGGTTGGGTTTAAGCGTTTTTGGCACATCTTTTTCTCCTCTGGAGCACTCCACAACCCCCCCCAAATTTGCTCCAGAAGGTCCCCCAACATTTCAGGGCTTTGGGACTCTCCAGGGAGAAACGCAGTGACTTGGGTGCGCACAGCCTCCACGCTAGTCAAACGGTCCACCCGCTGCCTCCCCCCATAACTGTAGGGCGACTGAGTGGGAGGAGGCAGGAAGACGCTGGAAGCCCCGCAGTGCGCCCCACCCCTATGGGTGGCTTGGCGCACCTTCACCCCGCCCCTATAGGCAGCTCGCCCTGCTCCTGGGTGCACTGCCCCAGACGCCCGAGCAGCTTCCTCCACCGCTGCTGCTGTGGGTGCTGGAAGGAAGACCTGCTCCCTGTTGAAAGGCCCAATTCCATCTGGGCTAGGGGGCAGGGCCCACACTCACCCTGAACAGCTAAAAGGCTCCTGGGAGGCCACCGGGACATTGCTGGAACTCCTCTTGGGTTGGGGCAACTGGCTAAAATGCTTTACAATGTTTTAAATGGTTATGATTTTGGTTCCTCTGTTTTGTTTTTGTTGGGTTGGGGTTCGTTAAATGTTTAGTTGGGGTTGGCAGTTATCTTAAGTTGGGCATAGTTATCTTAAGTTGTTATGTTAAGTTGTTGCTGTTGGTTTCTATTGATTTATTGGTTTGTTTGTTACACACACACACACACGCACACACACGCAAGACCTGCTGTCCATTGCACAAGGGGCCTGCCACAACTGGATATCACCCAATCTCTTGGTTTTCATCTACTCAACAAATGCATTGCTACGCACTTGTGGATTGCCTTAGAAATGCTCAAATCCATATTGGTATCACCCCCCCACACCCCCCCCATTAAGATAAAAGTAACTTCAGCAGGGTTGGCATATTTCAAAAAGCTTGGGGGGGGGCAGTTGTTGTTTTGCAAAACCTTGGAATAAATCAAAGTTTTTGAAGCTATTTTTAAGGGAAATCGCAAAAAAACAACGCCGGACATATGACAACCCTAATTTCAGTTAGTTCTATCTGCTCAATTTAGAACTTAAACTTCATGTGGCTTGGTTGCAATACACAGTCCCATTTTCTACCCAAAGAACCATGAGAACTCTTCACACATTTGCTCGAAGGCAACTATTAAAGACCATCTGTTCAAGGCAACCTCAAAGCTGCAGTTTCTGGAACAGTGGTTGCCCATAACAGAAAAACGTGCTAACAGGGTAGAAAGTTCAAATCGCATTGCAAATACTTTTAATTTTATTTAATTTGCATTTTATTGGTTGGTACGTCCTAGAACCGCTGAATCCTAGTCATTTTCAAAGCAGTACAGGTTACCTGTGGTCTAGTTGTCAGCTTAAGTTTTCACATCAGAATAATAATATTTAAAACTTGGCATCAAGGGCTGATATAGCTAGGCACTTGTCAATGCTCCACATCCCAATGGTGGGGGGTGGGTCACTGACAAGAACCTCCTGGACCTGATCCTCTTCTTCACCCTTGCAACCTGCTTGCTTGCCTGTTGCTTGCATTGACCCAGAGTGAATGAACAAATGAACACCAGTGGTGGTAAGGTGGGGAGCTACTACCTGTCTGTTCATAGGGTGTATCTGGAAAACAAGCAGGAAGTACAATCATGAGATAGTGGAGCAGGAGCAGCTACCAACAATGGCATGGAAGGGAGAGAATCTGTGGTATAGCCAGCCTCATATAACAAACATTGCTTAAGTCTAAATGCATGAAAGGGTTAAGACCACAGAGTAAGCTCCCTGTCAGTCTTAGCTAGGTCACTCCTCCTTACCATGTGAACTCCTACGAGTAAAGAATTTTGAGTTGGTTTTTCCAAGCTCAGACTGTGTGGCTTACAAACCATGTTTGTGTTTCTATACAAATAATTTAAAACCTTGCCCCACTTTGGAACCTAAGTTTTATTGCCTGTGTTTTCTGACTGCTGTATGGGAAAGCACATGAATCTGACCTTTGAAGAGCTTGTAAGTAAACTGCTTTTAACTTACCAAACATGTGGTCTCTTTCTGTGCTAAGGGAAGAGGAGAACTTTGGAAGCAACTTAGAAAGGGATATTTTAAAGCTCTAGCTGCCTATATTTCCATGCCTTACTTAGCTGCACATCGAGCGATTCTAAATCTCTGCCAGGGTTCTCTCACCAAGGAGTACTTGCCCCAATATTGGCATCCAGGATCTTCATTTTTCTACCTAGTTTTCCTTTAACCAAAAGGGAAAAAACCCGACAGAATCCCTGAAGCCATTGAGTATGGCATGCTAAAGACTCCTTCAAATCCTGGTGCTGGGGCTGCCCACAAGTTAACTTCTAAGGCAGGACCCCCCAGATGTTGTTGGGACTGCAACCCCCCTCAGCTCCAGCCAACATGGCCAATGAGGAACATGCACCCACAGGGCACTTCCATGGTGTCTGTGGGATCTTGTTCCCCCATTCCGCCCCCCCCCCCAATTTATAGGCTTGAAAGAAACCTTTTGTTGTAGACAATAGGTAAAAATAACTCAGAGAGTCCTGGACTGCTGTAAAAACATGGGTAAGTCAATCAGAAACACTGACAAACAAAACAATATGTTTCTGCAATGATTTTTATTTCTTTCATTTTCAGTCTCTGTAAAGCAGACCTCCAGTAATCTCCCCTTTGACATTGCCATCATGATCCTACTTATCCCCTCATTAGACTCCGTTACTCACCATCTGCTTGTGCTCGAAAAATCACAAGGCAGGCATAAACTCCATTCTAATGTGCAAAGCAAGGTGGCATCCGTAGCTATGCGCACGGGCCAAGAAGCTATCTGGCTGCAACCCTGATATCAATTGCGGTAGAGAAACACACAGCTGGTGCCTCAAACTTGTTAAAAGAAGACAAATAACCTCTCCGTGTTTTTACTGGAGCTTATCATAAAGGCAAGACACAGAGCAAATTTGCTCCAAAGTGCAAAAAGAAGTCAGGAAAAGTGCCTGTTACAAACCCAATGGGCTAAGAATATGAGCGAAATATATCGGGCATGGTTATTGAATGGCACTCTCTATTGTGTACTCTTTATGTGCATATTAAGAAAAATTAATTAAAAGTATGCTCAGAAGAATTGTGCTGAAATTTCTCAGAAGCTGCTTCGCTCAGAAAATTTGAGGGGGTTTTTCCTCCTGGCCTCCCTAGGAAAAATAATATTTTCTGACATTATTATTATTTCTGTGCCACTGACCATTCCCAGAACGACACTGGCAGAGCAATCCAAACTCTCCTTACTGGGAGGGGCAAGTGGAAGTATCCCTTTGACCAGCTCTCCCATTTCAGCTGCCCTCCACCAACTGCAACCATTTGAGTGGCAATGCCCATCAACTGGGGGAGGGAGCACAGGCCCCTCAAATATTTTATGGGGGGGTGAAGAACCCCTCAGTCCCTAGAAGTTGTCTCCTATAGTTAGAACAGCCTTTATCAACCTGGTGCTCCCAGCTGTTATCCAACTCTCCTCAACCCCTGCTGACATGGCCAAGTGTCAGCGATGAAGGTAGATGTAGTCTGGAGGTCATCAGGTTTGCTGGTGCTGATGTAGAAGCATGGCTGAGAAATGGGCAGGCCTTTGCTCTCAAGTATTTTAACAGACAAGTGTCCAATATCAGAAATACTAATTATTCACACTTGAGAAACCAGTGTATTTTGACCGAGCTGTTCAATCTGAGAACAAGCAAGAATCGGTTTACAGTAACATTTTTGAAATACCACAGCCTCTGCCAAGGATCTAGGGCTAGCTGACTTGGAGGCAGCCACAGCCAGTCTAGGATGGAGGAATCAGTGGTAATAATTCCCATGTGACATTTTAGTGACTTGTGTGTGACTTGCTGAAACACTCTCCATTCTTGGGCTATTTAAACAGTAAAAGGAAAGTGGCGTAAATGCATTTTTTGCATTCCTGACCTGAGCTATTTAAGAGCTAACACTCTCCCTTTCTGTCAGAGAAAAGTGGGGTTATAGACTAAACAAATACACCTTAATTGATGGATTGGACGGCTAAAGAGTAACGGTGCTTGCCTCGAAAGTTTCCATTAAGAGTTTGCTGAAGTTTAAAATCTTATCGCAGTTTATAAATTTAACAGCATCACTAAGATACTCCTTGGGTCCAAAATGCTGCAGAATATATATCACAGATTCCCGATCCTTCAGCCAGAAGCGGGGGGGGGGGGGGGGACGCTATCATAAGCACACTATTAAAAACTAAGCTGTGATCTCACCATTCCATACATTAAAAGACCCCATATGTAGGAGGTAACTCAGTGTGTGCTCTAGGAAATTTTTGCTGCCCAAAATTCCTTTGGCATCACTTCTCTGGACTGCCTGCATTTCAGAGGGTTAGATGGGAACAGGGCGGAAAACCTCATGCTTGGTGGCTGAATCCAGTCCTCCAGCTCTATCTGGCCCAGGCCACATTTCTCTCCCTGGCTATGCTTCATATCCTATGCGCTTTTGCCCGGCTGGAATGTGAACTTCAATTCAGATAAGGCAGGGCTGCCGTATGTACGGGGATTGACGCCCAGGGGGAATTTCCAAAAGGTGGCGCTTTAAGGTAGCGCAAGTGTTGCGGCTGCATGGGGTGCCATGCTGCAGGGAACATCACAATGCTGTAAAATGGAGTGCAAGAGGCAAGGGTGCCAAATTTTAGCACTGCACAGGGCGCCACTAAAATTTGAGAGCCAAAAGTCTACCAGTGGACCCACCAACCACTGGCATGTAGTACTTGAAAGTTGCCCAGAACCCCCAGTGGGCCAGACAATGTTTCCACTCCTCTGCTAATTGTCTTCACCCACTCCAACACTAATTCTATGAATTTATTTTTCAGCCACGCAGTTCCACAACCTACTGTGTGATGAAGTCCAGACCTGGAACAATTTCACCTCCTCTGTTTGACTGCATTAATTAGTCCTTAACTGTGCAGTTAGCGGAGGTTCACTGATAGAATTTTCCCCATCAGCTTCAGAAAATCCATTTTACCGCAGTGAGCTTCTCAACCCTAACTGCAAGTGAGGTCTTGGAGAGGTGGAGGAAATCATAGTTTTGAAATACTGGAACACAAAGCAAATGTGCTGAAGCTAGAACTGTAACCCTAACCATATCCATAACATTTATTTTGATGGTCTGCTATACATTGCCCATATGCAGTACTGAAAGCTTTTGCTTAAAAATGGGAACATTTTCAAGAATTCAGCACCACCACCAGTGGTTTTTGGCCGTGTTGCATTACATTAATATCAGTCTTAGCTCTACATATGTAGAATCACATAAGGAATATATGAACTCCAAAAAATGCCCAACAAATGAAGTTCTGATTCAAGCATCTCCAGCATCTGGAGTCATTAATGTGTTACTGCAGTGTGTCTTGACATATTAAGCCTATATGTCATTTTTCATGCATTTTTGACGGGACGAAATGTGGAAGAATGCAAATGTTTGCCTTGAACCCACCGTTTAATACCGGGGTATAATTGTCACAATCCTGCACCAGCTGTTCTTTAAAGGCCGTTTTGTGACGAGGACAGTTGGCTCATGTTCCCGTTTCAGAGAAATCCAATGTAATATAAAATGCCAGCAATATTTTTGGTCCACCTAACCTTTATGCTCCTTACCACACTAAAATGGAAGCTAGAAATATTGCAAACCAAGCACTTCCCTTGAAATTCTATTGATGTTACAGAAATGAAACTTTCCTGAACAGGATATATAGTCACTGTAAAGAACATATGCAAGAACTGAACATTTGGGAAGAAATGACATGAGTTTGCATCCATTGAATATATGCCTGTCATGGACAAGACAAATTCATAGTGGAAATAAAACTAGACTGGTAGGTAGTCTGCTCATTATTTCTTTGTGGTAGGAGGCAGGGAGAAAAGTATTGGAGTGGCATGATGCCATTTCCAATACCCACACCCACACACTGCAGGTGATTGGAAGCACCATACAGAAACAGGTCTACTATGGCTTGGGCCATTTCTAGACAGCTTCTATTTTGGTGTGGGATTCAGTCATAGTGTCCAATTCCGTTTGCACAATTGAAGCTGGTTTGGAGCTCTCATGCAACAAGCCCATTTCTCCCAAAAGATCGGGATTTTTGCAAGAAGGAAAGTGATGGGAAAATGCAATGAGGGATATCACTGGCTTTGACACAACATAGCCCTGCAAAGAAATTAAGAGTGGATGCTGATTAAATAGGCAACATCACCTAATCACCCTGCTGACAAATTGGGCTGAATGCTCAGTAAGCAGGTCATCTGGAATGTGGGATGTACTCAGAAGACCATCGTATTTGAAGTCACAGATGTTCTCACAGGACCAAACTGGCTAGTAAATTTGGGCTAATGTGAGAGGATTTTCCACATGGTTCATCTTTCTCACTTGAGCAATGTGAAAGTTTTTTTTTTGGGGGGGGGGGAGTACCAAAAAACCTAAAATATTAAAAACTTGTCACAACTGTTTTAAGACACTCTGGTTAAACGAATCTGAAAGATAAGCAGGGTCCAGTTAAAAATAACAGAGCACTGTTAAGTCTCACACTGTATTGTACCTAAGTATTAAGCCCCCTATGGCACAGGGCTGGGTGAAAGAACAAAGCTTGCAAAAAAACACACACATCTCAGACTTGTCAGTAGTGAGATTTTAGCTCTATTAGCTGCTATACTACACTACACCATCTGTCACTATTTAGAAAACAATATATATTCTGTGGTGATTTCCTCATCTGGTTGACTCATCACACTCAGAATGTTTACTTTCTCTTACAATCTGTTCCACCAGACTTAATACCTTGGTTAGTTTTAGACCTCACTTAAACAGGCTAGTGCTTACCTGTGTTAGTGTTTCGTGATATAGCCATCTCAATTTAAACCTGTTTCCTGCAAGCCATGTGCTGTAAATATGGAGTCTATCAGCAGTGCGTACTTCACCAGCAGCGTGCTGCCGCTTCCCGACAGTTCACTGCATGCCGTTCGCTCCTTTAAACAAACACTCTCCACATATCACCAGTTTCAAATTGGTCCTTGTGAAAATCTGAAGCCACATCCCTTTTTCTGAAACAGACTAAATCCTGCTCCATTTCCACACACACTCAGTCTCAGACGTACAATAATATTTTAATTTGAGGAACCCTTGTCCCGCCAAGTTGTCTTATTTTGGCCTGTAAGACAACGTTAATCCTGAAGGCAGCATTGCTCCACTGTGCTTGCTGATATACTGTATCAGGGTGAGGTGCTGGCAGATCAATGATTGTAAGTTGGAACACAAAGAGCACAAGCATTCATCCTCTTCCCAAGTGAAATTTAATTGTGTGTTTGTTGTTTTGCATTGACCTACCAAAGCCAGACAGTTCATAATACTTGCTAGTCAAGTGAAGACTTTCATAACTGCTTGTTTACAGTAGCCAATTTGTTATGCTATATATATTATTAGAATGTTTTGGCATGGCATCTCAATAGATTGGGAAGCCATAATGCTTTCTATAGTAACCACTATTCACACCTTTTGAAGGAAAAGGCAAAAATCAGCAGTCAGGGGACAGTTACTGTCAAAGTTGCCATATTTTATAAAAATCTTACAATCATCTAGCACTCATCTAGCACCTTGAAGTCTTGTGCAAAAACTCAAGAGGACACAATCTGCAAATATGACCAGAACCTGGCCAATTAGTTATATCAATATTAGTAGACTTACACAACATATTCCTGGAACAGACTGTGCCTTTTACATGCCAATTCCTTAATATGGTAGCCATCAGCAGCAATATGTAATTGCATGGTTATTCATTATTTTCACCAGCCAATTTCAACATTACATCTGTCACCACAGAATGTATCCTACGAAACTATAGATCAGAGAGCCTCATCCACATAATACCTTCAGGTGTCCTGACCAGCTGTACTTCGGAGCAGCTGAGTTGCAATTTCTTGTCCAGGAATGACCAAACAGTTCCAAATAATAAATTGCTCAAACCAACTCAGTGCATATTTATAACTGCAATTTGAGTCGAAACATCTTATGCCCACTTTCCAAGGCCCCTGTGGTGCAGTAGGGCTGAGAAGCTGGACATAGGTGCCCAATCAACCACGAGGCTCTTCTGTTTGTTTGTTTGTTTGTTTGTTTGTTTGTTTGTTTGTTTGTTTGTTTGTTATTTATCACCCACCACTTTACTCTAAGGTCCCAGGGTGGGTATTTACACAATACAGTAGTACCACAGTTTTCAAACAGCTTAGTTCACGAACAACTTGGAATTCCAACAACGCAAACCCGGAACTAGGTGTCCCGGTTTGCAAACTTTTTTCGGAATCCAAACGTATCCGGTTTGAGTGTTAGACTTCCTTTTCCAGGGGCACACTTCCGTTTTGAGTGCCCCCGCTCCTGCTTGCACTTTTCCACTGCAGGGTGCATAGCTGCGTTCACCTCCACAGAGAAGTTTAAAGGAGCATAGCATGGCAATTTTGAGACAGCTCAACAGCTGCCTCAGCAGCAGTTTAGGGGCTCTCAAATGCAGCTGCCAGCCTGTCTCCACGTTCACCACCCCAGCAACTATTCCACCTGGCTGCCTTCAGGTGGTGCAGGGGCTCTGATGCTGAGGTAGAGGCTCCTTTAAACTTCTCCCTTGAGAGGAGTGCAGCCCCAGACCCCTCAATGGAAAGTGTGAGGGAGCCTGCACCTCTCCCAGATGAGCTGCCCCATCCAGCTCCTACTCCCATGCAAGCAGGAGCTGGCTGGGATCTCTCAGCTGGGAAGCGGAGGCTTAGCACTCCCCAGCTGAGTATTCAAAATTAAAATTGAAACTATCCAGAAAACCACAAAGGCAACAAACTTGCAACTCATGAAAAGAAGCAACGCAACAAATTGAAAAAAGCAAATCAACCGCAAATGAATCAAAATCACAAAGCATAAAACAACACTGACCCTAACCCTAATTCTAATCCTTACCCTAACACTAACCCAATCCTAAAATTAACCCTAACCCTAACCCAGAAATGGTCTTATTAGATAGTACAAATCATGCTAAAATTGCTGTTTTAGGGGTTGTTTTTAAAAGTCTGCAACGGATTAATCCATTTTGCATTACTTTCTATGGGAAAGCGCCCCTTGGTTTTGGAACGCTTTGGCTTTAGAACGGACTTCTGGAACGGATTTTGAGAACCAAGGTACCACAGTACTGAGATTTATACCACACTTTTCAATCAATTCCCAGGGCATCTTACAAGGAAGCAAAAATTACAATTAAATTTCACACACACACAAAAAAAAAACCTAGCACAATTTTAAAACAGCAGCATGAAAGCAAACAAAGGTAGAAGCATGGAAGAATCAAGATTTCTCTTGGTAAGGATAAAATGGCATTCCAAGCACCTTAAGGGGACATGAGGGAGTGAACATATGGGGTGGGATTTCCCCTGAAGACACTCAAAGCAGCATAGATCGTGTTCCCTATCTTATTCTCAAAATAAACCTGTAAGGTAGCTGAGGCAGAGTGCAAATAGTGATCCCCATGGAGGATTTGAACCTTGGTCTCTATTGTCTGTCCAAGACTCTAAACCACAATAGCTGTCTTGTATAAAGCATTACGTGCAAGTTCAATGTATGTGAAGATGCAGATCAACAAAACTCTGAGTGCACTGACATTCTAGCCACTATCGACACGTTTTCATTAAGAAAAAGGGTTTGAGAATTATATCACATCTTAGTAGTTCAGCCAATGTCTATATGAGTTTTTTAGATTGGAAAGTAGCAGCCAATCTTTTTTTCAGTAACGGCTGCTCACACATTTTTGTGAACATCTGTACAGTGGTACCTCAGGTTACAAACGCTTCAGGTTACAGACTCTGCTAACCCAGAAATAGTACCTTGGTTAAGAACTTTGCTTCAGCATGAGAACAAAAATTGTGTGGTGGCGGCGTGGCAGGCCCCATTAGCTAAAGTGGTACCTCAGGTTAAGAACAGTTTCAGGTTAAGAATGGACCTCCAGAATGAATTAAGTTCTTAACCAGAGGTACCACTGTACACATAAGCGTTCTGTACACATCCAATGCATGTGTTGAGTGCACCCTCCTACGACAGCATGTCATGTTCACCCAAATGACCCAATGTAAGGTTGGACGGTGGGGAGAACTCGGTAATTGTCGTCCCCCCCCCCCCCCCGTGCTTAAACAGAGAGGAAATTATAGATAGTACTTTTGATGAAGTGGAATTCAGGGCATACATTTCTTCAGTACATGCTGTAGTGAGCTTTCACAATTTTATGAAGAATGGTTTTTTCATGTTTTTATGAGACCAGAAAAGGGTTCCAACGAATAGCTTTTAACTATCAACAAGAAAACTACCGTGAGGTAATTTAGTCCACATGCATTTTCCAGTTGCTTGGGTTTGCACCCATTGTTGGCAACTACCAGGAAGTTGCAGGCAAACCTGAGTGCCCTGGGTTCAACCAAAGCAATAATTCATTCCTTCTGTCCATTCAGATGAGTGAACGTTTGATATTACATAATATGAGTGAAGGTACCAAACACAAAGCAATAACCCAGCGAAAGTAATAACTAGGGAACTTGAGACTGATTTTCCTACTCAAAAAGACAAAGAGGGTAGGTCAGATTTGAAGGGACAGCCCTCCCAGCCAATGTCAATTTGCAGTTTCCTAAGTCCAGAGAAGGGAAAGCTGCCCAAGACAAGTGCATTTCTGCCATGAAAATTTGGGGGAAATAGCATGAGTTAGGCTAACACAGAATGCCAGAGAAAAATAAATAAATAGTGGCCAAACATGCAAAAGCTTATAAGCCCATGAGCTCCAACGACAAATTTAAAAAATGACATTTTTGGTTTACGTATCTATCAATGTATCTACATATCTACTTGCTTTGTGTATAAAAAATTCAATTATAAAAGTCAAATTATCTTCAAAAGTCTGCTGATTTTTGTATCATGGTTATTTCACGAATTAAAATTAAATGAGTGGAAATAATTTCTTTTTGGTGGGCGCCTCACATATTGCAGCCTTAACAGAAAACAAATCTTCAGCAATGTGAAGTTTCAGTAGAAGTGTAAGAAACACATGCATAGAAGTCCTATCCTAGTTAACAAGAATGGCAAATTTAAAGGATTTGTGTCTGTCATGTTTTTTCAACAAGTTATCAGGGTAGCATATAACCAAAAATAAATCATATTTAGCCTGTAACCTATTGGGTTGGATCCAGACTTGCATAGAAACAGGTGTTTCTGTGGGTCAAATGCTATTTACTGGCTGTTCTTCAGGGGCCTTCTATCTGCCAAAAGCCTGCTATGGAGGGTTGGGGAACACTCAAGAAAGTATGTGAGATGGTGCTGATAGCTGCTATAGGGAAGTGATTTCACAAAAAGCAGCCCCTTTCCTCCAGCGGCAGGAAGATCCACTAGATCTCAAATGCTTTTATTTGTGGAAGGGCAAGTCTGGATCCACTCCACTGTGTTCTTCATCAATGTACATATAAATCTTGCTCATCTATATTAAAAAGTAGATGTTCCTTTCTCCCAAACTGTCATACTACATTTAAATAAGGCAGCCTAAAACTGTATTGGAAATGCTTTACAATTTGTTAAAAGTAAATTTCAAAAACACCCATTGCAGAATTTCACCATTGTTTGCCCTTCAGAAGTTGAATATGCAACTAAACATTATACACAGTAGGCATCTTAATGTTTTATTCATTGCATTCTGCATACAGATAAGCTTCACCGATATTTAATTCACTGTAGCATTCTGTAGGTGGTGTGACAAGATTACATGAATTATAAAGAACTTTAAAAGTATATATATATTCAGCTGATATAGCATCACAGTTACTGTAATAAAAAAAAAAATCACAATGGAAGCTAAGGCCTAATTTTTAAAGTTCTCCAATTAGTTCATTTCTTTACCATTTTAAAGAGAGATTAGAAACTAAACTCCAGTACCTCAAAAATAAACAAGTCAATGGTAGTTTCTAGCAACCAGTATTCAAGTAATGCAGAAAACATACAATGAGAAAAATTGTTGCTCTTCATTAAAGTTGTATACCTATTTACACTATGTTAAAATCCTTAAAGTTGAGTGTAATGTAAAAATAATCTGTAAAACATCATTTAATATAAAATACCACTTATAGTGTATTATGTGTGAGAATAAACATACTCATAAAATGTTCAAATACGCATTAGACACACAACAGCAGGATGCTAAGCACAGCTATTTAGAAATAAGTCCCACCAACTTCAATGGGCCTGACTCCCTAGTAACTAAGCTCAGGATCATAGACTAAGGCTATAATCCATGTCACTGATTCTCAATGGAATTTGCTCAAGCACAACTGTGCCAAGGACTGCAGCCTAAACTGTTTATTTCAGAAACACACAGAAAATAACAAAGGTCAGTATGAAGCATGAGGAAATCAAACTGACAACTGTTGAGCACTGTTCACATTACTGTAACTGACCAAATTCACAATATCAACAAATTGTCTAGGACCTGAAACATAGGGGCAGGGAGTAAGCGATAAAGGATTGCTTCACTAGCCAAAATGAGCAAGCCAAACTGCGGGATGAGTAATCATTCTGTGTAGGTCAGCTGTTTATAACATCTATGACATGCATAGGATTCTCACAGATTATGAGGGGCACTTGGGCTCCAAAGACCACGTGTGTCTGATTTGCCTCCTGTTTTCACTTAACAACCAAATGTTTTAAGCGGGTATGTGTGTATGAAAAGCTGCTAAAGCAAAAAAACAACAGGCAAAAGAAAAGTGGGTTGCTGAAAGCCTTCTGAGTAGCATCCGTAGCGCTTTAATTTCAACGCAAAGATCACAGAAGGAGCAAGTAGGTGACACATGCAAGTATTTTCTGAAGTGTTAACAAAGCTTGCAACCTAGGGGCACCATTGAGTTTTACGTAGCAGCAGGGAGTGCTAAAGTTGCCTTCAGATTATGGGATATGCAGATACAGACATACTTGTGCATTGTTGTATGCCCTGTGCATTGCTGTAAGGCTGCCTTCTCCACCCCAATGCCCTGCAGGTATTTTGGACTACAGCGAGCGCCCACCATCCCTCATCGTGCTGGATGGAGCTGATGGAAACTGGAACCCAAAACATCCTGGCAGGCACAAGGTTGTGAAAGGCTGCTTTGATGTGACAGCCATGACGGTGGATCATATTCTAGGCCAACTAAAGAATAGCATTCTAACTGGTTATAGGATAAGCAGAAGTTCCTAACAAAAATAGGTTGTTTCAAATAGTTGTCTATAACGACTTGAAAACAAGTTCTGCAAACCTATCTGATAGGTAATAAAATAGTTTATCAACACGGTGAACTAAAATACACTAGCTTACAAAAAAATGGAATTCTAAGTGGAAAAACGAATCTCAACTCTCATTCTGTTAGACAAATTCTTTAAATGGATATGAATGAAAAATGTAAGCCTACTTGAAATAGAAATAAGCTTTTTCTGTACAGTTTGATGCTTTTGTTTAAACCATCTATAGTAGAAAAATAAATTCTTTAGCAACCTAGAAACAGTTTATAAAACTCTTGAAGTTTAATTTTTTTTCTTAACATGCCTATGTTAAACTGATAGCTATAAATAAAAGCTATTTAGACAACAGATGTAATGTAAAACAAGTTAATGCTACTACGTTTATAGGACGAAATTTTATTCTTGTATTTATATCCTGTGTGCTTTGAATTTGAATAGAGGGTTTTTTGTGGTTGTTATTTAAAAAAGATAGTTGCAAGAATATAACACAAATATCAAGATAATTTATAATATACAAATACTTAACAGCAGCCTGTTTAAGGAATCTTAGCTAGAATGATAAGCCAAGTCATAACTGGAAGTACAATACCTAGGACATAACAATTGAAAAAGGCAATTTTTATTTTTGAGAAATGGAGCAAAACTCTTAAGAAACTTAATTCTTAAAATGAAAATGCAGATCAATTCTTAAGAAGGTTGAAATTCAAAATTGTTCTACTTGCTATATTAGATAGCAAACTGAATGAAAATTACAATAGTGTCTACAAGGTTTTCCCATCTACTCAAGATATCTCAGCAGCTGAAGAAATCAGGGGTTGTTGATTTTTTGAGCAAGAAAGAAACTCAAAAAATAATTTTAGGATCTGCAATAATTTGTTGCATGATAATTAGCCTTCTATCACATTTACTGAACACCAAAGATTAACCAAGGATGTTTAAATTAAGCAGCATTCTTTTACAGCAAAACTTGTACCAATGTAAAAGAAAAATAATTTTATAATGGTGCAAAAACAGTAATTTTGAATTTTAGTACAACAGATCACAGAAAGAAAACCACATGAATACAAGTATCATTTTATGTACATATTAAGATGCTTCAGTACCCAAAGTATTTATTGCTATATATTAGCAATGCTTTTTTATACCTTTAAAGGGCCACAGAAAAATATATATAGCGTATATGTTAAATTTAAGTCCTAAATCGTTTGGTTTAGCAAGTTTACACTACAACAAAATTTTCATTTATGTATGAAAAGTTATATAGCCTTATATGAAAATGTCAAACTATTTTCTATATACTAGATGAATTCCCAATGGGAAAAATTAAAATTTCTAAAATATATTAGATTAGGTTTACAAGACCATCAATGATCTTTCAAACATGCAGCTGTTTACAGAATTAACAGTATTACAAAATAAGGGGAAAATAGGTAATAGCAACATTTTTGCACAATGGTTAAACTCACTTTTACAATAAGCATGTCCTTGGTATTGTGCTGTAAGAAAAAATAATTTTATCAACCCCTCAAACAAAAATGTCCACAGGTTTCTTGAAGAGAAATGGAAGGTACAAGAGTGTGGTATTTATAACAGTACAGCTTATGTTCTTTCTGAAACAAATTGTACTGTAGCATGAGTAGTTTGGAATTTACAAATAAGATACAACTCTATTTTAGCTGTCCACAGCAAAGGGTTAAATGGGAATGAAACTGCCAGGAAAAAAGGACATTAAATAACAAAAACAGCCCTAAAGCAGGCTGTAAGCATTGAATGTTCCATAAATGATTTATTTAATCATTACATTTCTATAGAAAAGTTTTATTCACAATATATTGTGACAAACCGTCACAGGAATGATAGTGATTGCAATAAATGTTCATGCAACAGCAGCTTTGCACTTTAGTTATTTCTGGTTCTGTTTTTTTAAATTAAACCGCTCCAGTCATGCTAATCAGATAATTTTGACCTGCAGTGTTTAAGAAACAAGGAGTATAGTATGACTATAACAGAAAGGTCTGAGCTTGAATCCAGATGTTGTCATAAGTACTATCGTTGCTTTTGTATCTTGAAACATGCATGTCTAGTTTTCCTTTTCTATCCAATGCCAAGCTGCCTACAATCATCTTCTTTTTGCTATCAGTTGTTATATTTAAATAATCCCAAGAGGATCTGCTTGCAACTGGGGTTGTATCAACTGAGGTTGTAGAGGTGGCGGTAACTGTAGTGGTATGATGGGATCCACCATCTGCACTGGGTTGGAAGGTGGAGGCTGGTGTGCCACACTGTCAGAGGTTTCTAAAATTTCTCCATTATAGAAGAAAAACTGGCACTGTTGAATGAATGTCTCTATTACGGATTGAAGGATCTTGGTGGTTGATAGAAACTCTCTGTTTTCAAAATCAGGTCTCATTAATGTTGGCCAGAAACAGATAGATAAGTTATCTGCAGTCATAAGATTGGTTCTGCTTTGTTGACTAACCCTACAACAAGAATAAAAATGTTGAAAGCATTAATCGTTCATAAATCAAAATTAAGAAGATAAAAGTAAGTGCATTTAAAAATACTCCACACAATTTCTTTAAAACATCCAGCAACAGCAACTTTTAGATATAGGATCTAGTTAAACATTACATCCAGAATGCAGGATGAAAGAGAATTAGTCTTGGACTTGTGTCTACCCACACCCATTCTCCCCAAGTGAACATTACTACCACATACAGTTTTATACAAGAACTCCATGGATCTGCTTTGTATCTGCATGGATTGCTAGATCGCAGAGATCTATTAACATCTACCCAGAAAGAATGGGTTGGTGTTAATAAAACATGGGAATGTTTTTATCATGCATGTTAAGTTTACACATCAAAACCCATAGCTCAAAAATAGAAGTAACATTTACTTACTACAATATGCATCCACATACATCCATACAGAACACTAGACACTAACAATGTGTTAAAGGAATACTGCGGAAAAAGCTTTCTAGTGGTGTTATCAGTTTTCAAACCAATGTTGCATGTGGTCATGGGTGTCATTGGCATAAATACCATTGTACATATCACAGAAAAGCAGTTTAAACAGGGCAAAATGGTATAACTAACTATTCCTTATAAATATTAACAAACAGTGAAATCCCCTGCATGTATATTCAAAAGTAAGGTATGCTAAGGCCAATGGGATTCACAACAAGGTATATGTGTATAGGATTGCAGCCTAAATTCTATTACCAATCATTTAAATGGATAATTTGAAAAACAAATACCTGTTCAGATGAGTTATTACATATCTGAAGACATCGTAGTTCACTGGATGGAATTTCTTCACAATTTCTTTTAATTCATAGAGCCTCTCTGTTTTATCAAGGATTTCTGCAGAAGAAATGATTTTTTTGCCAAATATTGAAAAAGGCTTTGAATGTGAACAGTATTAACAAAACTGTGAAGTTAAACAATGGCCCTCTGTTGATCAAGTATTCTATGCTGTCAGTTTCTCACCCTCCTTCCTCATACAGTGGTACCTCGGTTTAAGAACAGCCCTATTTACGAACTATTCGGTATACAAACTCTGCAAAACCAGAAATAGTGTTCCGGTTAGCGAACTTTACCTTGGTCTATGAACAGAAGCCAAATGATGGAAGGGCACTAGCAGTGGGAGGCCTCATTAGGGGAAGCGTGCCTCGGTTTAAGAACGGTTTCAGTTTAAGAACCGACTTCCGGAACGGATTAAGTTCGTAAACTGAGGTACCATTGTATAGGCTAATTTTGAGAGAGTTGAGAGAGAAAGAGAGGCAGCAAGAAATGCTAGGGACTGTTTCAATTTGAAAATGCTCAAAAGTAGAGTCCCTCTCTCAGAGACTTCTAAAAACACAGCAAAGCAGTGTACACCATACAGAAGATACAATGAAATAAAAATATAAATAAAACATTTTAAAAATCCTTAAGTACTGGTTGCTGTAAAATAAATTCACTTTTCAAAGGCATATCTACTAAAAAACACTGTTTTTAGGTGATTTCTTAAATAAAGGCAGAAATGATTCCTGTTGAATCTGTACTGGCAGGGAGTTTGGCAGTACAGGACCTGCCACATTATAGGTCCTTAAAAGTATTTTGGGCCCAAGTTGTTTGGAGTTTTGTGCATTAACACAAGAACTCTGAACCTGGCCCAGTAGCAAACTGGCAACCAGTGCAGCTCTCTCAGCAACTGGGTAACATGTTGCCAATTGCCTCCTCCTGTGTGCAGTCTGGCTGCTACATTCTGCACTAGCTGCAGCTTCTGTAAAAGATACAAGGATAGTCCCACATAAAGAGCATTACAGTAGTCAATCTTGAGATTACAAATGCATGAATGAACATGTATTAAATGCTTTTATTGATTTATAGGAAGGCAGTACTGAAGCCACAAAATATTCTTACAGCATATTTTTTAGAGAACAAGCATATAGACAAGCGGATGGATTCTCAAATGCAGGTAGCAACCTGGATTCTTGCCTAGGGATTGGTGGGGCTGAGAAAGAAGATGCTCAACTGGTACTCCAAATAATGTTGATAGGTTTTTGTGGGTATATCCAGGCAAGGGGGCAGGCAAGTTTCATAAAGTTTGAAACTATGTGTACAGAATTTTAGAACACTTATTCACAGTGGAAAGTTCCACAAATGTGATTCTTATTCATAGATGAATGTATTAATTTGTTCAGATGATAAACACTACAAAGCCTATTAGAAATCTCTCTAATTACCACACTCACTATTATAAAATGGCTGCATAAGTTATCTTTACAGATAAATTACAGGGAACTGTAAACTTCAGCTTTGTGGAAGAGCTGCTAGCAATATTTTTAAATGCTTTAGTAGGATGCGTTTTACTAACTCTTGTTTTCAGTAAAATCCCTGGGAAGTGAAGTCAGCAGTAAGTTATAAAGGATGTTGCTTCCTCATGTAATTCTACATTTAGCTATAAAATGGCAAAGATCTGTGCTTTTAAACAGCATGCATGGTTTTTTGCATGGGTGGCAGAAGTTTTCACATATATTCACAAGCACCAATCTTTGCTTTTCAGAGAAGACAGCTGGGAATGCTACATGCTTATGGTTTTCTGAAGTGCAGCAACTATGTGTTATATAGCCATAATAGACAGACAACTATCACCAATGAATTTTACTTCAATATTTATCACTATAAGCAGATTTTCCTATTTATTGGAATTTTCCAAAGATATTCAGAAACAAAATATATTCCAGAAGACTGGGAGTGGGTTCCAATCACTGAACACTCCTGCTAATGGAAAGACAATTTTAACCAATTTTTGTTTCCCTCATGAGCTACTTGCACCCACAGAAGTAAAAAATCTGCTCTGCAGTGGAGTGGGGGCCTTTGGAACAACATGGAAGATGGCTTGGAAGGCTGCCAAGCGAACAGAAATCAGCAAAAATAAATCTCCTGACTTCTATGTGCCACAAAAGAAAAAAAAGAATTGCTTACTTGATGCTTCAACTAATTCTGGATGTAGTGAATAAGGAATTAAAGGATCTGGTAGATCTGCAAAGAAAGCTTTCAGAGCTCCTGCCACAGCATTTACTGTCACATCCATAGATTCCAGACTGATATTATGATCTGTAAAACAACACAAAACAGTATTTTATTAATGAGAGCCATAACTACACATTTCTAAAAATGACGTACTGAACGATAAATACAAATCAGCCATTGACCACTCAATTTAAATTACCCTGGAACAATGGGCTATTGTAGACTTGTCTGCCATAAGCGCTGATCATAATTATCAATGTTATAAATCATCTATTCAGATGTTATGAAAATGACAGACTGCCCTGGGGTTTTATACACTCACACACCAACCATAATCAGCATTATCAGAATTTATCCCCTTTCACAGGAATGGGGACTATATATTATTACACCATGCTATCAGCAGCCAAGATTATTCCTCACAAGAGAACTGTACAGACTAAGGCTGAAATCCAACATTGTGCAAGCAGACATCTGCTTAAGCAATGGTACTTTGCATATAGATTGCTGTTCCACAACCCTACTGGATCTAATTTTGTGGGGAGGGGGCAAGGGAGGGAGGCAGAGAGGAACACTAACTCCCATCACATGAGCAGAAGTTCATTTGCTGAGGCATGGACACCACTGGATGTTAGCCTAATTTATTTCCAAAGTTACACAATTTATTTATTGTGCAAGTAAACTCTAACCTGGTACTTGAGAAGAAAAACCTTGTGTTAAGGTAGCAATGGATTATTTATCACATCATCCACCTTCACACTTAAAACTGGTTAAGGAGGAGGAACCCACATATTCCAAAGTTATAGGATAACTTTTAAATAAATAATAAAGTATACAAGACTAAAGCACTGCCTTCTCTCCAATTCAAACCTTCTCCTTTGCAAGCATTACAAAAAGTATATTTGTGCTAAATTACAAAAAAAATATCACTTTTTCAAAATGTGACACTAAGTTACAATTTTTTTATACCAGAACTGTTGCATCAGCAAAGTAAAATATTTAGGATACACATATTTGCAGGAGAGTTAAACCACAAACCTGTGCATCATTAGCAGAAGTGCAAGGTTTTGAGACAACATGAAAGAATTATAATTTTTTGGTAAAATGGAAAATCTGGAATAAATTACTGATTTACTCTTCAAATCAGGAGTCCACAAATTAAATGTCCCCAACGGCCAACTATGATTTGTATTAACTAAAAACTCTGCCCCACTCCATATTCAAGGGTGGAAGGTTTGACTGAAACACTTAAAGTTCAAAACAAATCTAATGTCATGTTAAGTTTTGTAGGCACTCGGAAGCAGAAAGTCTTCCTAATCTTCTGAGCTCAGTAACAGAGAACAATGGTTTGAATGCAGAAGGTTCCATGCCCAATTTCTGGCATTTTGAGAGGCCTGGGGAAAACTCCTGTCTGAAAGTTTGGAAATCTCATTTCCAAAGAATGAATCCGCTTCACTGTTAGAACCAAATTGACAGTTGTTGCAGTAGAATTATGCTTTACTACCTGTACAGCTCAGTTACAGATCAACCACTCAGAATTTTGGGGGGACAAGTAGGAAATGGAAGGGGCGGGGTTTTATTTAGATGTTGTTGTTTTTGATAAATTATTGTGACTTTCAAATTGAATTGGCTAATTTTACTGTAATCAACTTTATTGTAATCAACTTGTAGAAAAGCAGGCTACTGATCTAACAGTAAATGAACAAATTATACAATTACCACACTGCTTACCACTGCATGTTCTCAATACATTAACACGCAAATCGTAATTTGTACTTCATATAACTATACAAATGCACACTCTCCAGCTTCTATGATTATCTGTTTGGAAAGCAAAAATTAGACTGCAGGGTTTGATACACCAAAAATTATTTGTGATATGCATCATATCTCCCATTACCTTGATCAAATTGCTTCTGAATGTTGTCTTGATCAGTTTTATTCCCACTAACACGATAGAGACCTTCAGTACATAGACCTTTGGGGGTGGAAAGCAAATGTCACATGGTTATATTTTGCAAACGAAAAGTTATTATTTAAGCATAAGCAAAATTCGTATTAAAATATCTATCACACTCTTGAACATAAGTTCAACAAGTAGCCTGCCGAATGCTTTACTAGACGGCCTCTGCTATAGAGCAGCCATCCTATTCTGATACAGAGGAGGGGTCCATTTGGTTATTATGCCAGATGTAGATGAGAGATAGAACACTCCATCCCTTTTAGAGCACTCTATGCCTGTATGAAACTCCATCTTCATATTTGCATGCAATTCCTTGTTGCCTGCAGCTAACAGGCTAGGGCTTAAAAAAAGATTTGCACTCTTGATTTCTTCAATTAATATGGTTTGATTTCTTGTTTATTTGCAATCCTAAGAATGCTTTAAGGAAAGCAACCCTCAGCTTCAATTCAGTGGGCATTACTTCAGAGTAAACAATGGTTGTAAAAATAGTAAGCAACAAAATTAATCATCACTCTTTTAAAAACAAAACATGCACTACTACTTGCTCTCACAAAGTTTTATATTTTAATCACCATTAAAAAAGGAAATGCATACATAATTACATAATCTTACATAATCTTAACGACTGTTATGAATAAGCCCTCATGCCAATGTATGTGATCTGAATTCCCATAATCCCTCTTCACTTCTTCAATCCCACCCACACCCTCACTCATATAAACCTAGTCAAAGGTTTGATACAAGAAAAAATAATTGTCAGCATTTACTGGAATCTACAAAGGGAGGGACGCACGAAAGTGTAAGTTTCAATTCCCCCCCCCCTTGCCTTCCTTCTGTGCCAACCGCCAAAAAGCCAAGAATCGCGGGACCGCCGGCGGAGGGGGGGAGGGCGAGCGGAGGCAGCGGCGAGCCCCGTTCCTCCCCATCCGCCCCATTCCGTGCAAGGAGCGCGAACAGGTGTGAGAAGGGGGTCAAACCTGCGGGCCGGCGCCGGGGAACCTCCAAGCTTTGGGGGTGGGGGGGGAGGAGGCAGCAATGCGAGGCAGGAAGGAGAGCGCGGCTTGGCTGGGTGAGCTTTGGCAGGGGCAGGGAATGAGAGCCGCGAGGCGGGCGCTGCGGACGGAGGCGCTGCCCGCCGAGCTCGCAGGCAGCCAGGCAGGCAGACGGCGAGAGCCCCACACTGGGCGGCCTCTCCTGGGAAGTTTCAAAGCTGTAGTTAACTTTTTTAGATTATTATAAAAAAATTTGAATGCTGGAGCACGATTTCTGTTCTCATCCTGAAGCAAAGTTCTTAACCCAAGGTAATATTTCTGGGGTAGTGGAGTCTGTAACCTGAAGCCTCAGTTACCAGAGGTACCACTGTCCCATGTAATGTAGTTTTGTGTTTTTGTGTTGTGAGCCTTGGATGTTAAACAGCCACCACCACCGCAGGCCCTTAAAAACAAGGTACTTTCATATTCATCTTTACTTGGAGGCAAGCCTCCCTCTTCCCAAGGGGGCCACTTCCCAATTCAGAGTGCTTGGCATCCTAAGGAGGGGAGCAGCGCTGGATTTGGGACGCTGCTGGCGGCAGAGGGGCGCAAATAACAACACTGAACAGATCCGTTGGAAAAAGCAGCTGTACCAAAATGAATTATTGCGAAAATGAGGGATATTTGAGGGAGGGGCCGTCAAATGTTGTCCTCGCCCAGGACGCCACTTGAAGGAAGCAGCGGGGGCGGACGCGGGTTGGAATCCTCTCAGCCCGGCCTCCCTCACAGGGTTGTTGTGGGGGGTAAATGGTGGGGGGTAAATGGCGGGGAGCCCCGCCCGCCCCCCCCACCGGAGCTCCTGGGAGGGAGAAAAAGGAATACGAAAGCGCTAATAATAAAAGCCTGTCCCGCAAGAGGCCGGCAAAGGTCACCTCTGACGCCCTTGCGCCTCCCTCCCTCCCTCCATTGCGCGCGCAGCGGGGGGGGGCGTCGCTCACCATCCTCCGTGGCTGCGCGTGGCGGCTGCAGGTCGGCGGGCCCCTCTGGCGCGCGTGGACGGCGGCGCCCCTGGCGCAACTCAGGCGCTGGAGGGAGCGGAGCGAGCAGTACATGGCGGAGGCTGAGGAGCGAGGCGCCGCGGGCGGGCGAGGGGGAGGAGGACGGAGTGGGCGGAGTCGCAGCCAATGGGGTGGAAGAAACCCACGTTTCCTTTTTGAAAGAGAAACTTTTAAACGAGCGCGTGGTTGAAGAAGGCGCTTGCCCAGCTCCCCTCTGCGCCTCGGAGGGCGGGTTTGAGCACGCGCAATGCGCCGCCCTCCCGCCCTGCGCCGCCGCCGTTTCGCGCTCCTCCCTTTTGTGCGCGCTGCCCCGCCGCCGCCCCATTGGCCGGGTCCTGTCAGCTGATCCTGTGTTATTTCCTGTGTGTGTGTGTGAGGGGAGAATGGAGAGAGAAACCTCGGCACCATCACCGCGGAGCCGCCCCCGGCTCGACGCAGATCCTCGCTGCCGCCGCCCCGCCTCTCGCCGCCCGCCTCGCCCGCCTCCCTCCCACGGCACACCAGGCAACGTCTCGCGGCACACTAGTGTGCCGCGGAACACCGGTTGGGAAACACTGATCTAGTCTAACCCCTGAGAGTGGAGGGAACTCCTAGCATTGGAAGGAGATGGGGGGCATTCCACTGAACAAGACTAAATTCTTCCACAAATGGAATGCATTACTTGGTATACCATCCTTAGAAAACTTCAGAATTGGTAGTTATTTAAATGTTAGCTATTATTGCAAGTGTAATAATATAAATGCTAGTTTTCATGCATTCTGAATGTTATTAAAATTACTGACTCTACTTAAAAATAAAACAATGGAGATAAAGGTTGCTGTTAAAACACTGCTACATAAGTTAGTAAAAAGGTAAAGGTAAAGGGACCCCTGACCATTAGGTCCAGTTGTGACTGACTCTGGGGTTGCGGCACTCATCTCGCTTTATTGGCCGAAGGAGCCAGCGTACAGCTTCCGGGTCATATGGCCAGCATGACTAAGCCACTTCTGGAGAACCAGAGTAGCGCATGGAAACGCCGCTTACTTTCCTGCCGGAGCGGTACCTATTTATCTACTTGCACTTTGACATGCTTTTGAACTGCTAGGTTGGCAGGAGCAGGGACCGAGCAACGGGAGCTCACCCCGTCACGGGGATCTGAACCGCCGACCTTCTGATCAGCAAGTCCTAGGCTCTGTGGTTTAACCCACAGCGCCACCCGCGTCCACCACATAAGTTAGTATATGCTATCAAATTGAAAAACTTTGCAAGGAAATCTTGTCCAAAACCAACAAAGTGCGATCAGCACCTAAGCAGCTTGAATTCTCAAAATCTAAATTAGCACCTGGGTCAATTGATGACTACAGCTTAATCCCAAATGAAAACTGATTCTACAGAACACTGTTAGAATCACTGTGTTACTTTTTGCTCAGGCCTAGAAGCCAGCAAACTGAGTGCTGGGCTGTATAAATCATGCTACCTATGAGTAGTGTAATATATTACATACAACAAGTGTACAATCTTTGCTCCTGTACACAGAAATAGTTGAGCTGCCCACTCATTCAGTTATTCAAACGTAACATTTAACGAGTGCACAATGCAGCGTACTCAGGTTTACTGCCAGCTAAAGGAAACTATTTCAGCAACACTTATTAAACGAGTCATTGAAGCTATTCCCTTTTACTGGCAACAAGGCAAGACATGCTGGGTCTGCTTTACTTCCTAAAACAGTTTCCTACCAAGGTTTACAATCAATGGAATGAGCTGTGACTGAAAGAGGAATGTTAAGTTTGTTCATTTTGGCCTCTGTTATTCTTAGAGAAGGTATTGTTTAATTTGATGTAGACATTCACATCACAACTCCATACATGTTTACTCTGAAGTAAGTCCTATTGAGTTCAATGAGACTTACTTCTAGGTAGGTCTGTATACTGGTATCCATAAATGTATTGAATGTTTATATATGAAATAAATGGGGGTTGGGAGGGAACAAAATCTAAGCCACTTAAAAGATTATTTCAGCTGATTTTTTTCAAACCTGCAGCACCTGCTTCAGTCTTGAAGGCATTGTACAGTACTGATATAATTTATTAAGCAGGGTTGCACTCTTCTTATAACAAAAGGGTAACGCTGTTTGTGCAATGGGGCTTGCCACCCCTTCTCCAACTTTAGCATACTGTCCCGTCCCCGTCCCCCCCCCCCTGAGCCTTTCTTGAGTTTTGGGGAATACTTGGGAAAGATCTGGGCTGCAGCACAAAGGGTGGGGGAAGCTGCTGCTTCATGAAGTGGGGCTGAATTGCATTATTTTTGTTTTTTTCCAATGGAAATGCATGCAGAGCAGGATCAAAAAGTTCATCAGTAACATCTCTTCATTTCACATTATTTAGCTTTTATATAGCACTTTAGAACAAAGGTAGGCAGAAGATAGAAATCACACTAATCCTATAGATCCCAATTCAAGTTTCGTTGGAATCTTGCATGCTTACATTTGCATTAACAACATGTTTTAAAAGTGATTTTTCTGTATGTTAGATTTCAGTTTTTTCAGCAAACCTAAGTCTGTGGTTGAGGCCAACTGAGCAAAGTCAGGGAAATGTAGTCAGGTAGGGAGAGGAGACCACAAGACAACAGAGAAAAGACCATCAGCAGCATGTACAGGAGTAGAAGAAATCTGCTCTCCTCCCAGTTCCATATTCCAGGAGTCATAAGAACATTAGACGATCCTGCTGGATGAGGCCCATGGCCCATCCAGTTTAACATCCTGCTCTCACAGTGGCCAACCAGATGCCTAAGGGAAGCATACAAGTGGGACAGAAGCACACTGCCACCAATAGTGGAGGCAAAAAGTATCTATCAGATTTAGTTCAGATTATTTTTCATGAATTTGTCTTATCCTCTTTTAAAGTCATCCACGCTGGTGACCATCACTGCCCCCAGTAGAGGTAATGTCCATGATGTACTGCATAAGAAATGTACTGCATTTAATATTCTCTATCCACTTTCCCTATGCCATGCATAATTTTACCCACTGCTGCTCCAATCAAACCCTTGATCATTTTGGTTGGCCTTTTCTGAACCTTTTCCAAATGTACAATATCCAGTTTGTGATGAGGCAACTAGAACTGTACACAGTATTCTAAACAGTCACATAGTAGGTTTGCACAACAGCATTGTTATATTGGCAGTTTTATTTTCAATTCCTTTCCTATGATCCCTAGCATCGAATTTGTCATTTTTTACATCTGTTGCACACTGGGTGAACATCTTCATAAAGCTATCTACTCTAACCCCAAAGTCCTGTCCAGAGTCAATATGATTTCAGACCCCATGAGCGAATATCTGAAATTAAGGGGTTGTTGTTTTATAAGTCCAGATATGTATCACTTTACACTTGTTTACAATAAATTGCATTTCCCATTTTACCACCCATTCCCTGAGTTTGGAGCACTACACGATCTTTATTTTTGTTTTAGTGACCCTAAAATTGTTTTAGTGACAATTCAGTAGCATTAGCAAACTTGGCTACCACATTACTTACCCCAACTCTACAATATTTATGAACAAATTAAAAAGCACTGATCCTTCAAGGGTTTGCTTTGGTAAATATGTGAAAGTATACAGTCCTCAGCGCACACTTGTTATTTCTGTTACCACATAGTATAAAATGACGAGAAGCTAACAAGACTTTTATAGTTAGCTACCAAGAAATAGTAAAATGTTATTGATGCTCCAACTTGTGTCCTACCTGTGTCTTCAATGAAATCCACACACTTCTCAACAAAGAGTGGTATAGGTTTTTCAGATGTAACCAGATCCTGCAGGGGCATTCCAAAGTAATTACTTTCCCAATTTCTACGAGTTGGTGGATTAAATGTCTTGGTTTTCTTTTTTTGCTACAAGAAAACAACAGCATTCTTAGCCAAGTATGTTACTAATGAAAGTAAAAAATTAATAATATCTACATAAAATCATACCTGTAACAAAAGAATCTTAGTAACAGAACTAATCTTGAATATATTAATTTATAATTATTCAATAAAGAGAGCAAACAAGCTTTTCAACATTGTTAAAATCTTTCTGCACTCAAATTCATATAACATGCTAAAAAGTTAAGCAACATATGGGAGGCTATATTTGATTGTGTTGTTTTCTGAAATTCCTTTTTTTTAAAAGCTCCTTTGTACTATATGGAATATTATATATATATATATATATATATATATATATATATATATATATATATATATGGAAAGACTGGTAATTTTCTATATTATGGTTCAATGTAAGTATTTTCTTCTTTTAATAAGAAAACAATAAAACAATAAAGGGTAAATTAAATGTCCAAGAGTAGGCAGAAATGCCCCCACCCTCTAGCTGCAGGCATCTCATGACTGTCTTATCTAAGTTGCTGGGCAACCTAGCAGGTAACACTAGGTAGAAAAGGGCTCAGTCTCAGATTACAGCATTCATTGTTGAAAAGTACAGGAGAATCTGTGCGAAACGTGGAAAAGACTATAGGAACAATCCTGTGAAAATGTGGAACACTTTGTGAAGAGCTCGCTTGAGGGAAGCTGGATAACTTCCAAGACTTCTGGGCTTGGAGAACTCTGGCACTTGCAGGATTCTGTTAGAAACTGGACTTTGCACTTGCTACGTGGAATTTGTTTCACTAAGGACTTTGTAAACTGGAACCATCTCTGGGCTCAGAGAGTGAAAACATCTTATAGCAACTGCAAATAGTGTGTGTATATCATGTGCATGTGCGTGTTTGCCTAGTAAAAGCAATCTCAATTACACAGTTTCTTCCTGTGCTGAGCCTAACTGCTCAACTGAACATCCACAACACATAGCACTATATGGTTTGGAATACCATATTAAACTTAAGGGTTTATGCAACTGTGGCTTAAATATCAAGTCGCAATCCATTTTTTGCCAGTTTCCATTTCCAACTGAAGCCCAACAGGCCACTTCTTAAGATGTTTATGACATATCTTTCCTTCTGTGGCATGCTCTGGCATGGCCTTTCAGGACACAAACAAGCAACAGTGGGGAATCTCCCCTTGTGCAAGCAGAACTTTACTTGTGTGCCTTTGGATCCAAGCTCCTATTTCTCAAAACCTACAATGCAAAACACTAAATAGTATGTTTCTATGAGGTGTGATATCTCAATTCAGACAGGAAATACTTTAAACTGGTGAAGATTAACTATGGTTCCACCTTTTTTCTTTCCCACACTGTACAAAATTAAGTGTCCTCAAACAAATTAACAAAATGACAAGACAATATTAAGCTGTTTATAGTTAACCACAATGATAGCTATTTTAGAGCAAAAAACTATTTACAAAATTTCCTGCGTTCTCTATAATAATACTGTAAAGCAAGCCAACACTATATCCATTGCACAGATCTGAGGTTAATAAATGATGCCTTGCATTTAGGCCAACATGCTATTCACCAGCTCACATTGGCTTTTTAAAATGTGAAAGTTTACAAGGAAGTAGTAATACACCAGGTTGACTCCATTTTTTAGGCAGCCAATAACCAGTGGCTGCTTTTTCCACTGCTTGAGCTGAAGCAATTTCTGCAAGTAGTGTAACAGCTGTAAAGGTTAATTTCTTGCTTACTCAGTATTTTATACAGATGTCCTTCTAGTATCTCCTACTCTATCAATGCTGCCCAGAAAACTTTGCCCAAATAACTTCTTTTATATAAAGATATAATCAGTACCAAGACATAGCAATTCTATAAAGCAATTCTAAAATCTGACAGTTTGCCTGCACTATATATACTTTTAGAATTATTACTCTAAACAATATTTAATCTTTTTTAAACTGCTTCTCCGTGCACAGGAAATGTTAGAAAAACCAGAACTAATCCCCACGAAAGTCCTTCAGGGCCAATATCTTTTCAAAACTAACCATACAAGCTACTAAAACATGTAGAAAGCTGGCAAAACGTTTTATCTGCAATGCACACTTTTATTCAGTAAAGTTCTTCAACTGCCTGTGTCAAATAATTATCTGAAGAGAAAGCTAAATAGTGTCATAGGCAGGTTTTGATGCAGGGGTTCCTCCCTGCACAGTACTCTTTTGCATACAACACTCTTTCCAAAAGTGCAATCACAGAAGAGTTTCACAAGTTGATTGCCCAAAGATTGCACAACAACCTACTATGCCCAATGACAATATACATCTATATAACAACACTGTATCCTGGTTATGTAGAAGACTCACAGCTGGCCACTGCCAGGACAACGCAACACTGGACTAGATCTGATCTAACACAGCACAAGACCATAAAGCAATAGCTGATAATTCACAAATAACTGTATTACAATTTGAAGGGAACAATTTCTCCTCCCACCCTTTCCACATTCAACACACAAAGTTCACAAAACAGTTATTTCAAATGTTGACCTCACTGACATCTGAAACGCTACATATTTATTATCTTTACAATGGCCAGTAATAAAGCACTGACTATGCTAAACCTGCTGTGCACTGAATACATGCCGCTTTCTAATTAAAAAACAAATCAAAAACCTGAGCCCAACAACAGCAGTGCATTCACCAATAGGAGTAACATTATCCTAGTCACTAAAATATGCCAGTCTGAATCGCCTTCTATATAAATTTGTCAAATCTAACCAGAAATATAGCTGACATTCCTAGAAAGATTCTGCGATATGAAACAAAGGCATTGGGTTGTAACCAAAACTGCATGAGCTGAAACAATCTATCCCCTCCTCCCCACTCCCCTTTATACCTCTGAAAAGCTTCTTCAGGCATCAAGGGGACCTACCAAACAAAGAACTCTGAATCATCCAAGGAAGAGAAGGGAAATCACCCCAAATCAGACTGAGGAATCTTGTGTCCCTTTGATGCAAGATCCCTCCATCCAATTTTCCTTGGGGCCTTTTCCCAGCCAGACAATTCAATCAACATTTGATAAGGCCAACTTGCACAACTCCAAAAAGAACTTAATGCAGAGTTAAAATAAAAAAGTTAGTTTAAAAAATGTCTTACTTTTTTGTCTTCTTTTACTTTCTGAGTTTTCTTCTTCATCTTTTTGTCATCTAACTCTTGATCCGATGTAATAGCAGGGTTATCAATGCCACCTTTCCATGTTTCCACTGGGGACAGAAGGGGATCTTCTTCACTGCCACGATGTCTTCCTTTTCTTTTAGTTTTAGATGTTGTAAAAGCTTCATCATCACTTGCATCTGAATGTGCTCTCCTATAATAAGATTTGGCTTTGATGAACAGTGTTTTAGATTTGTATTTGTATTTTGAAGGTCTTCTTTCGCCGTGGGTCTTTGACATTCTGTCAGGAAATCCATTTTCTTCATCTCCTTGGGTATTATTTATAGTAAATGAGTTTCGAATTTTAATCATGCGATTCTGACTATCGTCTGGAATTGCGTAGATATCATCAGTAACACCTCTGTGCTTGAAAATGGTGTCTATAGGTTCTGCATAATTATCAGATTGATCTAGATCATCAGATGGTGCCAGAGTTGTTCTATTTTTTCTTGGTTTGCCAATACCTGCCTCAATAGTTTTTAACAGGTTTGGATCTAGTTTTTTCACATTGGGCTTGAGTGCAACTGGTTTTGGCTTTATTGGAGGAGGCACTTTATGGTTGCGTTCATGATCGTGACAGTTAAGTGGTGTGCTATGAACAGGGTATTCATTACCTTCCAAATCGAATCGATCTTTTGGGATAAGCTGTACATCATCCCCCATAGGGCTATAAGGAGGTGGGGCTTCAGTATCATCTTCTGAATCTGGATAGTAATTGTACGTAAGAGCACCTCCTCTGGGAGAATGCAGGAAAACATCCTCACTTGTATGTGTTGCCTCTCTTGTACTATCAGACATATAAGAATTTTCAATCATGTTTTTCTTCTCTAAAACGTCACTGAAGAACAATGTGAAAACCTCAGTCTGACGATGATATTGAGACAAAGAATACAGAGCTGTAAATTTAGCTGTAATCTCAGTAGCTATATGTTCACCTTCCGTCATTAATTCTTTGATAGCCTCAATCTCAAAAAAGTCTGCCTGACTATCAGTAACAGCCACCAATTGGACAGGAATCGTATCTTGTACTTCTGAAAGAAATGCTCGAAGCATTCCCATAGATGCCTTCCGTTTAGCAGAGTAAACTAGTATATACCCATGAACAAGTTCATCTTTTCTTACACCGATTGAAGAATGATATGATAATATTGTTATTTGTATTCGCCTCCGTTTTTCACCTATAATTTTATCCAGCATGAGGGAATTATTCTGTCCAGCCTGAGCAGCACTACAGGAATGAGAGTCAAGAAAGGGTGAAAGAATAAGATCTACACTGAATGGATCTCCACACATGGCACACATGACAATTCTCAAATCAGCTTCCGAAAGGTCTTTAATTGTAGGAACGGGACTTACAACATCAAAATTGTGTTTAACTGCTTCCAAAACTCCCCGCAAAGCTTGTTTTATTTGAGCCTCATTAAATTTGCGTGGGTAAGTACCAGCAGGTACATCTATAAAAGGACACTGCAACTTGTTTGCCAATTGCTGTCCTTGGTGTCTCAGAATCGGCAAGTGCTTGCTAGCACTGTCTCTTTGATTAGCCAGTATTAATGTAAATGGAAGACTGGCCATATATTTGTCTCTTCTTATCTGAGATGCTTCGGTCCTGATTTTAGTGATCGACTCTCCAATAAAAGTGAGTGATTCAATTGAATTAAACACACAGAAACATCCATGTGGTTTGAAGGCAGAAGTCCATAAGTGACTTAGAAGATAAGGTGACTTTGCATCAACTGGCCTAAGATCAAGTTCATATATCTTTCCATCTAAGGCATACTCGTCATCCGTGGATTGAGTCCGAATCTCATTTGCCAGCTCTTGCGCCAGACCATCTTTACCCAGAATGAAAATATTAACTTTATCAATATTGGCACTATCGTGATACAAATTTAAGCGGCCGTGGTCCAATTGCAAGAGACTTCTGGCAAGCAACTGTTCTACTTTAATGTCCATACAGTTTTGGCCACTGAGACAGGTTTCTTTAGTGGGATGATACACAAACCCTATGTGTTTTAATAGAAGAGATTCTCTATCAGGTGCAAGTTTCTGTAAAGCTTTGTATCTAGGCTCTTCACTCAGAACTGCATGAATTTCACTCATTTTATCAGAACTAGGTGTTGCATTCAAATCCAGGTCATAAAACAGTTCTGAATGCTCAAAAAGCATTTCCTGAAATTCCTCTTTGGCTTTTTCAACAATTTCCCGTTGATGTCTACTATATACTTCTCTACTATCTGCCTCTGTAATATATTTAAAAGCTTCATCCTCCATTACAAAACACATAACTTCTTCCCAGGGTTGCCCAGGAGAAATGAACTGTATTTTTTCAAGTGTTTTTTTGAACTTCTCCTTCATTTCAACTCTCCTTTTTTCTGATATTAGATGCTGCACGTGGTTTTGATAGACTTTTTCCGCTTCTAGCGTGCTCAAAAGGTCAAATGGAATTCTCCTGTCATTCACTTTATCTATGTGATCAGTTTCATCCCAGGGTGTTTTCTCCAGCACCACAAAACATAGTTGGAAATCTGGCCTTTTTTCCATTAATTTCAAAGCTTCAGACCAGCTCAAATGCTCAATCTCTTCAAGATTTGACAGAAGTGTGTTAAAAGCTCTTGGTAATGTATTGATGTATTCATCTCTTCTTTTTCTTATATGCTCTTGCTTAAGCTGCTCTATGTGTTTTGAAAATGTATTTTTGGCCTTTTTTGTTCCCTCTAAATTAATGTATTCTTCATAATCTGGATGATTTTTCAGTTTATTACTAACCGTTTTCCAAGTGGCATGATAGTCTCTCACAGTCTGAACAAGTTTCTCAAATTTATCCGTTGAAGTCACAACAAGTTGCCTCTGTGTTTTATAGGCATCCAGATAGGGAATTATTTTAGGCTTACCCCGGGTTTTATCCATCATTTGTACCAGTGCAGTAAAACACGTCTCAACGTTGACATTGAATCTTGCTGATGTTTCTACTACCAGAAGGTTCTTCTTATTTGAAGCAAATGCCTGAACCTCTCGTAAATAGTGTTCCACACATTCATCACATTTAGTTGCTGCTATTATTATAGGCTTTTTAGATTTTGAAAGCTGAACATAGAGGTTATTCACAAATTTAAGTTGGTCATCAAACTTCCTATTGCATCCTTGACTTACATCAATGCATAATAAAAATCCATCAATGTTTAGCTTCCCTTCAGGCATTTGCTTTTGCTCAAAGTCTTGCTCCAATCCAAGCTGATCTGTGCAAATATACATAAGTTTTTCTGCTGACTGCAATTTGGTTGCAGCTGCACGCTTTATATATGGTTGTAAGTTCGTACTCCGATGAGGCAGAAAAGTCTGATCATCAATGAACTCAGTCTGTTCAATAACATGAATCTTGCAATCTATTCCATCCTCTCCACATTGTGTTACGTCACCCCAGTACAAAAAGTGATCATTATTAACAACTCGTCCACCAAAGTCAATTGTGCTAAGCACAGAGGTATGTTCGGGGTAATATTCATCTGCTTTTGAACGCACAAATCTATTGCACAAACACGATTTCCCAACTCCACAGTTCCCCTTATCCTTTTCAGTCCCCGAAAGTCCAATCACACTAATAGCATAGGAAGGGGGACGAGGCTCTTTGTTCTTTGCCATCATAGTGTTCTTCTCATCCTTCTGTAGTTACCAACACAACCAGCTGTAGTGTTCATTCTTAAAAGTGCTTCTACACACTAAAAATTTATCTCCAATTTTTTAAATGTATTTTCAGTTCTTCTTGGATTCTCATGCTTGCAATAAACTTATATGTTCAGATCAAATGGTGCATATTTCTGAAAGGGAAAGAAGAAACACTCTGTTAATTACAGTTACCTATAGGTCTACTTTCAATGTTTCAATAAATTCAAACACACACACCTGATGCTTTTAACCAAGTTAGATATATAAAAATGGGTATGTAGCTCACATGTCCACACTTAAATGCACCTTACATGCATTTAGTGCTCTTATTTTAAGCACATTTACATGAAGAACATGTTCCATCAACATCAATGGCACTTGCTTCCAGTTAAGATACCTGATCAAACAAAGGCAATCCAAGGAAACATACATGCAATTATATGTGGTCCAGTGTACTGGGGTCCAAGTAGGATTCTGCTGCTCAGAAAGAGCAGTCAATACTCATCAGTGCACTTATAATGCTTATACAATAATAACATGAACCCTATCCTCCAATAATTAGATAACCAATGTAAAGCTAACCATCCACTATGAACTTGTCTGGGAAGATAGTCACATAAAGCAGAATGAATGCAGACAGTTTCAACACACAAAGCTCTTTCTACTGCAATATTGCACTGATTTCAACTGAACTTATTTCTAATTAACGGCATTTAGAAACGGAACCTAAAATATGTTTAAAACACATATGTTTCAGCATGGGTGATTTTTCTCTCCTTTCCAAACAATGAGGTTTCAAAAGGCAGAAAGTTAGCAAAATAAAATTATTATTTTAAAAAACACACACTTCAAACAGAAACCTGGGGAATATATGAATAATTACAAACATTTAATAAATCTAACTTCCAAGTGTTACCAAATAAACAGTATGATGACCAATGACATCATTTGATCAAAGTATAAACCTCCACAGGAAGTGTGTGAGGGGAATGGAGCTGCAGTGATAACCTCCTAGCAGTGGTGCTACATTAACTGGAACAGGGCAGGAAAACGTGGACACAAGATTGGGGGAACTCTGGGTGGAGATGGTGATACCATTAACCTTGTTAACACCTCAGCCCACCTGCTGCCATTCTACTCCCATCCCCATGTGCCTCTGCAAGACCTCACATAACTGACTCCATAAATAACAGATTATTAAAAGAGTCTGATGTTTATGGAATGAAGATGCTAATATTGATAATGATATCCAATACCTCAGTGTGTATATTCATCTAAGTGGTAACTGTTTCCACATACTGGCACAATCCACAACGTGTGTTTACACAGGGGCCGGCCCCTTGTCAACAATGACATTTGAGAAGCTCTACTGTTCATTGAATTGCTTCTCCAAACTATATTTAAGGTAATAATCAGATTGTCAGTCCTTTCCCCCATAAATTCAGAAGATATTACAATTTTCTGTAAATAGTTCTCAAGAAATGTTTTCTCTTTCCTGCTCCTCTACCCTTAAAAAGAAAAGTTAACTAATATACAATGTAGAGAATAATTAATATATAGGATGATTATATGAATTAACAATAAATATTTTCCATATCACAGGGACACGGGTGGCACTGTGGGTTAAACCACAGAGCCTAGGATTTGCCGATCAGAAGGTCGGCGGTTCGAATCCCCACAACGGGGTGAGCTCCCGTTGCTCGGTCCCTGCTCCTGCCAACCTAGCAGTTCGAAAACATGTCAAAGTGCAAGTAGATAAATAGGGACCCCTCTGGCGGGAAGGTAAACGGCGTTTCCGTGTGCTGCTCTGGTTCACCAGAAGTGGCTGAGTCATGCTGGCCACATGACCCGGAAGCTGTCTGAGGACAAACGCTAGCTCCCTCGGCCTATAGAGTGAGATGAGCGCGCAACCCCAGAGTCTGTCACGACTGGACCTAATGGTCAGGGATCCCTTTACCTTTACCTTTCCATATCACTGAAAACAATTACAAGGAAGTATTTATAATAGCACAGAGCAGCAATTTTTAAAACTATTGTACTGTAGACCACTGTCCTAGTTTGCTTGCTCTTACTAATCACAGAACCTATGTAATGGCACTTGACAACTATTCCAAGCTTCTTCCTAATTAAAATTCAGGCTCCTCTGCATTCTGATGCAGCTGTACTGCACTCTAAATGCAAAAGAATGAACACAAAGGGGACAAGAAAAGGGGTGAAATTATTCTAAGCAGAGGATAGGTACTGTTAGTGACAGAGAAAGGGACAAATCTGAGAAGTTTTAGCATTCAAAACATTACTCAATGTAGATTCCTATAATACAGCCATAGCATTGAAGGTTGAATGAGAGACTGAAGGACAGTGACTGCTCCCCAAGGCAGCTGCAAAGAGAGCCACTATTCAACTTTTACTAACCCTGCTGAGGGCCAACTAGCTCATTCTTTTATTGATCATTCATGAATCAATTATGGAAACCCATACCCAAATAATCTGTTCTATCTGCTGATTTTATTATAATGCACCAGAGATAAGAGAATGAATGAACAACCAAGCACTGCTTAATATATCAGTGGGTCCAATGGACCCCAGTTCCCATGAGCAAGATTCCATTCACACGGCACTCCAACTGGAGTGAGGAATGGGAGGTACACCTTGCATATTCCTCTTTCCCCCTAGAGTCCTCTGTATCTCCTGAAAATCTTCTCCGGAAGGTTCGGAGACACTCCAGAAAAGTGTGAGGAGTGGTGCCAATATGTCGGGGGGGGGGCTACTGGTCCCTTCCATTTGCAAAGGGCAACCCTAAATCCAACCCTCTATGCTTAGCAGCTTTGAGCTACTTAGAAGTAGGAAAGCAGGACAGAAATGTTGAAAATAGAATCTTCATGTGTGACTTTTAAATTTTTTTAAAAATGCTGAGTATCCACATACGATAGGATCCAGAAAAGTACACGCAGAGCTCTTCCAATCCTTTCCCTGTTGTAGACTCCCATGTTTCACAGCTATCTGAATTTAAGAATCAGTGGACCTTCTGGACAGAACATGGGATGCTGCAGTGGAAGGAAGGGAATCAGCAGAATTCAAGAGTCCCCCTGCACAAGTAGAAATACTTTTCTGATCACACATGGTACCTCAGCATCCAACCCAAGGAGTTGTTGTTTTTTAAGTTTAATTTAGTACATGTGTTAATTACTTATAGTGGACATAAGCAAAGATAAGTTGTAAGATTGAAACACCAAATTGGGGTTTTAATTTGGTAACCTGACTCCAATAATATACGGTACCTATGCATATATGCCATAAACAAAAACTTAGAGCAAGTCTCTAATTGACTGAGAGCATACACCCATCAAAACCAATGTCCTAAATTGTAAATATTTTGCCTGCAATACAATAAAGCTAGAGTCAAGAATTCAATATGTATCTCAAGTTTTCTTTAATTTCACCACAGCAATTCCCACTGCCAAGGCAGGAAAATATTGCTCAGTTTAAAAACCATCTTGCCTCAGTGGCTGCATAAACCACTGCACAGAAAACATACACTAATGAGTACTCAGTGCTCATCTGCACAAACATGTAACTTCTTTTGATTGGGGCCTTTATGTGACCCACATTTTGGTTCATTCTCTCCTCTCCTAAAATATACTGAGTCACTGGCATAATAATAGTTTGCAATCAAGACTATCCTTTGTATTAATGATATACATGGTTAATTTTAATCTAGTGCCTCAGCAGTTGTCTACTGGGGTACTCAAAGGCTTTTTTTTCTTCTGAAACAAATATTTGGAGAACAGTTACTGTTCTGCTTGAATCTACATTTGAAATCATTTTTTCCTAGAGAAACTTGCTTGATATTGTGTTTTCATGGTTCAGAGACTAATTGCCATATTTGTAGTGAGGAAGGACAGATGTAGTTTCCTGCGTGACAGATGGCCTGGTGACCACGGAGGACTGTTTTGTCTTCCTCTGTAGAATGGAGTGTTTTTACTGAAACATATTCCTCAGCCTCCAGCAAGGCATAATTTACTCATTCCTGCTCTCCTGTTGTAGCACACAATCTGGATTATGTTGGTTAATCTGCTCAGAATATCTGAAAGCATTCCAGTCTGGCACAGTTGTGATACGCAGTTTTCTTCTTAACCCTCTGACCTTGAAAGCTTAAGGGATGCTCCATATATACCACCCCAAACTTGGTAACATAAAAAAAAGCAAATATCCTTTAACTATCACACATGATTTGCTCCTTTAGCAAGCATCCTCTTTGGCCAGTCTAGTGTGACGCAGCTGCTACTCCCTTTCAATTCTCAATTTGTTTGGGCCTTGCCCTCTATACACATGTTGTGGGGAGAGCCCAGAGGCACTGGGCATAAAGAAGAGGCAGTAGATGTATCTGCCTCAGATCCAGTACTGTAAAGAAGCAAGCTGGGACACACAACCATCACACATTTCCTTATTCTTAATCAGAAGAACTTACACTCAAGTAGTCAGTGGCAGCTGTCTCACATACAGTGTTCTATTTACAGAACAGGGTACAACTAAAGCTGCAACTCATGTCCTTATTTTTTATATCTCAAGGACAAGGCCCAGAAGAACTGAGAATAAGGAAATGAGTGCCAGCTGAATCTGCCTCACAATTACTACTGGGCTCCTGAGGGAGTACCAGGTAGTTAGAATGGCTGCCCTTGCTACTTGCCAACACCAGTCCCCTGTGCTGTTTGCCAATGCTATTGGTCACCCATCAGGGCCTAACCAAGATCCAGGGGAGACTTTCTTGGAAGAAGAAACTCCATGGAGAAATCCAGCACAGCTAAGGACTAGGACAGGCATAGGCAAACTCGGCCTTCTAGATGTTTTGGGACTACATCTCCCATCATCCCTAGCTAACAGGATCAGGGGTCAGGGATGATGGGAGTTGTAGTCCCAAAACATCTGGAGGGCCGAGTTTGCCTATGCCTGGACTAGGATGAGCCCCACAGTCATAAGAGAGCCCAAAATTTCAAGTACTATGGACATCTCTCTTGGGCCTCTGGCAACCCCTCCAATCACATCCAAATCCTGCCTTTGATTCTCCACCACAAGCTGAACAGCAAAGTCAGCAGTGGACCCAATGCAAAGTCCAGAGTAAGAGTGTACATTTGACTGCCAGGAGGAGGGTCAAAGAAGATTTACCTGAGAGCAATAATCTAGCAGAAGTCTGTGAAAACGGACTGGTAATGAGGATGTAAAATATAATGAGGAAATGAGAATCAGTGTAGAGTAGTGGTCAGAATGCTAGACTAGGACCTGGAAGATCAGGGTTCAAATCCTCACTCAACCATGAAGCCCACTGGGTGACTTTGGGCCAGCTGCTGTTTCTCAGCCTAACCTACCTCAGAGGGTTGTTGGGAGGATAAAATGGAAAGGAGGGAAAGTGTCATATCAGTGCCACATAAGCTCTTTGGAGAAAAGATGGTATATACATGTATGTATGTATGTATGTATGTATGTATGTATGTATGTATAAATAACTATAATTATCTCCATCTCTCCTACATTCTTCCTAGTATGATAAGTCCTGAGCAAGCTCCATCTCCCCCTCTTGTTCTACTCCAGCACTAGGTGCTGGTCACAGACATCACATCATTGGTACCCATCTACCCCAATAAGTCTTTATAGTAAGGGGAATGTTCTAGGGAAACTACTAGGGAACCTTGCCCAAGACACTATCAAACCAGGTGCTGTCTATCAACCATAAAAATGGGGCTGGTGAAGGAGTGAGTTTCATTTCCTAGCCTACTGAGTTTCTAACCTTCAAAATGTTTTTCTAGCCTGTTTTTTACTCATAAGAAGGATTTGGCAAAGGAGGGATGAAGCACTTGGTCCATCCTTTGTCAGCTTCTCTTATGAGTAAAAAGCAGGCATGTAAAATCTTTTGTAGACTAGTAATAAGGCTGAAATACGCAAGAAAACACAAGTTTAAGGATGGGGTGGTAGTGGCATATCACCCAGCAAAGAATAGTCGGATATCTTGGTTTGACTAAGTACAGCTAAAATAAACTGTAATTTCATACATAACAGGAAACTTTAGATGAAATCAATTCTGAATGAAAGCCGATTTTTTTGCTCTTTTCTCTTATGCCTAGAGAGGGAGAAGGAATGTGACTCTAAGACTCACCATGGCTCATTTGTGATAATTTAAACCATGATGTAGATGCTTGGCTGGTTTAGATTTCAATTTATTTTATAACATTTTGGGGGGGTTTTGCTGCAGCAAAAAATCTCAAACAATGTGGCTTTCACCAGTGCAGACAATGAGACTACTTGTGACCACTAGAGGGCACTTTCGCAAAAAACAAAAAAACACCACAGCATGTCCTTCAGGAGGCACTATTACAGCATGTAAAGGCAGCTTTGGGGACAAGAAAGACAGGCATATAATCAACATGTCAAGCAGCACACTGGTACCTGAAAGTGTGTTGGAGACTATTCTCTTGTGAGATATAGGTACAGAAATAGAAAGAGGTCATGAAGGATGGCATATTCCAGCATGAGTAATCAGTAGAATGATGTTTGAAAAAAGCAGATATAGACGAGGCAAAAAGAGAGTAAAGTCGGTATTAAAGCTCCAAGACTGGGCATCTTGAGTGAGGAATACGCAACAGGGATACAGAACAAAAAGTCTGTAGTCTAAACCATAAACTAATCACTTTTAAAATAGGTAACAATTCTGCTTTTTCTGAATGAAAAGCAGTCATCATTTGAATCAGGGCCCATCACTGTTTCCTACCAACTGTTATCCCTGCTCCTGACTGATATTTGCCACCAAAGGTTCTATTTACTCTCAACAGCACAGAAACCAACTGGAAGTGATATTCAAGCACTTCTCTTATGTTCCCAAAACAGCAGGTAGCAGTTATTTTGGATAAAATGCAATTTTTGAATACTTTTTAACAACCCACAACCCCAAGTACATTGCAATAATCTTCTTTCTAGCATGGTTGACACAGGGCCACTTAAATACTGGCTCCTCGCTGCTGCTTTGCTCCTTCCCTTTTGCAGCTGGCGAAACAAACCAAGAAAGTTGGCTTGCAATAAACATTAGCAAGACATCGGTGACAATGGCAAATCAGCTATGCATCCAATAAGAGAACTCGATCTAGGAGTACTCCTAAATATTTAACTGATTTTTAAAAGCAAGTGTTTATCTAATCAAAAAAGGACATCAACTACAGAGTCAACAGACCTCCCCATCATCAATATATTCAACTTCTCTGGACTGAGTTTCAGTTTATTCACCCAAATCCAGTTCAACAATGACCTCAGACATCAGATTAGAACAACAATTACTTCATCTGGACTAGATGAAAAGGTGTTATCAAAATACCAGTTATTAATGTCACTAGCTTTTAAACCCATATGAGTGTATCCAATGTTATGCGAGCAGAAGGGCAAGGTCATGAAACTGACCTTTCCCCACCTCTTCTTCTCCCTGTAACCCCCTGATCTGCCTCATCTGTAAATTTGGGAAGGGGCTACCAAACATTGTGGGCTGTTTTATAGGATTGCAGTGCCTGGCGTGCTCTGGTCCATGGGGTCACGAAGAGTCGGACACGACTAAACAACAACAAGTGGGAGGCAGAATCATCCGATACCTGAAACCTAGTGCAAGTGGTGCAAGATCCATCCACATGATTTAGGGCAGGATTGTCCCTCACCATATCATATCCCAAGAGGGGTTGAGTTTGCAGCTCTGCATCTATACACTTAAAAGTTCCTCTGGTAGCCCTCGTTTTAACCATACATTTTGGAGAAACAGTTTATGGGCGAAAGGTTTGATTATCAATTGTTTCATCAACATTTTGTTGCCCGTGCTGTTGTATTTGGATCAACCTGGACTGTAACTTAGCTAGTTTGGTGAGAATGTCACTTTGCTCATTAACAGGAGATGCTACGCTAGAATTTGTCGTCTTGGTTGCCAATGGAGTTTTACAGATGCTACTTGTTAAATTCCCAACTCCTGACATTCAAGGTCTCTAAAATAAGTCTCAGTTGTTAGTAATGTGTATTAAGCATATAGGATGAGCATATGAGCACAATCATAGTTAGCAAGGAAGCAGCATCCACTGAGAACAGGTCAAAGGCTTTCCAAAGGCCAGTTTCCTTAGGAGCCTTTATTGATTGAATCCTTCTGAAAAAAAGTTACTGAGTCCTCCCTCCAAGGTGACCTGCAGAAATCTAAAGAAATTAATTGTCATAGATAATTCAGTCACTAATTAAAAATTCCCCCCTTTCCTTATGATATACTGCAAGTTGATGAGAGTTGCAACAATTATCTGAATATGATAGCTGATGCAAAAATTGTTTTCTAACCAAACTCTAGCCATATTTTAAACTGACCATATAAAACTTAGGGCAACATCACCTTCACAAGAAAAAAAGTGTGATATATGAATACTAATTGCCCAGTTCCTCGGGGGAGGTCAGAGCCCCGAGAACTGCATGCAAGGGGAGGAGAGTAGGATCCTTCCATCTGGAAAGCTGTGGTGTTGCTTGCATAGGCAGAAAGGCTGGAAGAGTGTGACACTGAATTCCACCCATAAATGTAAATTCATGCAAAGACCACCATGAGCAAGTGAAAAACTTGTACATTAAAGCTGCACTCACACAATCAAAGCCATGCTACCTGCCCCTTTGCTGCAGCTTTTCTCTTCACACAAGCTGCAAAGCAGACTAGGAGGCCATAGTTAACCAGAGCTTCCTGTTACATGAGTAGCAGGAATTATGGTTAATGGCTTCTAAAGAAGATTTGCAAGCCAACTTTCTTGGTTTGTTTCGCCAGCTGCACAAGGGAAGGAGCAAAGCAGCAGCAAGGAGCCAGTATTAAAGTGGCCCTGTGGCAACCATGCTAGAAAGAAGCCAAGAATATAAATTGTTGAAATGAACACATACTTCACTAACCATCTTCCTCCTATGCATTACTTACTGAGTAAAATAGGGAATAATTACTTAGAATTTATCAAACAGAGTGACATTAATTGTTCACCAACACTGATTTTTTTTAAAAAAAAACCTTAGATGCCACTAAATAATTCCTAGGTATAAGTTAGCAACCAGGTACAAGGACTCAGATATACAGCTATTGCAAATATTATGCTTAATGAAGCCTAAGCAATTGGGAGGAAACTGCAGAACTGCATGCTGTTTCACTTATCCTACTCTTCTGAAGAACAATTTTTCCCTACCAAGCTTAACCACAGTTAATCATTATATCAGCAGCAATGTTAGCTGTGAAGAAGACTAACCAGATTCCTTCTTAACCCAAGATGTAGATCTACATACTAAGACATTACTGTATGTTTTATTCAAGCAGACCACAAATACTGACCGATCCATGTTAACTTTTTCAGGCATTAACATGATTGATAGGAGAGTTCTAGCGTCAAAAAATGCAGTTTGGGAAACAGGCATTTTGCATTTATAAATACGCTGATTATTTTTGCTTTGTATTAAATAAAGTTTTATTGGCTTAACAGGGAGAATATGAATGGCTAGACCCAGATTAAATTGGGTCATGGTTTAGTCTCACAGAAATCAATGGTGTTTAAGTTTGTTATAACTAACTTGTCCCATTGATTTTAATAAAACTAAAACGTGACTAACTTCCTCTGAATCAAGCACTACAATATTTAACCGGATAGCTTAATCAGAAGCTACTCTTTTATTCTAAGATGAATGACCCATATTTGAGCTGCTGGGTATTTCAAACATTCAGTTTTCAAATGAAACAACAGCCACGTTCAGGCATGCAAACTCTGTATCAATAGACAAGGGCACACATGCAAGTCCCATCCCTAACAAACCCAACTGCATCAACTCTTAATGCTTAATTCTCTGCAGAGAAGCTGAATGAATTCTTTGCAACAGTCCTCACAGCAGAAGATGGAGGACAGATCTCTGTGCCTCAACTAACTTTTTATAGGAATGGAATCCGAAGAACTGAGGCCAAGGGTGGTGACAATATACATGTTCCTGGCCTTAATGTTAAATTACAAACTTACAAATCACCATGTCTGAATGGCATTCACCTTAAAGAACTCAAATGTGAAATTGCTGATCTTCTAACAAAAATATGTAACTTGTCCCCTATATCAGCCTCCACACCAGAGGACTGAAGAGTGTATAATTTAACTCTTTTTTTAAAAGAGGATGCAGGAAATTACAATCCAGGTATCTTAACATCTGTTCCAAGAAACAAATATGTAAAGCATAATTATAGAGTTACCAGGCATATCAAAGAACAAGTCATGCTAAAGCAGAACTAGCATGGCTTCTGCAAGGAAAAGCTCTGCATCATTTTTAGAGTTCTATAGATAGGAGTGAGCCCATTGATACTGTATACTGTACTTAAGACTTTCAAAAAGCTTTTGATAAAGCACCTCACCAAAGACTCCTAAGTAATAGACTTAATAAAGGTGTTTAAAATTATGCATGATTCTAATACTAGAACCTGGGGCCATCCTATGAAGGTGAAAGTTGAAACATTCGAGACAGAACTAAGAAAATACTTCTTCAAAGAAGCACTATGGATTCACTCCAATGAGATTAAGTGATGGCCACCAATTTTGGCAGTTTTAAAATATTAGACCAATTCATGGAGAATAGAGCTATCAATGATGACCATGGTCTACCTCCATGGTCAGAAGCAGTGTTCCTTTGAATACTAATTCCTGAAAACTGAAAAATAGGGAGAGTGCTCTCTTGCCTGCAGACTTCCCATAGGCGTCTGGTTGGCCACTATCAGAACAGTATGCTGGACTAGATGTGTCTTTGGTCTGATCCAACAGGGCTCTGTCTTAATCAAAATCTCCCTACATCAAAATATAGTTGTCAGGATTCCATTGAAAGGAAGAATGCAACTTTTAAGTTGTGGATATAGCCATAAAATCATCTAGGGCTTTTACTACTGATTCCCAGTTGCCTGTTTGAGTAGTTTGGGATTACAGTCTCCCCACCACCCCTGATTGCAAAAACAAAAAAACCCTTGATGGAAGCTGGGTTCTTGGCTTCGCTGCATGCTGGGTCATGTAGTTTCGTTCCTCCTGTTTGCACAGCAATGAAGCATCCCCCCAGTGTTACATTGTGAATCCTTGCTCGTGACACCTATGGACAACACCATACCCCCACCAGCAATACGGCTGAGTGGCATTATGTGTTTATTTAGTTTGTGCAAATTCAACTCCACAGCAGAACATCTGTCGTTCCTGCAAGAGTGGCAAGGAACCCTTTTGTTTTCCTTATTCCTCCGCCCCTCTGCTAGGATCCCATCCACCCATCCAAAGGTCCATTCCAACCCTTTTCTTCTCATCTCTAGGACCTGCCAGCCTTCATCTCCCTCCCCCCGCTCCACTGCCTCTTCTTCCTTGTTGTTTTTTATCATTTCCTGGATTCTTCCCCTTGAGGAAAGCTCTTTCCCCCAGCCAGAGAGGAGCTCTCTAGGCTCATACATGGAGGAGTGGGGTGGGGGGAGGCAGCAGAGAGACTAATGAATGATATGACCCAGTGGGAACCCAGGCCACCCATTGGCACTTCCACATCTTTGCCAACAAGTGGTGATGCCTCACAGCCAGAACAGGGAAAGGGGGGGGGAGTTAGTCACACACATAAATGACTTTATGTGTGGTTTAAGGAAATGCTGGCTATACCTGATGTAAGATTTGACTGTAACATATTCCATTTCCTTAGTAATCAGCTGTGGCTGCCTTCCACTGTGCAAGCCCCCATCCCATCCCACCCCTAGAACTTGTGCTGGTTAAGAAGATGACAGGGTGACAGAGCCAAACAGGCCAACTACACAGCATACTGTGTCTGGGTCAAGAGCTGTAGAGCAGGGGACTTTTCTTGCCACCCTTCTCTATTTCTATTTGGTGTCCTCCTATCACAGAGAGTTGGTAGGGGAATAAGAAGCAGGGAGAAGAAAGGTGCTGCAGGATGCTGACTCCCACCAAGATTGTAGCGTATTTCTGATATGAGGAGCCCAAGGCTTATAGGTGTGAAGGGCCTAAATCAGAGATGGGGAACCTGTCACCCTCCAGACATTGCTTTGATCAGTCCTGACCTTTGGTCATGTTGGCTGGGGCTGATCGGAGTCCTGCACATCTGAAAGGTGACAGGTTCCTAACCCCTGGCCTACACATTGAACATAATTGCCATCAAGCATAATAAAATGTCTATCATTAACAAATGCATTCATGGGCCTTTGACCTAATCAAGTAGGGCTCTTCGTATTTTCTTCCGTGTGTGGAGGTCTGTGGGCTTTTATTCACATTTGTTTAAATGCAAGAAGAATATCTCACACTATGAGGGAGCCTGGTAAAGCAGGATCCTTATTCATGCAAGGCATTTAAGCAAGCCTAAAAAGAAATCCTCACATATCTTGCCCATTTAACATGGAGGAAGATAGAAACAGAGCACCAAGGGCTGCTGGAACACTGGGAGCAGGGTTTGCATGCCCTTGCTCTCTATCTACACATACAGCATTCACCTGTTGAGGCAAATGTCTGAACACACCTAGTGTACAGACACAGTTTTTGACAGCAAGTACATGCAGAACAGAGTCAGAGTTAACTGAGCCCAGCTTCGGCTGGGGAGGGCGGGATATAAATAAAATTTATTATTATTATTATTATTATTAATGATGCAGACCACAGCCAAAGTTCATGAACTGCAGTAACTGCTGCAATTCATGAGCAGTTCATGAGCACATATATGACTAAATATGTTTGTACACAGTAATGTTGGGATCCAAAATGTTGTTCCCAGGTCCATCAGGGCTAACCACTACTGGTAATTTGCTGGCTGCTCATCCATTTTCTGAATGCACTGCACAAGATGAGACAGCCCCTCACTCTTTTCATAACTTTCCCCTGCAATGAAGGTAACTTTAAGGGAGAAATTTTGTGTCTGGCATGAGAACCCAGCCTACCCTACTCCATGTGTTTTTGCACACAGAGAATTTAGGAGGGGGTAGTCTCATCTTTCACTTCTTATCAGGCTTTGGATTTAAAAACAACTAAAAAAAGCAACCCTCTGTTTGAGTTGCTCTTGCTGCTTCCAACCATCCACCTAAGCATAGCAAGAATAATCATATCCTTCTTCACACTAGATATTGATGAAAGTTGGAAGTAGCAAGGAGAAAGCCTAACAACATGCTGGGAAGTAAAATCCTGACAAGTCTACAGTGCAGAATGCCCCCAAAAGACAAAATACTCAAGCTCACACACTGACTTCTGTGACCTCAACAGGTTACAGATTTCATTACTCAGTTTCTAAGCTTCAAAATATTTGTACAGCAGATTCACAGTGGAAAAGACTCAATCCTTTCCCAACTATTGCTTCCATATCTAATGCAGGGAAACCAGGTCACTTAATCATGTGTGAGCCACACATGATTAATAGTGTTGTGCAAATATTATGGGAGTTTTTTTGCTTTTTAAAAGTTTGAATCAACTCTTAAAATAAGGAGTCCATATGTTCAAAGATACTGATAATTAGTATAGTTTCAAATGTTTTGCTTATATCAAGTAAAAAAAATAAAAATCAACAAATGAATTATTTGGATTAAAAGTAGCTTTTCAAAATAAATATTATCAGTTTCAATGACTACATATTGCCAATGTAAAATGTTTGAGCACATTGTCCTATTAAATATTTCATAACACATTGTCAAAGACCTTCCAACAATATAAGTACTCCCTGGAGAAATTTGTTGTGTCATTTGATTTACTGTGGATATATATACATTGTTGTCAAATATACAAAGATCAAAGTAGTTATTTCCTTCTCCTTTCATAAAGTTAGGGTTTAAAATAATTAAGGCAACCAACTAAGTTATAAATATTAAACACCTCATATTACAAACACCAGCTAACTTAAATAATGGGCCAGCTCATTTGATAATATTAAATAAATTTTGGTAAGCCTGACTATTTCAAATCTATCTTCTAATGAAACAGATATTAGAAGTGAACATGAACAGCAAGGTTCCAAGGTGTTTCACAAACCCATCACAAACTTTACTTATACCAGTGTTCCACAAAGTGTACAGACTTCTTATAATAGTATCAGAGAAGCAATGCAACAAATCCTTAGTAAATACACCAGAACAACTATTTAAGAACTTTTTGATGAAGCTTTGTGTGTATGTGTGTGTGTGTACATGTACATTATATATAAAACATGCACATGCTTAGGGAGTGAAATCTTATTACATTCCTTAAGATCATGATCTGTTAAAAAGTCACACTAGACTATTAGCAGACTAAAAATAAAGAACTCATCTAGAAATAACAATACTGAATCTTCAATACAGGTCTTTCGCTAAACTGTTCTGAAGTTAGTGGTTTATGGACTACAGAGTATATTATTACTGATTAAAATAGGCTCAGTGGGTGAAAGATGTGATGAGTTATAAACAGAAAAGAAACAAAAGAATTCAATAAAATTTTACAACCTGGAGATTGAATAAATTCTTGAAACATATTTAAGATGCTGAATGGTTGTATTTGCACTACTCTACTAGAACTCACAGGGACACAGGTGGCGCTGTGGGTTAAACCACAGAGCCTAGGACTTGCTGATCAGAAGGTCGGCGGTTCGAATCCCTGTGACGGGGTGAGCTCCCGTTGCTCGGTCCCAGCTCCTGCCAACCTAGCAGTTCGAAAGCACATCAAAGTGCAAGTAGATAAATAGGAACCGCTCTGGCGGGAAGGTAAACGGTGTTTCCGTGCGCTGCTCTGGTTCGCCAGAAGCGGCTTAGTCATGCTGGCCACATGACCCGGAAGCTGTCTGCGGACAAACGCCGGCTCCCTCGGCCCATAGAGCGAGATGAGCACCGCAACCCCAGAGTCGGTCACGACTGGACCTAATGATCAGGGGTCCCTTTACCTTTACCTTACTAGAACTCACAAAGGAAAATCTTGTACAAAGAAAAATGCTAAAATGGTCTTGCAAGTTGTAAATAGCATTTGCAAACCAATGCACAAATGAAGGCTGAATACCTGGATTAAGCTTTAAATCATACTTATATATGTATGTATATGTAAAAACAACTATTTCCTCTAAAAATGTGAAATCTAATGTTGCCCAGGTAGATCACTAATGCAGCGAGACCTCTTCCTCTCCCCAACAGCCCCACTTTCTTCAATCTGCTCCTCAATTCTGGAAGTGGATTTTGATAGTGAGCAGAGGGCTGCAGGAGGAAGGGGAGGAATAGGTCCTCTTGCACAAGCGGAAGTCCACTCTGCTGGTGAATGAACACGATTAATTATCACTCATAATAACCATTTACTTAGCTCATTACATGCCAAACAGCTAATGATTTTTAACATTAAGTTAAAATTAACTAGTGAAGCTTAGAATTAACTAGTGTTTACTCCAAATTTGGGGCATATGACAGAGTAGCATTTTAAGAGTTGAAGGCTACAAACCTACACATACTTGCCTGAAAGTAAGTCCCATTGAATTTAGTGTGACTTCTGAGTAAACATTACAGGATTGCATTGCAAGGGCGCAATCCCAAGCATTCTTAAGATTTTTTTTAACTCAATGGGACTTTGTAGAAACCATGCTTAGGCTTGCACTATAAGTGATGTATCATGGCACTAACTTTCACAGGCAATAGTTTTTATAAGGTACTCACAATGAACTTTACCAATTAAAAACTTGTGGACTAAAATCGTTAATATTCTGAAACAAATATATACTACATAAAAGAAAATAAATACATATACTCGATTGTAAAAAAATACATAGTTGTCCATGCCAGAGAGATTCTATTATGATCTCTCCATTCATTTTTAAATGGTGATCACAAATATGAATTCCATAATTCCTTTCAATGAAAACTGTCTAAACAGGCAGCTAAAATGAATGTGCAATTGAGCCACAAATGTTTGGATCAATTGTACTGCCTTTTTATTGTGCAGTGTAGACTTAAGAAATCTCTGCCAATTGCAGTATCTAAGCAAGAGGGAAAATACACTAATTATCTCCAAAAGCCTAAACTTAACATGCACACCCACCCACTGGCCTATTTTAGTCTGGATTTAAAACATTCCCCACCTACTTTTCGGGCAAATCTGCGGCACTGGAGTTGCTGAAAACCCTCATGCACAAAAGGACATATGGGAAGGTTTCCACACTTTCCCCTTCTCTTCACCCTCCCACTGAAGTTATTGTGCATCTTTCCCACGTCAAACTGTCACTCCCAGACTCCCATCTAGAGCTTTTCCTTGACAAGAGGAAATCCGGGGTGGGGGGTGGGGGTGTTTTTTGTTTTTTACAGAGGCAAGAAAGAACACGAAAGAACTGCAACCAGCAACACACTCAGCCCCCGCCTCCTACCGCCGTTTCCAAAAGTCCTCCTATCCACCCTATGGAGTTGGGAAGGGTTGGAGGGGGAAGAGGAGCAGGCCACTCGCGCCTGAGAGGAAAGTTTGCTATGGCGAGATGGGGGGGGGGGGAGAGGAAGAGGAAGAAAGAGAGAGACGACCAGAAAGAAGAGAAACGGGGGGTGGGGTGCTGGAGAGAAAGGCAAGAACGGAAGACCTACGGTTATTCTTATTTTTTAAAAAGCAGAAATAATGGAAAGGGGGGGTCAGACAGAGAAAGAAAGGAGGAGGTAGGTTGCCCCTTTCCTTGCCGCCTCATCTCCTCCTCCTCCCTCGCTGGGGGGGCCGTGACCAGCTGGCAGCCGCCACCGCCACCGCCACCAGAGCCTGGTAGAGCAGGCTCCGACCCTCCCCGCCGGCTCAGGCCTTCATCACCTGTCTGGGACTAAAGCAAGCAAGCAAGCAAGCAGGGGAGGCGTCCGACCATTCCCCCTCCCCCTCCTCCTCCGCGGGGTGTGTAGGTATGGAGCAGACTCGGACGAGGCAGGAAGGAAGGAAGCGAGGAAGGAGAAAAGAAAAGGCAGCTCCGGTCTTCCCAGTTCTCTCACTCACTCACTCAGCAGTTCCTGCTGCTGCTGCTGGCGGCGGCCCCATCCCTCCTCGGAACTGGCGGCAGCCTCCACCTCTCCGGCGGCTGCAGCAGCAGCAGCAGCAGCAACCGCCCCGACTCCCGAGCCCCAGCGCTGCTGCTGGCGGCGACGGCGGCGGTGCGGCAGCTGATGGGGCTGGGTGTAGTTGTGTGTGGGGAGGGGGGGTGGGAGTTGGGAAGGAGGAGCGGTTTCTTCCTCCTCACCTCAGTCTCCGGCTCTCCCGCGGCACCATTCCCGGGACTCTCGCTCAGCGCCGGCGGCTCGTCGTCGTCGTCGTCCCTTTCCCGGACCCGCAGCTCCCTCAGAAGAACTCCCGGCGGCCTGGCCCCATCTCTCCTCCTCCTCTTTCCTCCTCCTCCCTCCCTCCCTCCCCGGTGATCTGGGCTTAGTAATGGCGGCGGCCGAGCCTCCCCGGCACTGGCTTCGCCGACGGAGCCGCTCGCCCGCCCGCCCGCTCCCTCGCGCTTACGCTCCGCCGCCGCCGCCCCCCCTCCTTCCCTCGCTCCCTTGTTTCCCCCGCCCCCACCTCTAACTTTACCTCAGCAGCTTTTCCCTGCCTTTCCCTCCCTCCCCCCTCCTCCCAGTTCTCGCCCCGCTGCCGCGGCTCAGCGCGCGCGCCCCCGAGGCCTTACCCGGGCTTTTGCGCGTGCGCGGCAGAAGGACCTTGTGTAGAGAGAGACGTTTCCGTTCCTTCCACGGGGCGGACGTCGCGAGGCTCCTCCGGTGAAGCCCTGCCCACGCGCCGCCGCCGTCGCCGCCGCCATGCGCGCGACACAGCAGCCTCTCGGGCGCGAGCCTGGCCGGGTTGTATGTGTGTGTGTTTTCCTTCTTCCCTTTCCCTTCTGCTGGCCGAAAGCGCCGTCAGGAGGAGGAGGAAGGGAGAAAGGAGGCGGTCCATAGTCCCCGCCTCAGCCCCTGGGATTTTTAAAGGCGTGTGTGGAAGTGAAGAAGGAACATTTTGGGACATGCACACGCACCCCGGCGCGGTTTCTGCCCGTAGTCGTGGTCTTTGGAAAACCTGTGGTGGCATCCTCGGCTCTTTTTAAGGGAAGGAGTGGGCGAGCGCATCGCCTGCGAAATGTGCCCGCGACTGAAGAGAGAAAAATCCAAGTGGGCAGTTAACTAAAACTCCATACTTGAAACTCCAGTTGCTCCGAATTAATACCTTTTTTATTATTATTAATCTAGCCATCCACCCAAGGGTTCAGGACAGCAACTGCAACGAGAGAAGTGACTTAAACAAGGCTAGCCGGTAAACTGTAACCAAAATGGAAAGGGGAGTTGAACATTCCCATCTGAGCTGAGCTCGAGAAAGGTTAGCAACAAGTGTATGAGGACTTTGGGCAAAGTGCCCTCTGGCAGCTCCCCTCCTTTATGGAGGGGGTGGCACATTAACCTGGCAGGAAGAGGAGGTGGAGTCAGCCATGGGCATAGCCAGGATTGGGGGGGGGGGCATAACCTCAGCTTTATATTTTTAATGATTTTGTTATTTGGGGGCAGCTGCCCCCCCTAGACTACGCCCATAGAGTCAGCATGTGCCATGTGGTACCAGGTGGCCAGGATGTGTGCATTCTTAAGCAGTTCTGTTCTGAAACTGAAACTGCGTGCCCCAAGACTGTACAGTATGTGTGATTTAACTTGCAAGGAGAGCAACAGGGAAAGCCCCCTGTGTTGCCCTGTAGGCATTTGCCACCCACAAACTTCCAATTAATTCTGGAGTCCAATGCCATGTCTAATACAAGGAACACCTACTTGGCCACTAATCTCCCACTGAGAGTATATGGTTCCTAGGCAGATAACAATTTATTTGTAAATTTTCTTGCACATTAAATTCTTGGATTTCTCCGCTGATTTCTATGCATGGCTTTCACTTCCTTTCTTGTGGCCATTAAAAAAAAAAAAAAACTTCTGTCTGTGAACCACAGTAACCTATCCAAACGATGAGAGAGTTCTTTCTTCCCATTTTATATTTGTGTTTCTTCCTCTTTCATTTTCTTGACATGCTATTCCATTCCCACCCACCACCCACAGTTACTCTACATTTCATGCTCACTGAGCATGCATGCTCAGCCGGGGGGGGGGGTTCTACCTTAGGGTTTTCCTGCTTATGTTTTTTGTACTTCTGCAAACCTTGTCAAGAGTCTGTCAATCCCCCTTGTGTTGGGATTGTGTTGTTTTGGCTACATAAGCACTGACACTGTCTCCTGAAGATCAGAAATAGAATATTAGGTGGAATAACTGCATTCCATGGAGAGTGTTTCAGCCTAGCCTTCTCCTGACACACTAACTTCTCATGTGCAGATAATATTTAACATGACAGAATGTTCAAATACATTAAATGTACATTTATAAGCAACAGGTCTTCCTGCGTGCCAGAGAGTAGCATGCAAAGTTCTCCTTCAACTAGATGGTTGGTGTTGTCAGCTTGTTTCCCAGGGAGAGATGGAAGAAAAATTCTTTAAAAAGTCCCTCCACCACCCAGCATTACTGGAACTACAATATAATAATAAGTGCATTGGATACTAGAGTCCTGTGTATACACATCTTAGTTCTGGATTCAAGGAAGTGGAGTTGATATGTATCAACCATGTATGAACAGAGAAACCAATACAAAACACCTTCACTTGCAGATTTCTTTTGCTAAATCGCTATTAGATTATTGAAATTAAACTGATCAATGGGAAATATGTGTTGTTCCCTTTGCTGCCAGAGGCAAAATAGCACATGGCACCCTGTCCCCTCCACCAGCTGCATACATACCATGCATTGAAAGTACATTTCCCTCCCACAAAGAATCCTGGGAACTGAAGTGTGTTAAGGGTGCTGGGAATTGTAGTTCTGTGAAGGGTAAGTGACAGTACCCAGCCGCATTATTTTGGAACCTAGGGCAAAAAAATACTAGAGGTATGTAAGTGGAGATGTTTCCTGATGTTACTGCCCCCACCACCAGTAAAAATGCAGTAATAACAAATTAACAATTTGCTGACATTTCATGACATGCATAATTGCTGCCTCATTCTGCCTAATGGTAGGACCACCCTGTCTCTGAGAAAGATGTGACAATTCATGGTGAAATGTTTGCAACAGCAGTCATAATTAAAATTAGATTAATGGGTTTATTTAATGTTATGCTTCAAAGATGGTGCAGAATAAATTTGAAATTCCCTATCCATTATTTGCAACACCAATGTTATTCTATTATGCTTCCTTCAGTTGCATGGGCTGTGTCCTTTTACCTGTTTGTTCTACTGCTTTTGATTTATTTACTTTGTATTTTCATTTTAATTGTAAGTTGCTGCAGGAAGAGTGTGGTCTTGAAGGTATGAGATAGAAATAATGTAAACAAATCCAGGGGTGCACCAGTGTTATAGGATAATTATCTCTGGAATTGGTGCTACCTAGTCAGTGCCATCATTGCACATGATGGAGGTGTGGAAGTATAACTAGCTGGGTACAAGCTACTCAAGTGCAATGGGCAAGTTGCCGTGTAGTTGCCGTGTAGGAGACAGGCAAGGCTGGAAGGGAGAGGATGGAGCTATAGAATACTGGTAGCATTTGCCAAAAATTGTTTGCCAAAAATCCAAGTGGCAACTCCAGACACATGGAGCTAACTTCAGGGAATATCTCCACAGTGAAAACAGTGATCACAATCCACAGCCATGCAGACACCACCCCACAACATCAAAGTGTTATGTGCAATGATACTCTTCTCTGCAGTGTGTAGGGAAATCAATGCAATATTGATGGGATTGATCTACAATGTCACCTTGGCATTCTCCCAGCATTATTACGGTGGGCCCCCGGGTTCCTTCACTGCTCTTCCAATCTATGGAGAAAGGCCCCTGAACACCAAGGAGAGAATACAATTTGAATGGCCAACACTGACCATATGAGAGCATATTATAGGATCTTGACTAGATAGGTTGAAAATGCAAAGGTCCAAGAATAATCTTAGTAGTACATATTTTAGATGGACTTCCCAAATGAATAGTATTGGGATCCATGCTTTTTAGCTTGCTTATTCACAATCTAGAGCTAGAGATGACTAGTGATGTAGCCAAGCTTGCTGGTGAAGAACTCCATAAAGTTATCTTAGTAAAGTGGTAAATGCAATTCAATGTAAGCAAGTGTAAAGCGTGCACACTGGGACGGGGGGGAAAAAATTAACATACACTACTTGGATGTGAAGGCTGACCAGGAAAAAGACTGTGGGGTCATAGAGGATAGCTAAATGAAGATGCCAACCCAGTGTGTGGCAGCTTTGAAAAAGTATAACTTTGTGCTAGGGATCATTAGGAAAGGGATTGAAAATAAAACTGCCTATGGTAAGGTAAAGATAAAAGACCCCAGATGGTTAAGTCCAGTCAAAGGTGACTGGTGTGCAGTGCTCATCTCGCTTCTCAGGCCGAGGGATCTGGCACTTGGCCACAGACAGCTTTCTGGGTCATGTGGCCAGCATGACTCAACCACCTCTGGCACAATGGGACACTGTGACAAGTGCTAGAGCACACAAAACACTGTTTACCTTCCTGCCGCAACAGTACCTATTTATCTACTCGACTGGTGTGCTTTCGAACTGCCAGGTTGGCAGAAACTGGGACAGAGCAATGGGAGATCACACTGTTGTGTGGATTCAAACCTCAGCGGTTTAGACCACAGCACCACCCGTATCCCCATAAAACTACCTATATCATAACACCGTAATCTATGGTGCAGCTCCACTTGGAATACCGTATGCAGTTCTGGTCTCACCTCAAAAAATATTGTAGAGTCAGAAAAGGTTCAGAAAAGGGCAAGCTAAATGATCATGAGACAGGAACAATTCAATTATAAGGAAAGGTTGTGGCATTTAGTTTAGAGGGAAAAGTAAGATGATACAGGTGTATAAGATTCTACATGTTGTGGAAAAAGTACATAGGGACCCCTCTCATACTAGGAAAAGGCTACCAATAAAGCTGAATGTTGGCTGATTCAGTACTTCATACAGCTTGAAATTTGTTCCCATAAGATATGATTGCCACCAACTTGGTTTTAAAAGGAAATTAGACAAATTTGTAGAGGATAAGGTTATCCATGATTAGTCTCCATCACCTGTCAGAGGCAGTATGTCTCTGAACAGCAGTAGCTGGCTATCATAAAAGGGGAGCATGGTTACACTCAGGTCCTGCTTGGAATTTTCTGGTTGGTCACTGCAAGAATAGAATACTGGACTAGATAGGCCTTTGATCTGACCCAGCAGAGCTCCTCTTAAAGGATCAGACTGTTAGGTGCTGAATTTTTTGAATAAAGTTATCTTTCTCATATTTTGACCTAACACTGTTGAGGGCATAGGTCAAAAGAATACCTTTCACCATTTATAGCACAGGAAAATATGCAATATACATCTTGCTTCATAACAGTGATTTACAAGAGAAGATCACTGCCATCATTTAATCACTGAATGATTTACTTTTCCAATGTACTGCTTCACAATGATTTTGGCAACTGTGATAACAGAATGATGATCACTCTTTCTCCATCATTAATCTTTCTAGAAGAAGAGTCAATATTTGCTCAGATAAAACCCATGGCTGTAACCTTATTTAGGCATCAGTGGTGTGGAGGCACACTTCAACACAGAAAATGAAAGGATGGAAAGAAAGTGTCTGAAGAAAGCAACTTCAGTTTTATGGAGGTTCAGACAAAATGCTAAATGGTATAAAGAAAAGTTCACCTGTATTGCTGATTCTCAGGCATGGATTATGGTTGCAGCAAAACTGTATGACTGACCTCATGCTGGCATTCCACCACTTATTAGAGGTCTCTGTTATCAAAGCCCAGAATATGAAGTAACAGAACCATTCAATTATTTTACGACTCTGTCTAGACTAGATTCTGCTGCCAGTCAGAGCTATTGATGGAGTTCCTCGATTGTGTGCTACAGTGGTACCTCGGGTTACATACGCTTCAGGTTACATACGCTTCGGGTTACAGACTCCGCTAACCCAGAAATAGTACCTCGGGTTAAGAACTTTGCTTCAGGATGAGAACAGAAATCGCACGATGGCAGCGGGAGGCCCCATTAGCTAAAGTGGTACCTCAGGTTAAGAACAGTTTCAGGTTAAGAACGGACCTCTGGAACGAATTACATACATAACCAGAGGTACCACTGTATTGAGCCTCCACCAGATCTATTGAGCAGAGGATTATTTTCTTTATTTATGTAGTGATATCTATGCACATGGCACTTGACAAAAAACAACAACAGGCTCAACAGATCCCTCCCCCAGTAGGCATACAAATAGAGGAAGGAAAGAAACAGAGGCATGGATAGGTCGGCAGGGGAAGAATTACCTCAGTTACACATACTTTGGCTTAGTTACAATATGGAATTGGGGAATGATCCAAAGGCTTCCCAGAAAAGGTGCTTGTTGAGGAAATAAGAGTGATCAGATGGAGATTTACAGCCCTACTCTCCAGATACAGCTGCATCTAAGCATATGCTAATAGTTCACGGGGTATCCGAAGCATTCTTTCCAACCATTTGGTGAAATCTGCTTCCAAATGCTTCCTCTGCATAAACGCAATCGGACTCACCCAGCCCCACAGAAGTAGCGCTCCATTCCTCATGCTAAGCCCTTGGGAACGTAAAACAACTTCCTGTGGGCAGGCTGCCAAATGTTATGACATATCCAGCCAATACACGAAAGAATTAAATTGAAGAAGTTATTACACATTTGTCATTCAGATTTTGTAAATTTTGCGGGAACTAGAATGGCCCTTTACCATTGTGTAATACCCTCCCGCCCCCTAAGCAGGGCTTGTACAGACAATCCCTTTTCCCAAAACACTACCATAGCTGTAGCTTTGATCTTACAGCAATTGTGTTAAAAGTGTTCAAAGTGATGGAGGGGAAGGAGATAGCCTTGCAATTGGGGGTATATGTGGGGAGAAACAGAAGTAAAAAACAAAAAACCTATGGAAATGGTGGAGCATTGCTGCGGGGCGGGGCGGGGGGGTGAGTGGTAGCCTAGCTTGCAATAGCAGCTTTCTTTCAAAGAACTATATGAAGAAGAAAACCAGTTTAAAATCAAATCTTAAAACTTATATACCAGAGATGCACAGGCATGGCAAGTGCATGTTGTGTTTCTTGTCAGTGATAGCATGGGCACTAGCCAATACCTGCCTGCAGCCATGTACAGATAGCATTTTAACAGCAGCAGAGGCATTGGGTTGAGGAGAGAATTGCATTCAGTCTTAGCAATAGCAATGCCAATTTGCTGTGTGAGGGCTAAGAACAGGAAAACAGAGGCACACCTGTGGGAAGGACTTTTCATTTCGTGTAGCCTCATTACCCTGAAAAAGGAATAGACATGCAAGCTAGACACGGGTGTGGCAGTGACGATGCATTAATTTATCAATCAATTAAACTGGAGACCTGGCAGTAGTGTTAGCATAAGGAGCAACAACCTTGTAATTTGGGAACAGGAAGATCCTTGAGCACAGTAAAGTTGTATGCATGTAAGACATTTGCTCACCCAACATTAGATCACTCATATATCAGCAGAGTCATGCATCTTTACCTAAACCTTGCAAAGGCCTCTTGCGGAGACCTGCAACTATTTGGATGCAAACTCATAAATATGCTAGGTGTGCTATAATTTTTATAGAGAGAATAGTCTCAGAGACATAAAGCTTTGTAAATAAACCTTCCATTTGTTATTGAATCAATCAATGAGACACTATGGGAGCTGCTAGAGGGGAGATTAGATTTATCACATGAACACAAAAGGGGCTTGTGAGAGGCAGATGCCAGCAAAAAGTCTCAGAGACAGAGCATGAAGGAGGAGGCTGACTGCTGCTGCGCCTGTTACCATTCATGCTCCTCCTTCCCTCACTGCTCTCAAGCCATTCTGCTTTGAAATGCATTGATCTGCTTGGGGCAGCACCGAGGGGAGAGGTTGGGGAGGAGATTATTTCTATGATGGCTTTTTGTAAAATAATTGGACGGTGCCAGAACACTTCAGCGCCAGATGCCTCAGGGATATTTGAGAGTATGGAAAATGGGGGGGGAGAGAGAAAGCAGATTCCTGGTTATTTTAAGGCTACAATAGATTTCTCTTTCTAAAAGGGAAAGGTGCGAAACGTCTTGGCAGAAGTGGTGAAAAATATTTTGACACTAGTGAAGATGATTGCAAACAATATGAAGCAGCAACAAGTGTATCTAACATTAGTAAGCACCCGTGGTGACAAAAATTCCTCAATTTGACACACACTTTGTGGATTAAAAATCTGCATAAACTTGAAGGGGGATCTTTAGAATTTATGAGAATTTGTTGGCAGCTGGAAGTTTGCCAGACATAAAAAGAATACACACACACACAAATATGTTAATATAAGTTTGATTTGAGTATTTTCCTGTGGTGGTGGTGGTGGTGGTGGTGTTTTTAATAATAAAAAGTTACGCAATCAGCTATTCAATAGGTTAAGGGTTGCACCTTTTATGTGAGGGGTTTGTTTTGGAGCACTGAGGAAAACAACATGAGGATTTTCTTCGCTGATATTGAGGTGCTCCACTTGCAACAGGACTTTGTGGAATCTGCACCACTGAACTGAGCAGGATCTCTCAGTAAACTGCATGTTTATGGACTAAACAACATCAAAATTCCCTGAATTAGCAAACATACCATTTTCACTTATCTCATTTCAATTGAAATTAAATCAATTTCACCATAATTGGAATGATTTTTCAAGGTTCAAATTTTGCAATTTCACATTTTGGAGCTAAGGAGAAGGCTAAACGTCACGTTAGTTTCCCTATCATATCACAGCAGCATCACAATCCTAGTTATAATCTTCTGCCCAATCAGTAGCAAAGTTAACGGTACAACAAAAGCTATTGAAACCAAAGCTAATGTAGCATCTGGCAAACCTGGTGCCACCAATTAATCACAGCATTGCACACCAACAATACATGTAATTGCCACACACAGAAAGCACTGGCCTCAATGCACGACAACAGCCGAGGAACCTTCTGCTATCATCTAACCAAAAATACACACTGACACAATGCACAACCATGCTGCCAGAAAGGAGACCGAAACACCTTCCTACCTGCACAAACTGCTACAGATCTGAGGCCTGCATTGAGAATCCAGAGGCAGAAACTCTGTATTATATTATAGTCTCCCAGGGACCAAGTCCCTATCCCACACCCTCCCTGTTCCTTTGTGGAAGGACTTCAGACATATAACCCAGCTCCAAGGGAAGTAATGTGGAATCATAGCTCAGTGGAATAGCAGCACTTTCACATACAAGAGGTCCAAAATTCAAAGGGTTTGTATCGCCAACTTCTTTTATACCATTCAGCCACAGGCCCTTATGTTCATTAGGATACTTCCCAGTTTCCAGTGGTTACTGCCTCAAAACATATCAATTTTCCCAGCTCCACTCCACTTGATTTTGGCTCATCATACCTACAGTAACCAGAAGGAAAGGGTCAGAAATATGTTGAATATGGGAACCCCTCCCTTCCTGCTGGTCCTCCTCCAGAGGAGAGGCCAATCTTATACTCCAATACAGCCAACTTGGGTGGAGAAGGATGAGGGGGAATGTGTAGGACTCTTCAAGAGCTTGGACCCTAACATCCCTTGAGCCCTGCAGTCCCCATTCCTCCAAAAACCTTCTGCAGGGAACTCTCCAGAGCAACATGGGGGCTGCAGGGGGAATTAGCAGAAATCTCCTCCACCTCCCACCAGTGGAAGCATCTATTGGGCTGGTGCCCATTCCTTGAACAGAAGAACTTCTTCCATTCACAAAAGGGCAACTCGGGACTCAAGCCGTCCATTTGGATGGAAATGTTAAAACAATGCCCTATCCTTTGCAGGATTAACATGCTGTCATTAGAGGCAGAACCACAATAATTTGGAAGGCGGCTCCACTGCACTCAGCGGGACTGCTTTCCAACTAAATGTGTTTAGCATTGAGTTATTAAGCATTTTAGGCACCATTACATCATATCTTTATTTAAGAAGCTTGGAGGCCTTAGAAAATGCCTGGCCATAAGACCAAAAGCATGCTGCCCAGCATGCAGGCATCACTATTCTTTTTAAGTGGAGAAGTGCTGGAGCTGGCCAGATGTTCAGCATTCTTTCTGTTTCTCCCTGATAGGTCATGGAATGAGTAACTCTCTCTCCCTCCCCCCCCCCCCGCCTCTCAGTTCCCTGGAAAATGGGGGGGGGGGAGGTAAAATGTGTAAAACATTGGTTTTGTCTTTGATGAAATGCCTAGATTAGATCAGATAGTCTTTCCCCAATCAGCACTTCTATAAAGCAAGGGAACAGTCCCACGCATGTATAGCTTGTTCCATTTTCACTTTTCAGACTTTCTGCCACAGCAAGTCTTTCTCCCCCAATTTGAGACTGTTTCAAATGTGGGAAGGGAGTTTCCACAGCCCAGACTCCCTCCCAGAAATTGCTGAAGTGTAGGCTGATGTAATGACATGAACTTCACGTCCTGGGTTTCAAGGGACGTAACGTTTTCAGACTTGCCTGGTAATTGATCAGAATGTGTTGGAATACATGCTGCGATCCTATGTGTATTTGCTTGGAGTTAAATCCCGCTCCATTTAGCCAGATTCAATTTTCCCAAGCAATCATAGAATTCTGCTGTACAAAGAGAAGATTCAGACCGCTTTCCCAGCTTCTTCCCAATGGTCCGGCCAACATGCCACCACTGTTGCGCTCTGTTACTGTACATAGCCAGTGACATCCAAAAATGATGTGGCTGGAAACTTTCTGTGATGTTTAAATGTACGAATTTAAACCACTGCATAGAGACTTTAGCTTTACATCAAGATGCAAAGTCCAGTTAAGTTTCTTCCTTTGTCAAAATTATTTTGAAGCAAATTATTCTTTTGGTAATAATTTACATTAAAATTCCCAATGTGGATAAATTTCCCACTTTTATTTTAGTGATTAGTTCTATTTATGATGCAATCCATCAATTGGTAAAAAGCACAATTTTGCTCTTAAATATTGACTGCTTCAGTGCAGTTTAGAGTCAGGGAAGCATAACAGATTTTTATAAGCTACATCTGCATCCAAACGATGTACAACTGTGCTTCACACATTCCTTACCAAAGCTATCATCACCTTTTCTGCTTCATTCCTTGCTTCCTATTGTGCTGGAAGGGAAAGATGATTAGTTCAGAAATGAAATACATTATACAGTAAGAGAGGTTCCGCGAAGTCAGAACAACAAGGAACCTTTATTTTCTTTTAAGAAAAATATTTAGCAATGTTTCAGCACAGCGGGAAGTGCAAATTAGAACAACCTTGGAGTGATTTATTAGTAAATGCATTCCAAGATATAAATGAATCATGAATATCCTTCTCTGGAACTCATGATGTCATTTTATTTTCATGTTGTTTTAAAGAGGAACTTCTTTGCTTTTTTTTGTTACGAAAGCACTCTTGCTGCACAGTAATAATTTATTTTTCAAATGGGCCGAATAGTCCTAAACCCCAGATCAGCTGGATGGAGGAGATTAGAACTGAGTGCAAGTGTTCCTCAACCAGGAAAGAGTTCCACCACTGAGAGGGTCATGTCTGCTGCAGAAGGCCCTGCTGGACCCACAGAAAGCTCTATGAGCATACAGCAGATCTATAGCTGGAAGTGTTCCTGCTGGTGGTAGTTAGCACCGGGCCCCCAAAATAGGACATTCTTGAGGCAAGGCTCAAGGGGGGGGGGGGAGAGGCAACTGTGCAACATAAAAAAGGTTTGTCTGCCCTTCCACTTCCTGCCCAGACCAGTGCAGTTCAACAAGGTGTTGGGGTAGAGTTGCCAGAACCCTTAGGGTCGACTTCGGGTTAGATTGAGGGCACAAGGAGAAGGGGGCGACAGAGGACGAGATGGTTGGGCGGTGTTCTCAAGGCTACCAGCATGAGTTTGACCAAGCTGCGGGAGGTGGTGGAGGACAGGGGTGCCTGGCGTGCTCTGGTCCATGGGGTCACAAAGAGTCAGACACGACTAAACAACAACAACAGCAACCATTGCCAGGCAGCAGGGGGGGGGGGGGCTTGAATCTCCCAATAGACAAGAGCACCTTTAAAAAAAGTTTTTTAAAAAAGTTTTTTAAAGAAGACTGTGTGTGTAGCTTGCAATCTTCAGTTCATCAGAAGGCAGCTGCAAATTATTGCATGGACTCTCTGGGGTGTCTGCCCTCTTCCTCTGCTGCAATTAGCCTCCATCTCCAAGGCTCAGTGGTAGGAGGGAGTGCAGAGAAAGACAAAGAACTGGGCCAGGCTAAAGAGGAAGAGAGGGTTCTGAGTATGCCTGCATGCCTGACTCATGTGTTAGACTTTGTGCTTTTTATCTGAATGACATGCTCTCACTGACTGATTAATGCTTAATGTGCCATGCTTAATGGCATCACCGGGGCCTACCCCCTGTGACTTCACCACCCCAAGACATCACCAGAAGCTGCCCCTAAGTCTCAGGTTTGGGCCCTGAAATCTCAGGGTCTAGGCCACTCCTGACCTGGCAACCCTATTTTGGGTGGAGGGGGAATCAATTGTTGGTGTTTATTTCTGTTTTCGTAATAGGACTGCAATGTACTTTAGTCTCAACTCGCTCTGTCACACTCTCACACACAAGCTAGATGGGTGAACCTCCCTAACCCCACAAAAAAATAAAACCAGACACACACACATTGGGACTGGGGATCTATAAACATCTTAGAAATTTGCTAGAGCTCCCCTTCAGAACTTCCATTCTATTGCTTGCTTGGGGGGACACTGTTATGGACTATTTCATACACATCCTCGTTCTGTAGGAATGGGAATGGGTTTTGGTGTCACGCTTCTCCACACTGATACATAAAGCCATTTAAGCAGGGCTGGGGAACCTTAGGCCAAAAGACCAGGTGTGGCCCTTCAGGCCTCTATCCAACCCCCAGAACGGTCTGGAGGCCACACCACTCACCAGTCCTGTTCCAGGCACTCCTCAAGTGCTTTTATTCTGGCATGCGTCCTTGAATTGTGACAATACCTTTTACTTGCTAGACGGATAGAGAGGTGTGCACACTGACTTTTGTTTGGCTGGAATGTTTGTAGAGAAGGCCAACTACCATATTTTTCTCCCTATAGGACGCACTTTTTCCCCTCCAAAAATGAAGGGGAAATGTGTGTGCGTCCTATGGGGCGAATGCAGGCTTTCGCTGAAGCCTGGAGAGTGAGAGGGGTCAGTGCACACCGACCCCTCTCGCTCTCCAGGCTTCAGGAGAGCCGCACCGCCAACCCCACAAGCTCGGGGGACAGCGGGGAGGCGCAGCGCACCTTTCCCGCTGTCCCCCAACTTGGTTAGAAGGCTGGCGGGGGGGAGAAGCCTGCTCCTCCCCGTCGCCAGCCCCACAAAATCGGGGGACAGCGGGTGGCGCAGCGCGCCTTTCCCGCTGTCCCCCGACTTGGTTAGAAGGCTGGCAGAGGGCTTCCCCCTCCTCCAGCCCCGCAAGCTCCCAGAGCGATGCCAAAGCTGCACGCAGCTTCGGCATCGCTCTGGGTCCTGTTCTGGGGGCTGGCGTCAGGGGAAGCCCAAGCTTCCCCCGTCCCAGCCCCGCGCCTGGGGGAGAAAATAAATTTTCCCCCCTTTATTTCCCCCCAAAAAATCTAGGTGCGTCCTATGGGCCGGTGCGTCCTATAGGGCGAAAAATACGGTAAGTCACCCAGCCTTTCTCAAACTTGGCTCTCCAGATGTTGCTGGACTACAACTCCTACCATCCCTAGCTACCAGGATCAGTGGTCAGGGATGATGGGAGTTGTAGTCCAACAACATCTGAGGACCCACAGGTTGAGAAAGGGTGAACTCACAACATGACGACGATTAAACTGGTTTAAGTATGTGCTGATTAGATATTAAGCGGAAAGCTCACACTATCTTGCATCATAGCGATGTTTTACTTAACTTAGACTGCTGAATAAAACAAGAGTTGTTCAAAATGTTTATTGTAGAAAATATGTCAAACTCTGTCATAAAGGCATCATAGTAGGGTTTTGTGTGTGCGTACAGTGGAGGAAAATACACCAAAATGTTCCAGTATTTCTGGCTTCACTCCAAAAACAGCAACAACAAAAAACAAGCACAACAACTGGTGGGTTTGATGTCATAGTTCATATTATAACTAAAATGAGTCCAGGGAATGGTGTAGGGCAGCTAAACTAAAAACTAATAAAGCTAAGCTGTCTGTCTCAGAGACTCTTCTCGCGTTATCTCTGTGGTGAAGGAGCAGCTGCTACATGTTCCTTCCAGCAGCCAGATGGCATCAGAAGCCACAAGTCGCATGTCAAAAGTCTACACTGCAGCTCCTTCTCACCCCTGTGATGTTTAGCTGCCATAGGCAAAGCATCCCAATACTGCCCATGCCCACACATCACCACGCCCACGCATATCCGGATGTCCACTCTGCCTCCGCTATTGCGCCCATGCTGCTGCCAGCCCCATCACCACAACTGCACTGCAAGGGTGCAGTGGTGTGGGCGCAGTGGCAGGGCTGAGGGCAACAGGGCAGTGTTGGTGGTGTGTGTGAAGACCCAGCAGGTCAGGCAGCAGCACAATGGGGGGGGGGTGTTTGGATCTGCCGCCTGAGGCAAACGGTTTCACCTCGCTTAATGCACCCTTGATGATGATCATGTGGGTGGGGAAGAACCATTTTGTGGACTCTGGGACCCTGAGGAAGTTAGCTTCAAAGACGTCGGCCGCACACACACTCCTGTTTACTTTACATCTATTGCACTCCCTCCCACTGGTTTTTGAATTGGCACTGCATATTAAGCTAATAATATGTACACAGCTCTATCCTGGAAAGGCTATCCATACCACAATGTTGCATCTGAAGAAACACTCAGTGGAGAAGTTGGGTTGTAAGTGGGAGAATTCTTGAAAGTTCTGGGTAAGTTGCTCAGAGTTCCCCAAAGAAGAGCAGGATACAAGTACAATGAAGGACTCGGTAAGATAATCAATTATGAAAAATGATCGTTTTTCCTCAGAGATGATAATTTTCTAATTATTGGTGAATATTGTCAATAATATACAGCCAGCGTGATTAGATATGAAATTTCAGATGTTCCAGGTAATTCTTTAATTCGTTTGCTTTACTTAATCTGCCTTGTTCTGCATATAAATCATGTTTCTTTTCCAAGTTGTTTTTCTTTACACTGGTATGTGATCATTACAAATTTGGCAACATGATAGCTCTGGAGGATTCCCACAAGATAATAATTATGTCATTGTAACACAATTTCCTCAGATGTTCATTTTTATGTCAACATCCCTGTTTAATTGCAATGATTTTTTTATTACAGTAACAGAAGTCCATGTGTGTGGTTTCTCTGCTTGATTACTTATTGTCTGCAGTTGCGGATTCTTTGAAATAAAACAACCGAGTGTCACATTAGTGGAGACTCATGGTTCACAAAGTGTAATGAACCTTTTCTTCCTTTTTGAAGTGTCACCTAACCTTAGAAGCCCTTGTGCAGAAATCAAGTAGCATTAACACCATTATAGTTAATATATGGGGACAAACCTCGGTGTTCTAATATTATAATGCTTTTAAAAAGCTTTCTTGCAATTCACTAATGTCAGTTAGGAGCTAACTACATTCTTAGGGAGTATTAAACCTTCATCCCATCACAAACCATTAGCATTATCCCATTTACTGTGTCTGCACAGAGTCTTGCACTAAATCCAAATCATCTCAAGATAGTGAATGAATCAGCCCCCTCTGTTTCTTCAGGCTACCTGGTCAGGTGTGAGAAGGGCCTGGATACTTCCCCGAGCTGAGAGAACAATGCTGGCTACCGGTACTTCCATTAACTGAGCTGGTGGCAGTTGATCGCCCAAAGCTGATAGGACCTGGAGCAACTGGCTATTAGATTGTACAATTTACTCGGAAACTACAACTAATCCAGAATGCGGCAGCTAGACTGATGACTGGGAGCACATAACACTGGTCTTGAAAGACCTACATTGGCTCCCAATACATTTCCGAGCACAATTCAAAGTGTTGGTGCTGACCTTTAAAGCCCTAAACAGCCTCGGTCCAATATATCTGAAAGAGCATCTCCACCTCCATCGTTCTACCCGGACACTGAGGTCCAGCTCTAAGGGCCTTCTGGCAGTTCCCTCACTGTGAGAAGCCAAGTTACAGGGAACCAGGCAGACGGCCTTCTCGGTAGTGGCACTCGCCCTGTGGAATTCCCTGCCACCAGATGTCAAAGAGAAGAACAACTACCATACTTTTAGACAACATCTGAAGGCAGCCCTGTTTAGGGAAGCTTTTAATGTTTGAGACTGTACTGTGTTTTAATATTGTGTTGGAAGCCGCCCAGAGTGGCTGGGAAAACCCAGCCAGATGGGTGGGGTATAAATAATAAATTATTATTATTATTATTATTATTATTATTATTATTATTATTATTATTATGCTGGAGATTTGTTGCCTCTTAGATAGACCTGGGCTCTCTTGGTAGTGAGTGCTCCTACATAATGTTGAAGCTATAGGGTCTAGGAAATGGATTTCTCTACCTGACATTCACCTTCATCTAACAATATGTCATCCTTGTGTAACAATGTTTTTCAGGGCCTCATGCAAGGAACATGCCATAACGCCCAACCTGAAAAATAGTCCTGAAGACATGTCACCTATTTCTCCACCAGTGTGGATTGGGGAATAGCCAGGAAACTAAGGAGCTGATGCTCAATAAGACAGACATAGAGACCATTTTACAAGAAGATGTGCGCTATCCCTGAGGTCTGCCTGGGACTCTGGAAAAAGGAGAGGCTAAGCCAGCCCTGATCCAAACAAGATTAGAGCCATTTCTGCAGCCTACAAAAGTACTGAGTCAATGTGGTCAGACTCACTCAATATGGTCACATTTATTCCCCTACTCCTTCAGCTACGACTCCAATGCTGCATTCTCTTTTGGAGAAGCAAGAACTTGTGGCAACAGTTGACTGCATTGTAGATTTTTTCCAAGGAGCTTCAAAGTGGGGTGAGGGGGATTCTTAAAATATTGTGGGAAAGGTAGCCCTTTCATGAAAACACTACGAAATGGAATGCTATGCCTTCAGGTTGCAACTGATCACTGCCTCCATTCAACACTTTCAAATTAGTGTCGGAATATAGCGTCTTCTAGTTAATGCTGTTGTAACATACATTTGGCATTGGTGAGTCCAATCCCCCAGGAGGTTCTCTTGCACTCATTCCCTTACTGGCTATGTTCTCCCTCGTCTATCCTAGGCAGTATGTCTTGCTTCTGGGAATCACAAGTGGGAAGGGGGATATTAGGTTCATGTCCTGTTTCCATAGACATCTGGTTGGCTACTATGATGATTATTTAACAGTACACAATACCAAACAATTACTAACAGTACAAGTCATGTAATCAGAGAATGCTTGCATTCTGTGGACCGGTGCATAGCTTGCTATGCTCCTATTTTAGTGGTATTTTTGAAAGCCACAGTTAACGATGGCCTTGCCTTCAACCATCTCATTCCCATTGTCCCTTTCACTTTACCACAATCTTTGGTGTGAGTCAGGCAAGCAGAATTTGACCCCCTAGTTCTAAGGCTGACATGATGAATTTCCAGGAAAGAGAATGTAGCACTCATTTCTTACGCTATTCAATCCTGGCTGAGACATAGCCAGCCATTATGATGTCCATCTCCATGTACATTCATTCCCTTACCAGTACATCCCAAACAAACAGGCTTTCTGTTAGCGTTTGTTAGCAAACGAAGGCAGAAATCTGCACACGAAAGTAAACAGAGGACCTTATGGCACAACATTTCAGTGGTATTTAAAAGATCCTAAGCATAAGGCAAACCTTATGCTACAACATGTATAAAACGGGGCTTCAGATGTGCCACTTTCTACGTGAGTCTTTCTTAACCCTACATCCCAAGGTTTGTTAATACGATATTTTCCATAGTGGGTAGGAAAATAGCATTTTTAAAAAAGAAAAGAAAAACCTGAGCTTCTAAACCAGGATAATGCTAGCTCTGTCAACCCAGAAAACAACAATTTATGTGAAACCAATGCATTTAGAACCTTTCACAGTAGATATATTCTGCCTGGAGAAAGCACACATTTTGAGCAGGATGGACCGAACTCTCTTTTCTTATTGGATTTCTTGAAGTTCCTGTAACCTACAGAATTCATCAACTTAAATTCATCTTTCTCAGGGTATAGAGATGGCTGGAATGATATCGATACATCTGTCCTCAGTATTCCAAGTGTAAAACATTATTGCTAAAGCATAACTGAGTGTGCAAACCTTTTTATGCTAATCTTTTAAATTGTGCATTATCAACACTGTAATGCTCATAAATGAATGTATACATTAGATAGAACTCAGCCAAATGTCTTTTGGAATTTTATTTTATTTTTGCTCTGAACGTGGCAGAGCAAAAGGTGGGAAGGCAAAAGGAAATGCGGGGGAGGGGAGAAAAGTCTCACATTCTTGGGATATGATGGACTTACTAGGAAAACGACAGGACCTGACACCATCTGCCTTGTGGGAAGGAAGATGAGAGTGAGGCAGGCAGGCAGGCAAAGAAAAGATCAGAGTCCATTCCACTTGTACTGTGCCCCCCCCCCCCCCGCTGCAAACTTTACATTGCATATCGTTGATATGCTTTGATATTTTGAAATTGTAAGCTGCCTTTGGTGCCTTGACAGAAAGGCAGCATAATACATTAAATTTAAAGAAAAGAAGGCTTTTTAATTTTAATTTGCTTATTTCACTGCTCTACCACCCCACACAACAGCAAAACTGCAACACTAAGTGGCTGGAGGACTGCAATTTCCCTCCACAATCCTTTCTTTGAAACAACACACTGTCATTTCCAGAAGCATTTGTGGTGGGGAGAAGGTAGAAGACTTTACTTTAGTAGAGCCATAAAGGGGGGGGCACTCTTGCTTGGCTCTAATTTTTACCTCCTCTTGGGGTGCTGATTGGATGGGGAAACCTCAACTATTGGTTCTGCCTACATGGAATGGGTAACATGGGTTCTGCCCGGACACTGAGGTCCAGCGCCGAGGGCCTTCTAGTGGTTCCCTCGCTGTGAGAAGCCAAGTTACAGGGAACCAGGGAGAGGGCCTTCTCGGTAGTGGCACCCGCCCTGTGGAATGCCCTCCCACCAGATGTCAAAGAGAAGAACAACTACCAGACTTTTAGAAGACATCTGAAGGCAGCCCTGTTTAGGGAAGCTTTTAATGTTTAATAGGTTGTTGTATTTTAGTGTTTTGTTGGAAGCCGCCCAGAGTGGCTGGGGAAAATTATAAATTATTATTATTATTATTATTATTAACACAAGGTTGCCATGTGAGTTATCGTGACAGGAAAACAGCTCCCCTGTATATGTGAAAAGGGCAGTCAGAACTCTGCAGTCATTTCTCTCCTGCCCCAAGGGTTTAAATTCATATACCTGATTTGAAAATGGCTCCACACCAACCACGTTGGTTTGCTCTGAAACCATTTTAGGCCAGGTCAACATCGCTCATGTGCCACAGAGAATGGAAATGTGAGCAAATGAGACCAAGGAAAAGGAGCAGGGGGGAAAGTACAAAAGTGTAACTAGACAGTACACACTGGAAGTAAGATGACCTAGAGAGCAAGGAACTAAAGTAGGCCAAATGTGAGATAGAACAATGAGGATTATAATATGCAGCGGTTTTGCCAAAAGAAAGCTGCCACCGCGGAAAGATACATCTGCCCACACACCCTTTATTTTTCACGTCTATTTGCTTCTAGGCAGTATAGCTTCTTGCTTTTTTACTCTTGTTGCTTCTTAGTGACAAGGATTACCATAAAAACAGAAGCTGTTCCCTCTATAATCATCCTTTTCTAACTGACTGGTGCTTTCAGCAGTGCTATAATCCAGTGGCTTTTTGTATCTGAGAAATATGATACAATATCATCATTCAGTAAGCATCACAGAGGAGGAGGCAGAAAAATATTCCAGAGTCTTATGCGGGAAGGGGAGGGTAACACATAAATAGGTGGTTTTTTAAAAGAAAGAAAGGAAGAAACATTCACTACAAGATATAAAGGATGTCACCCCTCTCTCATTGGAAGCTGAGGAGGAAACCTCCTGCAGATTTAAGTGGAACCAGGCTTGAGGCTCACAGCCTCATCTATCTTTAATACAAATTTGTTCAACTGCGGTGACATCCATTTTATCATCTGCTCAATGGTGATTGGTTGTTTTTGAACCTCTGGTCAGATTAAGAAGTTTGACAGATGGCACTTTCAATTTAAATGGATTTATATGCCATTAAAAGAAATATTTGTGCTGGCTAAGAAGAATATTGACTGTGAAAGTCACGGTACTGTAGATCATCTCCACTGAGAATTTAGTCAGTATCCTTCCAATTAGTCCGTCAATACGATGCCCTTATAAACATGATCTTTTATTTTTGCCTCTGTTGTAGGTATCTAGGATGTGCCTACAAAAGCAGCAGAGATTTTTCAAAGCACTTGCTTCTGCAAAACAGCACTTTTTACAGTTAACGTACTGCGTTATACTCAACAAATAAGCATGCGCACAGTTGTACAGAAGCATATTCCTTTTACTCTTGCATGTATGTAAAATGACTCAGACTGGGCTGAATTTATTTATTTATTAAGGCCCACTTGTCAAAAGTGGCCCATGGAGGATGGAGCAGATTTGGATCTAGTCTGTGAGCCAAATCCAGTTCAGTATAGTCTATAACCAGTTTATAGTCTGTTTTTGAAATAAAAAAGGAATGATGCTAGAGATACAACTTGCAGTATCTGGTGGGACATGGCATACCTCACAACTGTCCCATTTTAAGCGGGACACCCTGGAATCACAGAAGCCAATCCTGTCTTGTTTGCATCCTGGAATGTCCCCATGTCATACCCTCCATCATTCTCACCCCCAAAATCAGGGTGCAGCAGGGGCACACCTTCCAGTCCAGCACTTCTCAGCAGGGTCACGTCACAGCACCAGACCGCAAGGTACACCCCTTCTGCATCCTGATTGGATGGGGAATGACAAAAAGGTTGGAGGGTGTGACATGGGGTCTGCTTGCTGCTGTCCCGACGACTTACTGCTTTGTCGATGGTCATTTTATTTAGGACCTTTTAACTGTTTTATGATGTTTTTGGTTTGTTTTTAATTGTGGATCTGTTTGCCACCCTGGAGTTCTTCGGGAGGCAGGGTGGGATATACATTCAATCCTAATAAATAAACACATACATTGGGGGCAGGGGGAACTGCCAGACCCTGGAATTCAGACCTGAGGTTTAGTTGTAACTGCATTGCTGAGCTGAAAGGGAATTAAGCTGTGTTTTTTTTCCTGAAGGACAGTTTATGTTTCCTCACTAAACTAGTTCCAGACAGTCCTAACCAGCAGATGGTTGGACAAGCTGGCTTGGCGTATACTGTTATGCTGTTGTAGCTTGAATAAAATCAGTTTTAAAAGAGTCCCTCTAGCTCAGTTAATCCGAATGAAGCGGAACATAACATAGGAATTGTCTTTTTCTAAGGTGGGCTAGAAATCTCTGCAAAAGAATTCTCAGGCGTCCCAAAGAAATGAAATTCCCAGGATTCCTAGGGGGAAGTAATATTAAACCTTTTTGAGTATACTGTTGTTGTATCCCTTGAAACAAGTAATGAACACACTAATTACTTTCAGAAGACGTTTAAAGCTCTTAGAAGAAGGAAATTCAAGCGCTGGAAAGCAGCCACAAAGAATACCTCTCTGAATGGTGTCTGTTCTTGGCGCATATTCTAACAATAATTACACATTAGTTATGAATAATATTAATATAAATACCTGCACTCACAACTTTCCGTAAGGTAGTTAGGCAGCTGATATTTAAACATATATTCAGTTCCATATAGTTATTTGTTGTAATGTTTTCCACATAGAAACTCAGGCTTTAGTCAGAGAAACATCATCATTGTCTGTTTGCTTTCAAAAACTAGTTTCATACTTAATGGTTTGTATTGTGCAATCTATGTCTACAATATTTCATTTGGTAAGAAAGCAATTCTGTACTGAACAGTCTTCCTAAACAAGCACATAAATTTATTGCACTAAAAAAAAAACTTCCAGTTGCTAAATGAAAGAGCAATCTACACAAAATCCCTATACAAATAAAAGGAAATGTGGTGTTACACTGTTACACATTAAATGTGACTGGTTTTTGTACAGTCAAACCTCGGTTCCCGAACGCTCTGTTATCGTACGATTCGGCTCCTGTATGCCGAAAACCCGGAAGTCAATGCTTCGGTTTTTGAACATTTTTTGGAACCCGAACGTCCGACACATCTTCCACATGAGTGAAAGAAGCTCTTGCAACCAATCAGAAGCTGTGCCTCAGTTGTTGAACATTTTGGAAGTCGAACGGTCTTCCAGAACAGATTACGTTCAACAACCAAGGTTTGACTGTATTTGTAAAAGGCTTCGGAGAAAATTTTGGCATTATGTGATGTATAAATTAATAAATAATAATCATACAAAACATTTCAGAAGTCCCTCATGCGTATCAACATGCCAATGTTTTCCCAGCATATTTGCATGTAAAAGGTATACCTTCAGACCCAGCTCTGAGTCAAACCATACAGAAAGGAAGAAAAATCCAGTTGTCCTGTTCTGTGGACTAGCTGCTACACAGGGCTAATTCTGGTTTCCAAGTGCCATTCAAATCTCCAAGTGCTTACTTTAAAAGCCCTGCATGGCTTGGGATGTGTGTACCTGAAAGAATGCTTGAACCCGTATCAATTTGTTTGTGCACCAGCTTCATCTACAAAGGCTCTCCTCCAAGTTACCCTGCCGTCTTCCATGAAGTGGAAAATGACTGGAAAGGGAGCTTTCTCAGTTTGGCCTTGACTACAACAGCAGTCTCTTTTCTGCCCTGACTCAGCTTCTCCCTGACCTATCAAAAAGGAGGCTTTAGCCCAGCGGTTCTCAACCTGTGGGTCCCCAGATGTTGTTGGACTAAAACTCCCACCATCCCTTGCTAGCTAGGGGTGATGGGAGTTGTAGTTCAACAACATCTGGGGACCCACAGGTTGAGAAAGGCTGCTCTAGCCCCTTTTGCCCTCCTCTTCTGGGGTCCCTGGCTGCAGACAGAATTCATGTTACTCCCTAGATGGAAGTTACTTCAGATGGGGAGTTTGTAAGAAGCAGGTCTGGAGTGCAGATTCTGGCATGTCTGCACGGAAAGGAGACTTTCAATTTCAATTCAATTCCTTACTGCGGAAAGGAGTCTTGTCAAAAGGAGGGCACTACTGGTCAATCCTACTGCTCGGGTCTATAAGAGATCATCCACACTTCCATCTGACCCACCGTTGAACAGGATTCCTTGTACCTTTCCTAGAGCTGCAATCAAGGGGCGGTCCACTCTCACATCATCTCCTATCCCTCAAGGATCTGTCCCCCTGCCCCTGACTCCCTGACTCTCTGCCATGGGAGGGCAGAGCTGAAGCTGGAGGTAACCCAGACTATTCATTGTAGGAAGAATGAACAGGAAATATTCTAGGAAGAATGAACAGGGTTACAGGGGTCTTTCCCCAAGGAAAATCTGAGGCAAAAATCACAAGTGGGAACGCCCAAATTGAAAACAGGTGAAAGAGTTTCAGACTTAAGGAGAAGTGTGGCTGGGCCCATAGTCACTTCGCTCTGAAAGTTGCCTCATTTCTTTCATCTACAAAATAATTACAGCAGCAGCAAAATGCAACAAGAATGAGCCGAAGCATGTCTCTATTCTCTTGGTGTCTGTAACTTTCCCCCAGAGGTTTGCTGGAATTTATGCATGTTCTCCCAGACACAAACATATCCCAAAGTCTCCCACTTCCTTCTGAAAGGGAGAGTAGACCCTTAAGGTTAACAAATGTGAAACTGCCTGCTAAAAGGAAGCAAAACCCTCTTAAAATAGTGTTTTAGAAGCATCATTCAGCAGGGAGCTTTTGATAGCTTGTAATAGTTCAGAAACTATTCCAAAGGGTGGGGAGGTGGGGGGGGGGGAGAGAGAACGATTTGCTTTGAAACTAGAGATCGTAGTGACACACAGCTGAAGGGTACTTTTAATATTTCAGGTCCTTTACAACTGCTCCAGTTCTGGAAAAAAAATATTTATTGAACACTCAAAGTTTTATAGGTAGCTTTAAAGCTAGGAAAAACAATTAGTGGTGAGGTTTATGCAGAGTAAAAAGCCACTGGGAATGAAAGAGGGCGGGAAATGCTCAAATTTATGTTTATATCCTTCTAGGTGGCTGGGGGGAAAGCCTTTTCAAATGAATATAGACTGTTTATTCACTCTAAACAGAAATCTTAGGATTACTACCTGGGCAATAATTATTCCATCTAAGAGGTGAGCGTCAAGCTTGTAAATTTGTCATCACCTGCAGCCTTATATAACGGTCATAAGGAGTTCCAGATTGTGTCTGCTCTGGGTTACAATGCAGATTTGGAAGAAATGAGTGGGACCTGCAACCAAATGTTGCAATGCATTCTTACCTCCTATTTGAAGAGCTCCTGTTCAGGGTTACAGCCAGCTGGCCATGTATTCTCTCATTTTGTTCCTCTCCTCGTGGTTTTTCCTTTGGTTTTTCCACATCCATGTTTCATGGCTAAGCATGCTCTTTTGGCTTTTTGTGGGGAGCAGAGAAGGTACCCCTTTATGTTTTGAACACATTTTATTTCTACTGCAAACATGCTTATACCTCTTACTTCTCAATATCCATTCCTGTTAGCAGCACTTACCACTCAAGTTCAGTACAGTATTAGAGGAAGTGCTTCTTACCTCTCATAGTCTCTTGTTCTCTTACTTGCTCTCTGAAAACTGCTTTGATTGAGGGTTTCTTTTTCTTACAATCAAGTGGTATACAGCCGTACCTTGGAAGCTGAACAGAATCCGTTCTGGAAGTCCGTTCGACTTCCAAAACTTTTGAAAACCAAATAACGGCTTCTGATTGGCTGCAGGAAGCTCCTGCAGCCAATCAGAAGCCGCAGAAGCTCCGATGGACGTTCGAGTTCCAAAAGAACATTCACAAACCAGAAGAATCACTTCTGGGTTTGCAGCGTTTGGGAGCGAAAACATCCAAGTTCCAGGGTGTTCAGGATCCAAGGTACGACTGTATGTAAGTTTTATGAAATAAATAAATAAAACTATCCACAATGAATGTAGATGAGCCCTGATAAATCTGTAACTTTTAAAATGTTTATTCAACTAAAACATTAATACCCTAAAGGTAACGGTAAAGGGACCCCTGACCATTAGGTCCAATCATGACCAACTCTGGGGTTGCGGCACTCATCTCCCTTTATTGGCCGAGGGAGCCGGTGTACAGCTTCCGGGTCATGTGGCCAGCATGACTAAGCCACTTCTGGTGAACCAGAGCAGCGCACGGAAATGCTGTTTACCTTCCTGCCAGAGTGGTACTTATTTATCTACTTGCACTTTGACGTACTTTCAAACTGCTAGGTTGGCAGGAGCAGGGACCGAGCAATGGGAGCTCACCCCATCGCGGGGATTCGAACCACTGACCTTCTGATTGGCAAGTCCTAGGCTCTGAGGTTTAACCCACAGTGCCACCCGCGTCCCATTAATCAATTAATTAATACCCTACCATACTACAAATAGACAGGGAAACCAAAACAAGGCCTTGAATGCAAATATTAATGGGTGGATAGGTTCCTGTGGGAGAAAGCAGTTCTTCTTCAGGTACTCTGGCTGTACCTGAAAGGCTCAGGGCCCTTTCCAGCCTTCTCAACCACCTGCCTGTCTCCCTTTGGTTTCCTCAGAATCATTTTTCTGCTCACTCATGCCACTCCCTTCCCCTTCTGTTTTAGTTGGTCTGACTGTGGCCCAAGTCAGCCATGGAGGAACAGGCAGGGTAGTGCAGTTCCCTAGCAACCGCCCTGTTCTGCTGCTTTGTTCTTCCTCAGTCTCCTGCGCTGCTGAGGCCGAAATACCACCATCAGTATGAGGACAGCAGGGCAGGACAATTGTGGAGGAGCTGCCCCGGCCTGTCCAGACTGTTCCAGTAGGCAGCTATGCAAACTGCAGCATGTCAACATTCTTACAATTTTATTATATAGTAAGACAAAAATCCCAACAAAATGCTGTCTAAAAGCAAAAAAAAAAGAGTGTCTCTCTCTCCCCCCTGCCCCCACATCATAGATGCCCAACCTGAAGTATAAGTTCAAGTGGCAGAAGTCATAGAATTGAATCATTGAGTTGGAAGGGACAATGAGGATCATCTAGTCCAACCCTCTGCAATGCAGGAATGCTGCCCACAACTGTCCCTGGGTAGGCTCAAACCACCAACCTTCTGGTTAACAGCCAGACACACTGACCCATTGCACCACCTGGCAACAGCATCAGAGGTTAACAGCTCTCCTGGGCAAAGCAGTTCTGGCTATGTGTACTGGGAGCCAAGCTTCATTTTCACAAGTTGTAAACCAGGGTAGGAAACCATCTTTGTGGACAGTATTCCTTCTTAGCCAGTCTTCCAGAGGCAGCATGCACATGCTGGATGTGGCCAGGCTAAAATAGGCATGGCCACTGCCCAATAACATTTCACATGCATATATACTGCACACACTGCAGTAATTAGAAACAAGCAAAAAAAACCCCCAAACGTTTAGCTTTCCCCCACAAGCCTAATTGCCCCAAGCCTAATATTTCTGGAAAGCGCCGCTAGCAAGGGGTTAACCTTTTTCACCCCAGCTGCACTCTCTCCAGGAAGATCACCCCACCTGGAAGCAATTAGTTTCCAAATAGGGGTGTGTGTGTTTTTTTCAAGCCTAAATTGTGGTATGGGTGGAGGGATGAGGCAGGGACACTGGTCCAGATGAGAAAACCTAAGGGTAACTCCTGGCCCACAGTCGAGGGTCTTCCACCATGCCCTGTAGTCTGACATCAGGATGCCAGTTGTCATTTAAGACACCCCCAAGGAAGAACTCCTTTCAAAAACACATGGTGGGGGGGGGCTTAATACAAACATTCTGTTTTGTGCACCTGGAAGTTTCTTCCCTTCCTTTCCCTGCAATTGGTGCCTTCCTGTATGTCTTTCCTAGTTCCCACAAAGAGCAGGTGAGCTGGTAAAGTACTTCAGATTGCAGGTAGCTGCTAAGAAGATTGAATGCTCCTCTATTAAAACAAAACAAAACACCTTAGCCGGGGGGGGGGGGGGGACTAGATGTCAAGGACAAGGCTTCTGAATTGAAAGGCTAGTATGAGGGAGGCAGGGCGGAGGGGATTCAATTCAGTTTGTATTCAAAGCCAAGAAAGCTGTTCAGAAATGCATACAGTAGTGTAAAGCATAAACCTAAACATGCATATATTGATGAAAATAAAACACAAAAGGCATTATATAGGGCAAAACTATGTACAAAATTGTGAATAATAGGATCAATTCACACAAAAACGCTGATGAATTTTCATGGGGACTATTTTTTTTTTAAAAAATTACAAACTTCTATCAAGATGTGGAGAACTGAAGTTACAATTGGAAAAATGAAAAACTGAGAGAAAGCAAAATTGATAGATTCGCTCACCCCTAGCAAATATATACATATTTACTTTCCTCCATAGTGGAGCAGCATTCCATCAGGTGAGCTTGCACCTGCTGTCTGAAATGATGCAGCCCAGACACAGGCCCACCAGCTTATCTGCTATTACGAAAAACTAGTTTTCAGTGCAGAGGTCCATTTTGAAACCTCTGGTGACAGAGCCACTCGCAGCCAACCATGCATGAGGCACTTAAAATATTCAGTACGGTCATACCTTGAGTTACAGACGCTTCAGGTTGCGTTTTTTCAGGTTACGGACGTGCCGAAACCAGGAAGTACCAGAACAGGTTACTTCAGGGTTTCGGCGGTCGCACATGCGCAGAAGTGCTGAATCGCAACCCGTGCATGCACAGATACGGCGTTGCGGGTTGCGAATGTGCCTCCCGCATGGATCACGTTCGCAACTCTTAGCCAAAGTCATCTCCCTTCATAGGAGTGAACTCCTAGGGGCTGAGGTCCCTTTGCCCTTCATAAAATATTTGAGGGGCCACCCCTCCAAGTTAATGGGCATTCTGATTCAAATAGTGTGCAGGCGCTGCGTCTTGTGATCAATTGTGCAGGGTGAGGCTCCCCCCACCGGCAATATTTTATTCACATTAACACCCTGGTCTTCCTTACCTATTAAGTTGTAGCTATCCAAACACACTCACTTACACAAGAAAATTATTTACACAAAGCACAGCTAGGCCAGATGAGTGTGCTCCCATAAAAACCCTGAGCCCATTTGAGGAGCTATATTAGTTTGGGAAGCACTTATATCAACGACTTGTATCGTAATTAGAGTTCAAATAATGTAAATGATACTAATTCACAAGGCTGAGTAAAGTTTAATGGGACTATTACTGTGGTTCAGAGCTCCACAATCAGGCTGTGAGTTTGTAGAATCATTTGCAGAAGAGCCAAGTAATTTACTGCTGGAGCTTGGGACAATTATGCCGTTCCATTGATGGTAGGGTGAATGGCACATTCACTGGTTTTCTCAATGCCCCTTCTCGAGGCTTCCATTTGCATAAAACTATTCATGAGCTTTTGTCTTAAATATACAAAAGGGCTCAAATCCTATCCCCACCCACTTCACCCCACCCCACCTCCCGCCAAACCAAACACAAATAGCATTCAAAGAAAGCAAAGAATGCTTGCATTTATCGGAAAGATTGCAAAATTGTGCAAAGGGTGATTGGTTACCAAATAAGTTTTTTTGGCATTTATTTTTCAATTTCCTTTAATAAATGATTAAATTAGCAGAAGACCCGACAGTGCATGTTCGCTTTTACCAGGCGCATTCCAATGACACAATCTATAGTAATTTTTGAATAGCGTCCTTGATCATTAGAACAGCAGTGAAACAAGCGAGGTCGGTGGGGTCATGAAGGAGCCAGATGGGGTTCTACCTGCAACATAATTATGTGAGCAGCTGAAGGCATTTTGCAAGGTCCTAAAGCACCTCCAGTCATACTGCAGTCAAGGGAAGCAGGCTTTTAATTTTATTTTTAAGGTAGCGCATACAAATAGGTCCTTGCTTCTCAGTTTATAATGCTTCCAGCTACATCAGCAACTTTCACTCTAGTGACTTCCTTGACAGAATGGGAGCATTAGTCTAGCCACGCTGCAGAAAATTTGCCCTCCTGTTAGTCTTTATGTTGACATTTTGATAAACTCCAGCTCTGATAAGAAATAGCAAGATCTTTGGCAAACATTCGCAAATTATAAAGAGAGAATGTGTATATGCATAGATACGGGACACGTAAAGTATTCCTCCTGAGCGCCCCAAATGGGGTCTATTAAGCAGTTCCAACTAACCAACCTATATTTCCGTCACTTAGAACCCAAATGAAATGCAAACACATCACGGAGCTGACAGCACTCAAATGAGTTCCATCTTGTGGTTAGAAGGAGTTTAGGAACCCGATATAGAGGCCTAAAACCGATGACCCATCGAGTGAGCCACTGCACTGAAGCAACAGCTCACAGAGCCCAGTGTCAGAGTCTAGCACCTGGTGCCAGGGCCTTATCTTGTGAATGTCAGGAGTCGGTGTCACGCATAGATCAGCAATAAAACACGGTGTCAGTAAATTTGGCTCTTTGTCCAAAGCAACCAGTGCAGGCCACTAATCCCAGCAACTCTTCCCCGAAGGTCTTGTTCCACTGAGGCAGTTGTGAGGACTGAAGGTCCCTGCCTTTCTACTGCTTTATAAGTCCCCTCCTCTCCAGGGTTTCTTCCAAGCTTTCATAGACTGCATCTGCATACAACCATTCTCTGCTCTGCTCTTTTCATTTCTCTGCATGTTCTAAGAGACCGGGGCAGGGGGAACCGGCTGCGGCAGCAGGAGGGGACTCCCTAGATTCTTCAGCAGCCTGCCTCATTGCTGCCTCTTGGCCCCTCTCCTTTGCCTCTGAGTCTGGACTGCTCTCTGCCCCAGTTTCTCCCTGCTCACTAAATCCTGTTACCTCTTCATCTTCTGATACCTCCTCCTCCCTTTGATATTTTTAACAAATCAAAATATAATTAAAATCAACAGTTAGATAAAAAAACAGAATATACAGATTCACCCATCCCTACCCATAGGTAATAGAAGCTTTCCGTGGGGATTATGACTGTGGAACGAAAAATTAAACTTCCCTTCCTAAAGCACTTTAGTCTGCTGTAAAATTGCCCCCCTCCCCATATAAAAAAATACAACACTGATAACACCACACACTTAATGTAATGTGTAGTTAGGCCCTCAGAATGTCTTTTATCCCAACAAGATTTTTATGTTCTTTTTTCTTTTTGCTGTAGCTGCAAAAGGACCACCATGATATCAATAGTAAACGAACACAGGGAGGGCAGGGAACTGTTGGACATTTTTACACGATCAAAACAACTCCTTGCAATGTTTTCTCATCAATGATACATACAGTACATATTTCAAAAGGAACACCACTATCTTCTATTATTCAATAGAGAACACTACACATCTTAACATCTTTCATCTCTCTTCCTGCCATCTTGGTTGTGTGGCGCTGTACACCTACTTTCAAGCTTCTTCTTTTTTAAAAAAAAAAAAAATTCAATATCTTTCCATATATGGAATGTTGAATAAGTGGCATTTTAATTTCCTGTCACTATACATAAATTTCCAGTCTAAACTGTACTGTAGTGTTAAGGGTGTGTGGGTGGGAGTCAGGCTGGATCATGCCCTGAGTCCCTTCCAATTATTGGGATCCTCTATCTGTGGGGGCAAAATGCATGACAGCAAGTGTACCAAACCAGTTCCTTTGTCTCTAGGTGATGGTTTTGGCTGACTAGTTAAGTGCCACACTTAGCATAACCAAAAGTCATTCTGAGCCACGGAACAAATAGGTGAGCCTTTCCCCTCCCCTTCCCTAGCTGCTAGGTAGGAGAACAAAAGCCAGTATAGTGTGTGAGAGATGGATGAAGGCTGGAAGCTGGAGACACAGAGATATGCTTGATCCAAATCTATGACTAATGGAGAAGCAAGATCTTTCGGGCTGTTAATGCTGTGAGCCCCTTCATCAAGCTGTATATATGTGTAAAGAAAACCATATATCCTAGAGACACCAAAGTCTCCACTGACCTTCATTCCAAGGAAACCGAACCTGGGTAAGCGCCTGGAATCTCCCACTGTTCAGAGATTGGGGTGACACATAACAGTATTTCTTGCACGAAAATTCAACATCTTGGAGCAATGTGCCCCAGCATGCAGCACCTAGAGAAAGCCTCTGTAGCATCATCATCAATAAAGTGATGTGAGACATGAAGGAATCATAAAATTAAATGTTGCTATTTGCATATGCTGTCTTGATTGGACTGCTGCTCTTACCTGTAAGCTCCTCTCTGCCTAGGCATCTTAAGAATTGCCACTGCCTGCCTTAATGCAGACTTCCCTGAAGGATGGATGGAGAGATGGAGTGATCACTACTGAGCACAAAGCCCACGATTTGCTTCAGAAGACAAGACAAAATGCAACCTTGAAATATGTACATAGATGCTGCACAGGCAATTGAACAAAAGCAGCATTCTCACAGCATAACCAGATTGGTGCACCTACATGCATATTTCATGTTTCTTTGACATCTTGTCATTTCCCTTGTTCTGCCTTTTCTTTTGGAGATGCACTCCTGGCTAACCTCTCGATAACTGAATTTAAGTCCTTCAGGGCAGGGATATTCCCTCTACCCCCTCCTCTTAATCCTCACGATGCCAGCCCCATGCAAGACACATGATATACTCACCAGCAAATATTAATAACAGCCTCTGAAGATATATTATCTTTTCTGCTGAATGGTGGAATCCCATCCTTGAATAATGTTGACTGGATGAAGATAGGATTGCAACTAAACCCCCTTACGACAGTGTAGCTCTAAGGTATGCCGGCATAGTGAAGTTATTATGATATAACAATACTAGAGATGGGGGAGAATTTTATTCAATTCACATTTAAAGGTGAGCCTGTCTAATCTGCACTTTCCCAAACAAGCTGTGAACCAAAATACAACCACCATTTAAAATCTGCACTTCTGCAATGCACTTTTCCAGACAAGCAGTGTATACAGAAATGCAGAGCTGCCAAGGAGTCTTTGACAATGGCCATAACCAGTGTTGTTTTTCTAGAAAAAGAGGTGCCGGAGTTCACCATGAACACCACCCTTGTTCTCTTATAATGCCAATGGCACCCAACTGAGAGGTGCTGGAACTGAGTTCTAGCTGAAAAAAAGCCTTGGCCATAACTGTGCTTTGGTTGTTGCTCCTTGAAGAACATTGGACACCAACTACGTAGCTTTGCTGTGCATTTAACATGCATCTCTTGTGTTATTTTAATTATGTTTTTATTAATCCTTTCAGTGTCCCACAGAAAGATTCCACTGAAACAAATTGGGCAACTGACATTTTTATAAGCTCTGGTATTGCCATTTTAGATTGCCCATAAGACTGTCCTGACCATTATATGTTTATGTGCTTCAGGAACTTACGGAATTACTGCCACTGAGTCAAATGATGAAGGTGAGCCAGTAAATGTTGGCCTTTCTTTCTGAGGATTGTATATTGGGTAAAGATGTTGGTGGCAAGATAACAATGCTTCAGTCAAAAATATCCACACTGAATTATTCATTACATTTTAATAGAGTATAATCATATGCAACAGGTGTTTTTCCTCCAGCTTGCTGAATTTCACTATAACTAGCTCCTAGATAATAGCCTGGGGGGGGGGGTGCTGCAGTAGAACAAATCAGTCTTATTTTAAATTAATTACTGCAATGCTACAGTGCCTATCAGTTGTTGTGCTGCTTTTTTTGTCTCAGTGTTCAGTGCACGTATTAATACTCTAGAACTAAGGAAAGAAATATCCCATGCAATCAGGTTTGCAAAAACATTGCACTGATGTATAAATAAAGATTCCAGGGACAAAGTTGTGCCTTAAAAAAAATGCATTATTAAAATTTGGTTAATTGCATGATTGGTGGTAAAAATCACAAGTGTTGATTTAATTTCCACATCAAAGAACTATTAAAACAGAAATCAGCAACCAGTGGTGCTTCTATTAAAAACATTTAAGTATGATTAATGTTTTATAGAACTTCTTAGCATAACCTTTTCACTTCAAGAACCATAGTTGAATATATTTTATTTAATTACCTTTTGAGGTGTATTGATTAATCGTTGCTCTTTTCTGTACACAGAAAAGTTATGATTTCATTTCTTGGTATGGATGTTAAAATGTTGACACCGCTTTTCTATATTTAAAGTAATCTTCTACTTCAACAAATTTTTACATGCCCTGGGACCTTAGGGTGAAGGGCAGGTAATAAATAATAATAATAATAATGTCAGATAAAACGTCAACAATCCATAAAAACCTGGACACCGTGAAAACATCAAGAACAGATGGATAAGAAATTTCTGAAGGCCAGCTCCAAAAGATGGACTTTCCCTTTCTTTCTAAATGTTAGGACAGAGAGGAATAATCACACTTCCTTGGGACAACCATCTTGAAAAAACCCAACCAGAAATTTATGCAAGGGATGGAGAAATGGATAGAGAAAAAATAGTCTTCCTTTCTCAAAACACTAACATTCATGGACAACCAATGAAGCTGAATTTTGGAGGCCTCGTGACAGACGAAAGAAAGCACTTCTTCAGGCAGCACATGGTTACATTGGAATTTGCTGTGATAGCCCCCACCTTGGATAGATTTAACAGAGGAGCAAATTCATGAAGGATAAGGTTATCCATGGCTACTAGCCATGATGGCGATGCTCTGCCTTCACAGCTGGAGGCAGTATGCATCTGAACGCCAGTTCCTGCAAACCACAGGAGGAGACACTGCTCTTGTGCCCAGGTCCTGTTTATGGGTTTCCCATAAACATCTGGTTAGCCCCTGTGAGAACAGGATGCTGGACTAGATGTGTCATGCTCGGGGGATTCTGTCCCTCCTCCTGTGGCAGCAAGAAGCAAAGGGAAAACAAGGAAGAGTTCTTACTACGTGAGTTTATTCAATCATCACAGCGAGAGACGAAGGAATGCAGCCAGTCTCCCATTAATGGCATTGCTCCAACTGAGCTCCTCCCCCTCCCTTCCTAGCAACAGCACTTCTCCTTACGATGGCCGCCAGGGGCTAATTGTCTCTGAGCCCTTTCCTCTTGCACACTCAGTGAACCCTGGGTTCCGGGAGAAAGGGGGGGGGTCAGAAATACTCTCCAGTGATAACATGTTAGCCTGCTCTGCCTCCTCCTTATCTTCTCCCAACATCTCCCAACTCTTCCGTTCGCCTGTCTTCCTCAAACCACTGCTGTAATTCAATCCTGCCTTCCTCTCCTCTGGACGCCTCAGGATGAGAAAGGGGGAGGGGTGATTTTCACCATTCCTCCTCCTCAATCTCAGCCTCTTCAGTCCAGTCCCTGACAAGATGGGTCAATAACCTGATCCAACAGACCCTTCATATACTCTGAAAAGTACAAGTAATGAGGGTAATTACTCATTAATCTGCAGGTACTCTCACATATATGCCTCAGTTGCCCTAGTAATTAAATCAGGGATGGGGAATCTGTAGCACCACCTTCCAGATATGACTGGTACAGCCCCCATCGTCTCTGACCACTGGCTGCAGCTGATGAGAGCTAAGAGTTCAATGTCATCTGCAGTGTCGCAAGTTCCATACCACGGATTTAAATGGAGGGAGCAGATCTGAAAACATTCAAAGTATATGCATGAAATCCTATTTCCTCCACAGAAATGAATGTGGGATTACTGAATATACATATCATTCGGGTGAAAATCATAGCTGCCAAAACTTTTACATCTTAAAGCCCATTTCAATCAGGATAGGAATGATGGGATTGGGTTGTAGCTTCCCTTTCACAGCTTCATGCATAGACTTGGGAGACAATCAATACCATCCATGATTCACAGAGGGAAATATACCTTTTGTTCAGATGATGCATGCTGGCAGTTAGGACAATGAATCCAATCATTAAGTAGCAGACTCCCCTCCCCCCCTTTCCTTTTCTCTCTTTGGTACAGTCTTTCCACAAATCACATACTTAAAACATATGCTCAGAGGATGTGCTTTTGTCTTTCCTTGGTGCTCCCTGTCAGATACTTTTATACAAAAAAGAAGTCATGTAACACTTTGAGTCTTTTTTTAACAGTTGCGTTCAAGGCACGAAAAATTGTAATGATTTTCTCATATTTAGTAGCACGAAGAAGCTACTAAATACACCCTGATTTTATTTTAAAAAGTCCAAGGCTGCTTATCTTATCATCACTTGGCTCTTCACAATTCACTTGCACCATGCTTTTCTGGAACACCTTTCCCTACTCAAATATTTCTACTACCTTCCCCACGCCAAACATTCCTCCTCTGAAATAATAATTAAAAAATCACTAAAACAGGAAATATGTAGCTTACCAAATATTTCTACTACCTTCCCCACGCCAAACATTCCTCCTCTGAAATAATAATTAAAAAATCACTAAAACAGGAAATATGTAGCTTACCAAACACTGATGGTTCGGCACCTCATTTGCTTACTTTTAAATTACATACCCACTACCTAGATAACAGGAGAATGACAGTCTTACATTATTGCACATCCTTGATGAAATGGAGTTAATTTTTCCAATGATATTGTATTCCAGTGATACTGTGGGCTCAACATGATTACTGCTTGTGTATAAAAGAGTCATATAAAATCTATAATATTTTTTATAGGGAGGAACCTTCATGGACGATTTGAAACTACTAGGTCAGTAATGAAAGGAGGAAGGATGGCGGAGCTGGAGCATTCAATGGGTGGTATATATATGAGTTGAGTGGTTAATGTGCATAACAACTGGCTTTTGTGTACATTCCTCAGGCCTCATGGAGAATGTGCACATAATCTTTCCATGAAGAGGGAATTCTGCACATTTCCTGGTCAATACACATAGGGATGAATTCAATGTTGCAGTAAGGCAATAGTTCCATTTTGGCTTGCCAGGCCGAAACCCCCTCACTGTCAGGCTTCAGGGAAACCGATCCCCCTCCCTCACAGCAGGCTGCCAGCAATGGAAAGACAAGAAACTCTTACCAAGGTCTTTTATTCAATATTCACAGAAAGAGACGTAGAAATGCCGTCTCTCTTGGATAATGGTGTTGCGCCGAGTAATCTCCTCCCTGCTTCCCTTCTCAGTTGTCAACAGCCCCACGGTGTCTGCTTAGGGACAATTGCCTCTGGGCTCTTTGTTCTCCTACTTTCATTGCTCGCCGTATTCTGGGAGAAGGGGGCCTGGAATGCTCTCTAGTGATAACGTGTCAGCCAGCTGTTCCTGCTCTGCTTCTCCCATTATTTCCTGACTTTGCCCCTCTTCTCTCCCTCTGCAAATCACCATTGTAAATCTTCTTGGGAAGGTTCAAGAGAAGGGGGAGGCTGTCTCCACCATTCCTCCTCCGATGTCCAGTTCCTGACACCCACTCTTCTCCCACCATGTGCTGTCCTAGGGGTTCTCCTAACCACCCCCAGTGCCAATTTTATGAGGTGGGAGGGCCATGAGGGGAGGGGAGGGGAGCTTTGTTGTGCAAACAGAAGTCCTTTTGCTAAACTTCCATTCAGTGGTGGACTTTTGGCTTTCAGATTTCAGCAGTGCCCTGTGCAATGCCTCAATTCAGTGACCCGCCAGTCGCCTTCTATTATTGTGGCACCCCTGTGGAACCCTCCCGGCTTGGTACCCAGTGCAGGCAAACCAGTCACACTCCCCTAAATCCACCTCTGTTCCATTGATGGAATTCATTCATTGAATCACACTCATAATAACAACTTAAGGGCACAAGAAGAGTGAAATGTAGTGATACGAACCACCTACATTAACTTTAAAAACATTTTTAATCATGCTTTGTAATAAGCTGCTTTGAAAGCTCTGTCTCATCAACGCTGCAGTATTCCTGCAGGGGGATAGACATCTAGTCTGACGGTTAAAAGTAGCAAGCAGTGCCATGGACATTTCCTGTTTTATACATAGAGATGGAATACAGAACACTTCGCAATTTGTCTCTGAAAGTCACTCGAGGATGCATTCAAGAGTCACACAGAAAGGCCCTGCAAAAGAGCCTTAAAGATGCTGTGATGAGGAAGAAGGTTTCATCGATGGGGTTTTAACAAATACAAAGTGGCATTTTAAAAAGTTCAGGCTGCACAGAAGCATCTTATGGACGAACCTTCATTTGCCAGAAATATCTCTAATCTTATTCCCAGCTTTTGGCAGAAGTCAGGAACATGTAGGCCAGATCTTGGTCATGCTGAGGTATTATGACCTTTTGCAAGGCTATTATTCCTATGACCTTTCACGATGCTATTATTCATAAATGTCCTATACTGAATTGTTTATTATTAGTCTCTGGTTCTGCATTCTACCCTGCCAAAGTCCAACTAAAAAAGCCCCAATAAAATATTCATTCAATGTATTACTGTGCTGAAAAACAGGTTTTGCAATATTCTGTGGTGGAGGCTATCATTGTACCCTGATGACAAAGAAATTGGCTTATATTCCAGGATTGATACTGCACAAGAAGACTTCCACTGGTGTGTTGGGACCTCTCCTTCCTCTCCTCTTCCAACACCCCTCCAGACTCCCATAGAAATGCCCCCCAAGCTTCCAGAGCAGATTTGGGGGATATGTTGCATGTGTGTGCAGAAGAGAGAGGAAAAGGAGATTCCATTGCACCACATCCATTCCACAAGTGGGGTGACACCATTGTAGGTCAACCTGTATGTTTTCCTGGATTCAAAATACATGCTAAAGCCTGTAGCTGAGTCAGTAGAGCATGAGGCTCTTAATCTCAGGGCCACGGGTTCATGTCCCAAGTTGGGGAAAGATTCCTGCATCACAGGAGGTTGAACAAGATGACTCCCATGTGTTGTCGTTTAATTGTTTAGTTGTGTCCGACTCTTCGTGACCCCATGGACCAGAGCACGCCAGGCACTCCTGTCTTCCACTGCCTCCCGCAGTTTGGTCAAACTCATGTTAGTAGCTTCAAGAACACTGCCCAACCATCTCGTCCTCTGTCGTCCCCTTCTCCTTGTGCCCTCCATCTTTCCCAACACCAGGGTCATTTCCAGGGAGTCTTCTCTTCTCATGAGGTGGCCAAAGTATTGGAGCCTCAGCTTCAGGATCTGTCCTTCCAGTGAGCACTCAAGGCTGATTTCCTTCAGAATGGATAGGTTTGATCTTCTTGCAGTCCATGGGACTCTCAAGAGTCTCCTCCAGACCATAATTCAAAATCATCAATTCTTTGGCGACCAGCCTTCTTTATGGTCCAGCTCTCACTTCCATACATCACTACTGGGAAAACCAAAGCTTTAACTATACAGTGGTACCTCAGGTTACATACGCTTCAGGTTACATACGCTTCAGGTCACAGACTCCGCTAACCCAGAAATAGTGCTTCAGGTTAAGAATTTTGCTTCAGGATGAGAACAGAAATCGTGCTCCAGCACCGCAGTGGCAGCAGGAGGCCCCATTAGCTAAAGTGGTGTCTCAGGTTAAAACCAGTTTCAGGTTAAGAACGGACCTCCGGAACAAATTAAGTACTTAACCCGAGGTACCACTGTATTCCTTTGTCACCACTTTTGACCATCAAAGGATGCTGCATGCTAAATCTATATTGGATGACACTTGTGGGTATTGAATATTAGGACTCTCTGTAATAGTCTTCTATAGGATAGCTAGTTTCTGAATGTTTGTTAATTTTTCTTCTTAAAGCATTGTTCTGCTTTCCCTTGTTTGTTAGGACCTACCCTTCGTTAAAAAAAAAAAAACTTGCTTTAATTTTGAATTTGGGTCAGGAGTGAGTTTTCTGACAGGTCCAAGGGATTTTGCCCCCTCCCCCCCACCAAATCTGCTAAGCTGCTTGGTGTTACGCTATCTATTTATGCCTAAGAGGAACTTCAAGGAAATAAAAAGGGAAATACTTGGTCCTGGGGAGATAAAAGGGAACTATTTTTATCCTTCCCTTCTGAAACTAATCATTAACCAGTCTTTTACTATTAAACTGAAATGGCCAATTGAGACAAATAGTTCTGAGACGAGAAAAGACAAGGAAGAGGTGGCATGGGTAGAAGTTTATGAAATAATGCATGGCATGGAGAAAAGGAATAGAGAAAAGTCATCATTCCCCCCACTCCCACCCCAGCATTAGAACTCGTGGGCATCCAATGACGCGGAATGTTGGGAAGATTCCGGACAGATGAAAGTACTTCTTCCAAAGCATTGCTGAACTTTAGAACTTGCTCCCACAGGAGGCAGTGATGGCCACCAACTTGGATGGCTTTGAAAGAGGATTAGTCGAATTTGGGAAGGCTACCAAGAGCTACTAGCATGATGGCTATGTTCCACCTCCTCTATTAGAGAAAGTATGCCTCTGAATAATAGTAGCTGGGAATTGCAGGAGGGCAGAATGCTGTGGCACTCATGCCCAGCTTGCAGGCTTCCCATGGGCACCTGGTGGGCCACTGTGAGAACAGGAAGCTGGGCTAGATGGGCCTGATCCTGCAGGCTTTTTTATGTTCTTATGTAGTTAGTAGTGCTGTACAGTACTTTGGCCACCTCATGAGAAGAGAAGACTCCCTGGAGAAGACACTGATGCTGGGAAAGATGGAGGGCACAAGGAGAAGGGGGCGACAGAGGACGAGATGGTTGGATAGTGTTTTCGAGGTTATCAGCATGAGTTTGACCAAACTGTGGGAGGTAGTGGAGGACAGGGATGCCTGGCGTGCTCTGGTCCATGGGGTCACGAAGAGTCGGACACGACTAAACGACTAAAAAACAACAACAACAACAACACGCTAGATTTGGCCAAATCCTGAACAAAATTTGGCCAGTTGGGGCTTACCCGGATAGATGAAGCAGCTACAAATCACCAGAGTACAGATCAGCTTGTCCTGAATCAATTTGTAGTGATTTGTGCCAATCTAATAATAATAATAATAATAATAATAATAATAATAATAATAATAATAATAATATTTTCCTTATATCCCCACCTTTCCCCCCAACAAGTCTGACTGCTAATCTTTTTACAGTCTTCAAAGTCTTGTCATTTCAACTCACTCGACAAGCCATAAGGCAACCTGCATTGATATTCCTAAATTTCTTAATCCACCTCTCCACTATTGTCACTATTGTTCTGCTTGAGTTGGAGGGTGACTGACTGCAGCAGGGAGCCTGTTGTGTGTGGTCCACGTGCATTTTTCAAACCCTGGGAAATCAGAGTTTAACTATTTGTAGGGAAATGAGTAGGACAGGCTGCCCCTGCAGGTGGTCAGCCCCTGACTCATGGAGGGTAGCAGGGATGATGACAGAGAAGGCAGGATGACAATCTCACCACCACTTCTTCCTCCACTCAGTGGATAAACAAAGACTCAAAAGCATTTGTCAAGACAGGTCTCTTGGAAAGTCTTAGGCTATATCCACACCACACATGACTTTCCCAAAAGAATCATGAGAACTGTAATTTACTCCTCCCAGAGATCCAATGCACAGCACCTACCATTCCCAGAATTCTTTGGAGATATTTAAGTACATTAAATGTGATTTAAGTGCTTGGTGTGTTTGCGGCCTTAATTTGTCTGTGATTTCCCTATGGTTTTTATGCTATTAATGATGTCTTAATTGATGGCAATGTTTTGGTTTTGATATGTGTGTTGTGCTTTCTGGCCTTCTTCTGGCTTTATGTTTTCATTTTGTTTGGCTTAGGAGGGGTTTTTTGGGGGGGGGAATCGTACAATAAAAAATTCTTTTAACGAAAAAGAATGTGGTGGTGAAGTACTTGCAGAAAACCTGGCATGCATCCCAGCTATAAGATAAAATTCCCTCAAAACATAATGCCAAGATTGGGTGGTGCTTTGTAAGTAGATGTTACCAGTTAACAAGACAAGGCAACTGCCAAATGTAGCACATAAAATAAAATTAAAAAACAGTGAAAAGCCAGCTTCATTTCTTGTGAAGACAAAATACCTTCTGAGGAACAGTTGAAGGAGCTGGGTATGTTTAGCCTGGAAAAAAGGAGACTGAGAGGATAGATGACAGCCATCTTCAAGTATCTTAAGGGCTGTCACATGGAAGATGGAGCAAGCTTGTTTCTTCCTGCTCCAGAGTGTAGGACTCGAACCAATGGATTCAAGTTACAGTGGTACCTCGGGTTAAGTACTTAATTTGTTCCGGAGGTCCGTTCTTAACCTGAAACTGTTCTTAACCTGAAGCACTACTTTAGCTAATGGGGCCTCCTGCTGCTGCCGTGCCGTCACTGCACTATTTCTGTCCTCATCCTGAAGCAAAGTTCTTAACCCGAGGTACTATTTCTGGGTTAGCGGAGTCTGTAACCTGAAGCGTATGTAACCTGAAACGTATGTAACCTGAAGCGTATTTAACCCGAGGTACAACTGTACAAAAAAGGAGATTCTGACTAAACATCAGTAAGAACTTTCTGTTCAACAGTAAGAGCTGTTCAACAGTGGAACAGACTCCCTTTGGAGGTTGTGTACTCTTCTTCATTGGAGGTTTTTAAGCAGAGGTTGGATGGCCATCAGTTGTGGAGGCTTTAGTTGAGATTCCTGCTTTACAAGAGGATGGACTAGAGCAGTGTTCCCCAACCTTGGGCCTCCAGCTGTTTTTCGACTACAACTCCCATCATCCCTCGCTAGCAAGACCAGTGGTCAAGGATGATGGGAATTGTAGTCCAAAAACAGCTGGAGGCCCAAGGTTGGGGAACACTGGACTAGAGGACCCTTCAGGTCCCTTCCAACTCTACGACTCTATGAAGATACAATCGGCAAAATTGCATAGCCACCTAGGGACTGTTAGGAGTGTCCTACTCTCGTCTAGGACCCTGACAGAGACACATGCCCGACTGGCATGTTCTCTCCCTCCTGGGCGATTGTTTGGGCCATGGCATCAGGTCCTAGGTTGGCCTTCCTGAAGTGATGCAATGCAGATGCCATCCCCATTCGCTGATCAGCTAAGGACCAAGAGTAGCAGATAGCAACAGTTATGACAAAGAACTTAAAATCCCCCAAGAAAGGGAGAGTAGAATATATAGTAGTTGTGGGGTAGCTATGAGGAAGGCAAAGATCCCAGGGTCAAGACAGTCAAAATTCCTTCCCTACTGCATCAACCAGTGGCTAAACTGGGTCTACAACAATGTGCAAAAATCTTAATGCACCAATAATAAGACAAATATAAGGAAGCATGTAGGCTGGTAGGTCATAACCAATTGCTAGGTCTGTGGAAGGTCATCCTCATATCCGTAATGAGTGAACCTCACGAGTGGAGATATCCCCCCTCAGTCAACCCAAGTCAGATGTTGTTCCCACTGAAAAACAAAATGTGCTAATGAACATTCACACCAGCAGTAACTGCAGAGAATGAATGAGTATTTTTTACTTGTCAGATATTTTACAGTAAGGGAAGCTGGGACTAAATGCAAACAACAACAACCAAAACCTATGGGCTGCAATTTTGAGGACAACCACATTGTGTGGGTACTGGGGAGCGGGAGGGGAACCCTGCACGCACGAGCAGCACCAATTTCACAATAAATACCTCAAAGCACCCCTAGATAGCAAGAAAGCAAACTTGTGAGCCTGTGAGAAAACTCCTTGGAGATGCAGTGAGGTTCTTTCCCTTTTTCTGGCAGAGCTGCATGAGAAAATAACAGAAGGGCAGGCCTTACCTTGCCCCTGCTTTATGCTCCAGGAAACGGGAAGTGGATTAGAGTTGCCTTGTTCGATCATCGTGATCTAACTACTTAAGCTGCCCCACCCCACCTCAGTACAACTGCAGAGCACAGCGCAGCATTCCTCACAGAGCTGTTATCTTCTTTAAAGCATGCCCAAGTGTCTTTCCTTGTCCTTGACAGTTTGCATAAAGCACAGGCTTTATCACCAGCGAGAGAACACAACTGGACACATTTCCTGTTTTGAAGGACATTCCTATTGCTTTAGGTTTTAAACATTTATGCAGAACAGTTATGCTCCGGTATGCTCAAGTCAACGTTCGGTATTTGCTCAATTACCCAGAGTAGGCAGGGTCAAATGTAGTCTTAACTATCTGCCAAGGTATCATGGGGAAAGGAACAATAATGCAAGGTTGGTTTGGAAACAAATCTGAGAGTAATTTCCCTCAGCTTTGAAATGTAACCAGTTGAACCAATGCAAAAAAAAAAAAAGATACAGTTGCCATCAAACCCAACTTAGAAACAGATAACGCACACCAACACTATTACAATGGTGCAAAGTTCAGGAGAAAATGGCCACTAGGGCTCAATACTACAGTGGTACCTCAGGTTAAGTACTTAATTCGTTCCAGAGGTCCGTTCATAACCTGAAACTGTTCCTAACCTGAGACACCACTTTAGCTAATGGGGTCTCCCGCTGCCACTGCGCCGCCGCCATGCAATTTCTGTTCTCATCCTGAAGCAAAGTTCTTAACCCAAGGTACTGTTTCTGGGTTAGAGGAGTCTGTAACCTGAAGCGTCTGTAACCTGAGGTACCACTGTATTTATTATACTATTTTTTGGATTCTCAGTTATTCCTCTTTTTTATGATAGAATCAGTAGTCTTAAAAAGCAATTATACAATGCATTCATTTGCATGCAGCTCAGGAGCGATTCTTGTTTAGTTCAATGGTTCCTACTCTTGCATAAATACAGTGGTACCTCGGTTTTCGAATGTAATCCTTTCTGGAAGACTGTTCGAGTTCTGAAACGTTTGAAAACCGAAAACTCAATAGCCAACAGTCAAAACAAAAAAAATTCCTTCCAGTAGCACCTTAAAGACCAACTAAGTTAGTTCTTGGTATGAGCTTTCGTGTGCATGCACACTTCTTCAGATACATCGTGTATCTGAAGAAGTGTGCATGCACACGAAAGCTCATACCAAGAACTAACTTAGTTGGTCTTTAAGGTGCTACTGGAAGGAATTTTTTTTGTTTTGACTATGGCAGACCAACACGGCTACCCATCTGCAACTGGATCAATAGCCAACAGCCAGGCCTCAGGATCTTGCACTCAGCGGAAGCCGTGTGGCATGTTCGACTTCCGAGACGTGTTATAAAACCAAAGCATTTACTTCCAGGTTTACAGCGTTTGAAAACCAAAATGTTTGTCAGTGGAGACATTCAAAAACTGAGGTATAACTGTATGTATATTATTGTATGCAGAGGCAGCAATCCCATCTATATACACTTAGCTAGGAGTCTCATTGAACTCAATAGGGCTTATGACTGAGCAGACATGTATAGGATAGTCCTGTAAAAGACAGAACTGGTGGTGGGTGACCAGGAACGAGACCTTGGGGTTGTAGTGGAGAGCCTGATGAAGATGTTGACCCAGTGTGCGGCAGCTGTGAAACAGGCAAAGTCCTCATAGCTCAGTTGATAAAGCATGAGACTCTTAATCTCAAGGTTGTGGGGTCTTATACTCAGACTAGACCCATTAAAATCAATGTGTTAAGTTAGTCATTTGTCAACTAATTTCAATGAATCTACTCTAAGTGTGACTCGCTCAGATACCGCCCAATAGTTTCAGTGTCAGAACTGCTCCTTCTGCATTTGTCTTGCGCTCAGGAGGATTTACCATTGGCAAGGCTGATTCCAGGATTAGTAGCGACTTGAGTGGCAGACATTCAGTCAGTCCTTGTAAATTCCATTTCAGCTATGGAAGGTGGGGCCTGGCTGCAATCTTACACACACACACACACACACACACACACACACACGGTAGCAGCAAGTGTTCAAAGTCTCCAAGTGCTAACTTTTGACTGCTTACACAGCATACTTTTAAAGCACCTGGCATCCTTGGGAACCATAGTTTACCCCTCATTGCTGTTACTGCTGAATTCAGGTTCATGCAACACATGACCTATGATCTTTTCCAAGGTTCAGGAAAAGCCTAAAAGCAATGGCAGGCAGTATAAGAAGATATTTCGGTTGTGGCTATAAAGAGTTGCAGGGTCCTATTTGGGGGGATTTTTCCTGTGTACTCGCCATACCTTTAAAGCACACTGAAAGAATATTATTTCCCCTCAGAGAATCTTGGGAACTGTAGTTTTACCCCTCAAATACATAAAAACCCCGGCACCTTTTAGCAAACTACAGTTCCTAGGGTTCTCTGGGAGAGAGTCATGTGCTTTAAAAGTGCTGTGAGTGTATGGTGTGTACACAGCCTTATTTTTAGAAGGGGGCTGCTTGCACTGTCAAGAGGTGAAATAGTCCCTCAATAGTAGGATCCTTGGGAAGGTTTAGGACACAAGCCACTACAGAGGTGGCTGACTCAGAATTCTGGAGTCTTTTCTTTTGGTTCTCCTCCTTGATTTTATGGCCATTCATTCAATATCAATATTTTTTTCATTTCAGGCAAGAAGTAGACAGAGACATCAAGTCGCAACAATTCAGTTTTCATGCTAAGGTGCATGGGGAAGAGAGTTAGGTAGAACGAAACACAGTAAAGAGATACTTAAGCGCGATTACTGTTTGTTCTGCATGGCTTTTCCTCAGGCAGCACCAGCAGCAAAAAGACAGTTACAAAAAGGTCAGCTCCTACCCCTTTTCCTAAACTGTAGCATGACTCAGAAGAACAAGCAACTGAAGAGACTTCATGGAAGCCTGAAGGCAAACTTTGCCTTTAATACCTGCTGACTGATTCTACTTTCTTGCATGATCTAAACAGTGGAGGAGGAGGGCGTAAAGGGTGTTTTTAAAAAAGAGAGCAACAATATTTTGAATGCATTTAGCAAAAGCTGATTTCATTCCAAAGCATTTCAAACGTTTATTTCTGCCCCAACTGTAATGTTATTTGGGGTGGACTTTATCACCAGGGTAATTTCCGAAGTTAAATATTAGCCAGATTGGAATATGACTATTAACAAGGCTTTGTAGCATTCCAGATCTTTCAGGTATGCCGTTAGCAAACCCTAGCACCTTGTTCCATTGAAACACAGCAGGTAATCTGAAGATGTCTCAGGGGGTTGTGACCTACATCTATTTTTCTCCTAGATCTTTATTACAACATATATCAGTTATCTTCTAGTAATTCCCTATAGAAACGGAAAAGAAACAAAAGAAACAATGTATCCAGATACATGGAAGCAGGTCAGAACAATAACTGAGACAGGACCTGAAGTTACTTTCAATGAATTCAAACTCCAGGGCCTGATGAGCTGCACCCAAGGGCACTAAAGGAGCTTGCAGATGTAATCTCAGAGTCTCTGGCGGCAATCTTTGAGAATTTTTGGAGTACTGGTGTGGTCCCTACGGACTGGAGGTGGGCAAATGTTGTCCCGATATTCAAAAGTGGGGAAGAAGACCAAGGTAACTACTGACTGGTGAGCTTGGCATTGAAAACCAGGAAAGGTCCTAGAACAGATTAAACAGTTGGTCTGTGAGCACTTAGAAAAGGATGATGTGATTATTAAGACCCAGCATGGATTTCTCAAAAAGAAGTCATGCCAGACAAATATTTATTTATTTTTTATAGAGTTACAGGCTTGGTGGATCAGGAGAATACAGTGGATGTAGTGTATCTTGATTGCAATAAGGCTTTGAACAAAGTCCCACATGGCATTCTTGCAGAGAAACTAGTAAAAGGTGGACTGGACAAGGTAACTTAGGTGGATCTGTAGCTGGTTGACTGACCAAACTCAAAGAGTACTTATTAATGTCTCCTCATCATCCTGGGGGGAAAGTGAAAAATGGGATGCTGCAGGGGCCACATAGTGGGGCCACTATGCTATCTCCCCGGCAGATGGGTTGCTATTGCCTCCTGGGAGGAGGAGAGTTAGGCAGCGGGGAGGATGTGGCACTCCTGCTGGTGTGTTTGCACTGCATCAACCTTCCGGCCAACTTACCCTCCCTATCAGTCAGTAAGATAGCATAGTGGTTCCATCCCAGCCAGTGAGCTGCTGTTGGGGCAATGGGTTAACTCCTCCTGCACAGTCTCTTGTATTAATTAAGAACATATGAAGAGCCTGATGGATAAGACCAATGCCCCATCTAGCCTAGCACCCTGTTCTCACAATGAATGGAATTTATATGCCAGTCTCTTTCTATCCATGCCTCCATCTTCTTACCTATCCATTACTACAACTACTGGAAAAGAGCACAGCCCCACCACAATGTGAAAAGACTATTACAAATGTTACAAGGTCACTTGACACTAGGGATGGGGGAAGAAATTAATTTCAATTAGCAGCTAAATGTGAATCTCCTTATTTTGCACTTTCCAAAACAATATGAGAACCACCCTTCAAAATCCACACTTCTGAATTTTTCAGTATTCGCCAGCAAATTAAGGTGTCCAAAAATGCATTACCTCTGCAGTAAAATGTGCACAAAAATGAATATACTGGTGAACAAAGCGTACCAAAATGCATTATATAACGGGAATAGCTTTGTAAAGGATGCATATCCTTTTAGATCATTTCTCCCGAGACAGATGGATGCCAACAAACATGCCACTTCAATTTTTTTAAACAAATCTCAAAGGAGTTTACAACTTAAAGCATCCATTAAACATTACAACATATCAAAATATTAAAAAAACTGCAGATGTAGATCAAATATAACAAGCACTCTTAAAGCAGCATCATTAACAGGGAAATAAAATATTTTCTAAAGCATCAGAACGTTACAGATAAAAATCAAATGCAAAAATAAAAGAAAAAAACTCCACAGAACAGCATCATTAGTAATGAAATGCAGTAACTGAAATAGAAGCTGCACCCACAATGCCCTCACCCAACACAGCAACCTCTTCCATTTACATCCTTAGTCATCTTCCTACATGCAAGTGTCATTTTCATGTATTTCCACCAGCTATGCAGATAACTAATCCTCAAGCAACCAGTCATTAAAGAACAAACATTTGGTCTACTAAAATACATACCAGCGTTAAGCATAGTTTACAACCAGCTCATTCACCCACTTCCGTCTAGGGCCATGCAGTGTCATATAAACAACAACAGAACCACTCCCTCCCAGGTTCCCACCCAGGAGTAGATCAGTTCAGTCCCTCACACCAAACCATGACAACACAGACTCTTACTCTCTGCAGCCAAAACACAAGTCCAATCACTTCACAACAATACACCGCTCACTTTATCCTACTGGGTAACACATTCCACAGTACAAAATTAAAAGAGGAAGTGCCGTCATGGAGATCTCAAAAGATCTGTTTCATGGCAACTTTATCTAGCCTGCAGGCCAGAAAGAAGCCATGTAGCAGATGAGCATTTAGGACAGTGTAGTGGCACTGGATGTGGAAAGCACCTTCTCAAAGTCTGGTAAGCGCTTGCCCAGCTTCAGGGAGGAGGCGTGAGGACTCTGACAGTGTCCTAGAGTCATCCTTCCTCCTTCCCAAAGCTGGGCAAGCACTTCCTAGGCCTTGGGAAGGATGTCGGAGGACTCTAGGACCCTGCCAGAGCCTTGAACCTCCTTCCCAAAGCTGGGCTTAAGCCAGAACTGCAAGGGCTGAGGGGTGGGCGTCAAATGTTGACCTTGCACAGGGTGGCATATTACTAAGATTCACCCCTGCATGTAGCCACTGGGATTTACACTCTTCTCCTCTGGAATCAGCAACAGTGATTCACTGGCTGTCTAGGCAAGCAGAGAGAAAGGATTCTTCCTCGTCCCAGGACCTCTAATCAACAGAAGTGGGGAGGGGAAGCAGAACGGACAAGGGGATTGAACAAGTTCTTCCCTGTCCCAGGTATACAAATGTGTATGAAAGGAAAAACTCACAAATTTTCATGAGGATTCCACTGATGTGGAAATGTAGAATTCAGGAAGTGGAAAATGAGAAACTGAAAGAAACCAAAACTGGCAGATTCACCCATTATGGAGAGGTCCTTTCCTATGTTATATCATTAGTATCCATCACATGTGATCCAGGCCTAAGGATCCCCTGCCAGCGAAATGCAAAGGCTGAAGAAAAATTTGGCTCTCGTGGTTCCTTGGAGTCTCAAGCATTACTGCAACAAAATGTAAGAACCCCTGTTCAAGGGCATTCTCTTAGAGGGGACTCAGAAAAATAATAGTGATGTCTGCTAAGATCTAACGTGGCCAGCAAAGCCTTCTTTTGAAGCGTGTGTGCTCTTTGGATCCCACCCCCACGTCATTCTGTTTTGTAACGACCTTGCTAGTTTCTAGACTTTGATGAGATCACAGTCCAGCTGCATCCAGAAATTCAATGAACAATTTCTCTGCTTCCCAACATAATAGATCATTAGCAGTTTGTCACAAAAGGTTTCTGTATACTTGAGCTTATACGGTCTGAGGAAGTATCTTGTCTTCTCACTCCTGCTCCCCACTAGACATTATGCATGGCAATTTTATTGTGTACCAAAGCCCCCTGGACCTGAAATGGAACTTACCAGATTTCAGTAGATTCCTGCCCCACCAATATTCAGACACACGCAAAAATTGAGATGCACCACCAACTGAATTCAGGTGCATTTCTGCTGTGTTAGAGCTAATCTTCTGTGAGCAGAGGCTTATACATTTAAATCTTATAGTCTGACCCTAAACAGTTTTCCTGACCTATTTGCTTACAAAGCTGGAGTAATGTTAACCTAATGTCATGGTTTGCAATTCTTTAAACTTGGTGATACAGTAGCCTTTCCCTTCTCTAAGGACCTATTTGCTACCATATTGAATTATTACGCTATGAGACTAGGTGTTTACTTACCAAGCAACAAGTCACCCATAGGAGCCAACTCCTAGGGGCTGTGGTCCCTTCGCTTGCCGCCCAATTAAAATATTTGAGATCCTCCCAAAGTTAATGGACATTACCATTCAAATGGTGTGCATGCACCACATCATGTGATCAATTTTGTGGGGTGAGGCTTACCTGCCCCCCCCCAGTTGACATCCCTGATCTCAGCTCAAATGCTACAATTTTCCTTGTGAAATAATCGTTTGGAAATTCAAACCATCTAGCATCAATCTCTTTACTATCAGCCAAAACCATACACCTCGGGAAATAAATGTGTCTTAATCTGATTCCTGTAAACTCCCCATAGAGTGAGAGGGCACCCCCTCTCACTCTATGGGGAGGTTGTGCTGTGTCCAGGGTACCACAACAGAGAAAACTCTGCCCCACATAAGCCAAGAAGAATCATGGTAAGAACAGGCATAGCAACTTATGTGCCATCTCAATAGCCTTTGAAACACATGAAATACAGTAATTAATTGAAGTGGGATCTCAGGATAGACCCACCTCATTTGTCTCACCACTGGTGATTTTGAGCCACTGTTTATTAGTGCCATGGTCCAATAGGAACACAGCACCTAATTATGTTTCCTAATTATGGAACCATGGGAGAAAATATGAGGGTCAGGTGGTATTATGATACCCTAGTCTGTATTGGCGTTTTAGTAGAGTGGATTTGCCCTTTTTATGTTATTGCAGGATGAGCACTTTTAGCCAATTATTGCTCATTTGTCATTTTGGTGCAATTTAAATGTTGTATTACATATGCTTTTATAATTGTAAGTCACTCAGAGACATTGTGGTAGTAAGCGACAAATAAATGCAATAAATAATTGTGGTAGTAAGCGACAAATAAATACAATAAATAATCAATAAATAATGACCATAATTTCATTATTGTATGGAAAATGTATAGGCTGATGTTCACATCTGAGACCTGACTGTTGGTTTCTTTCTTTCCTCTGTTCTTAGGCTAAAGTGTTACATGGAATTTTAGTGGCGCCCGTCAGCTTTCATTGAATTTAAACCTCGTGAGTTGCTTTGACAACATGTCCCTAAGGGTTTCTATGTTCCATTACCTCTTACTTTAACCTCTCTCCCTTTTTTTGCATTTACCTTTTGGTTTGGGGTGAAGTGGATTTTTCCTTTTTAAAACTGAAGCCGACTTGGAATAAGTCTCCCCCCCGCCCTTATTCAACCTTTGATCTTGCTGTTTTCTGGTTGCTATATATTACTTTGTTTTGCCTCATGCAAAGTGGTACATCCATTATCTTGTGGTCAAATATAGACGTCTTTCTGGTGAACAGTTTTATATAACATGAATGTGACTATAAACATTGACTGTACAAGATCTGCCCCCTAAATGTGTTTATATAAGATAATATCACCCAAGGAGAGCTTTTATATATTTGCTTTCCTGACAGAAATGTCAGGAATTTTTTAACCTTTAAAAAAGCAAAAATTTTAAAAGTACTTCAGTGCAACCTTTTTAAAAAAAGGAATACTGTAATATTTTAATCATTTCTGAAATTCTGTTCTGTAAAACTTTACCATCCAAATTGCTGACTCCCTTAAAATATTACATGTGTCACTGGAAAGTTGCTGTAGGGGTTCTGTAACAAAAAAGCACTGAAATGGCTTACTTCTCTTCAAGTGGAGCATGGCAGTGAACAAAATGTATATATGTTATCTGTGAATAATAATAATAATAATAATAATAATAATAATAATAATACTTTTATCCCCAGCCATCTGACTGGGTTGTCCCAGCCACTCTGGGCAGCTTCCAACAGCTTTCAAAACATTAAGAAACATCAAGGATTAAAAACTTCCCTATACACTATAGAGGTGCACAGGCTGGTGACATGAGAGCAGGCCTTCTCAGTGGTGTCCCCCAAACTGTGCAGTGCTCTCCCCAGGCAAAAATATTCTCATTCACCCAAGCTTGGGTGCCTAAATTTTCTGCTCATATTTTAATAAGGTGGGTTGAGCTGGACCTGCTCTTGAATATATATTATTGGTGAGCATTTTTAGGTTATTGTTCTCTTGTTTTTAATGTTTGTTTCTCCAGGTTCACCTTTGTGAAAAAAGTGACTCAACAACAACAAAATTTTAGTCACACATACTCATGCTGAAAAGTGGTGCTTTGCTTGCCTGACTCCAGACAGAAATAACAACATTTTGGTCATACATACTTATGTTTAAAAGTAGTGCTTTGCTTGCCCGGCTCCAGGCTTTTTCCTAAACCTTCCACTGCTAACGCAGGAACAACTAAAATTAATTATATGCATCCAACAAAGCCCTCTCACTGAACTTTTCCTTATGATCTTGTGTTATTACTTGTATGTTTGTTTATAGAAGGTATACAAGGCAGAATGCATACCCAAATATTGCAGTGTATATCCCCAGTCCCTAACATGATTGCTAATGTTACATACATATAATTATATGTGTACAGTATATATCCTTAAGAGAGCCTGCATTTTTCTGTTGGAGCTCAATGTCTCTCAGTGCAGGCCTTGTGGCTGAGGCAGTGTGTCACATGGAGCCAGTGTGGTGTAGTGGTTAAGAGCGGTGGACTCGTAATCTGGTGAACCGGGTTCGCTTCCCCGCTCCTCCACATGCAGCTGCTGGGTGACCTTGGGCCAGTCACACTTCTTTGAAGTCTCTCAGCCCCACTCACCTCACAGAGTGTTTGTTGTGGGGGAGGAAGGGAAAGGAGATTGTTAGCTGCTTTGAGACTCCTTCGGGTAGTGATAAAGCGGGATATCAAATTCAAACCCTTCTTCTTCCTCAGAATATATGTATGGTGGTAAAAAAACCCAACTGTGTCATGAAGGCACCTGATTCTCCTGTGTGTTGCCTGGGGAGCAGAGCCTAAGGGTGGGGTGCAAGCTGAGAAGGCAAGTTCATCCATATGAATAATGTTCAGTGGCCATTACACCAGAAGGTTTGGAACAGACTCCTGTAGAGGTCAATCTCAGGTATTGAACTATAAACAGTAAAGGCATCAAGCAAGCCAATGTCCTCATTTCCTCCAATTCCATGCTTTGACTGACTCACTTAGCAGTAACTCAACTGCTGTCAACATTCCACAAGTCCTAGGAGCTCTCAGGTCCTTGATGGGACCTTTGGGGAAAGTTAATTTAATATAGGGAGTTTACCATCCCTGTGGAATTCCATACCTTATTTTTGAATACCAAACTGATGGGCATTTAACCACCTCTGAAGTCACCACAAGCCATCAGAGCAGTTTACAACACCAAATATAGAGCAATAAAATGTATTAGTTCAAGGACAAACCCCTACCAAGGACACTCTCCCTCTCTCCCCCCCCCCTCTGCTTATATACAACCCACCCTTTAAGCATCTTCTCAACCCTGTGAGATAGGTGAGAGACCATGATGTGCCCAACACTACCTCATGGGTTTAATGTCTGAGAAGGATGTAGAACTTTAGCCACTGCATGACACCTCACTGGCTATCGTGAGGGAGAAGAAGGAGACCAGAGCCCCTGCGACAGCTTCTGCCGCCTTCTCAGCTGTGTTTGCCGCTCCCATTTGTTCTCTTCCACTGTCCTCTGCCCGCCACATCCACTTCCGGCCTGAGAAGTTTTGTGCAATCTTGCTTATATTTAAGTGAGCAATTAGTCATTCAATCACGATAAGCCTTACTGTATGAGTAATGCTTGTCCAAACGAGTTTTCAGTGAGTTATATCCCTAAGCATTTTTTTTGTTTGATCTGATATTTCTAGCAGTCATTCAAAGAGAGGAGGAGATGACGCAATGTTTGTTTGTATGCCTGCACTTATTCATGTGATCGCTTCCACGAAAGTCAGCAGAACTGCTTGCATGTTTAAGGGGTTAGCATGTACGAAGCCAGGGCAGATTTGTCAGTCAGGTTTTGACATTTTCTGAGCATAAAATGTCCCAAGTTAGGAAAGGCCAAGCTCAGCTATACAACATCTGTGTCTTATGTGGAAGGTATCAGGTTCAATTCACGGAATCTCTAGGTAGGACTGCAACTGGGAGAGACCTCTGTCTGAAATCTTGGAGAGCAGCTAACAGCCAGTGTAGACAATATGATTGAACTCAGTATAAGACAGCTTCTTATGTTCCTACATGCTGCTAGTTCAGATCCATGTAACTGTAGAGAAATTCTGCATGCAAATGGCATGATGGTGTGTAAAATTTCAGAACCTAGGGTGGGGAAGGATAACACTGGACAAAACTCCTAATAGGGTTGCCAATCCCCCCAGGTTTGGCCTGGATTCCTCAGGAATCAACCTCCATCTTCAGGAATCTCCTGAGGTCAGTCCTAAAGAACTGACAAGCCACCTTTACTGTCTCACACCAGGGAGTGCTAGTCAGAAGCATGTAACAGGTGCTCTTGCTCGGCCATCACTAGTTGGCTGAGCCTTTAAGAAAAGGTCAGGGGGCCAGGGCAGTGGAAAAACAAGCCACGGAAGCCACTCCTGAGCAAATGTTTAAAAAGTGGAATTTGAGCTGGAAGGTGCAGGAGATGGGGAGGGAGAGCTTTGTCAGTAAAGAGAGGGGGGAAATCATGGAAACCAGTTCAAGGTAAACATTACAAAATGGAGTTACAAGACTAGAAGAGGATTCAGGGCAACCTAAGGAGGGACAGGGAGGAGATAGGCATTCGGACAGACTCCAGCATGGTGCAGAGAGGCCTTATTTAAAGAACAACAAAATGACAGACAGTGGTGATGGTGAAGGACATTACAGTGACACAATAAATAAGGAAATGTGTGTGGTTTTAATGATGAATGGTATGAGGAAGAGCCATTCAGAAACTGGCTTCACAGCAGAATGCACTTTATGCCACCAATAGTTTTCAGTTAAATACGAGAGAAGAAAAGCAGTAAGAAGCTATGCAGGAAGCATGTAACTCTGTGCTATTTTTATGTGACAGAGGGAATTAAGTATGACTTGCTTGATTTTTACAATGGCAATGATGGGACACGTGAGGTAATTGCGACATGGATCTCTAGCATTCTACAGGAGAACGATTGCAGCGTTAGAAGTGTGTCTTCTTACGTGGCTGACGATGCAAGTCAACGCGCCAGAAATTAAAGCAGCTTAATGATCACCAGATACAAGGGGGATGCAAATATCATGTAATGCACAAATGACATAAACATGGGATGGAGGCTTTGAGTTTTGATGTAGAAACACTTGCCCTCCAAGTACATACTGAGTTTTCTTCCTTGGCCAAAAAGGTAGAACCAAACTCTTTGCCCTTTCTTGAGTGTGTAGAAATGAAATACAAAGTTGTGCTTCAGCTCATACAAACAAGGTCGCTGCCACTTCTACCAGCTATTGAACAGCTACTGCCACATTGGCAAGTAATGTCAGCATACATCTTCTCAGAGGGGGCAGAAGAATGTGTGAAGATTGCGTGGGCAGCATTCAGTGAGGAAGAACATGAATCTCTCCCTCTTTGTTAGGTTTACTTTCTGCACCGCCTGATAGGATTCTTTCAGAATGCTGTGAAGAAACTGAAATGTAACAATGACTGCTACACAGAACTCCACAATGTCATGGAAAGCCTCCATTCAAAACTGAAGAGAATAAGAAAGTTCAAAATCAGTTGAAGGCATTTTGGAGAATGTCTCCTCATCTGACAACAGAACATTGAGAGGAGAAGCAAGTAAGATTTTGTTACAGTAGTACATTGAATACCTGGAGGAATGGTATGGTGCTGAAACACAACTTTTTTTTAAAAAAGGCAGTGCTCTCACTTCACAACAGTGCGAAATGGGCAAACTGAGAACCTCTTGCTATAGCACTCCACATTGAGATGATCACTGACAAGCCGTATGATTGCACAAATGAAATAAGAGATTGTATTGAAGGAGCAGAAATGGGCGAAGGTTTACAGACAAATGCCAGAGGGCAATGGCCACCAAATGAAGGAACTGGTCTATTTAATACTTTCTGCACCTGTGTCTGTGATAAAGTTTTCAATTTAACGGTACAGCTGTGGAACAAGGCTGAGTGACAGTATTATGAAGACTGAGCTGCAGGTACAACTGAACATTAACATGACCTGTACAGAGATTCTTCTTAAAAGAGAACCCAGCTCTGCTAAAAACAGCAAGAGGCAGACTCAAATACAAATTTAAAAGGGAGGAAGCTGAGGGCAACCCAGTTTTAAGGTGAAAACATCACATTTAATTTCAAATATTTCAATGTGAAGATGTCATGTCAGGGAGGTGTAGGGAGCTGTAGGGAGGGGGAATACAACAAGTTTAGGGTGACAGAAGTGGCCCCAGAGAATAAATGGTTGTCTGGGGCTGGATCTACGCTGATAAAAAAGCGCTCTATAAAAAAGCTATAAAAGCTCTTAATGCAAAATTCCATTGGCAATGGGTCACTGCTCTATAGCGCCATCTGGTGTCACATTTTTATAACGCTCTTATAACAATATAATTGACAAGTGTAGCCGCGTCCTGGAATGATCCACTACTCTCTGCAGGACTTAATGTTTAAAGGTGAATTGAAGGAATAAGATTGGGTCTTTGGATTCCAGCCAGCATTTTGAGGGGTAAAGCAACACGTAGAAATTTGATCTCTGTTTGAAAAAATTATTCAGGAATTTCTTCAGCCAGAGTTGGCAACCTTAATTCTAAATGATGAATGCTTCCATAGGCAGCATAGGTCTTTCTCATCCCCTGGCTATCAGAAGCATGTTAATTTAACTAAGTAAATAGTGTATTTTGGATTTAAAACTTCGGTTTAACAGAAGATTCCAGGCAATTGTGCATCCCTCAGGCACCAAATTGCATGGAAATGGTAAGTTAAGGTGCCCACATTACATAATACATGTTGTGCAGTCTCAAATATTGTACTCATTTACAACTTGGTCTAGTTTGGTCTTTCAGCTCCAATCCTCTTCCAACTTTGAAGCTGGGTATTCTGCTAAAACTTTTAAGATATGTGTTTTCAAACTCTAAACTTTGAATTCTGACAACCAATCAATTGCATACTTTATCTAGAGCTGCAAAGCACAATCTTGTGGACGCAAAGGAAACAGCAGAAGCAGAAAAGTAAGCATTTAAGCTTATCAGAACATCATGCTTGCAGGCTTGCTCTGCAGTGCTTGAAATTCTAATGATTAAATTCATTCAGTGTATACAAAACCTACTTGTTGAAAAGGCCAGTCTTCTGCATGCTTAGTCATAAATGCACAGCTCACTTCCTTGCTCTGCTCGACTTCTGCTGTCTCATGACAAAACAGACAGTTGCAATTTGCACCAATACCCATCTGCAACTCTGCCTTGCATCCCTCTCTGCTGCAACCTCCATTTACCAACCTTGTTCCTCTACCCACAAATATACAACCCATCACTACTGAACTATGCCATTTTACCTAAATGTAAGCATATAAGGAAAGCAGAGTTTTAATATGCCACTGTCCCCATAGTGTCCAGAGCTTTAATATTTTTCCAACCTTCAGAGAAAGAAGGTGGTGGCTGAAAAACAGACATAGCAGCATTTCACTCAAATGCACATGCAGTAACACACCATATGTAAACACACAGTAAGACACCACACACAAACACAACCAGCAATGCACCATATGTAGCAACATGTACCAGCACCGGTGCCGGATTTACTTATAAGCTAAACAATCAACAGTAACCAAAGTGCTGGTTCTGACATATAAAACCCTAAATGACTTAAGACCCAGCTCTCTGTACGGTTCTCTGTATATGCTCTCTGTACATATCTCCCTGTACGGTTCTGCCTTTGACTTAAGGCCAGCCCAGGAGACCCTGTTGATTATATCATTGCCTAATGAAGCCCAAACTTCTTGGAACACCTTCCCCCACAAAAGTTAAGCTGGCACCATCATTTAATTCCTGGCATAAGCCGAAAACATTCCTGTTCTGCATTAGCTCATTTAATATGCTGGGACAGACGTAAGGTTTTAGGGTATCTATTTTGGAGTTTGCAGTAGTTTGTTTAATTGGTGTGGGTGAGGGGGAGAAAGAGAGAGAGAGAGAGAGAGAGAGAGAGAGAGAGAGAGAGAGAGAGAAAGAGACTCACCTTGAAACCATTTTATGATGAAGAGCATGAAATGAATTTTATAAAATAAATTCTTCACAAGATTTTTGTGGAATTTGATTGGATTATATCCCTAACAAGTGAGATTCTTCATGACAAGTTTCCTATTGATAAGACAAACTGTTTTGATTTTATGAGCAATAGATTTTTCAGCCTTCTTGATGACACAGACTACTTTTTTTAAAAAAATGCTCACTTTAACTATACAGATGCTTCCACAGCTCTATAATATCCAGAGTTCATTTTGGAGCAAATCTGATTACAAGTAATATTCATATTCATTTTGTAGCAGTCAAAAATGTATCATTTATTTTGGGGGAGTGCATGCAGCATTTGCCAATATTTGATAATGCCATTATGATATTTCTGTCTTTCTTTTTGAAGCACCTAAAATGCCTTTGCAATACTATAGCTCAAGGCTTTGAACAAAATAATACAGTAAAATCAATTCAGTTGCTAGAAATACATCCATCAATTAAAATGAGATAAGCGATTGGGGAGGGGGGGACGGCAGCAGAGATTATAGTTCATACATAGCCACAGCAGCGAGCAACTCAATCTATTGCATAAAAAAGGACATATCCAAACCCACAAAACTCAGTTAAAGTTTTGCAGCTGTTTACAGCTTCTTTTTAATCTCTACTCACATAAATCATTATCTTGTATTGTTTCTAATGGAGTTTTATTATATACATTTTGCTGTAAACTTCTCTGGTATTTTATGTGATGGTGGTATAAAAATATGTAAATAAATAAATAAATATACAGAATTAATTCACATGAAAGTTTGATGCAATATTGATTGGATCATCAACATATCAGTTTCTGATATAAGCAAATCATTGGAAGCAAAAGGCATTGCTCTGTCAGCCTTGGCAAACACCATTTACTATGGAAATTGGACTTTCTCTTTTCCACGGTGAAATGGGGGAACTTTACTTTAGACCTTTTAAGTATTTAAAATATGGAACTGAGACCTAGTTTCAAGTATACGAGAGTTAACTTTATGTACTTTGGAACAGTGTACAGTCGATTCCCTGGCCCTGAAATGTAACTTTTTTTTTTTTGGAGGCAATTATTATCAGCAATATTGTAATTATAAATCAGTGTTAATTTCCCCACAGAGTCTGCCCATCTAGAAAGAAAGTTCAGGCCTTTTGATTTGTTCTTAGTGCTGCACAATGATGCTCTTATTTTATCTGACATTCACTAAAAATAAATGTGTGCGAATGAAGGAATTAGGTCACCTAGTGACATGACTGGTAAGAAAGAATGTTCTGGAGGAGAAAAAAAAAGTTCCTGTGTGTGTACTGAGAAGCCCACAGTGTCTCATAAAAGGAGAATGGCAGGATGGCCACATTTAATTGGTTCCAGTGCTGAAACAGGGCGAGAATAATGCCAAGGTTAGCATAATCATTGTTTTTGGTCTTAAGATACACTTAAGTATGCTAATGAAGACTGGAAGGACACTGTGGCCAGAACCAACTTAACTCAGCACAAAGGTGGCTCTTGTATTGTTTTTATGTAACATCTCATCTTACTGAGCTCTTATTGTGGTTAACAAGCAGCTAGGCACCATTCAATAGAAATCATAACTAGATTTAGATTTGCAAGGTATTGGAACGTATCAACCATCTTTCCATATAATTGTAAGCCAAAATTTAGCTTTAGAGATCACTGTCGATCGCAAACTCTGGTTCATTTCAAAATAAGCCAGTTTCAAAATATGGTTTGCTAAACTAACCCGGGTTTGTGATAAATCACAGTCTCTGGTTCATACACAATATGCCAAGGTTAAGGAAAGGGAAATGGCATCTTGGAAAAGTCCTTGTCCCAGCTATGCAGAGGAAGAGGAAGGCTTTGTTCTGGCCCATTCTAGATCAATGACATAGTGGTAAACCATTGTTTAGTGTGACTTGCAAACTAGACCACTGGCTGCTGCAAATAGACATGCATATATCATTTTATTTGTATACTGCCTTTCTGCTATGGAAGATAATGATTCCTGTTAGCTTGTGTGTGGCGTTTTAGCTTCTAGAGGTGACTTTTATGTTAATGACACCTATGATATGTATCCCAAACCCAAAGCTTCTAGCATTTCTGTACATATGCCATCTTTATTACTGGAATCCGAATATTAGGGCAGACCATTCGTTAAAAAAAAAAAGTTCTAAGAAAAAGGTCATGAAAAATAAATAATATTTGAGTAATTATAAATGAGCCAAGATGGTCAAAATCCAGCAAGTCTATGTAAATCCATGTTTACTGCAAATCATAAATCATTTTTAATTGTCAGGAGATCAGAAACTGCAATTTTCATGCCACATGATGTACATATTATGTTACTTCCTGTTTCATGCAGTCCTGCCTATCTTTGCTTTGCCCTTTTTACCTAGAAACTGTCAGAAACTGCTTCAAAAACAGGAAATGACATCATATCTATATGAAAAAGTCCTTCCAGCTTCCCCCACCAACTCAGGCGGCCTGACTTTAATACTTATAGAAGTGGGGTTTGGTATATTAATAACTGTGGAAACCAGAACACCAAATGAAAAGTGACAGTAAAGGAATACTGCACGTTTTTATGTATCTGTTGAGAAAGAGGAAGAAAATCTCCACTATGTGATGAAAATAGCTTATAGTGTTCCACCTTTTGGAAATAAATTACTTCTGTGTTCTCTCTTTGCAAGGTTGTATAAAAGCTTCAAGGACACTGTAAGGAACCTGTTCTTTATTTTCCTTTAATAATGCCATTTCAGAAGCTTGAAGATAAAATGCCTCACCTTTTGTCCTTTTCCATTGCAGAACATTGCTCTTTTGCCTTTTTCTCAAACTCAGATGACTCTGCTGTAACCTGCTATGACACTGACACAATTTTGAGACACGAATACAACATCCCTGGTTAATGTTTTTATATATGCATTTTCTCTAGTCGAAAGCAGATATACAAAGGATGGACGAAAGCCTACTTTGGTACAGTGGGGCATTCTGAACAAAATTAATTTGGTAATTCAGTTGTATTATGAATTTGGAAACAGAGCCGTCATGTAGGTCAAAGCAACCTATATTGCAACCTGGTAACAAAGGGGAGGGACCATAAGCTCACAGAACTCACGTTTTGCATGCAAAAGGTGTTGAGTTCAGCAGGTGAGAGGAAACCGCCCATGTCTGAGGACATGGAGGGCAGCTGCCAGTCAAAGTAGGGAGAACCATGCACAACATCTTCTGCTCCTTGGATAGTGGAATATCAGTGTAAGAAGAAAAAGAAAAGAAGTCAAGTAGTTCATATAATGTGATAAGAAAATTTACTGCATGCAGAATGTGGACTACCATCTCCCATACACCTGGGATTAGGGCATGACTTCTGAATAGACTTCAGGCTAGGCTCTCTTCCCCTGAAGTCAACCATCACTGCTAAAGAGTGCACATTGGTTCTGCTGGTCTGAAGGAAGCATTTGATTAAGTACAATATCATTATAGATTACATCTCGTTACCATAGAAACTTTAGAGAAGAGAGGTTTGGTGTGGGTTGTTTTTTAACCCTTAGGAGGTGGGATCTTTGCCACCAAATGAAATGACGTTCCTGACAAGATAATTTCTCCCAGCAATTCTATTCCATTAATTGGATTAAATGCTTATGTTTAGAAACCGAGATGCAGATGACATTTCACAGGGAGAGGGAAGCTGTGAAACATTTGTATTACAGTACATATTAGCCAAGACATTCATAATTGGACAATTTGTTTACTGGTAAAATCCTAGGGGAGTCATTTTGAGAGGCATAATATAATAGTTGTAATAGAGATATTTGAACAGAGGTCAACCTGGGGCAAAGGCAGATGGTAAACAATGCTACTCCTCCTTCAAGATCAACCAACCCAAGTACTTAAAATTCAAACTTTTATTTTAGAAAATGTCGAGTGTGCACCTGGCACTCTACAGACAAACAATAATACATCAGATGGTTTCATGGGCCCCTTTCATTCAGTTTGATTCAAATCATAATACTTTGACCTAAACAATGTTGTGGATCTCTCACCCTGTTGTGTAAACATTAGATGTCCTCCACCACTGGATATTTAAGATGTAAAGGTAAAGGTAAAAGGACCCCTGACCATTAGGTCCAGACGTGGCCGACTCTGGGGTTGTGGCGCTCATCTCACTTTATTGGCCAAGGGAGCCGGCGTACAGCTTCCGGGTCATGTGGCCAGCATGACTAAGCCGCTTCTGGTGAACCAGAGCAGTGAATGGAAACGCCGTTTACCTTCCCGCTGGAGCGGTACCTATTTATCTACTTGCACTTTAGTGTGCTTTTGAACTGCTAGGTTGGCAGGAGCTGGGACTGAGCAACGGGAGCTCACCCCGTCGTGGGGATTCGAACCGCCGACCTTCTGATCGGCAAGTCCTAGGCTCTGTGGTTTAACCCACAGCGCCACCTAAACATCTACATGAAGAAATTAGCAGTGGAAATATCTGATTGACTCCTGAAATGCTAGAAGCACTTACCTAGGACTAAGTGAACTCAGTGGGGCTTACTTCTGAGTAGTCATATTTATGATTGCACTCTGTGTTACTGAGATAAATATATGACATGAAGGGAACATACTTCACAATTAGATTTAGAGTAAAGTCCTCATAGAAGTAAAAGCTATGAGTAACTGGTGTGTTATTCTAAAAAGAGGAGTAGGTCCAAATAATCCATTTTAGTCAAGAGTACTCCACAGGCACAAACATACTACCAAATATTCCAGCGCTTCCTTCCTTCCTTACAGAATTTTTACACAGAAAAAGTGAAACATTGTCTTTTGTAAAACAGTGATGCCCATGAATTCCAGCACATAGACTCTTTGCCACCTAAGGACAAGATAAAACAGTGAACAATTTAGAATGTGGTTAAATTATAAACTGTCATGCACTCAGATGATTTTTTACTAAATGTCAAAAGGAATTAAAATATTCACCCCAAAAGAACCTGAAATGTGCTCCCAATGGGGCAGAGAATAAAACAACAAAAATCACACTGGAATAATTTATCCAATTCCTCTTTACTAGACAACCTGCTTAGTTCTTCTTTTTCAGAAGACTGAGGGGGTAAAGGCTTTTCCCCCCTGCATGACGGTTTTGGAAAAATTGTATAACAGTTGTCAAATTGTATATTGCTCTACAACATTTCCCCTTCATGGATCACTGCCTTGCCGTGGCGAAGGGGCTTGAAGAACTCAGAGAAGCTATGAACTACGCCGAGCAGGGCACACAAGATGAACAGGTCATAGTGGAGAGTTTTGACCAAACGTGATCCACCTGGAGGAGGAACCGGCAAGCCACTCCAGTATCCTTGCCAAGAAAACTCCATGGACAAAGACAACAGGCATATAAAAGTTATGACGCTGGAAGATGAGCCCCTCAGGTCGGAAGGCGTCCAACATGCTACTGGGGAAGAGCGGAGGGCAAGTACAAGTAGATCCAGAGCTGATGAAGCGGCTGGGCCAAAGCCGAAAGGACGCTCAGTTGCGGATATGCCTGAAAGTGAAAGGAAAGTCCAATGCTGTAAAGAAAAAATATTGCAAAGGAACCTGGAATGTAAGAACCATGAACCTGGGTAAGTTGGAGGTGGTCAAAAATGAGATGGCAAGAATAAATATTGACATCCTGGGCATCAGTGAACTAAACTGGACGGGAATGGGCGAATTCAGTTCGGATGACCATCACATCTACTACTGTGGGCAAGAAACCCGTAAAAGAAATGGAGTGGCCCTCATAGTCAACAAAAGAGTGGCGAAAGCTGTACTGGGATGCAATCTCAAAAATGATAGAATGATCTCGATACGAATCCAAGGCAGACCTTTTAACATCACAGTAATCCAAGTTTATGCATCAACCACTGGTGCTGAAGAAACTGAAATTGACCAATTATAGAAGTGACACCAAAGAAGGATGTTCTTCTCATTATAGGGGATTGGAATGCTAAAGTAGGGAGGCAAGAGATAAAAGGAACAACTGGCAAGTTTGGCCTTGGAGATCAAAACGAAGCAGGGCAAAGGCTAATAGAGTTCTGTCAAGAGAACAAGCTGGTCATCACAAACACTCTTTTCCAACAACACAAGAGACGACTCTACACATGGACATCACCAGATGGGCAGCATCGAAATCAGATTGATTATATTCTCTGCAGCCAAAGATGGAGAAGCTCTATACAGTCAGCAAAAACAAGACCGGGAGCTGACTGTGGCTCAGATCATCAGCTTCTTATAGCAAAATTCAAGCTTAAACTGAAGAAAGTAGGAAAAACCACTGGGCCGGTAAGATACAATCTAAATCAAATCCCTTATGAATACACAGTGGAAGTGAGGAACAGGTTTAAGGATTTAGATTTGGTGGACAGAGTGCCTGAAGAACTATGGATGGAGGCTCGTAACATTGTACAGGAGGCAGCAACGGAAACCATCCCAATGAAAAGGAAATGCAAGAAAGCAAAGTGGCTGTCCAACGAGGCCTTACAAACAGCGGAGGAGAGAAGGCAAGCAAAATGCGAGGGAGATAGTGAAAGATACAGGAAATTGAATGCAGATTTCCAAAGACTAGCAAGGAGAGACAAGAAGGCCTTCTTAAACGAGCAATGCAAACAAATAGAGGAAAACAACAGAATGGGAAGAACCAGAGATCTGTTCAAGAAAACTGGAGATATGAAAGGAACATTTCATACAAAGATTACCATAATAAAGGACAAAAGTGGTAAGGACCTAACAGAAGCAGAAGACATCAAGAAGAGGTGGCAAGAATACACAGAGGAATTATACCAGAAAGATATGGATGTCTCGTACACCCCAGGTAGTGTGGTTGCTGACCTTGAGCCAGACATCCTGGAAAGTGATGTCAAATGGGCCTTAGAAAGCACTGCAAATAACAAGGCCAGTGGAAGTGATGGTATTCCAGCTGAACTATTTAAAATTTTAAAAGATGATGCTGTTAAGGTGCTACACTCAATATGCCAGCAAATTTGGAAAACTCAGCAGTGGCCAGAAGATTGGAGAAGATCAGTCTACATCCCAATCCCAAAGAAGGGCAGTGCCAAAGAATGCTCCAACTACCGCACAATTGCACTCATTTCACACGCTAGCAAGGTTATGCTTAAAATTCTACAAGGAAGGCTCAAGCAGTATGTGGATCGAGAACTCCCAGAAGTGCGAGCTGGATTTAGAAGAGGCAGAGGAACCAGAGACCAAATTGCAAACATGCGCTGGATTATGGAGAAAGCTAGAGAGTTCCAGAAAGACATCTACTTCTGCTTCATTGACTATGCAAAAGCCTTTGACTGTGTCGACCACAGCAAACTATGGCAAGTTCTTAAAGAAATGGGAGTGCCTGATCACCTCATCTGTCTCCTGAGAAATCTCTATGTGGGACAAGAAGCTACAGTTAGAACTGGATATGGAACAACTGATTGGTTCAAAATTGGGAAAGGAGTACGACAAGGCTGTATTTTGTCTCCCTGCTTATTTAATTTATATGCAGAATACATCATGCGAAAGGCTGGGCTGGATGAATCCCAAGCTGGAATTAAGATTGCCGGAAGAAATATCAACAACCTCAGATATGCAGATGACACAACCTTGATGGCAAAAAGTGAGGAGGAATTAAAGAACCTTTTAATGAGGGTGAAAGAGGAGAGCGCAAAATATGGTCTGAAGCTCAACATCAAAAAAACGAAGATCATGGCCACTGGTCCCATCACCTCCTGGCAAATAGAAGGGGAAGAAATGGAGGCAGTGAGAGATTTTACTTTCTTGGGCTCCATGATCACTGCAGATGGTGACAGCAGCCACGAAATTAAAAGACGCCTGCTTCTTGGGAGAAGGGCAATGACAGGCCTAGACAGCATCTTGAGAAGTAGAGACGTCACCTTGCCAACAAAGGTCCGTATAGTTAAAGCCATGGTTTTCCCAGTAGTGATGTATGGAAGTGAGAGCTGGACCATAAAGAAGGCTGATCGCCGAAGAATTGATGCTTTTGAATTATGGTGCTGGAGGAGACTCTTGAGAGTCCCATGGACTGCAAGAATATCAAACGCATCCATTCTTAAGGAAATCAGCCCTGAGTGCTCACTGGAAGGACAGATCGTGAAGCTGAGGCTCCAGTACTTTGGCCACCTCATGAGAAGAGAAGACTCCCTGGAGAAGACACTGATGCTGGGTAAGATGGAGGGCACAAGGAGAAGGGGGCGACAGAGGACGAGATGGTTGGATAGTGTTTTCGAGGTTACCAGCATGAGTTTGACCAAACTGCGGGAGGTAGTGGAGGACAGAGGTGCCTGGCGTGCTCTGGTCCATGGGGTCATGAAGAGTCGGACACGACTAAACGACTAAACAACAACAACTACAACATTTGTTGGCAATGTATCTTGTGGGAGTGCCGGTGACTATTTGTTTTGAAGTTTATTGTGACAGTTGGTAAAACACATAGAAATTAGAGGTGCGCAAAAGATTTGTACAGCTCCTAAATAACAAGCCAAGGAGGGATTCCACAGAGGGATTTTGTGCTTCTATAAGGTGAGCCATGATCTCTACAATACAGGCAAGAGTTGAAGCAAAGCCTTTGTGGCCTTGGTGATCTAAACATTAGAAAAAAAGAAGCTATGGACAGGTATCTGTGAAAAGCTGAATGATCAAGACCGGAGGTAGCAGCTTTGCAAAATTGAAGCGTACACCTCTCGGGATAACACTGTTGAGGATGAGGGGGTCTCTCTTTTTGTAAATAAGGTTTTTTTATATGCCAGCTGTCCTAAATAATAGTCGCAGCATCTCTGGCAACACTCCCGAGGCTCCACGCACAGTGCAAAGGAAATGGTCACAGTCCCCTAAATCCGTCTCTGCCAATTTGCTTGCGTGGTTCAAAATTTCGTTGGTTATGCCTGCTACATATATCATCCCTACCACAGGGCTCCAACTGTGAGGCAGTTCACTTGCATAATAGCTCAGAATTCTCCTGGTCCAGGGAATCTGCATGCTATATCTACAGAATCTGTAACCCCATCATCTCCAATTAAAAGAATCGAATAGTAGGTGATGCAGAGATCCCAGAGAAGTGCCGGTAGTCTCAATAGACAACACTGAGCTAAACTATCTTAAAAAGCAGAGACATCACCTTGCCAACAAAGGTCTGTATAGTTAAAGCTATGGTTTTCCCAGTAGTGATGTATGGAAGTGAGAGCTGGACCATAAAGAAGGCTGATCGCCAAAGAATTGATGCTTTTGAATTATGGTGCTGGAGGAGACTCTTGAGAGTCTCATGGACTGAAAGAAGATCAAACCTATCCATTTTTAAGGAATCAGCCCTGAGTGCTCACTGGAAGGACAGATCCTGAAGCTGAGGCTTCAATGCTTTGGCCACCTCATGAGAAGACCCCCTGGAAAAGACCCTGATGTTGGGACAGATGGAGGGCACAAGGAGAAGGAGACGGCAGTGGATGAGATGGTTGGATAGTGTTCTCGAAGCTACCAGCATGAGTTTGAGCAAACTGCGGGAGGCAGTGGAAGACAGGAGTGCCTGGCGTGCTCTGATCCATGGGGTCATGAAGAGTCAGACACGACTAAACAAACAACAAAGAGCTAAACTATAAGGCACTTTTGCATGTTCATAAGACAGAAGATGGCCAATCCTGGGCCAGTTTCTGATATAAAGTGCCTTGATCTGCTGCACTCCGTTGGTGTGCTGCTGTTAGTACGATTACCCTGGGTCTGCCTGCAAGGAGCGTTGACCCACTGCTCCTTCCTTGCCGAGTGCTTTTTACACAATGGAACCTCTTTTCAAATATCAATTGTCACGAGAAGGGAGATGGGTGAGCGACTGTGTTTGGTTCTTGTGACTATCCATGGCATAGTAGGGATGTGTTTAACTTGGGAACAGAGCATTTGTTATTAAGATTCCTTGGGCTACACTGTGTGCATTTACTCAGACAAACAGTTCCAGTGGAGTCAATGTGCTTGCTGAGCCTTATTATTTCCAGTCCTGTAACATTTACTGCAATGAATCACTTTAATTTTAAATTCACTGGCGCAAGTACTCACCAGTGCCAGGAAGGTCAACACAATCCAGCTCAGTGTGTACCGTTTTCCCTGCATTCAACTGATTGGCATTCTCAGACGAGAGAATCTTATAAACCAGTGTTAATAATATGTCTCCTACAAGAGCTTCACAAAGATTCTAATGTGTCTAAGTAGCATGTGCCACCCCTTTCCACCTTGAATGTTTAACTATTAGACCAAGGATTTGATTAGAATGAATTGGAAGCTCCTGTCTGATTTAGAGGCAAGTCTGAATGTGGATTTGCGTCCTTGGAACATGTTGCCTATGAATGGTGGTACTTAATTTGCAGTGTCTCCTAACCTTCCAGTAGTCCATGAGTGACAATACATATACACCTGTAAGAGGTTCTTTGTGGCAACATCCCTTATCACCAAAAATTACACTTTTGAAATAAGCTATTGTACGGTGAAGCATCTTTCTGTGAATAGAAATACTTTAAAGCTGTCAGAGCCATTTCATTCAGGTATTTGCTGTTTAGAGTCTGAGAGAAGAGCACTTAGCTCATTACCTACTTATAAAGACCCCCCCCCCCAAGCAGTGCTTGAATAATAGAAAGAAGGGGGGAAAGCGGATAGAGTGGGCTTGGGCTCCTGAACTTCTGTAATGGTCTCCTTGTATACTGCTGTTAGAAAGCTGCACAGGGGAGGCATGAAGTTGGGGTCCAGAACTGGGGAGAATCAGGTATGGGGTTGATAGATTTCATTAACAGATCCTCAGACACTTCTCCCATAATTTGAGCACCACCATAAAAGCATAACAGAATATTTTGTTCTGATGGGTCTCACTACTCACAAGGATCCAAGGACGTCTGCTCATCCATGTCAGAAGGACAAAGCTGTAACCATCCCAACCCCCTTCTAATCATCCCGCAATGGACTTTTCAAGCAACTCTAAACATGCAACTGTGACTTTTTACTACACTCAAGGGATGGAATTTGAATGCTAAGGTGATTGCTGCTTTTCTGATGGAACCATCTCCCCTCTCCTCCCCATGGGCCGTTCTGTGGGTTCTCCCAACACCCCCTAGTGCTGGTTAAACTTGTGGTGGGTGCGGTCCGCCCCAGGTGTCATCCCTGAGGGAAGGCGACATCGCTGCACCGCCCCTCAGGACATTCACCACGAGCGGCTAGCCCCGCCCCATGGGTGGCTAACCCTGCCCCCAGGTGCACAGCATGTGCACTGCTCCAGGTGCCAGAGCAGCTAGCCCCACCTCTGGCTGGTTGTGGGGTGCATAGGGGAAGAGAAAGTCCTGTTGCGCTATCAGAACTTATTGTGTTGGCTCCTACTACCACAACTATTTAGCTGACTCAATTTACACAATAATCAATTTATTTTAGAACTGAATAAGTGCATACAGAAGTCAAGGAAATCTAGAGATCAAAAAGGGGAGAGAAACTGAAAAAAGAAGAAAACAATTTTACATATAAAGCAAGAAGGAACTAATGTAAAATTTCAAATATTAGATTGTCCAACAGATTATGAATGGACTCCAGTGGTCTAAAATGTGGGAGATGTGTTCTCCTACAATCTTTTGAATTGTGTCAACTAGAGTATTGTCACCATTTGCCAAACTCTTTTGTTACCAGTTTCCCTGGGGATTGATCTTTTACCTGTTTCCAGCAGGGCAGTTCTCATATTCTTAACCCTACGCATGTTTGCTCACATCAGCTGGGAAGGAAGGCGGGGGAAGAATCTGGAGGTGACACAGCAGTGGGACCTGAGTTGGGCCCAATGATATCAAGTGGGTCAAGTTCCAGTTGATTCCAAGCCAGTTCAGCCCTTGCCCAACCCTTGCCCTCCCCATTTGGAGCCTTTCCAATGGTGGCACTTGTGCCCTTTGGCATGTTCAGCACAGGGAGCGCCACTGTGGCACAAGTGGCTCCAGCCCAGCCCAGCCCAGCCCTGCACAAAGGGAGCTTGGAGTGCAGCCGTTGTCTCCTAAGTGCAACATGGAATTTAAGGCAGATGTCTCTCATCTTGCTTATCTTCTTGCCAAGTCCCTTGATAGTAAAGCTGTGTAATGTGTGATATAATGAAGAGCGGAAAAGCAGAATTAACACTTAAAATAGTGCTCAAGTATTTTGTCCTGGAGGATCCATTAATCAGATTTTAATGGTGTGAAGCTTATTTTGGAAGAGAGATGAAAAGCCAAGCAACGGGAATTAGATGGCACTTGAGTTCACCTCAGCTTCAAGATGGATATTATTTGTTGATGCTGTTTGATTTAAATACCAGAAAATGCTTCTCCTTGAACCATCATTGCCATCCCATAGAAGCTTCCCAGCAGTGGTTTGACAGCCCAGCTAGACCAGCTTTGATCTCTCTCGTAGCTGCATCTGTCCCTATGCAGTAAATGACCAGACCAGACACCACTAAAATAAATAACTCCCTAGCTAGAAACGTCTATTTAATCCTAAATCTTTCCAGTATGTTATTCTTTATTTTGGAATGATTAGTATCTCATCTTTAGCTGCTCAAACTCAGGGGGGAAATGATTTGTTAGTTTTCCGATCATAATAGTTCTGCAGAATAGATTGCCCTGTGTTTTCAAAGTCTCTTTAATCGTCATGTTGCATTTTAAATATGTAGCAGCAACATTTATATTAACCACTATTTATAGCTCCATATATCTGGTATTCCTCATAACGCTCTAACTTTATGAAGCAGAGCAGTGCCCAAACTACTGTGACTGATGTATTTTCACAGCAATCCCATCTGCAGATAGCCAGTTTCAAAGAAACTAGATGTCAGTTCTTCAGCAAACAGAAAACAAGAAGCACACTTAATATGGGGCGAAAGAGCATTCAGCTAAGGTCCGCATGCGAAAGCCAAGGAGACCAAAAATCTGCAGGAAAATGATCCTAAGCACTATAGTGGCATCAGCCAAGATTATAATATTGCAAATTAACACCCACATACCTCAAGGACCATGTCTCCCAATATGAACCTACTCAGACCCTGTGATGTTCATTAGAGGCCCTTCTTCATGTGTCTCCCCCACAAGAGGTCCAGAGGGTGGCAACATGAGACTGGGCCTTTTCTGCAGTTGCTCACTGTTTGTGGAATGCTCTCCCCAAGGGGGCTCGCCTGGCCCCTTCAATGTACACATTTAAGTGCCAGGCAGAAATGGCCTTTGGCTGATTAACATGGTATATCCATTTATATGTGTCTTTGCTTTGTTTCTTTCTCCTCTCTGTGTTGGTGTAACCAGTCCCATCTGGTGGATGTTGTGGTCCAAAACATCTGGAAGCAGAAGGAAGGCTGGTTTTATCACTGCAAATAGATCTGAACCTCTGTTTTCTCTACCTAGCAACAGTTCAAGACATGAGCATTCAACCAATTCCCATTCCTAGGGTTGTGCGTTGTTGTTGTTGTGTGTGCTATGCAAGGGTGGAGGTGCTCGAAAAGGTTTCCTCTCTATCCCAATGGCAGAGCAATCATTTCAGAGGTACCCAGTCTCTAGAGTACAGTAATACTAATAATACTACAGTAATACTAATACTACTGTAAAACTAATAATAAAACAACAATGCAGTTCCCTCTCTTCAGGTATCCTTATGCATATCTTAGAACAGAGCCATATCAAATAGGTAAATTCTGAGGTGTGCTTAAAGCTAAGGTACATTCTCTCTTTTGATGAAGGCTTTGAGTTTGTTAATCTGTCGATGTACATCTCAGTCTCTCACTATGTGTTTAATGAACATTTGGTGATTCTCACTTGGATGTGTGAAATGCCTCCCTTAGTGATTGTTGTGTCTAAGATAATGAAAACTGTGACACGTTTCACAGTTAAAGGATATGGATGTTGAAGCTGCCCTGCAGTATCTAGACCACGGGTAGGCAAACTAAGGCCCAGGGTCCGGATCCGGCCAATTGCATTCTCAATCCGGCCTGCAGACGGTCCAGGAATCGGCATGTTTTTACATTAGTAGAATGTGTCCTTTCATTTAAAATGCATCTCTGGGTTATTTGTGGGGCATAGGAATTCATTCTATTTTCTCTCCAAAATATAGTTCGGCCCCCCTCCACAAGGTCTGAGGGACAGTGGACCGGCCCCTGCTGAAAAAGTTTGCTGACTTTTCCAGCAGGGGGCCAGTCCACTGTCTGTCAGACCTTGTGGGGAGCCGAACTATATTTTTTTTTGGGGGGGGGTGAACGAATTCCTACACCCCACAAATAACCCAGAGATGCATTTTAAATAAAAGGACACATTCTACTCATGTAAAAACACGCTGATTCCCGGACCGTCCAAGGGCCAGACTTAGAAGGCAATTGGGCCAGAACTGGGCCCCGGGCCTTAGTTTGCCTACCCATGGTCTAGACAATAGCTTCTCATACTACTGGCATGGGCATAGCCAGGATTTTTTGTTGGGCAGGCATGCCTTTTGTTGGGGAGGGCAGAGCCTCGGTTTGCTATGTATTTTTATTGATTTTTATTGATGGGGGGCAGCTGCCCCCCCTGCCCCCCCTAGGCTACACCCATGTCTGCTGGTCATGCAATTGTACCTAATCAGAAGTACAGGAAGCAGTTCCCACCCCCAAAAAGAAGAACCTTGTGCGTGCATAAGGTTCCTGGGTGATCTTCCACCTAGATAATGTCCATCACTCGCTGGTTCATCACATTACACATCACTTGGGCAGACAGGCAAACTAATGTCAGTGTATTGGAAGAAGCAAAGATCACCAGTGTTGAAGCAATGATTCTTCAACATCAACTTTGTTGGACTGGTCATGTGGTGTGGATGCCTGATTATAGTCTTCCAAAGCAACTATTCTATTCCCAACTTAAGAATGGAAAGCGAAATACTGGTGGACAACAAAAGAGGTTTAAAAATGTTCTCAAGACAAGGCTTAAAAAATGTAGTATAAGCACTGATAACTGGGAAACACTGGCCTGCGAGCGCTCCAATTGGAGAACAGCCTTTTCCAAAGGTGTCGTGGACTTTGAAGTACAAACTCAGGGCGAAAAGGAGAAACAAACTAAGAGGAAGGCACGTTTGGCAAACCCTCACCGTGATCAACTCCCACCCAGAAACTTATGACCCCACTGCGGAAGGATGTATGGATCCAAAATTGGCCTCCACAGTCACTTATGGACTCACTGTTAAAACTGTGTTTGTGGAATCTTACTCGGCCACGAGTGATCGCCAAAGAAGAGATAATGTCCAGACCTAGTTCTGCTTAGCTTCAACTTTGGCAAGGTTGCTACTTCATGTGCCCCAAGTTCCATAGCATGGGTGTTCAATGACATCTCTTTTGCAGTCCCTTGTTGGATTGAATCACACCTTGAAGCCCATTAATCCCTTGCCTTGATGTCTGGACTACAAAGGATCAGAACATGAGTTGTCACCATATCGCTGTTTCTTGGACAGGTAGATGTCCCAAATCAATGCCATGCTATATCCCAGACATGAACTCGAATATTATTTCGGAGCATATGCTAAGTTCCTAGACTTTTAGCAGCAGTGACATTTGAAGACACACTCTGGAATCAGGCAAGGCAATTTGAAATTGTTTTTATGCCCCTCAAAATACATAGCAGATATTTTCAATCAGCTTGAAGTCTCAGCAGCTTATCCCTGGCAAATATCCAGATGATGAGTGGAACAAGGCTGACACCTGGCACCACAGCAAGTAAATTCTTGAAAGATGGGAACTTTTTTCTTTTCTTTTTTTTAGGGCTTGAAAAAATAAATGTTAAAAGTGAAAGCACTTTTTGTTCATGTTGCCCAGATTCTAGCTCCAATGTAACTCAGATATCCAGCTGCTCTTTGTTAATGATAAACAGCAAGAGCCCGAAAAATACAGAATATAGTCTCTCTTCCCTACAAAGACATGCTGCGAGGCCAAGTGACTGCTTAGAAGACAGGAAAACCCTTGTAATAACATTTGGGCACATGAAATAATAAGACATTATTCAGACAAAGAACATGAAACTTGAGTTAATTTGCGCTGGATGGACATCAATGAGAAAAATTCAGAAAGCTGAGGTTTACCTAAAGGCGGCAAGGCTGTGGTGGTTAGATTTAAGGACATTTTGACTGCTCCCTGAAACCATTTGAGATGGCGAGGCTGGAGGTGGGGAAGAGGCAGACATGCTGAAAACCAACATCTCTGCTGATCAGTGTTAACTGCAGGACATGTACTAACTTGTACCACTGCAACTGAAGCCAGCTACATTTGCCTTGCTACCCATTAAATAACTGTTGCTTCCTTGAGTCAGTTCACATTGTGCCCGCCTCCACAATTCTAATTAAAGCTCAGGGGGTGCTGCTAGGTTAGGGGTAGACAACATGAGGCCCTCCAGATTTTGTTGGACTACAGCTCCAATAATGCCAAATCATTGGCTGTACTGGCACAGACTGATGGGAGTAGCCCAACAACATCTGAAGGGTTGTCCTTGTTCAAGGTTGTAAGCTTATCCTTTGGTCTGCTTGGCTTCTCTGACACATTATACCCTGATACCATTCTATCTGATTATCAGATGTGTTAATTGGAAGGGGACATATCTGTCAGTACAGATAGATCCTTTCTAGCACTGTAAATGTATTACAAAAACCATGCCACTTGTGTCTAAATTTCCCATTTCTTTCTGAATCTTGTATTGCTCTGTTTGCTTTTGGTTCTGATGCATTGCCTTGATCTAAGAAATCTGGGAAAACTTTTCTCCTGTTGTGGTTCGAGGACCTGATCCCCACATAGTGGAATGAAAACACAAGGACACGTGATATAAGGTTAATGGGCAAGAAAAGGCCACAACTTTATTGATTACAGCAAGTGAAAAGGTATTGGCTTAGGCATTGGATTACGTCAGCTGACTCCAGCCCCTCAGAGAGGGGTGGGTCTAAAACAAGGGGGGTTATTCACCAGTAGGTGGAGCCTGTTGATGCTAATCCAACTATAAGCTCTCCCCTGATGTCACCGAGGGTCGTGCCATGGCCTCCCGCCACGCAGGCATCGGACAGAATAAACGACCGCCGGATTCCTTTAACGGAATACCCAAAAATTAAAGGCGTAGGCGATGGCCACACCTAGCCCTTCGACACACCACAACACATTATTCCAATGCCTAACCTACCCACCAATACCACAAAAGTTGTGACGATTGCTATGAGGTAGGCGAAAAAACCAAAAAGCCTAATGCCAAATGGAAAAATTCCTACCAGGCCCCCCGGACAACCAGGGCGACCAACCTAAGGTCCATAGCAAGGCCAGAAGAAAACTGAGACCCTGAGCTCTAAGGGAGTGGAGGGTGGGTGACTCGCGACGAGACGCCGAAAAGTGAGGCCGGGAGGCTGGCGCTGCAGCAATTTAGGCTGCTATACACGCCCCCTCGCAGGCACCTGGTTGGGTGCCTGTCCGTGGGCGTGGGCGCCAGCCAGGTGAGTGGAAGGCTAACGCCCCCTACTTGAGGCGGAGTCCGGCTCGCGACCACAACCACTCCCCTCTCTTGCAGGAGGAGAGTCTTTGCTAAAGCAAAGGTATTGAGATTACAGTGATACCTCGGATTACAGGCGCTTTAGGTTACAGACTCCGCTAACCCAGAAATAGTACCTCGGGTTAAGAACTAAGAGAGTTGCCTCTTTTAGATTCTATAGTGGGAGGTGGCAACCCTAATATTTCAGAGCAGATTTCTGGAGGCTGCATGGAGAATAGGGAGTGGAGATGACCCCCGTCCTGTTGTTCTTCTTTTTAAAAATCATCACCACCACCACTACCACCATCGGCATCACCCAGTTTTGGCCTGCAGCACATATGAGCTGTGCAAGTATGATGTCAAATGTGCCAACCTGCTCTTCACACCAGCAACATCCTATAGGTTTTGACTATCACTTGATACTTGCTGGGAAGTCTCACCAAGGCTTGGGTCTGGGAAGCTAATTGTGATTGCCCATGTATAGGTAGAAATATGTGTGATCAGTTTCTTTGTAAGGAATTATTACTGCTGCTCACATTGAGTGAAGGCAGTTCACGTTAATTATTCTACACCACAAAGGCAATTAGCATTTCCAAGCAATATCATGGCTGTGCTTCGTAGATTCATTAACTATAAATTAATTCTGTGTGCCGATGCTGACAACAAAAATACTAAAATTAATGTTAACACTTTTATTCAGTCTTCCCCAAGACACTAAACTGAACATCCATGACTGTTTCATTTTATTATGGCTGTTTGTACTCACAAGTTGTTTTAATATAAATGATTAACTCGCCCTTTAATACTTCTGCCATTCTTCTGTTTATCCAACCCACTGTGGGCTGAAAGCAAAGAGCTGCTGGAAATCTGTTTCTTTTTCGGTCCCCATCTGGTACCCACAGGTGCATAGGCGCCGACTCCATGGGGCCTGAGGGGGCCCGAGCCCCCTCAAAAATTCGTTGGGGGGGCTCTGCCCCCCCAATAATTTAAGAAAATTATTAGTTCGGCCTCATTACGCCCCCCCCCGGGCGATTCTCTGCCAGCCGCTTCATTCCGCTTCCACGCGCCTCGGATAGAAGGTGACGCGCGCCACTACCTTCTGTCGCCTCCGTCACTTCCCGGCTTCGTCTCCCTTCGTCCCCGCCCACTCTTGGTTCTTCGGCGCTCCTGCTCGGCCGGCAACAGCGGAGACTGCGACCCGCTCCGAACCGTCGCTCTCCAGGCGTGAAAAACCCGCGAGGGGGTCTTCCCATCCGCCGCCCGGAGCTGCGCGCAGCTTCTCTGCTGGAAGCGCGAAGTCGCCGAGGGGATGGAGCACGGGAAAAGCAGGAGGAGGAGACCGGAGGCGCCCAAAATAAAACTGTAACGGCATTCAGCACTCCGCCTCCCCGGTGGGATCCCGCACGGGCGGCCGGGCAAACGACGAGCCGAGGGAGAAAGTCTGCCTTTCAGCCCCGGCTGACTGACAGCGGGTTCAAAGCGCAGTCGCCGCTCCGGCTTTCTCTGCACCGGCCGCGCCCGCCCCCCGCCAGCCTAGTTGGCTCCACCCTCCCGACAACTCCCCCCCCCCCGTTTCTTGCTTCTTTTTTCGGAGTCCGGGGTTCTTTGTAAAATCACAAAATTATGTTGGTATTTTTTATTTTCCTTGTTTGACGATAGTTACCTTTTAAAATACATTCAGTAATGAGTTAAAACAAATAATTATTATGGTAGTAAGCAGGTTAGCTGAAAAGAGTGGTGTGAATCATGATAGTGTTGATCATATGACTCTAAAATACTTTTAAAAAACTTTAAAACTCACTAATTTTCATCTAAAATTTAGAAAACTTCCCGGGGCAGGACCCCGGTATGGGCCCCCCCCCCAATATTTTTTATAAGTCGGCGCCCCTGCACAGGTGCAGTGACACATGCACTTTGCTGTCCACAGTCCAGGATTGGCTGAAGCCTACAGGAAAGGAGGGCTGCTTGACCCAGCAGCTTTACCTATGGTTTGTTTACTGCTAACAAACCATGATCTGAAGCCAGAATTTGTGGCTTGCAAACCTTGGCTTGTTATAACTATAGTTTGACATCATGCATGAACCCAGCACCCTTCCTTAACCATCCTTTGTTCAGCCACCCCACCCCACTCATCACCAAATACAAAGGGGGAAGAGAAAGAGTCATAGAGTCACCTGAGCTTTAGAAGACTAGAAGGCCATCTGCTGTGGAATGGTGCTAAGCTGTGTATCTCTGCCTATGCTCAGCTTGTATAGTTGTAAATAAACAAAAATGTCATAGTCTTCGGTCAGATCCATTTCCCAAAGGAGCTGCCCCTGGAGCTTCTCACCACTTGAGGTAGTGCAAAACACAACACACAGCCAGCTGAGACCCTACCTGCCCGCAGACTGTCTCGCCAGAGTGGTACATGCTCTGGTTATCTCCTGCTTGGACTGCTGCAATGCACTCTATGTGGGGCTACCTTTGAAGGTGACCCAAAAACTACAACTAATCCAGAATGCAGCAGCTAGACTGGTGACTGGGAATGGCCGTGAAGACCATATAACACTGGTCCTGAAAGACCTACATTAGCTCCCAGTATGTTTCCGAGTACAATTCAAAGTGTTGGTGCTGACCTTTAAAGCCCTAAACAGCCTCGGCCCGGTATACCTGAAGGAGCGCCTCCACCCCCATAGTTCAACTTGGACTCTGAGGTCCAGCAGTGAGGACCTTCTGGCAGTTTCCTCACTGCGAGAAGTGAAGTTACAGGGAACCAGGCAGAGGGCCTTCTCGGTAGTGGCACCCGCCCTGTGGAATACCCTCCCACCAGATGTCAAGGAAATAAACAACTATCTGACTTTTAGAAGGCATCTGAAGGCAGCCTGTTTAGGGAAGTTTTTTATGTTTGATGTTTTAGCGTGTTTTTGATATTCTGTTGGGAGCGGCCCCGGGTGACTGGGGAAACCCAGCCAGATTATTATTATAAATTATTATTATTATATGAAGCTGTATTATACCAAGCTGGATCATAGTCCAGCAGCTTCTCAGACTGTGGTTTCCCCCAAGCCTGCTACATGGTACTACATGGTATCCCCTTATCTTGAAATACAAGGGACTGTGCCTGGGATCTTTTTCCTGAAGCACATTTACTCTACTATTGAACTGTGGACCTTCTTATCCGATAGAAATGAAAACATGGTGATGTGGGACTCCCAAATTTCTATCTCTTCTAAGAGTTCCAGCAGCATCTGATTGTGTCAAGATGCTGCAGAAAGGCCAAAGAGAATAAAAAAAAGTTATGCTCTCTCTGTCTAAAATTGAACAGATTCCGAACAGACATAAATTGCTCTGCTTGCCACATTTAAAGTTATCCATCTTCCTGGTGAATATTTATATTTTGCTACTGTCAAACAGAAATCTTTCTTACATGAACTGTGAAACAGTTTAAAGGGGGAACATTTGCCACTTGCTGTTGCACTGTGCCTAGCAGATAACAATATATTAGCCGCTCTTCACGCTTGGGCTTTGCTCAATTTTGAGTGCCTTCCATGCTGCACAATATCTTGTCCTTTCAGAGTCTTGCTTCTTGATCTTTTTTTTTCTTTGAAGAGGCATTCATTTGGTTAAGATTTTTTCCCCTGTAAGTCTTACACATTTACCATCAGCAAATGCTTTTAAATAATGTTGTTAACAATATGTTTTCTAGGGACACTTGGAAATAATGAGAAGTACCTCACAACATATCTTGTTTTCTGCCCAGCAATGTATCTGCCACCTTTTAGTATTGTTGGTTGTTAAACCAACGCCTCTTGACTCCCCTTCATACAAATGCATTTTCCCCCTGCCTATTTGATCATTTATTCAAATTTAATTGGCGCTGTGGGTTAAACCACAGAGCCTAGGACTTGCCGATCAGAAGGTCGGCGGTTCAAATCCGTGCGACGGGGTGAGCTCCCGTTGCTCAGTCCCTGCTCCTGCCAACCTAGCAGTTCGAAAGCACGCCAAAGTGCAAGTAGATAAATAGGTACCGCTCCAGCAGGAAGGTAAACAGTGTTTCTATGCGCTGCTCTGGTTCGCCAGAAGCAGCTTAGTCATGCTGACCACATGACCTGGAAGCTGTACACCGGCTCCCTTGGCCAATAAAGCGAGATGAGCGCCGCAACCCCAGAGTCGGCCATGACTGGACCTAATGGTCAGGGGTCCCTTTACCTTTACCTTAATTGCCGTTTTCTACTGGTCCTTACTGTTAGGCGAGGAACCTCTACTTGACAGAGGCAAAAGAAGAACCCTCAGGAAGCATTATGGTTTACAATGGGCCAGTTCTCATGTACCTCTAAGCCAAAACGTGACTTAGCACAAACATGTGGCCTCCGAGGCTTAGCGTTGTGTCCAAAGCCAGACTGGTAAGTTTATCTCCTAAAAACAAACTACAGGTGGTAAGCCTTAGATCTAGCTGTCACTTACACCTTGTGGTTTGTCTGGAATGAAATAAATCTTGAGCCTGGATTTGGACCTCTCTCTATGCCAGGCATAGGCAAACTCTGGCCCTCCAGATGTTTGGGACTACAATTCCCATCATCCCTAGCTAACAGGACCAGTGGTCAGGGATGATGGGAATTATAGTGCCAAACATCTGGCAGGCCAGAGTTTGCCTATGCCTGCTCTAAGCCAAACCATGGCTTAGTTCATAGCAGCATAGTAGCAGCAGGACCAGAGGAAGAGATAACTGGCTGCAATCTTCTCTCTAGGAACCCTCATGTTTTCACTAAGCCATGGTTTAGCTTAGTGTCATGTGTCAACCAGGTCAATGTGTAACAATGCAAACATGACACCCTCTTTCTGCCCACTCCTTAAAGAAACCCATTCATTAAATAAATATGATTAAATTTCAATTACAAATCCACTACTAAAGGCTTTATAAAATCCCTTTGCAGTCATTCTTCGCTCCTGACTGATCTTGGGTACATTCTGATCCAAAGTGTATATTGTGGGACTGGTGCTCCTTATGCATACATACTTTAATTTAATGTCATCATTTATTAAATGTATATCCTGACAGCCCAGCATCCACATGATGTCATGGGCATAAAAATGACATTCCATGTTTTCTTTCACCTTTCTGGGAAAATTCTGATGTTAAAAAAACCTGTGGCCAACTAACCATTTTTTGTGATAGCTCAATGACCCTATTGCAATATTAAACCGTAATCTGGAAGCACCCATGAAGGCGATTGCTGTTGTTTGTCCTCAGGACCCCTGATATTCAGAAGCATATCACTACTTTTCAATATTCCCCTCTAACATGAAAACCTATTATCTTTGCTGCATCACCCCACAGATACTGGGACTGCAGAGCGAACCAAGCAAAAGCAAAGAATATTCATCTCTGTTTTGTGTCATCTTTTTTATAACAAGCTCCAGTATCATTGATTTTCAAGGCAGCAAGGAATTTATGCAATTAATAGTCCTGTCCCCAAGCAGAACTGCTAAAATTGGAAAATGCCTCACTATATTATTATTTCGTATCTGCTTCCTATTGATTTTTCTGGTATATGTGTTATTCGTATGGCGGAATTAATGAATTTTGGGGAGATATATATGTAAATGTTCATCAAATCTCCCATTTACAAGACAACTGCAATATACTTCCTTGGCTATTGTAACTCATAATTGTACTGGATACAAATATGATGGAAATCCATTAGCCTAGCCATAATCATCAATGGTGAATGAACAAATTACTACTCTGTTTTCTCAGAGTGAGTCTATCATTGTTTTCTTATTAATTTCAATTAATTTCATTGGGATTTGCTTAGGTCAATGTTACAGTGGATTGTGTCCTATAATAATAAACTTGATCAACTAGTAGCTGAAGTTGTTTAAATCCAGCAGAATATAGTTCAAACATCTCACTATTGCATAAACTCTAGTCCTGAACCCACTATTTGCATACCTAACTGTTAGGGCTGTGGGTGCAATTTTGACAATTAACTGTTAGATTGGAATAGAGAGCTTTTGCTGGCTTTGTTTTTTTGTTTTTTTGTTGTTGTTTTTGTTTGTTGTTTTTTTGTTTGTTTTTTTTTGAAAATATAACTATGCGTGACTATGCACAGGCAGCACCCATTTGCACATGTGTTGGCATCCAAAGAGTAGTGCTTTTTTTTTTTTTTTTTGGAAGAAGAAGAAGAGAAGAGTTTGGATTTGATATCCCGCCTTTCACTCCCCTTCAGGAGTCTCAAAGTGGCTAACATTCTCCTTTCCCTTCCTCCCCCACAACAAACACTCTGTGAGGTGAGTGGGGCTGAGAGACTTCCGAGAAGTGTGACTGGCCCAAGGTCACCCAGCAGCTGCATGTGGAGGAGCGGAGACGCGAACCCAGTTCCCCAGATTACGAGACTACCGCTCTTAACCACTACACCACACTGGCTCTTCTCTTTTTTTACCAAAAAAGCACAGAATTAAAATGTATAAAAAGTTGGGATGATCCATTGGAAGCCAGCCAGCGCAGGGCATGCATTTTTGAATGGCATGAATGGTATTTGAGAAAGATAGGGTGGCTTTTTCAAAAGCAGAACTAACGTTGCATTTCTTACGAAAGAAATTCCATGAGAAGATAGGGGACTTCCTAATTTGTTGAGTTTCACATGTATTACCAGGGAAACCGGAGATCTGGCTGGAGAAAAAGATCTCAGCATTTGATTACTGGATTCCTGGGTTTTGGGGTCTAAATTTTCAGGGGTCTACTCTTGTGTTTCTCCCCACCCCCACTCACATTATCAGGCACTCATATAGAAAAAGAAAAGGCAGAACAGTAGGAGATACATGGTTTTGGATCATGGATCAGATGCAAAATGATGTCTCAATGTGACTTTAAAGTGCTGCATAGCATAGGTTTTTTTATTTTAAAAAAATCATAATGTGTAATTTAAACAGTTATAAAAACAAAATAAAACAAAATAAAATTTTTGTTATAAAAACAAAAATAAAACAAAATAAATTGCCAGCAGGATATATAAAAATTACCCAATTATCTATTTGTGCTTTGTGTAATAGCCATATGTTTCCTGCTTTTCGTTTGCATGTGTTACTATTCAAATTTCCCTGGGCTAATTGGAAGTTGTTAAATTTCCGCACCATATTATTTATTTTCTGTGTGTCTTTTTCTAAATGCACGTGTACAAAGTGTGTGCCCGCATGGCTGCTATTCATCATGATGACACCCTGGTGTTATGCCTCTGAATGCTAGGTGCTGGGAATCACAGCTGGGTATTGCAGTGCTGTTGTGCTCGTGTTCAGCTTGTAGGCTTCCCACAGGCCTCTGGTCGGCCACTGTGAGATCAGGATACTAGACTACTTGATCCAGAAGAGTAAAGGAGCCACTGTTAAAATGTTCAAGTCTTGTGGAACCTTAAAAACTGGTAGCAGGAATGCAGGCCTGTTGAATTCAATGGGACTTACTCTTAGGGTTAAGATTGCAGCCTCAGTTCATTTTTTCCCCACGCCTTTAAACTGGCATTAAATTCCCTTTTACGATATGATAATCTTTATTGTCATTGTCCCATACAGAACAACAAAATTGAAAATCTACATCAGACATTCAGAAACCCACAAGCCTGCTATCCCAGCCTGGTTAGCCCCCTAAAAACTCTGATACCCCATAATTAAATACAATACCCCGGTACTCCCATAGAGACTACCTTACACTGTGTTTAAAACCAAAATCACATTTGAATATAAACTGTTTCTCAGGCGGCTAGTCCTAGTCTTTATAACCCTGTACCTTCTTCCAGAAGGCAAAAGCTGAAAAAGCTGCACTATCTCTACAGCTTTCTTATGGCACCTGGAAGCATAGGTTTGATTTATATTTAGGCCCTAGGTTTTATGTAGTTTTGTTAATATATTTTATCGATTTTTTAAAAATATGTTTTTGTCTTTGTTTTAAGCGGCTCTGAAAACATGGTTTGTTAATATAAAACTATTTAACACAGAGAAGTAAATTCATAGTCTCAAAAAGCAAGTCAACAAACACCGAAGACAGAGCAGAACAGGAAGGAGGGGTTTTGTTTTGTTGGTTGCGGCGTTTGCAAAACGAAGCTTAACGTGGTGAAAGAAGCACAGCCTTTGTTGCTTCTCTGAGCTGCCTTGCAGAGGAGCAAGGGTCACCTTTCTAAAGAGATAGTAACATATGGCTGGCCATGTGAAAGAAGCCTGCAGGAGAGAAACCAAGTGCTAAGGCACTCTTTCATGAAGTGAAGTGAATGGCAGCAATTTCAACAGAGGCATTTTCGTCTGCCCTGGAAGGCAGACTCCACCAGCACACATAACAGATGTAATTTTGTTGTTTTGCACAGGATTCACTTTCTATATTTGTTTTACTTACGTACATTGTCTTGAGAGATTTGTTGTTTAATTGTGTTTCTTAAAATGCGCTAAGATTAGGTCCTAGGAGACCAGGGTTCAAATCCCCACTCAGCCACAACAAAATAAACTGGATTCCTTGGCAGGTTTTGAATAAACATACACAAATTTATTGAGGGTTAATATAGTAGATAGATAATAAAAGGATGTACAGTATACAATTTTACAGTATGCAGAGAACAACATGAGTTGAGAAATCAGAGAGAGGAGCTGAGGGAAATCTTGCGGGGGAGGGAGGGAGGGATCTTTGGGGAGTAGGAGGGGGAAAGGGGGGGAAATAATGAAGATAACTTGTTTTGATAATTTGTTATGTTGAAATTGTTAATAAAAAATTATTAAAAATAAATAAATCCCCACTCAGCCATGAAGCTCACTGGATAACCTTGAGCCAGTCACTGCTTCTCAGTCCAATCTACCTCATAGGGTTGTTGTGAGGATTAAATGAGCAGGGGGAGAAAAAGGTGGGATATAAATGAAATAAAATAAAGGGGAAGAAAATAGAGAAAAAATGTTATTATTATTAGTTGTAGCAGTTGTACTAAAGGTGGGAATTTTTAATTGTTGCTGGCATCCGTCTCGAGAGACAATGTTTGTGTTTTTATATAATATATAGATATTGAGATATGTAAACCACTAGAGATTTCTGGAACTATAAAGCGGTATGCCAGTTAAATAAATAGATAAATGAGTCTTGCAGCTGTATTGATCAGAATGCAACCCTCTTCACAATGAAGACGACAGGTATTTCGACTGAGAGATGCAGTTGCTCATTGACACTGCTATCAATAAATTGACTATTCCCGTCAAAATGTAGCAGCCATACATGACATTAGTAGTATTAGTATTATTATTGATTGATTTTTAACACAAGCATATGAGACAAAAAAGGGGGGGATGAGAAAATAAAAATGGAACAATGCAATAAACATCAATACATACATATTAGTTTACATGTACAGATCAAAGATGCCCTCCAAATGGCTATCCAGGCAAAGTTAGTGTTTATAAAAAGTATGTTCAAAAGTGACAAGGGCATTAAGGTCTTCAGACCATTGTGTAATAGATTGTGGGTACCGTATTTTTCCATCTATAAGACGCCCTCATGTATAAGATGCCCCCTATTTTTGGGGACTCAGATTTAAGAAAATGGGGGGAAGTGTATCCATGTATAAGATGCCCCCTAATTTTTGACATTATTATTTAGGGGGAAAACCTAGTCTTATACACGGAAAAATACGGTATTTCTCCTTCCAGCCTTGAAGTACAAGTTTTGTAATGACCATAAGGGCCCATAAGGGCAATTTTTGTTGTCCTGCCATCAATGCCCATACCACAGGAATATAAATTTTTTAAAAGGGAACATCCACAGATATCAAAAATATGCAGAACTTTTAACTCAAATAAAATATCACTGGAGATGCCAACATTATTTGCCTCAGCGAGACATTTCCAGCATCTACCTGAATTAGACAATGCCTTCCTATTGTCTAGGAGACATGGAAGCCATACATGGATGAAACGTTAAAGGTTAGAATTGTCAATCAATGCATAAAAATAGACTTTCCATTTTTTAACAAAATAATCCTTTCACTAGTTTACAGCAAAGTAAGGGAATAAAATGTCATTATTATTTGCAGGTAGTAGCGGTGGTTTTATGCTGCTATCTATTTGGGGCTAAGTATAGGCTAAAACTGTAATAAGTACCGGTATTTTTAAATGTGCACATATTATCAGAACTAAATATGAGACACATGGTAACCAATTACTAATTCCTATTGTAGCTGCATCAATATTATGAGAGTACCAAAAGGATCTCCCCCGCCCCCATTTTCTATGGTGAAAAAGCCATCTATTGATTTCAAATGTCATCTGATGATTTCTTATGTCAAGGATTTGCTTACACGCCTAGCGATTTATTTATTTTTTTGCCAGGCCTAGCTGAGCTTATATGTTAAATAATTTAGTATTACATTGCATCTCTTAAATATAAGCATCAAACGAATTTCAGCTTCAAAAAAACCAAGCAAAAAGAAACATTGCCAAAAGAAAAGAAAAAAAATTCTGGATCATCATCACAGTTAGCTGTAAGCACGGAAACTGAACATCAGAGTAGATTGGCCACTTACGGATTTCCAAAAAAGAGAGGACATAGATAGCCTAAACATATACAACTGCTAATTTCCGTGTGGAAATGCAAATTTAGAAGCAATTAATTACCATAATTAAAATGGAAATAGAGCACAACTTACCATAGTAGGGTCAACTGTGAGCAGGTGACCTGTGTACCTGTATAGTTTGCTGTTTGGGTGCTGTCAATGGGCAACTTCAAGGTCTCCACTGCTCTCCCCTCAGGGACAGAGGAAGGGGGATGCGGTGGGTGCGGCCTGCCCTGGGTGTCACCACTGAGGAGGAGTGACAAAATGCCGGGCAGCACTCACTGCGGGGCCTGCAGTGTGCCCGACCCACTGCTCCTCTCCTGGGAGAGACGCAGTGGCTTGGGTGCATGCAGGCTCCACACTGCCCAAACGGTCTGCCTGCTGCCTCCCCTCCCAGCTGTAGGGCAGCTGAGTGGGAGGAGGCAGGCAGACTCCAGAGGCCCCACCCCTATGCGTGGCTTGCCCCACCCCTGGGTGCACCTCCCCAGGCGCCTGAGCGGCTTCTTCCTCCACTTCTCTCGCTATCTTTAAACCAAATGTGGACCAGACCATCCAGGTCAGCCCTTCAAAGAGAGGGATTCCCCTTTTCAGTACAACACATGGCCACACCACATCAGTCTCTACCATGGAACTGTAAAGCAAGCATGAAGGATGGGGAGCCATCTTTCTGAAATTGCCAATTGTTATTGTTATTTTAATTAACCACCCTTCATCCTAAGGTCCCAAGGCAGGTTACAATTATTTAAAATACAGTTTTAAACCCTTATGAGTGTCACCTTACTTCTTAAAAGCAACAACAACAACCCACCAACCCACCAACCAGATATTCAGTAGAAGAAATCTGAGTATTTCCCATCATTGTATTACAGATATGTTTGCGTTATTATTTATTCATTTCATTATTACTGCTATAAAAGACAATGTGGAAAATGAAGAACTCAAATGAACTAATCTCTTCTGTTCAACAAGTATGCGATGAGAACTCAAGTGTACTGGGATGACATATAGAAATTAAATACCTGTAGATCACATGAATGGAGTATTGAGAACTTGAAGTGGCCGTGAAGTCTGGGTAGGGTCTTGGGATGCAAAAAACAAACAAAATAGAAATCTAATAGTTATGTAGAAGTGGTGTGTTAAGTCACTGCACATTTTCTCAGCTCTATATACAAGTTGCACCTGGTGAACATCTGCCCCAGCTGCTAAATGTATAGGATAGGCATATCCATGAGAGATCCTCAAGTGGTGTTCCTGTCACGTTTAGGCAGTTTTTACAAGCAGCACTTCAAAATTGCACTAATTAGAAAACGCATGGGAAGCTGTCGTATACTGAGTCAGACCAATGCTCTGTCCAGCTCAGTATAGCCTGCACTGACTGACAGCATGTTTCCAGGGTTTCAGGCAGTCCTACAATGAAGCCTTTCAGTTTCACTCCTATAAAGAATGTCAGTGCTGAAGTGTAAACATTTACTCATTATGCTGTAAACTCAAGGCTGTGTACAATTCATTGTATCTGCATATTTGTAAATGTTGCGTTTCTAAGAGTCAATTAGTGGCACCCTGTAGCAGCGATTTGCTTTTTCTATTTTTAGTTATGGCAAGTGACAAGGGAAGCAAGCCTAATATTCATGTAACCAAGATGAAAAGAATGGATAATCTTCTGCTCAGTGTGTTCTGTCAAGAAACTCTTGGTAAGATGAACAAGGACATGTTGACATCCACATACTGTTTAGAGTGATGTTGCATAATTGTACCTCATTTCCACATGATAACGGTGAAATATCTGTGTCAGTGTATTTATTTCAGGCAGCTAATCCTCCAAAATTAGGCAGTAAAGGTTAGTTGGAAATATTTTCTTCAAATACGACCAAACAGATTTGTGTATTGAAATCTCAAACAAATTATAGTTTTAACATTTTTGAAATGGAAAAGGGAAGTACCATGGTTTCAATGCACCAGCCTCATTCAGTTCAATAAAGCTTACTCCCAGGTAAGTTGGTATAGGATTACAATCTTATATCCACTTTCTGGGGAGTAAGCCCTATTGAATTCAATGGGACTGGAATCCCCAAGCCTCAAAAAATCCCGTAATTTGTATTCAGATCCAAACCACTATTTGTTCACTGGATGACACTCACTTCCAATGATGGCTTTGTCATACCTACAGATATAATATGGTAAATTCAATTATCACTATATAACAAAAACTAGGTGACTGTATATTGGTGACCAATAATGGCCAAGAAGAATATGTGCGTCCTGCAAACAACAGTTGGAGTGAAAATTGTGCAACTCATTTGCTAACTTCAATACGCTTTAGAGCAGGCATCCCCAAACTCGGCCCTCCAGCTGTTTTGGGACTACAATTCCTATCATCCCTGACCGCTGGTCCTGTAAGCTAGGGATGATGGGAGTTGTAGTCCCAAAACAGCTGGAGGACAGAGTTTGGGGATGCCTGCTTTAGAGGACTATGTAACATCATCCAAGTCCCATTACTTACTGAAACTTATTGCTCCATACAGCCCTATGAGTGGGATGTCTTTGTTTGGCAGTCCAGTAGCCCTAGGATGGCAGGTTGGACATCAGCCTTCTCACCCCACACCCACGGACCTTGCCCAAAACTGTCCCCAAGTTTTCTAGCATGTTTCTGGTCAATTGGCAGCATACCAGGGTCCAAAAACAGTCAACTCCCAAGAGTGCCTTGGGTGTTGCCCAACCATTGGACGGAACCCTTTTCCAACAGCAAGGAAAGTACTATGTGGAATGATGATCTGATCCTTGTCCTATTGCTGTGCCAACCCTGCTTACTGACTGGATAAACAAATAAAGTTGTGATCTGTTTCCACCCAAGACCATTGTCTAAAGTGTATTATTCCTGCAGCACCCACAAGCCACAACTCCGCATGTGCCACACAACTGGGTTTCAACCCATTCCATAAAGGCAAGTATCTGCAGTTCCTAACTTCCTTATGGGGATAAGAAAGATAAGACACATAGCATTGGTGACTGGTACCCTGGGGCAAGCAATTTTGCTTCTTCAACCCAAGGATTTGCTGGCCACCAACAAATGTGACATTTCCTAGACATTGTAGAAAAGGGAAACAAAATCCATGTGCCACAGCTACATAATGAAAAAGCTTGCTCCCATATTCATGTGCAGTGATGGGGAAAGTCTCAACGGCTGGGTTTCTATTTACAGCATAAGTTCCTGTGCCTTTAACAGTTGCAGCTTTTCCTACTACTACATTTTCCTGTTGGAAAAGCTCCAGCTGCTGATTTCCACCCCATATGCAGCTGCTAAAGGTACAGAACAGGTTGTCCCTGTACGGATGTGTATAGATGCTAAGAGAGGATATATTTATTAGATATTATCCTTCCCTCCTCACATTTGTGAGTTCAGCAGACTGCATCCCTTTGCATCTTAAAAGGGAAGATAAGCTAGTTTTAGCCTTTTAGTTTAAGTAATCCAGAATGCTTTAAGGCAGACAGGATAATCCTGGTATTTCCCCCTTTTCTCCCCTTTAAAACAACAATCACACTAACAAACTTATAAAAGGTAAAAAATAACATTTACTCACTCAGAATACTAGTTGAAGGGTGGCAGATACAGCAGCTTTGTTCAGGAAGGCTTAAAATTGCAATCCAGTTATGAAGATATACTTTAGTCCAGTTTAAAATGGAATTCTCAGACTTAGCATATGTTCTAATTGCTGCAATGAGGTCAAGGAGCAAAGAGAAAGCGCCTGGCCAGGTGAGGAGATTATATGTGGCTACGCTCTCCCCCAGTCAGGGCACAGTGGGAGTGGCTCTCAGAGTTCTCTCTAGCAAACTTACAGGAAAACTCTGTTGTAAATTTAACCTATCATGTGCCTATCTAGCAAACATGCATTGGTGATTTGACTGCATTGTAAATACAGTGGTACCTTGGTTGTCGAACGTGATCTGTTCCAGAAGACGGTTCGATTTCTGAAACGTTCGACAACCGAGGCGCAAACAGTGGTCTGCAAAGTCAGTGGAGAAAACTGGAAAACACCCCGCAGCGGAAGCCATTCGACTTCCGAGGTGCATTCAAAAACAGAAGCATTTACTTCCGGGTTTTCAGCATTCAAAAACCGAAACGTTCAGCTTTTGAGACGCTCGAAAACCGAGGTACCGCTGTATTCCACACTTTCTTTCAAAGTGTGGGAACTGTATTTTATCTATATATTAGGGTAAAGGTAAAGGGACCCCTGACCATTAGGTCCAGTCGTGGGCGACTCTGGGGTTGCGGTGCTCATCTCGCTTTATTGGCCAAGGAAGCCGGCGTACAGCTTCCGGGTCATGTGGCCAGCATAACTAAGCTGCTTCTGGCGAACCAGAGCAGTGCACGGAAATGCCATTTACCTTCCTGCCGGATCGGTACCTATTTATCTACTTGCATTTTGACGTGCTTTCGAACTGCTAGGTTGGCAGGAGCAGGGACCGAGCAACGGGAGCTCACCCTGCCGCAGGGATTCAAACCGGCAACCTTCTGATCGGCAAGTCCTAGGCTCTGTGGTTTAACCCACAGCGCCACCTATATATTACTGACTGGCAACCTCATAATGGGTGTTGTTCTGAAATTCTAAGAAACTAAATTATCAGTAAAGCTTTGAAATAAGTTCTGTTCAGAATGGTGGCCAGTTGTATCCAAACATAGACAAAGATCTGCTCCTTGATCTGAAGAACCAACATGCAAAATTTGATTACACTATCTTAAGATGTGTAGCAAATGGACAAGTAAGCAACTTTGCAAACCCTATTCATCAGCAAGGAATAGAGTTCAGGCATTTATTGAACTTGGGCTAGTATGTAGAGAGAACACACACACACACCCTTCCTGGTGCAAAAGGCAAACAAGCGAATTTAAAAGTTCCTTCAAACTTTTACACTGACAAAATTATAGCACTTAAGCATTCTTGTAAAACATTACAATGTTTCAGAGATTTGGTATACAGACCTTATGAAATAAAATGAATAATAAAAGGCCCACGGTAGGTGCCATGGTACCTTTTAATACAGGATTCGAAATAACTTCCCAACTGGGAACTGAAAATATTCCGGGGCAGTGAAGTTATCAAGATGTGGACTCAAGTTTCACTTTCTCCCTCTTTCAAACTAGAGGGGCCTCAGAGCAAGGCTGCTGCTTCAGCACTGAGCGCAGGCAGCTGATCTCTTTCTGATTTACAGTCCCTGCAATGAGCAGAAAATGGATACATAATTCTATCAGTTTGATAAAAGACATGCCTCAGTAGCCACAAAGCTCTCGGTTGATGAATATACAATAACCATGCGCAAATATGCAGTAAATCTTTACTTATGTGAATATAATCTGGATCTTTACCCTTTCATTGTATGCTAATGTCAGCAAACCTCTGTGTTTAATGCTGGGTTTGCACATGTAATGGAACGGGCTGGTGGAAAGGGTTAAGTTAAGGGCGCGAGTAAAAGTTCCCATTTATGAATGTTGCCCTCATCTTCTGAAATTTCTCATATATACAGGGATGAAAGGTTTAAGAGCCTTGCTCATTTTTGCAGCTGGCCACCCCCAGTTAATTAATTAATTTGCAGGGGCTACTTTTTCCACAATGGGAAAGCGTGCAAAAATGGTGTTTCCCACCTCCAGTCTGATGGTACAGTCAGCTCTATCTCATGGGCGTAGGCAGGGGGGCGCGGGGGGCAGCTGTCTCCCCTAAATCAATCAAAATCAATACAAATCTGAGATTCTGGCCCCCCCACCCACGAAAGCCTGCCTCCGTATGAAAAATCCTGGCGACGCTCATTCTCTATATCCCAGTTCCACTGTAATGTAGAGCTGCCGCAAAATGCCCACATATGACAGGGAGGAGTGTCTCCAATCAATCATATAATTTTAATACACTTGCTCTTAAAACATCACCACCAAATGCATATAAAAATAGAATCAACAACCATTCAGCAAAACCATTAAGGGAGATTTTGGCTGGAAAGGTAGCTGACAGCTGGATACCCTATATTTTGTCTGGAGGAGGGTGGTGCTTGTTTGATCCTCACTAATGTGCCTCGCTTCTTAATGTGATCATTTGCTGCACTTGATAGTCTGAGAACTGTCTGCTTCCCAAGAGCACACCTAGTTCGTACTTGACCTATGTAGCAAAGGAGCTAATTAAACCGCCTCTCTTATCGTTCCTTTTACAGCTCCCACCCAGCTGTGTGCTACCTGCACGCTTCAAAGCAGACCCATCTACTCTGTGTAAAGCGGTAAGCTTCACGAATGGAAAACAGAGTCAATTGAAAATGTCATTGGTTTAAGCTACCGGAAGGGCTTTTCAAGTTACAAGTTGACAGTGTCACACGTATGGAAAACGAGCGCTACAGGAAAATTATCATGCACTAACAGATTTAGCAACAGAGCAAGAAACATGTCATTATAGGATTATATCCTTTCCCCTCACAATACAGGAACACAGGTTACATGCCAATTAGTATGGAATGTTTTTTTTAATAAAAGTAATTGCACCGTAATTTGCCTGTAGTTACATGGCACTATTTATCAGTAAACCTTAAGCTGGTGCACAGTTGAAGATCAGTGAAGAAACTCCTCTGCCACCCAAATTAAAACTGAACGGGAGAAGAGGGAGTAATTATCTTCCAATCAAACCTGCTTCCTAGGGTTGCTACAAGGCCACTCCCCAGAAGAAGGGGAAATGCAAATATAACACAGTATTGGGAAATTTCTGAGTTGAATGCTTCAGTTAATAAAATTACTGAGAGGGCATCTGTTCTACTAAATCCAAAAGGCCCTCATATTCTTAATGACTGCTTTATCACAGTGGAGTTTTATCAAAACCATGAAGGTTTTTCACAAGAACGAACTATCGTATTTCTTATTCACATAGCACATCGATCAATTGTGGAATGTTCTACCAGAAGAACTAGTAATGGCCACTAACTTAGATGACTTTAAAAGGGGTTTAGACAAATACATGGAGCACAAGGCTAACTGTGGCTACTAGACATGACGGCTATGTTCTAGCTACCATTTGTTTCTGAACGCCAGTTGGTGAAAATCACAAGTGTTGGTTGTGCTGTTGTGCTCAGCTTCCGCTTGTAGACTTCTCATAGGCATCTAATTGGCCACAATGAGAACAGGAAGATCAAGCCAGGCTCATCTTGTTTGTTTGTTTGTTTGTTTGTTTGTTTGTTTGTTTGTTTGTTAGGTTAATATACCGTCCTTCCTAAGATTTCTGGGCAGTTCACAGAATGTCCTACAAAATCAGCAGAATGATACATTTTGTTGGACCAGGAGCTGCAGCTACTGTTTATTTACTTATTTCTGGGTGTTCTACTTTAGTATCATCAACAACGGTTTATTACGATCAACAGATCAGAAATAAGCCATACAGATCAACAAATACAAACATTAAAAAATTAGAACATAGCAACAGAAGCCCAGTTGGTTGAATTGCAACATCCACCAGCATTAAGCAGCACAGAGAACTTCTGACAACAAGACTGTAAAAATAGTATCTGCAAACAGTTTCTTCGGAGGAAGGCTGTCTTCCGTGCATCTTGACAAATCCTGCAATGCATTGTTTGAGAACAATGGCTATCTAGTTACATGACAATTATTGGCACAAGACTATGCAAGCATTTTTCCTACACATCTATTGCAATGGTATAAGCAACTTCCAGCATGTTGAAAGTGACTTTGCCCTATTTTTTTATAATTAATCAATCACTAAGCATGGCTTACGACACTATTTTTTTTCCCTTTCGAGAAACATTAAGAATTAATGCGGCTGGGGCTATTTTCGTTTTTAAAAGCTGCTTGGAATTTTAATTTAGTTCCGCTGTAAACAACTTTGTTTCTCTGTCGATACAGCAGTACAATAATCCAAAAGAGGAAAGTTTCCAGGAGCAAATGAGCAAAACATCATTTACATACAATAAAGTAGCAGTTTGGACACAAAGTGCAGAGCAAAAAGGTCATGTTGACCATGAATGAATTAAATCATCCAAGCTTACCATGTTTCCTGTTTTGCAGACTGATATTGCTGAACCAGCCTCTGCCTTGGCCCGGTGATGGTGCACATTTGCCAAAAAGTAACAGGCTTTCAATTTCCTCCTAAAACAACACACAGTACGGTGGCATCTATGAACTCATGGACATAACACACTTAGTGGTAGCTTTTGGGGATAAACTGCATGGTGGTGGCCCCTGTCTTCCAACAAGGTGACCAGGTGCGAAAAAGAGCAAGGCTCCTGCCCATTTTATCATTGTGCAGAAGAGAGGGATTCAGCAACTATACATTGCCGTGCAAATGGTATCTATTTAAATCCCCACAACTATTGAAGGTGCCCTGTCTACTTTTGCTTCTGGCCACCTTTTTAAAACACCTTTTATGACAATCTGAAAATGCGCCCCTTGACATCCTCTCAATAAAATAGATGTTTAAAATGCAATGCAATGAAGTGGAAACCAAGTGCAACAATAGCACCTGATCTGGAACCTCATTTATCGTTTACTAGCAGGTTTATACCCAGGATTAACTGGAAATTCTGAGAAACCCTAAAATCTGTGCAGTTTTAAAATCAGTGGTCAAAACCACTGATTTTGAAAGGTTCAGTACACCATCTTGATTCAAGATGGCAGCCAATTTTATCCAGACATAGACAAAAGCCTTCTCCTTGATCTCAGGAACCTATTGTGTCAAAGATGGTTACAGTATCTTAAAGTGTCTAAATGCATAGCAAGCAACATTCCAAAATATACAGCCTATGGCTGATGCCCTGAATGTTTTAAGTATCTAGCTATGGCCCTACCTCTGCATTCTACCATATTATGGACAGATAAACCATCACTGAAATATTTTAAGTCATCCAGGGGGTTTTCATTCGGTGGTTAAGCAGCTCAAGTGGAGAAAGGGGTAATCTGGATTGATGACAGAGTGTGGAAAAGTACACCATAGCCCCAATCGACTCATCTACAGCATTTTTTAAAAGAGTTTCCATAGAACGTGTGGCTTGGCACTGAATATCATCCATTCTCATTCTATTCAATATTGCCATTTAACATGATGCTAGGCTTGCCTTGTCTTCTCAGCAAATCTTAGGTACTTTTATAAACTCTGCATTTGGTCATGTTGTTCAGCAAAATCCTTGGTAGCTCTGAGCCGCTTTGTTGCTACTTTTTTTTTGAGTTACGCACAATCGGGCAATCATCTGAGTAATCTTACCGACGTTTCATGCATTTGAAGACATGGAAAAGGAAACAGATTGTTCACTCATCATTTCATTTTGTTTTCACGTTTGGCTCAGTGAGAAGAGGTTTTTACGCCTCCTGCCTCCTACCTTCTTTTTTGTCCTTTTGCACGGAACGTGTCCTGGTTATTTTCAACTTTGTTTCTCAACAACATGTGCTCAGCAAAAATATACACTATCTCAAATACCGTGGGACAAAGGAGCAGTGTCACGGAGGAAGAAATGGGGAAAAAACAGGCTTCCTTTGACTGCAACCACAACTCATTGCATCCCATGGTTAGACAACCTGGTGCCCTCCAGGTATGTTTAAGTTACAAATCCCATCAGTCCCAGACAACATAGCCAATGATCAGGGGTGATGAGAATTATAATCCTCAGCATCTGAGCAGCATCATGTTGGCTGCTCCTACTGTATGCAATTAGCTAAAATAAACTATTTCTGGATTATTATCATTCTAGATCAGGGATAGTCAACCTTTCTATACCTACCGCCCACTAATGCATCTTTCTTGATGGTAAAATTTCCTTACCGCCCACCAGTGCTCGATGGAAGGAGGATTCAACTTGTGCCATAGAACCCCCTACCGCCCACCTAGAATCCTGAAACGCCCATTAGTGGGTGGCAGGAACCAGGTGGACAAGCCCTGTTCTAGATGCAGGTGAGAAGTTGCATGTGTGAAGGGCCCACTGTGGGGAGTTGCACATGGCAGTCTTGTATGTCAGAGAGAAACTTCCAGGCCCTTTTTCCTATAACAGAGCATGCAAATCCCCCCATCCCACTTGCATTCCAGAGTGACAAAATCCAGGAAAAGCTAACCATATTAAGTGGGCTGTGGTTGTGATCTAGCAAAGGTGAGTGCCTTATAGCTGGTATACATTGCAGCCCTCCTGCAGAAGAGCAGCATGGCTAGGTTGAGAATGATGTTTTCCCCAATTCTGAAAAATGGTCGGATGGAAAGACGTCCCATTACTCTTCTGTCCCTGCTGTTGCTACTTGCCTGGTGCAAATGATAAAGCTCCTGTTGTAAATCTTACAAGTGAGGTATCCTAATTGAGCTTGCTCAGTATGCATGTTGATAAAGTTGATACACAATTAAGCTTCTTCTTAAGGCAAGTGGTAGGTGTTGGTTTCTTGTGTAGTCATTGCAACTAGAATTCTTAGTACTAAATCCTGGATATTATAAATCATACCAACCATCAAAGAATGGGAGGGAAAGTGGGATTTTGCAGTCACAGCCAAAGTAACATATTTTCCAAGAGGCTGAGAAAGAGGAAGGAGGCAAGACAATTTCATGGCAAAATGACAGAAATTTATTGGTTATAGTAAAAGATGTGGTTTAAAACCAAATAAGATTTATGATGTACTACTATTTGTGAAGGAGCATTATGGAAAATAGATATAGATATGTTTTATTTATTATGAGATAGATCAAGGAAATACGCTTAATATTTATTTTAACCCAGGATTATAGTGGGTAGGAAGATTAAATGGTATCTTTCGGATAAGCTTTTGGTTAGCAACATTAATGTGAAATGTTGACTAAGGGATCATGATTCCCAGCCATTTTGTTCATTAATAATCGCACTCAGGTTTTGATAAAATCATGTACTGAGGATGGGGCCATAGCTCAGTGGAAGAACAACTCCTATGGATGCAGAAGGTCCGAGGTTTGGTCCTCAGCATCTTCAGGTAGGACTGGGAGATAAGCTCTACCTGAAACCCTGGAGAGTTGCTGCCACTCTAAGTTGACAATACTGAGCTGGATGGACCAATGGGCTGACTCAGTATAAGGCAGCTTCTTATGTTCCTATACTGCTATGATAATAAAAGAAATACCATTTTTTTGCTCTATAAGACTCACTTTTTCCCTCCTAAAAAGTAAGGGGAAATGTGTGTGCCTCTTATGGAGCGAATGCAGGCTGCACAGCTATCACAGAAGCCAGAACAGCAAGAGGGATTGCTGCTTTCACTGTGCAGTGATCCCTCTTGCTGTTCTGGCTTCTGAGATTCAGAATTATTATTTTTTTTACTTGTTTTCCTCCTCCAAAAACTAGGTGCGTCTTGTGGTCTGGTCCGTCTTATAGAGCGAAAAATACGGTATTTTTGAAAAAGAAAGAAATGAAGGCTGCACATCAGGAGGAATTTAATGGGTGGTTAATCACAATGTTTTGGGTCACTTAATACAAGGCACACAAACAGACTGGAAGCACTGCAAGAGAGACTTAGGCCCAGTTTCCCCAAGGTAGACACCTACCTGTACAAGTGTGTTCAGAGTCTTCTACCTTACAAGAAGTGGAGTGATTGCCAGTTTGAGCACAGAAACACAGATGTGGGGAACCTGTTGCCTTCACATGTTGTCGGACAATGAATCCCATTACCCCTCACTATTGGCAATGCTGCCTTTGGCCTGGGGTGCTGTAGACTCACATATTTCTTTCTATATCTAGCTCACAGGGTTACAATTTATACACCGCTTCTGCCTAAAGTTTGGAAAGGGACTCTGTGCATTTTAGCCCTGATCCAAAGAGATGGTTATACATTAAAAAAAAAAAACTAAGCACAAATTATTATTTTTAAACTTCTCCAGGACAGTGCTCAAGAACTACAATAATTTGTAGCATTAAAAAATCAACAAAATTATCAAAACTCACACATGTTCTACAAAATTCCAGCACTGTGTGATTCACAGTGAATACAACAGAACATTCATCTCAGCAGTCCCCAAAAGTCAGACATCAAAAAGATGTCAGTGAGGAGGGCAAGCATACCTCCAAAAGAAGAGGGTTTCACAATCAGGGTGCACAGCTGTAGACAGAACCATCAGCTGGGCTTTTTGCAGCAGATCTCAAGGCACAGACTGTCAAAATATATCTATCCCATTCCCTCAAAAAATATAAGTATCAGTAGGATGTTTAGAAGTGGTCATGTGTTCAGTCCTCCACCATCCCAAATGACTGTTCGGTATCAATGCTGATTAATATATTTGATTAATATATTTGCAGACCAAACCCATACAGTTCACTGCAGGTAACAAAATTTCATCTGTCCAGGAGGAGTGAATGCAGTTACCCAAGTGGCTGAGTTTTTGTCAATAGTATCTCTTAAGAGTGATGAGTGGCACTATTTAGCGGGAAGAAAATCCCAATGAAAATCCTCATTTTATATTTTACATGGCTGTTTATTTGTGTATATACAGTCGTACATTAGAAGTCGAACAGAATCTGTTCCGGAAGTCCATTGGACTTCCATAATGTTTGGAAACCAAAGTGCAGCTTCTGATTGGCTGCAGGAAGCTCCTGCAGCCAATCAGAAGCCACGGAAGCCCCATCAGATGTTCGGCTTCCAAAAACCGGAATGTTCGGCTTTTTGCAAACCGGAACACTCACTTCCAGGTTTGCGGCGTTTGGGAGCCAAAACGTTTGAGAACTAAGCTGTTCAAAAACCAAGGTATGACTGTATATGGATGTTTTATGATGTTTTATCATGGCCTATTCTTGTAATGCCTAATAAAGGTTTGGCAAAGTAAGTAAGTAAGCACCTGCTTCTGCAGGCAGTTTGCCTTTACTGGATTGGGGTGCTTGTAACCACTTTTTTCACAGCTGGTTTTCTTTGTCTGATAATGCAGAGCAGCCTCACTGCTAGGGCTTGAACATTTTTGTACTGTTGGAAAGCAGATTTCAGCTGGTACGAGGATTTTTAAAAGGCAAGCTGGCATCATTGGCAAGTAGCATTAAAAGAACGAGGGAGAGAGCCTCTGCTTTACAGCGGCAAAGGCTAAGCCAACTGTTTAGCCTAGAATGCAGCATTTTACACTGGAAAACAGATTGGCCGATGTGTTCCATGGTGCTGCAGAACAGCTGCGCCAAGGGACACAACGACCTAGATAATTCATTTGATTTAATGGCTTATCTACAATGCCACACATTCGATCCCATTTAACGTGAACTGAAGAAGCAACTTACCTGCAGTGCCTACATAAAGCAGAACTGGAAATGAGCGAAGGCCAAATGACTTCAGTGTAAAAAAATTAGACAGGGTGTGGATAAGCATTAACCATTAACTTGCATCAACTTTCTGAGTTGGTACAGCGCAGGAAACTATTTTGGGGGGGAATCTGTATAATTTTGACTTTTATTTCTCCTCCAGTACAAACAAACATACTTTTTGTTAGCACTTTCAATTGGCTCACTGTCTCCACCCCCCCCCCCAAGTGTTGGCTGTTAGGATCCATTCATGTCCACCAGCCTCAAGCCTGGCCCCTACTGCAGCCACTAAAGCAAGGTAGTCGCTAGGTTCATGCTTCCTCTCCTTTCCTTTTATCCATTCTCACATGCAGGGTTCACTCTTATGAAGGACTGACTCTTTCGCTCACAAGTGAAAATCTGCAGCAAAATGACTGCACGGAAAATAAAGGAATCCAGACACTGAATAATCAGATCAACAGGGAAAATATTTTCCAAACATTCAACCAGTTTCAGCAAGAATATAATCTCCCTGTGGAAGCTTCCTGGCAATATACCTAACTGGTGACCACATGACACACTCCTTTTTTTTCATTTTGACCCCCCACCCCCATCAAAATTAATATAAACATCAGGAAAAGCAGCTCCAAGTGTGCCATGCCTCATTTCTCTAGCCTAAGCCCATCTCATCCATTTCCACTCTTTTCTTCTGCACAAATCATTTTCTGAGCAGCCCAAGTCAAGGTAAAATGCATAATTTGAAAGAGCTAACAATAGTTGGGCCGGCTATATTTTTAGTGGAATTAACAGATTCTGTGAGGCTCAGAAAAATGGCCTGTTTCACATCAGAATGCTTTCAGAAGAGCACTGCTAAGGTACTGTTCAGGTATTATCCACAATCAGCTACAATTTTGCCCCAGAAAGTAATTATGCCCAGAATAGATAATTGCTGTTATCTTGGGTAAGTCTGCAGAATGGGAGCAGTTCTTTCACGCCATATGTTCATTTCAAATTCATCCAAACTATAACAACTGGTAGAGAAGTACATTTGTTAAAAAATAAGTACAGTAAATAAAAAGACACTAGTGGTTCTTTGTTACATACCTGCTTTCAGACTCGATCTATATCAAGGCAGTTCAGCTTCTCATACCAAGTGGACCGCAAGAGTATTTTGACATGGAACCCACGTGCTGCACTCAGCCTTCTTGCACGGGGATGGGGGAAGCAAGGTCAAAATTTGACACCCTCCAAACCTTCGTACTGTCATCCCAAAGCTGGGTAAGCGAGGCAATCAGTGGCATAGCGTGGGGGGTGCAGGGGGGACCGGCCGCACCGGGCGCAACATCTGGGGGTTAGGGCAAATCCACGGGTTAGGGGGCGCAAATCCACGGGGTAGGGGGCGCAAATTACTTGCCTTGCCCCGGGTGCTGACAACCCATGCTACGCCACTGGAGGCAATGGGCTTTGGGAAGGAACCATAAGGCCATGGCAGGGTCCTAGAGCTCTCCCACCTCCTTCCCAAAGCTGGGAAAGGGCTAACTAGGCTTTGGGAAGGAGGTGGGAGGACTCTGGGATCCCATCAAGAGCCCTCCCCCCATCCTTCCGAAAGCCCAGTGCCTCCTTATGCAGCTTTGGGTAGGCAGTACAAGGGTGGGGGGCTTTCAAATGTTGCCGAGGGCCACCCAAATGACATTGAGGGCCACATGTAATAGTCATGCTACATCAGATAAGGGATTTCAACAAAGCATTTTGTTTGCCGTAGAGGGCGGAGTAACAGGAAGTGAACAAATATAACAGGAAGACAGTTGTTCCTTCCTATTGCTTGTCATAAGAACAGGCCCATGACCCATCTGGTTCAGTATCCTGTTCCTACAGCTGCCAACCAAAAGCCTATGGGAACCCCAGCAACTAGTACATCACTTCTGATCTTGGAGGTAATAAACTCATATTCAACAACTGGTGGTTATAACAGCCGTTCTTTAAGACCATCCAGGCTAGAAGCTATCACCATGTCTTACAACCATAAATTCCAATAAAGGGGAGAGGAATCCAAACCTCCTTTGCCCCAAGCTGGGGAGGTGGGCACTGTCAAGTGGGCAGAGGTATTCCCCTGCCCAGCCCTTCTGGCCTTTGCCAGCATCATTCTACAAACATGGGACTCCCTTTCCACCTGCTGAACTGGGCGAAAGTGCCACTGGCAGGATCCCACCCAACATCAACCAGCGGAAAGCCCTGAAATGGTAATCCACATGCAGGGAAGGGCTGAGCCAGTCCAGATTTCATTCAGCTCTGGACTGGCCTCTTGCCCTGCTTGTGTGTGGCAGGACTGCAGGTGTGGCTGTGGCCCCTCCACAGTTCAGCTCCCATTAAGCAGTGGGGAAGAGTTAGAATTGCAGCCTTAAATACATGTTGCGTGAATAAGGGCTCCATGTCTGTCAACCTAGTTGCCAGTTCATTTCCATGAGTGACCCGCTGTCCCAGCGTTGTGTGTCTGAGGGGGAATAATCTGCTATTTGCTCCTCCCACGCCATTTGTAGCATGAATGCCGCTGTTCTCTGCAACATACAAGATTTACACCTCCGCGACTATTTGTAATGCATTTCTCGTCACTTTTAAGAAGCTTAAAAATGTGTAAATGAAATTACACGCAAACAAGCTCTAATGCCGCAGAAAGACTAGCTTTTCGTGAGGAGGTATTGTCACAATACAAATCATTCTCTTGATTGCAATTCCCTTGCTTCCGCGATAACAGCTTACATGCATGTTGTGATTAGTCATAAGGAGCAATAAACATAAGGAGCAAATATAATCTGATCTTTTAAAAAAATCCTATTAAAGTCAAATCAGACCTAATTAGATAATCGTAAGATAAACAGCTTGGGTGTTATTTTGGCTTGTTCTGAACACTTTAAAAAAGAATCTGGCTAATGGAGCACAGCGATTATGAATAATGTAGTCATAAGTGAGCAAAATATCTCTGTTTACAAATGTGAAAAAATGAAAAAGAAAATCCTGGAACAGTGCTGTATAGTACGTAAGAGCATAGAATGATTATACATCTTCGACCTATCGACTTTTCAGTCTGAACTAAGTTTGAGTTGCATATTATCTTTCCCCCACATACCAGCTGTACATGCTGCTTTTCTGCTTGCCTTTCCACAGCAGTTGGTATGAAGGTGGTATGGAAACAAGTGAGCAGAAAATAATGAGGCTTCCAACCATTTCAATGCTCTGCTGCGAGCAGGGTTCTTATATTTAGTTTTCCATCTCAGAAAACCAAACAGGATTGGCCTGACGCCTATTAAAACTTGTCTCTCTTTTTGATCAGTGATTCTAGTCAAGGAGTTTAACCACTGTATGAAATTCCTTGTCCATAATTCTGGCATTGGTTTTTGAAGATGCAAGGATCATCCCTAAGTCTGTCTTCACGAACTGTCAGTTGGTAGATCGCAACCATGATCATGACGTCTTCCATAATCAGAGCGCATGCTGGATCATAGGAGTGGCATGAAGGCCAAGATCATCTTCCACAAAAAAGAGGCATAGGAGTGACACAGACCATGTAACACCAGTCTCAGTATGTTTCCGAGCACAATTCAAAGTGTTGGTGCTGGCCTTAAAAGCCCTAAACAGCCTCAGCCCAGCATACCTGAAGGAGCATCTCCACCCCCATCGTTCAGCCCAGACACTGAGGTCCAGCGCTGAGGGCCTTCTTACGGTTCCCTCAGTGAGAGAAGTGAGGTTACAGGGAACCAGGCAGAGGGCCTTCTCAGTAGTGGCACCTGCTCTGTGGAAAGCCCTCCCATCAGATGTCAAGGAAATAAACGACTATCTGACTTTTAGAAGACATCTAAAGGCAACTCTGTTTAGGGAATTTTGATGTTTTATTGTGTTTTTAATATTCTGTTAGGATCTGTCTAGAGTGGCTGGGGAAACCACTCTTGGCAGGGTATAAATAATAATTTATTGTTGTTGTAGTAGTTGTTGTTACAGTCACAAAACCTTCATCCAATAATCCATTGCAGATGTTCTGAATATTGGTAAAGAGTCAACATGCACAGGAATTAATTGAATGGTGTCCACTAGAATGGTCTCCAATCTCCAAAAACTTATTGGCTCTGTATCCAGACAGCCCATGACCATGTAACCAGGCACACAATCTCTGCACACTAACAGCTCACCAAGATGTGGCAATCCCTTCGATGCTGTGATTCTACCCACGCTCAGAATGTTTGAATAGGTATGTAACCTACGAATCAGCAGACAGAATCCAAAGGAGTGAGAATACTTGCTCTGTGGAATACCTGACATGAAAAAGCAGGGCAGATATTTAATACATGACATCTACTAGGGTTTTCACTAAGCATAATGGGTGAATGGTAGTCATGAGATTTGCTAGGCCCTTCAGGTTCCTTGGAACATTTTCATCAGGCCTTGCTCACCTGATGTTGACGTTCAGGCATCTGCCTCACCGACTGGTTTCTCTCCTCTTATCCTCAGGGAGTTTTCAGATTCATAACAAGATCAAAGTATACATTGAGATGCTTGCAGGGGGTTTTTTATTCGCTCTCCAAGGGATTTAAATTTGTGAAGTTTCCCCCCCTCTACATCCTTCTCAGCAGATACTTTGCTAAATCCTTTTAGGCAAACATTCCACTGCTGAGGAACTGTCACACTGGTTACGCCTGTTGTAACTGATGGATTCCAGGAATTAGTCCAAACTCCTTTTCATAATGTATCACTAAACTTGGAGTATTTGTCTTAATCAAAATGCAATAAACATAATCAATTTGCTGCGAACAAACTTCATTTTTGGAGCTGCCACTATCGTCAAGTGGGAGCAGACCTCCCACAGAGGCAGCGATAAAGTTACCAAGGAACTAGAAATAATAACTTTTCATTTGTATGGGCTCATGTGTAAGAATGAGCAGCAGTCAGAGAATGCCAATAAGATCACCACAGCTACACTTAGGAATCTGGGGACAAGCTCTCTCCGTAGACTGGCTCTCACAGGGGGAAAAAATGAAGTGTCATTACATTGGTGCAACAACAGCAATCAAAAACATTAAGGTTAGTCCTTTTTACTGCTGAACAGAACCATAGTCGGTTGAGAGGGAAATGACTCCCATGTTTAAGTGGATGGAAAATCATTAAAAAGAAAAAATATTTCTAATATTAGTCATAGCAGAGAGCACTGGAAGCAAGCATTCAGAACACTCTGAAGCATATAAAGGTAAAGGTAAAGGTACCCCTGCCCGTACGGGCCAGTCTTGACAGACTCTAGGGTTGTGCGCCCATCTCACTCAAAAGGCCGGGGGCCAGCACTGTCCGGAGACACTTTCCGGGTCACGTGGCCAGCGTGACAAGCTGCATCTGGCGAGCCAGAGCCGCACACGGAAACGCCGTTTACCTTCCCGCTAGTAAGCGGTCCCTATTTATCTACTTGCACCCGAGGGTGCTTTCGAACTGCTAGGTTGGCAGGAGCTGGGACCGAACAACAGGAGCGCACCCCGACGCGGGGATTCGAACCGCCAACCTTCCGATCGGCAAGCCCTAGGTGCTGAGGCTTTTACCCACAGCGCCACCCGCGTCCCTTCTGAAGCATATATATAAATGTAAATAAATACACCTAAAATGCATACATGTTGTTTGCAGAAGTCAACGTTACATAGGTCCAACATTAATCTTTAAAATAATGTTTATATTGAGATGGCGTATGGGCTCTTCTGGCAATTAAAACAATTCGAAGGAGCTGTTAACTACAATAATTTTGAATAATATAATCAGAGAATACATGAGACCACTGCAAATAATTTAAATAACAGTATCTCAACCGTAGTAGAAGAAGAAGAGGAGGAGTTTGGATTTGATATCCCGCTTTATCACTACCCTAAGGAGTCTCAAAGCGGCTAACATTCTCCTTTCCCTTCCTCCCCCACAACAAACAGTCTGTGAGGTGAGTGAGGCTGAGAGACTTCAGAGAAGTATGACTGGCCCACAGCAGCTGCATGTGAAGGAGCAGGGAAGCGAACCCAGTTCACCAGATTATGAGTCCACCGCTCTTAACCACCACACCGTGCTGGCTCTCATGTAGTAGAACTGGAATCAATAGTTGCAATCCTGCAAAGCTGCTTGAATCAAGGGTGTGCCCTGCTGCTCGTCCTGCTGCGCCCCCTCCCCCAGGAAAACCCGTTTTTCACCACTGAATTGCAGCAAACGTCAGTTGGGTTTTCTATGGATTGTGCTACAATACAGGGGCAGAGAGGGTTTTCCCAGGGAAGGTGGCAGGGCAAATGCAAAGCCGCTCCCTCCTGTGCTTTCTAGGCATGGGGTGAATGGAAGGGTGGACAAGCCCTAACTAAAGAGATTAAGGCTGTGCACACACTGTACATTTTAAGCACACATCCACACCAGACTCCTGTGAACTGTAGCTTACCCCACACAGAGGTCTAACGCTCAGCACCAGTGCCAGATTTACGTATAAGCTAAACAAGCTATAGCTTAGGCCCCCCCTCTCTTGGTGGCCCCCAAAAAAATTAAAGGGGAAAAAAACCTGGATGTACATTTCGAAAATATAAGATAAAAATCAAATAAAATAAAACCTACATACAGCAACAGTGTTTTGTGTTGTGTAGGCTCCTATGAGGGCCCACGCCTGCTAGCCTGCTCCCTAAAATATCCCTGGTTTGCTCATTTCTATATATAGGGTGCCTATATTCTGCATGGACTGGCTGCATGGCAACATGTGCAAATGGCTTTATATACCTATTAGGTCCATAAATTACCATATAGCATATATTCAACACAAAAAACAGCGACAAAGGACAGCTTTCCGAGGCCCTTCTCGGTAGTGGCACCCGCCCTGTGGAACACCCTCCCACCAGATGTCAAAACGAAAAATAACTACCAAACTTTTAGAAGACATCTGAAGGCAGCCCTGTTTAGGGAAGCTTTTAATGTTTAATAGGTTATTGTGTTTTAGTGTTTTGTTGGAAGCCGCCCAGAGTGGCTGGGAAAACCCAGCCAGATGGGCGGGGTATAAATAATAATTATTATTATTATTATTATTATTATTATTATTATTATTATTATTATTATTCCCATTACCTTAAGTAGCTTAGGGCCTCATCAAACCTAAATCCGGTCCTACTCAGCACCCTTAACAAACTACAAACTACAAACTTGCAGTGGGGAATGTGCTTTACGTGTATCGTGTGTAAGCAGCCTAAGCAAGCACCGTGTGTGAGAGAGAAAAACTGAGATTGACTACAGTTGGAGTATGATACTCTGGCCAAGGATTTATCCTTTCTAGTGACACCAACATAACAATTGCCATGTTTCTCCAAAAATTAGCCACAACAGACATTGCTTGTGGATTTAAAAATAGTTGCACAGGTATTTAGTATTAGAACCATAGAATTGTAGAGCTGGGAGGGACCACAAGGATCATCTAGTCCAACCCCCTGCAATGCAGGAATATTTTCCCCAAAATAAATTGTAAAATAAAATCCTTTTTTAAAAAAATCCATCGCTATTTTAAATGTTGTTCTTAGTTTCATACAGGGAAATGAGGCAAATCTAGACCGCAAGAAACAAGCTCCCAAATCTTGGTACTATTTAAATCAAAGTAATTTAAGTATCACTTCCAAAATGAAATAAAAAGAACAACAGACGTTTCCCTAACAAGCTTGCCCAAACATATACATGGCCCAAAAGAGAAGTGATTTAGTTATAGTCATCGTAGGGAATATTCAATCCCAGATTATAAACAAAGATATAAGTAAAAATGTACATTAACAAGTGAAAGCTGAGGTTTCTTTTCTAGAAAGACAATACAATTAAATTTAACTATAACAGAAAATAGTAGCTGTTTGACTGTAATAAATTGAGTCAAGAATCAAGATCCAAACCACAGAGTAATGCATAAAATGAAGACAAAACAAGTCAATGTTATGAATACCACATCTGCTATTATTTCCATTTAGTGACCGACTGCTTCCTAGTCCTTTTCCTGCTTGGCTAAAAATATAGCAGCTCATAAAATATGGTTCTGTGTCCATAGATCTGAGAGAGAACCCAAGCTGTTTTTGGAGTTTTGGCAGAGATACGGTGCAATATGAGATAGCCATCCCCTCTTTCAAATCTAAAACAGATGCAAAGGATAACAGGAGGGAGATAAAAACAAAAATGAGCTTGGAAAAATATTGCTATAATCAGCTTTGAATCACCTTCCCCTAATATGATCAAATCAGAAATAAAGGCAAGAGGTCAATGGCTGAAAAATTCAGACAAAATCACACAAGGTGGCAGAATGTCTCAGAACACGAACTGCTATAGCAGGCTGCCAAACTTAAGAGTTGGCGTCTAATGGGTTTAAAGCAGGCTTCCTCAACCTCGACCCTCCAAATGTTTTTGGCCTACAACTACCATGATCCCTAGGTAGCAGGACCAGTGGTCAGGGATGATGGGAATTGAAGTCTCAAAATATCTGGAGGGCCAAGGTTGAGGAAGCCTGGTTTAAAGTGATGGAGTGGAGAAGCTATTTCAAACAAAGGTGTATTGGGAGGGTAAAGGGACCCCTGACCATTATTAGGTCCAGTCGTGGCCGACTCTGGGGTTGTGGCGCTCATCTCGCTTTATAGGCCGAGGGAGCTGGCGTACAACTTCCGGGTCATGTGGCCAGCATGACTAAGCCGCTTCTGGCAAAACCAGAGCAGCGCATGGAAACGCAGTTTATCTTCCCACCGGAGTAGTACCTATTTATCTGGTTGCACTTTGACATGCTTCCGAACTGCTAGGTTGGCAGGAGCAGGGACCGAGCAACGGGAGCTCACCCCGTCGCGGGGATTCGAACCGCCGACCTTCTGATCAGCAAGTCCTAGGCTCTGTGGTTTAACCCACAGCGCCACCTTGTTTGTGCCTCTCCCCCCCCCCCACGTTCTTCTGTCCTAACTGGGCTTATTTTTAGGTAGAAAGCAGCCTGGGGAAGGCATTGGGGGAACAGCAACCAGCAGACAAAGTGTTCAGTGCCTCTGTTCCACCTGACTCTCCCCAGCTTGAATTCTCCTTCAACCTTCTCAGCTGAGCCCCACAATCTAGAAGAGAGGCCTGCCATTATAATGGGGAAGAAGCATGGCTCAGTGGCAGAGCATCTGGTATGCATGCAGAGGGTCACAGGTTTTATTTTATTTTTATTTACTGAATTTGTATGCCACCCTTCATTCAACAAACACAACATGGCACCCAAGAGCTATGCTGCAAGTGCCTTTCTGTTCTTCAGCCCCTTATCATAACCTCTCCAAGATAAAGCTGTTGTGAGAAGGAAATGGAAGTTTTTAACATTTAACTTCCTTGCATGGTTTTATACTGCTTTTCGAACTATCCTGTTTCGGAAACAAGATGTGGTCTGTTTACTCATTGCTGGCAATCGTTACTTTCACTTCTGTGAAGACAATATAGATCTTTCAAATACACAATAAGTAAATGGTAAAGGACCCCAAGTCCAGTCAAAGACTATGGGGTTGCAGCGCTCATCTCGCTTTCAGGCCGAGAGAGCCGGTGTTTATCCACAGACAGCTTTCCGGGTCATGTAGCCAGCATGACTGAACCGCTTCTGGCGCAATGGAACACCGTGACGGAAGCCAGAGTGTACGGAAACGCCATTTACCTTCCTGCCACAGATGTACCTATTTATCTACTCACACTGGCATGCTTTTCAATTGATAGGTTGGCAGAAGCTGGGACAGAGCAACGGGAGCTCACCCCACTATGCGGATTTGAAAAAAATATGAAAAGACTAATAATACTACAAAATAAAACAAACACTATATAACCAAAAGAAAGTATAGCAGCAAGTGTGTATTGCAATTATGGGCAGCCATATAATATTCTGTTCTGATCTTTGATCAGTTTCGGAGAACGTCAGCCTGGGTCAAATTCAGGTCAAAACTACTGTTAATGTGCAAACATGAAAACCCAAAGAGTCCCTTTGCTGCCAGTTGCAGTGGGATAGTCACTAAGGAAGTATTTCTAGACTGCTGAATATTCAACCATACCATAATGTACAAAGTTTATTGAAATACCAGCCAGGGGATAGGGGAGAGGCTTCACTTCCAAATAAACAGGTATACTTGCTATGCAGCAGCAGATAATACTGAGGTCTCAAATCCAAATTGTCCCCCATCAGATGTGGCTCAAGAAAATGGTAGAATTTTGCCTGCAATTCAGGGCCTATGACCCATGAAATCTGTGATCTGAAGGGCCACAGGTTCCTGGCCTCTAGGTTAGTTCTTCTACCTTTGCATCTTCTTCTCTGAGACCACTGAACAATTTTACTTTACAGCTGATAAGAATCCTTTGGCAAATTGGTCCCTGCAGATGCATATCTTAACTTCAGCTGCCAAAATATCTAAGGGAGGTGCCAACTGAATATTAAGTTGCAATTCATTTTCATATTAAAACTAGACTAAAACAAAACTAGACTAAAACAAGAATAAAATTGCATTTCTGTAACTGAAGTGGCTTTAAAACCAAAATATAGGCTGGAGCAGTACAGGTAAGCATACATAGTAAAGCCAACATGCTGTTGTTGAGCACCTGCCCATTAAAACAATTGTTTAATTTAAATCAAGGCTGCTGCTGCATTAGAAAGATTTAAAGGCATCCTATGCACAGCTGTTTAAAAGGTGAGATGCACATGAGCATATTTTGACAGAATGTATACATATGATGTATGGAAAAACAAGTGTTTCTATAGCTCTTTCTGTATGATACTGTCAACCTTACAAAGCACAGGCAAACAGTGTAGCTACAGTGTTGTAAGTGATACAGATTTATCTGAAAATACTTGCTTAGTGCCACAGTCACAAAGCTATCTCAAGGACCTTAAATCCCCAAGATTTGCAAGCCAAAAATACATTTACGAAGTTTCAGGACTGGCAAAACATTTACCAAATATTACCATTATTGAACATAATTTGAGGATACACAATAGTACATACAGCAATTTATAAGGTATTCACACCAGCCGGTAAAATGTGACCTAAGTTGCTAAACACAACCACACATGTGTCTGACCCATCGAAATCTGTGGAAATGCTTTATTTACCAAAAAGGAAAGAGAAGAAGCTCAAGAACTGTATACTTAAATCTCTTATTTTGTGTGAAGAAACACTTGAGGTTAATTTGCTTCCCTATCAGCAGTTTTATTTAGAACGCCAGCTAAAAATAAAGAGAGGAGAAAGCAGCCAGAGAAATAAATACGCATTTAATTGCGCTAATAGCACAATTATATGACGTGTACAATTATGCCATGACTACTCTTCCTACTCTGTAGGGGAAGTTTAATTGCACAGCATGGTTGGTACTTTTACATAACTATTCTCACAACATCAAGCCCAGCTGGATTGGAGCTGCTGCCATCATTCCGACATGGAGGATTGAGAGTCCCTAGACTGCAGTCTCTTGAAACTAGCATGGAAAGTGTTTTAGGATGGGGCCAAATCAGAGGTCACACAGGAAACATGAAAAGTCAGATTATTTTAAAATAAACGAAACAAGGTGCCAGTTTGTAGGAAAGAATAGTGGGGAAGTACTCCTTAACCACCTCACCATCAGCCACTTTTTCTGCCCTCAAAACAGCCCCCCTGCTTTTTCACCCATGGGGGGGGGGGTGGAATTGTGTTAAGAGTGTGGTAAAGTAATACAAAAAGAGATGCTCGAACCTGTACATGTTCACTCAGCAGTCAGTTCCACTCCTATAATTGATAAGCTGCTCAGAAAAATTGCTTTTCTTTGTGGATTCAGTACAGATGTCGTTACTTCATACTGGTTCTTTCTCAGCCGGCTTTCTCTACTCATCCTGCCCCTGTCTCTCTCCACACTGTTTACCTGTGGGCAACACTCCAAGGAAGGCCCCCAATGCTGCTATATCCCATCTCTCTAGAAAATGGAACAGTCAAGCCCAAGGACCCTGCCAGGGGATGAAGAAGAAGAAGAAGAGGAGTTTGGATTTGATATCCCGCCTTTCACTCCCTTTAAGGGGTCTCAAAGCGGCTAACATTCTCCTTTCCCTTCCTCCCCCACAACAAACACTCTGTGAGGTGAGTGAGGCTGAGAGACTTCAGAGAAGTGTGACTGGCCCAAGGTCACCCAGCAGCTGCATGTGGAGGAGCGGAGATGCGAACCCGGTTCCCCAGATTACAAGACTACCGCTCTTAACCACTACACCACACTGGCCTGATCATCCTGGTCCTAGTTTTCTCAACTGACCATGCCCTGGGCCTGACTTTTACACTGGGACAGCTTATGTTCCCAGTCAGTGTTGTGGTCCTGGCAGTCTCTCCAGATGCAACTGTCCATTATCCACGGATAATTTCAAATGCAGGCAGAGTCAATTGCCATACGCATGCAAGACTTGATGATTTTATATATGATGGGGTGGAAGGAGCTCCAGGTGTTTGGAAAAATATTTATTTCAGGGCTGAATCGTCCTTTGGGGTCACATTTTGTTTAGAATTTTCCATCAAGTCTTCCACAAAAATAACTTTCTCCAGGCACCTGAAAGTCCCCCCCCCCCCACCAAACCTCCCGCCAAGTTTATGGTCATTTTTCAACTTTAATTCACATAAGAGCTCTTAAATGCCGAAACAGAACTTCTGTATCACATCAAAACACAGTGCTTTTCAACAGAAGCATTTCACACATTCAGTTAGGAGCCATCAATTGTTCTTTCTGCTGAGACTTTGGAACATCCTCTCAAAGGAGGTCCACCTGGCTCTGTCTTTTCCCCCCAATTATTTTTTTATTGATTTTCCAAATCACCTGGCTCCATCTTTACTTGTCTTTGGCCATATAAGACTGTTCTATTTCAGCAGGCCTTTGGCTCCTTTTCTTGAAGTATTTTAATGGCTTTCTGCAGTGGCTAGCTTTAGCAACATTTGCAATTTTTACTGTAAGATAGCAGAGTTTATTGCTGCTGCTGCTGCTGCTGCTGTTTTAAAAAACACACTAAACATTTATTTTTAGATAGAAAAGTGAAGTAAAGCAGCTCAGTTCTGTAATCAACTAACACATCTGCATGTATGAAATAGCAACAATACTGAATTTTCAGCATTGGAAAAGCAACTGATAAAACGGATAACTTACAAGAAAAGAGCAACAAACAGTAAACAGTAGGACTGATGTGTTCTCATTAATTGATTTTTCAAAATTAACAGTGAAACATATATGGATATTTTAAATGATAAGGTAAAGGTAAAGGTACCCCTGCCCGTACGGGCCAGTCTTGACAGACTCTAGGGTTGTGCGCTCATCTCACTCTAGAGGCCGGGAGCCAGCGCTGTCCGCAGACACTTCCGGGTCACGTGGCCAGCGTGACAAGCTGCATCTGGTGAGCCAGCGCAGCACACGGAACGCCGTTTACCTTCCCACTAGTAAGCGGTCCCTATTTATCTACTTGCACCCGGGGGTGCTTTCGAACTGCTAGGTTGGCAGGCGCTGGGACCGAGTGACGGGAGCGCAGCCTGCCACGGGGATTCGAACCGCCAACCTTTCGATCGGCAAGTCCTAGGCGCTGAGGCTTTTACCCACAGCGCCACCTTGCTTCAAAAAATTGGAGACCACCTTTCATCACATTAAGTGATCACAGAGCAGGTTCCAAAAGTATGTAAAATACAATAAATCCATCCAACATATACCAGTGATTAAAAAGCAATTTAATCAATACCAGCAAGAGAATACTGAAATCAATGGGTCGGCAGTCGAAAAGGACTCTTCACACTGCTCAATAAAGTAGGAAGCTCCACCAGATGACCGACCATGTCCTTCCACAATAACATGTCTAATATGCTGGCTCATCCTCAGAGTGGTGTAAAATAGGGTTGTGTTATCAACCCAACTCTTTGTGCATATTCTTCTCCTTGTTGCTTTCATATGCCTTCAACGAGACTGAAGACAGTGTGTAAATCCATTCAAGGAGCGACAGGGATTCGTTCAATCTGCCATGTCTCCATGCCAAGACAAAAGTGCAGCAGGTCCTCATCTGAGAGATGTTTGCAGCCTTGACAGCACACTCTGAGGAAGATCTCATCAACTGTTTTGCCCAAACCTGCAGGAAGTTCGGCCTTACCATCAACCTGACAAAGACCAACATCCTGGGTCAGAACATCGCCAGCACTCCAAGCATCAGCATTGGTGACCACACACTTGAAGTGCTAGACAATTTTGTCTACATGGGCTCCCCCGTAACCAAAGCTTCTCCATCAATGCTGAGCATTTTGGCAAAGGAGCTGTAGCAACGGCTCACCTCTCCAAAAGGGTATGGGAGAATGTGAGGCCAATGACCAATACCAAGATGAAGGTCTACCAGGCTTACCACTTTATGGTAGTGAGACATGGGCAACTTACACCTGCCAGGAATGATGCCTCCCACATGCACTGCATCAGGAAGATTTGGGGCATCACATGCCAGGATGTGATGGCAACATTAACCCCACCATGTGGGAATCTCTTGCAGACAACTGCAGTGTCTGGAGACAATCAGGTTGTGTATCCATAGCAGCAACCAGAGAAGGAATGACCGCTGAGTGAAGCACAGAAAGAAGAAACGCCATGCTACACATGCGTCAGCTGCAACAGAACATGTGTCTCTCATATCCGTCTCTACAGCCACAGCTGGTGCTGTAACTCTCCAATGGTTTGTCTTCACCCCGGAAAGCATAATCTTCCATTGTCTCCTGAGACAGATGGATGCCAAAAAACTCTTACTAGTGTATTCCAAACAGAAGTCCGCATGGCAACAACAGCATTCATACATGCATGCACAGGCTACCTTGATCCTGTTATGGATAAAAGATGCAAAGATTTATAAATCAGTATTGCTGATTTATATTGTTACTAAATTGCCAAAATTCCTTTTTTCTTGTTTAAACACAACACAAAAATTTGCAACACAAAAATAAAGAAACGTTTCATGGATGCTCTAGGAAACTTTTAATCATAGACTCAGTTTGCCAACGCTCAGTATAATAAACAAGAGGGAGAAGATGTGTGCCTTTGTCCTTCCACGATGGAAACTTGAGAATGGTGCATCTGGATCCAGTCTCTCCAAAAGCCAATCAGTGCTATAAAAGTCATCGTAGTCCAGCTCAGTATAAAGGAAGAATGGGAGGCACCTTGCCCCTACAATACGAACCACTAAATAACTTAGTGGTGGTGAGAGATGCACTCCTGGAATAAGGCCTCGGCACAATCTATCTCTCTTTCGCTCCCTTGGGAAGCCTGCTTTGGAAAGCCTTGATAGAACGCTTATTTCCCATTACCTATAGTATCATTACCACGTTTTATCTCAGATCCTGTGAATTCATAGGGAGACTGTATATATTTGAATAATATATGCTGGAGAACAAAATGGAAGGAATCCAGTCTATATTCTAAAAATCAAACAGCTACTCACATAACCTTTTTCAGTAAAATTTTACGCCTAATTTTTTGGACTAGCACAAGCTATCCCTAGATTTGCAAGGCAAGGGAAACAGATTTAGATGGCATGCAGGAGGGTGAGAGCAGGGTGGGGAGAATGTTCCACCACTTAGGATAAATTATTGTGCTGATGGAATGTTCACCTTAGCGCTATATTGAATACACCCTGTTGTCTTGCTTATTCTGTGTATGAGTGATTGTACGTTATCATTAGAACCTATATAACAGGAGCAAATAGTAGCATGAACCAAAAATATATAGAATTGAATAGAGAGACACTAATACACCATTATGTACAAACACACTTTCAGTTTATGTAAGCCTAAATCCTAGATGCATTCATATTCAGTTCCCCCTCCCCCTGCTGTGACCGGCTCTATCAGCAGAAAATAATGATGCAAGACTTAAGGCAGTAGGAAATTCAGACAAAACCACGCAGTATGCACTGATAAAAAAAGGGCAATTAGATCTTTTTGTTTATAGATTCAGGGCTATTATTTCCTAGCGGGAAAATATTCATATATGCAATCATCAGTAATTAATTTTTATCACTTGTTTCCTCCTTTGGCAACCTGATCTCAGATGCATCTAATTTTAATGAAGAGCTTGTTGCTGATTTTTGGGTTTATTCAGGCTCAACAAGACAAAGGAAATGGAGCAATTTCCCCAGACAATTACAATAAGAAAATTATCTTATGATCGAACATAAGCTGATAAGAGAATGCATAAAAAAGCCAGTTCTTGGGATTCTTAGTTAATTGTTTGACTGCTTATAAGTGAATCTTGGCTAATGATAATTCTTCAAAGCTGAGCATAATTATCTTACATTTCTAGTATCTTCATCTTTAATTCAGACACATGACAGAGAGAAACAAACTGACCACACATGCAGTGGTGCATTCTGGTGTTTGTCAGTCTACCTACATAAAGATGCTAAAATCTCTTTAAATATCTCTTCCTCTTTAATACCAGGCCTACTGAATGATGCACTAAAAATCTTGAGTTCCAAATATGTGTTGGGTCTTTGGTGCTTTTTGCTGCTAAAGCATGCTGAAAGTTTGTTTCAAATGTTTGATACGACAATCACACTAAGTTGGTACTGACATTTAATTTTCCGAGACAAAATAAAAAATAAGGCATGTTCCATAATATATCATTTATTCTGTCACTTCAAATGGTAGAGTTCTAGTCACAGAACCTCAAAAATATGGCTTTAAGTTGGAGAAACTGGCAGTCTTTTCACTATTTCAGCAGCAATCTTCAGATAGGCTTGGGCCTGTAAAAATATTTAAAAATGGCAATGTGTTTATCTCCTAGGTCAGAGTAAAACAGCATAAAATATTATATAAAACAGGCAACAAACTGGCTGTCTTCTGTCATCAGCAAACCAGCTCCCACCCCTTGGCTGAGCTGTTATGTAATGAAACGTTTAGACACTTTCTAATTGTAAGAGAAAAAATGCATCACCAACAAAATGTTGACAAATGATGCAGCTTCTGTGCCATGAAATTTCGGTTCGCCAGATGGGATGGGGAGACCTTGCACTGGCAAGAACCCACTGAAACTCCTATATAGGATCATTAGCTATTTTGGGGGGGGGGGTATTTCCCTTCTTGTTGCATTCTTCATCAGCAGGCAAGAATCGATCAAAACCACAACAAACCTGGATTCCACTTTTCATAAACTTAACATGTACACATGCTGAACTTTTTCTCCTACTCATATTCTTCCTAATGGGCTATTTATTTGATTATAAAGCTGGACTGAACTGTTTGTGCCATCATTTCTAAGCAACACAAGACGGATTGAAGTGAAACAAGAGAATTTTAATGGAGGGAAATGGAAAGGAGAAATTTACAGTTCTCATTTATCATTCTGAACTGTCTTCATATTAATAAACTATGTTCTCAGTTTAGAGATTTTTCTGTTCTTTTCTGTTTGAGGTTTCTAAATGGGATTTTCTATAGCTCATCTTTCTGCAAAGAAAGGTGTGCGTTTTCCTTAGCAAAGGGAAAAGTTGACAGCTTAACATTAACAATTTGCTGACCCATCAATTGGAGGCCAAAGGCCTGCTCTGTAGTGCAAAGAGAAATAAAACAGCCAAGAAATGGCAGAAATGCTATCAAGGTGTAACTACAGATGAACAGAGGACTGCAAAAGACCTTGGGGCCTCAACTTCAGAAATAAGGCATGAACTTTATCTTGCTTTAAAGCTTTACAGATTTATAAAGAGAGGTTCCTCTTCCTGGCCACCTCCTAAACTATGATTTCTGAAGACACTCCTGCACAAAAAGCACAAGGGACGTATTCCAAAGGGACCATTCTGTGTGTGGGTAAGTAAAACCACATGCAGAGTCAAGACGTACATTGTAGTTTTCACCAATGCAGTTCCATGACCAATGATGCAAAGTATTTTAAAACTGAAACGAAGCCAGCTATGCCAGTTGCAACAGTGAAACTATAAGGCATGGCAAGTTGCATGCCTGGGTCCCTTATGAGGATTGCACATGTATCTATATCACCCAACACAGGAGGCAAAGAGGTATCTCAGAGTTCCTAAGCACAGACAATATGACACAATAAATATCTTAATTTTCTATTTTAAAAGAATGCACAGGTAATATTATTTCCTTTATCATAAACTTGTGAAAAGTAACATCATTTTAAATTTGTTTGCATCTTGTTGGCTTTCTTATTAGACATTGGGACAGGAAGGTAGTGAGCAAATTCTTTTCACCCCACTTTGGAACGTTTTGGGGGCATAAAATGGTAGCTGGATTGCACATTTATCATGTTATAAATATCTCCATTTTCTAATGGATATGTGCAGGTTTAATATTCCATTCATCATCAGATAGAACTGGGCCTTCGGTTATTCTATGAATAATTCTAATAATGTGAAAAGTGTTCTTCAAGGTCTATTTATTAAATCTTCTGAATTTTCCTTTTGTTTCTTAGCATGGAAGGATCTTTCTGAGCACAATTCAAAGTGTTGGTGCTGACCTTTAAAGCCCTAAATGGCCTTGGCCCTGTATACCTGAAGGAGTGTCTTCACCCCCATCATTCAGCCCAGACACTGAGATCCAGCGCCAAGGGCCTTCTGGCGGTTCCTTCACTGTGAGGTTACAGGGAACCGGGCAGAAGGCCTTCTCAGTAGTGGTGCCAGCCCTGTGGAACGCCCTCCCATCAGATGTCAAGGAAATAAGCAACTATCTGACTTTTAGAATACATCTGAAGGTAGCCCTATTTAGGGAAATTTTTAATGCTTTGTTTTATTGTGTTTTTAATATTCTGCTGGGAGCTGTGGCACATGCACTGTAACAAACAAAGCAAAAATGAACAAGACGAGATTTGTACGCAAACTACATTAAAACTCACCACGTCACTCTGGGGCTGTGAGACCACAATGGGCTTGCCAGCATCAGATGTTTCTCTTATGTGGACATGTAGAGGAATGTCACCTGTATGAAGACCATAAATTGACGTTTAAGCTCAATATTTTATACATGCCCTAAATTCAACAAGCACTGGTGTTACTAATATTTCAGCGCAGTAAGTAACAACACTTGAATGAAAATCAGCTGAAATACACGCACTGCCAAAGTCATTCATGTGGGATGTAAACACAGGAGCAGTCAATGACAACATTCCTAGAGTGTACATGTTAGAACATGGGGAGGGATGTCTGTCCAGCAAGCAGGTAAACTTCCTGGGGACGGACTTCCTCCGCATGTGACCAGAGGTGGGTGTGGCCTCACCTGTGCAGGTAATGACAAAAGCACAGGGCAGGCAGCCACTCTCTCTCTCTCTCTCTCTGCCATTTTCCTTCGATGAGGAAACATATAAGGATGCTCTCTTGGCTCCCAGCCAAGAGAGGAGATAAGGACTATCTTGCTACAAGATAGATTCTAAATGTATGTAACCTTTTTAAGCCTGTCTACCTTCTGGGATCATATTGTGAACAGAACGTGAGTAAACTCTTTTATACTTTTATAAAGACTGTGTCGTGTCTTGTATTTTAAGAGGGAACAAAAGGGGAAATTACCAGAGTAATTATTATAGAGGTTCTAGCAAACCTGTGCACACGTTACCGTTGCGCACTTAAAGGGGAATGTTTATAAACTCTGCTGATATTTTGGGAACTTGTTAGCACAAGTTGGATAAGGATATAATTAGTCAATATATCCTCTCCTGCACCCCAGAACATTCCCACAATTCAAACTATCTGTTAAAGAAACATTATTCATATTTTTTTTTATTTTATTGCTAGATAGAATCCTGCCTTACAGTCATCTACGGAAATGGAGAGTCTTTTCCCTTTTTGTCTGCTGCAATTACCCAATGGGAACAAAAATTCATAGACGATGACCTATTTAGGGTGACAAAAGAAAGCATGTCGGACTTCCATGCACCACTGGGCATTCTGTTTTCTTTCCAGTCTCCACTCTGGTCTGGAACCAAAAACTGGCTTTGAATTCATTTGTGCTGCAGTGCAGAATTCCGTGGCTCTGCTATACCAAAACTCAAGCTAAAAGGCCAGCCGAATGCATGCAGTGCCTAGCGCTCACAGAACAGGTCCGCAGTAAAGTTTCCCAGCTTCCAGCTAGTACACGCCCCACATTATTTCTTCGGTACTGCAGTTCATTCCCTGCTGATTTCCACAACTGTAACATCCTAATCAATATTCAAATACAGGCTTAAATATTTAATTGCCAAAATGAAAGGAAGTGTTATTGTTATTAGGGAACCACTGATTTAATTAAGTGCTTGTTACATATTCAATTAATTTCCCTTCCAACAGTTAACAACTGTGTATTGTGCTTTTCTAATCAGCAGGGGACCGCCACGGAAATAAAGAAAAATGGCACAATAACACACAGGATGGTCCCATCCTTTAAAAACAAAAATCTCTTGTGGAAAATTAAACTTTTTTCAGATTCCAACAATGACAATTATTACGCAACGGCTGAATATAAATCAAATCTATATATAAAATGGTAAGAATAGCTGTACAGAAAGCAATTTTAAGGGAGAAATCTGATGCTCCCTGCAAGGGTGACTGAGGAGCTATATGATGCTGTGGACTGCCCTCTCCACGGGTGCAGAGGCCCACGGGTAAAGAGACTTCCTAGGTGCTGGGGCAGAAAGCTACACTGCCATTATTCTATAGCTGATGGTGCATTTGCCACAGCTAATGCAGCATCCCAGGCCGGAGCCACAACTCTGCCATCCATGAGACAAAAGCCCCTGTTGGTCCCCTTGCTATGATGAAAGGTTGGGCCTGGGGATCCAGCAGCTCAGTCCAAGTTCTCAAAAGTCAGTCACCCACGATTCTGCAGTGATTCCATACTCTTCTCAAAAGTATTGGGTAGCCTGTTCGTTACATAAAGTTTGTCACAAATATTGGGCTTGAGCCTTAAATGAAAACAAGTTAAGGTAACCTGTGAAGAATGACCAATATTGATACCTGATGTTTAAAATTTAGAAAGCACACACTGCAGAAGCTGGATAAAATATTGTTGGTGTTGAAAGTTCATTCCTACATGTCTATAAATTTTTGTGTGTTGTTTTACACTTTTCCAGGGGTTACTAACCATTATTTGGCCCAAGGACCGCATTCATCCTTGGCTACGCCACTGAGGTGGGGGGCTTATCAGTCATCTCACATGCCCACTTACACAGTCCTCTCCTCAACTTATATGTGTATATTGACTGAGGAGAAGGGGTTATTATCCTTTGCTTGCTTGTAAAAAGATCAAACTGATGACTGAGAAGATGCGATTTAGATCCTTTTCAAGGTGCTGGGCTGGTGGAGAAATTTAAACCTCTCTGTCCCAATGCCATTCTTGCTTTATTTCTTTTTACCTTTTGCTACTGATGTCAAAATCAGTGGTCTTGGGGAGCCAGAAGCATTAGATTCGGGACCCCCCCATACACAAATCTCCTCTAGGGGATTGGGGGAACCCCAGAAGGTATTTACAGAGGGGAATCCTGTTGTGCAAGCAGAAACCAAGCCTTATGTGGAATGGTTGAGGGAGCTGGGTATGTTTAGCCTGGAAAAGAGGAAACTGAGAGGAGATATGATAGCCACCTTGAAATATCTGAAGGGCTGTCAAATAGAAGATGGAGCAAGCTTGTCTTCTCCTGCTCTAGAGGGTTTGACTTGAACCAATGGATTCAAGTTACAAGAAAGGAGATTCTGACTAAACATCAGGAAGAACTTTCTGACAGTAAGAGCTCTTTGACAGTGGAACGGTGTCCCTCGGGAGGTTGTGGACTCTCCTTCCTCGGAGGTGTTCAAGCAGAGGTTGGATGGCCATCTGTCATGGATGCTTTAGTTGCGATTCCTGCATTGCAGGGGGTTGGACTAGATGACTCTTGAGGTCCATTCCAACTCTATAATTCAATGATTCAAAACCCTCACACTGATGGAACATGCTGATCAGTGTTACTTTGGATGCAATCGTGTTTCATGACTCTCTGGCGTATCCGATGCAGATAACTCTACACTAATTATGTGCTCCAATATATAGGTGCACGTCAGAAGGACCATGAATCAACTCTAATTGCGGGAAGTTTTGTCATGGGAGGCTTCTTAGCAGTGGTCAGTACCAGTGACAGCTGAAACAAGATCCCAAGCTCCAATCCTCATTACGCTTCCAGCAGACAGCCAAGCTAACCCAACTGTGTACTTTTAATTATGGATTTCCTTGCTCTGCTAGGTCTCTGCCAGCCCCTAATGCTTCTATGACAATTTTTTTTTTAATGAAGTTCACTTCCTGGTTCTAAATGGATAATCTGTATGAACTGATATAATTATAGCACGGTGTGAAAATATAAATCATTAGCAGGCACAATTATCTCATTTACCAGCTTAATTGAGGTATGCCACACTTTACATTTCATTACCAGCTTATACCTGAAACATTGCAGGCTTCAACGCAGAAGAATGATTTTCATCGGGGACTGTTAATTATTTTCAGTGTGGAGGGCCAGATTCTCCTGGTCAAATTGCCCTCGTGACTGCTCCGCTCAGCCATAACTGCATTGCTATCCTATGAGCTGAGAGAGCTACAGTCTGAAGGGGCTCCAGAGCAGAGCAAGGTGTGGAAAGAAAGCACTAGGTTGGGGAAAGGGGCCATGGCAGGCAGAGCTACAGACCAGGGTTAAAGACAGGGAGGGAGCTGTGAGGTGAGAGGAGCCAGTGGACAGAGGATATATGGGGAAAGGGGTGGTGGTGGTGATAGGAGTTTTTGAGAAAGAAGCCAAGCTGTGGGAACAGAAATGAGTAGCTCCTCTTGCTAATGACACACCTGAGTTTGAAATATGAAGGCTGCAGCCAGAGGTTAAGGCAACAGAAACTGTTGCATTTGCATCCTAACCAGGTAAGCCATCAGAAACCACAAGATGGGCAGCAACAGGTAACGGCCTCAAATGGCAAAGTTCATCTAGGGAAGGTGCAACTTAGAGCCTTGATCGGACAGTAGGGTAGAAAAAGGGCAGGTGGGGTTAAACCAACTCACTCTTACCTAAAGTTTGTCTGTAAATCTGTTGGTCTGACTAAATCTCTTCGTTGTGGACCCCGCCCCTTAGTCCTATCTTCCTGCATCTATCACTCATCCTCAATTAGGGTGAGGGATATGGAGCCATACGAACTGTTCCTACAAATCCAAACATGGGGAGCCACCCTCGCAAGAAACTTGACTGGGGAAGGTTTGTTCCACCCCAGCTGAAGAACTTGGGAGACCTGCTTCTCGTCTAGCTGATAAGCCATCTTCTTTCAGGAAACAGAAGATCACTACTACAACCTTCTTTCTCTCCCTTGCTCCCTCTTTTAAAGAGTCAGATGCTTTCTGAACACAATTTCATCAGAAAAAAAGGTTCCTATGATGTGATACATGCAAGTCCAATCATATTAACGCTGTACTTGGAAACATGATGTGAATCAGTGGATGTGGAGATCAAGACCAAATAAATCATATTGTGCATCTCCTTCTATATAACACAGTAATCCTGAACACACTGCCAGAAGTTGAGTCCCTGAAGTCCATTTATTTCAATAGGATTAAACAGCAATCAAATAATTCTGAATTTAATTCTACTTCTTTTTTATTTAATACTTTCAATCACCACATTCTTACCTAAAACATCCAGACCAAGATCACAGGCTAGATTCCTCACACCATCAGTTCCAAAAATGTGGGTTTCGTGTTTGCATTTTGGGCACCGGAAAAGGCTCATGTTTTGAACAAGCCCCAAGACCTGGCAAATATAAAAAACTCAGAAAGGTTAGAAAGAGGCTACCGTAAATAAAAAATGGAAAAGGTTAGTTTCTTCCAACTAGCCAACCTTACAGAAATAAATCCAGACACTTACCAATTACTCATAAAAGAAAAGCTGTGCCCCCACTCTAGATGGTAGGGAAATTATTCTCATGTCTACATTTCACAATTTTGACATCATGAATAGGATCATGAAGCATGCTATAAAATATGTTGTGCAGGATTACTCTAACGAGCCCTGTCAGCAGAAGCCCAATGCAATGACTTCCACTTGTGCACCAGGGATTTCCTCCCCCTCCTCTCTCCCCAAACTCCCCATTGCACCCCCATTAGCTTGGGGGTGGAGGGGACTGGGGAAACACCCAGGGGTAGCACGGGTGCCATGTCTGGGGGACCTGGGTGCCTGGACACCCACAAAATTTCGACTGTGGGTGCCCTGCTGTCACACATGTGAGCTGCTTGGCTGCCACTGCTCAGTGCCTTACCTCTGCTGGCTCTCTGGCACCACTGCGATGGCAGGTGGTGGCAGAGCAATGCACACACCACTGGGCACCCACAATATGGTGCCCAAATCAGCACTTCTGCAGGGCTGTGTGCAGGGGGAGAAGAGACGAGATTGCTCCATTTGACAGGCTGTTTATGTAGACAGAAGAACTGTCATAGCGCAACACGAAATTCCATCCATTACAATTATGTTTTTTGTACCCACCATTCTCTGAGCGGTAAGAAGATCCCAGGCAGCATCAGTTACTTTGGGAAGATTATAGTTCTGATGAATAGCATTTTATTAACAATTCACAGCTTGAGCAAGCAGAAAGAAAATCGGTAAGCAGCGTCCATTTCAAATCACTGCCCACTCAAAAGGAACAACAGCCATGGACCTTCTGGCGGTTCCTTTCCTGCGAGAAGCCAAGTTACAGGGAACCAGGCAGAGGGCCTTCTTGGTAGTGGCACCTGCCCTGTGGAACACCCTCCCATCAGATGTCAAAGAGATAAACAACTACCTGACGTTTAGAAGACATCTGAAGGCAGCCCTGTTTAGGCAAGTTTTTAATGACTGATGTTTTAATGTATTTTAATCTCTGTTGGAAGTCGCCCAGAGTGGCTGGGGAAACCCAGCCAGATGGGTGGGGTACAAATAATAAAATTTATTATTATTATTATTATTATTATTATTATTATTATTATTATTATTGCTTCAAGCTCTGGCGAGTCAGAGCTACTTTTTCTGAAATTCAAAACTGCCAACTTTCTAAGTCTCTCAGCTCCAACTCACGCCAAGCAGATGAGCTTAAAACCTCTGCAAAAAATGGTGTGAGTGCAATTCTAAGCATGTACAGTCAGAAGTACATCCCACTTTGTGCAATGAGGCTTATTCTCAAGTAAGTATGTTGAGAGCTAAATAAATAAGGTGATCTGCTGCCTTGACTGACAATTGAATGTGAACTCATTGTTAGTAGCCAAATTATTCCAAAGCTAAAGGAAAACTGTGAACATTCTCTGTAATATTATCTATGCCCTTAAAGCATCAGTTTCATTGGACCACTTACAAGGGGGGATGGGGAGAAGGGAGGAAAGAAGAAGAAGAGAAGAAGAAGAGTTTGGATTTGATATCCCACCTTTCACTCCCTTTAAGGAGTCTCAAAGCGGCTAACATTCTCCTTTCCCTTCTTCCCCCACAACAAACACTCTGTGGGGTGAGTGGGGCTAAGAGACTTCAAAGAAAGAACTATGATTTTCTATTCACTCTAAAGAAGAGAAACATATTTAAAAATCAAACAACAGAAATAATGACATCTGGCATGATGTGATAAATTACTGAAGGAAACCCTAATGCACTTATATTAGATGTCGCTTTGAAAGCTAAATGAACTGAGTTAACTTAGAAAACCTGTCAGGAAAGTTAGCAAGGCTGAATGTAACATCAATTCTTTCTTTCTTAATGAGGACAGTGGGGGGGGGGAGACTAATTATATTTTATTCATCACTCAAACCACATTCTGCACACTAGTTTCTCTCCCCTTTGCCCAAGCCTAGAAAAACATTAGAATCGCCTCTCTTACTTGTGGTATTAAGCCTATTTGTTATCAACAGATTTGAACTCAGTGTTTCAAATTATATTTCTGAGGCTAACTTAAGAGTTTCGTGTAATATAAACCTAGCACATGTGTGCTATGCTTGCTAAATTCAAATACAGCCGTGCCTCGGAAGTTGAAGAGAACCCAATTGGCTCCTGCAGCCAATTGGAAGCCGCGGAAGTCCCATAGGGCGATTAGCTTCCAAAAGAACGTTCAAAAACCGGAACACTCACTTCCGGTTTTTGATTGTTCAGGACTGCCAAGATCATTCAACTCCTAAGGTGTTCGGGAGCCGAGATACAACTGTATGAGGAATCCCCAAAAGTACATATGGCAATGAACCCCCTCCCAAAAGAAAACTCACCAAGCCCGATTATGGATACCTATTAAACTGAGTTGATTTTTGCATAAAGGACATTTGGATGTGCATACTATTCAGGGTGTGTGCAGACGTAATACTGGAAGTTCACTAGGACAGAAGCCAGAATTTGAAAGAACTTACTGAAAGGCAATCTAGAGGTGCACAGCAATTTCATCTCTACAGCGAAGGAGCTTCTAGGCCTGGCTATAAGATGAGAGGAGGAAGCTGACCTTTGTCACCACTGTTTTCCATAGCTTCTGCCTCTCCCTGTACCAGTTCAGTGTGTCTTAAAGGTAAAGGGACCCCTGACCATTAGGTCCAGTCGTGGCCGACTCTGGGGTTTCGGAGGTCATCTTGCTTTATTGGCTGAGGGAGCCGGCGTACAGCTTCCGGGTCATGTGGCCAGCATGACTAAGCCACTTCTGGAGAACCAGAGCAGTGCGTCTTAGCGCATAACAATTGAGGAAAAAGTACAAAAAATATTATGTCTCTTCTCCTCTCATATCTAATAGTAATACTTGGAGGCACAGTATAAATATTTAAAACACATATAGCCGAACGGTGAAACAAATGCAGACAAAATAACTGATTTTGGTATGCAGCACAAGATTAGGGCTGCAATTCTATGCGGCAGTATGCATGAGCTGGGAAGAGGTGTATGCATATCCAGAGGTGTTTTTGACAGTTTATGTTGCACTGGGCTGAATGAGCAAGCCACTTTTCCATTGAAACCTAGCGTTCACATTCAAGGCAATTGGCTGCCATAAAAACTGTCAAACACACCTCTGTCCATACAGACACTCACCTCCCCTGCCAGCATATAGGTTGACTACGGCTGCAGTCTGCGGTCGCAGTTATGAGCATGGTTTGGCTCTTGTAATACAGCTATGAACCAGGCTCATTTGATCTTAATTTCTATGGTCTGGCCAACATCCATTTTTAAAGAGGCCCTAATTAGAAGTCAACACAGCAGTCTGTTCTTTTGTATAGTCTGTGTCTGTCACATATACAGCAGAACATCCCTCCTCCCTATTTCCATCTGGCACTCAGTCAGCCCTAACCATCCCATAAATGCTCTAGATCATGGTTTGCCAACTTTTGTGGGCCCCATGGGCACATTTGAAAACCATATGGGCACAACATGCCTGCCACAAATCTCCCCTCCCCAGCAGTAAACCCATCCACCCTGAAATCACCCCTGCACCATGATTATGGTGAAAGGAGTATTCTGTTGACAATAGAAGGTTTACTTCAAATATAATTTCACCAGGAAGATGGGACTCTACGGGCACCAGGACCTGCGTTCACGGAAGACAATCTTACTTGGCCACGAGTGATCACCATGAGAGAGAGAGCTACACTTCAGATATCCTGTCTGAATATCATAATTGCAGGAAATCAGCTCAGCCGCAGTAAGAAGCTGAGTAGTTGTGGAACAATCTTCTTGCCTTTAGGAACAGCTATGAAACCCATCTGTTTAGGAAGTCTTTTGTGAGCTGAAGGTGTCTTGATGACTGCTGCTGTATCCCACCCCCCAATGTTTACTTTTTATCTCTGAAATATTGTGTGAGTTGCCTTGAGCACAGGAGAGGTGGAAAAGAACTATTTCAAATAACCCAGCCCTGAAAAATTATCTGTAAGTTTTGCCCAGCTACTTGTTTAGGCAGGCTTTTCAGTTATTAGGCAGTTTGATGAGCTCTGAGCATGCAGCATGTTCCAAGCAACGCCAGGGGCAGTCCGGAGAAACATGCTAGCTCTGCCCACCTCCACTTGTCGTTCCTGTCACCCTCAGTTCACGGAGGGCGACTGTGCAAAGCAGGGAGCTGTCTGTATCTGTGAAGGCACCCCAAACACGACAGAATCTTAGAAAATCAGGGTTCCAAAATGTGCAGAGCGCCTCCACAGATATAGAAGGCTCACTGCTTCATGCAGTCACCTTCCTTGCACAAGTTGAGGGCAATGGGGGAAAATGGGGTGGGGGGAAGCAAAGCTAGCATGCTCATCCCCACAGCCCACCTCATGCATTGGATAACTAAAGCTGATGGGAGCTTATTTGACCGAATTTTCACCTGTGGCATTAAAGTGCGGTGTTTTGGTTTTGCCATCATTTGAGGTTCAGGCAGAGCATACAGGTCATACCAAACACGGATAGGAAGTACAGTTGCAATGTATCAAATACACAAGGGTTTGTTCCACGGGTTGCACGTATAACCAAAATTACCTTTTCCTTGGCTGGCAGGTGGGAGCCTGCCTTGTGTCTCCACTGCCTTCCCTCTCCCCAACCAGCAGAAGGAAGGAGGAGGAGGCAGGCAGGCAGGCAGGCAGAGGATGATGAAAGCAGAAGGGAGGAGCAGAGGGAGACAGAGGCAGAAGAAAAGGGCTGGAATGGATCTGAAATGGAGCTGGTTATGTATATATGCTGCTGAAGCAAGCATAAGATGCAACTCAGCTGCATCAAAGATAATATTATACTGATGCTAAATATCAAATGCCCAATGAAATATTTCAGCTCTGATTCCATATCAGATACTTAGTACATTCTTAGTATAAGCTACTTCAGTTTCAAGAGAAGTAGAGTGCACTCCTTGGGCATAGCTCTAATTGAACCAGCACCACAGTTGCCAGAGTTTAATTTTAAAAAAAGAGGAAACTATTTACAGAGATGATTGATACTATTCTTAATTAAGCTTAAGGGTACATCACATGAAGAATAGTTCTTAAAGGTAGGCAATAGTGTGGGATATCTATATTTTGTCATTAGGGCTGTGCCAAACGTTCACATAGGTAAAAGTGTTCTTTTCAAGACCACCCCAATTCCCACCCACCCCAAATTCCTTGTTATGACCTGCTCAATCTGCTGCTACTTTCAACTCCTCCTTCTTCCTGGAAGGCCAGTGGTAGGAGCTGCCAAAGTGGGCACTGCCAACCCAAACTCACTGCCACTTGCACCCAGACACTCGTACTCTTGCCACACAAAGGCCACCTCCCTTTCCCGCTGGAGAGCTCTAATGGTGAGGGCATGGTGGGTTTAAAGAAAGCCCTTCAAAGTCCCGTCCCCCCCACAATCTCTGATAGGTTTGGGAAGAAAAAAAAACAACTCCATGGCCAGCACTCCCAGAGCAGCGGGGAAACCTAAAAAGTGTTCCTTCTTGCCTAGAACTACTCAACCCACGCCTCCGCCCTCCTCGGTTGCGGCAAACTGCAGCAGAACAAGGCACCTTGGTTCCTTTTTGCATTGCCACCATAACAAGACTGAGCATTCCAGAAGCAGGTAGGAGCACTCCAATCTGCTCTGATGCTCCCTGGGGTGGCAATTGGTCTGTGCAGGTTTTGCCGCTGCCAGTACACTGGATCTGGTGGGAAAGATCTGGCTCAGGGCTACAGGTCTGCCACTCCTATGGAATACGGCGCCATGGCACTATGCATATTCGGCTCTTTGATGCTATCACGGAGGGCAAACGTTGTAAGAATGAGGGCAATACTTCCTGTGCCGGCAAACATGTTTGAACCCTTTCATATAAAATTCTGGAGGTCGCCAAGGGTGTGGATAAAGTTTTTTGACACTGCTAAACATATTCACGGAAAAGCAGTGCACTTCAGCTCTGTCCTATTTATAATTTGTTTATCTGTCTTGAAACGCTTTCATCTTTAAATGAAACAGGTCTACAAAAAAAAGGGGGGGGGGAGCCAGCAGTGTGGAAATGACTGAAACTGACTTGTTATATAGTATGTATACCAGCGATGTCCCGATAACTTTCAGCCCGTGCTATTTTATAATGAGACTTTTGTTCTGTTCTCAGGAACATCCTGCCCCAGATACCAAATTCTATGAGTAATTCTGTAAGGAACTGCAGAAGATAAACAGCCTTTTTATGGGTTTTTGTCTAAGCTGTGTCTTGATTAAGTACTAGCTGTACAAGTATAACACACTGTGAAATAACACATACCTCCTTTGATTTATTATTTACTTCTCCATATTTCATTGTGCTTTAAAGTATTACCATGTTTAACCATTACCTTCATACTTAACCATCAGTGGTTCTTCCAGTGAATATTACTGTCTCTCAGATTTTGTATGTTTCAAATCAAAAGATGAGTTTGGTGGCAGTGAGAGGAGAAACATGTGGTAGAAACCCTCACCAACTCTGAAGACCAGATTAAAATATCTGAGCAAGCTTCAGAATGGTGTCTCTCAAAAAAATATTTTCCTCTACCCATCTTTGCTGTCTTCCCCCATTGTCTGGGGTGGGGGGAAGCTTTCGATTTGTTTGCTTATGAAGCACTGTGAAGTAACAATGTCACTGCATCAACCAGCACCCTTTACAGTCCTTCACTTTCAACTCCCCTTATTTGTTGCACAATGGCTTATGGCAGGTCTTGAAAGTGCCAGACCTAGGAGGTCCATGAATTTGTATTCATCCATGCTAGCCATGCAGCTAAAAGTTTAAATTCTCTGTATGGAAAACTCATTCGTTCAAACTTCTCAAATATACCTAAATAAGGGAAAACTGCATGTGTGTTATGTAGGAGTATAGCTGGCAACTTTCAGGTTAATTTGTACTGTAGTATATTTAGGATTACAAAGGCTGTATTTTAGTATAGCAAAGCAGTACACCCACAATTCACTTCTGAAATAATTTTGCTATCACCCTCAGAGCTCATCTGTTATTTATAGCATACAGGCAAGTTTCTTCCCCCAAAAAAGTATCAACAACTAGAACAACAACTATGAAAAACATAAATTTCTTAGAGAACAGGTACTATCACCTTCTGTACTATTAAAATACTATTATCTAAATGGCCACTACAGTGGTATCTTGGGTTAAGAACTTAATTCGTTCTGGTGGTCCGTTCTTAACCTGAAACTTTTCTTAACCTGAGGTACCACTTTAGCTAATGGGGCCTCCCGCTGCTGCCGCACTGCGATTTCTGTTCTCAACCTGAAGTAAAGTTCTTAACCCGAGGTACTATTTCTGGGTTAGCGGAGCCTGTAACCTGAAGTGCCTGTAACCTAAAGCGTCTGTAACCCGAGGTACCACTGTATTATTCAAATGGCTTTGTGGGGGCGAGTCAAAAACCTGCTCCACAGATTGATCCCAAATGGTAAGACACCATGCATCTAGTACCAATCGCTTTACAAAGGCAGAACAATTAGCCTTGTGGGTTTCCTTCAACTTTGAAGAAAAGTGATTTTACTTATAAGCAAAATTGTGACTTTCTTTGGTATATTTATACTGAAATCAGACCACCCACCCACTGCAGCTGGCAGTTTTTCCCAGACCCACAAGGGATCAAACTGGATACCTCTGGCATGCAAACCATGCACTCTACCCACTAAGCTGCAGGTCTTCCCTTAAGATTGAATTGCAGGCAAAAAAAACCCACCATCAAGTTACAAGTTGACAGGGCCTCCAGGGGCCAGATTTGGGGGGGGGGGGGAATTCTTTGATGACCAGTCTGGCCCTTGGACCACATATGCCCCTCTTAAAACATACCCATTATTTAGAGGGATCAAACAACTTGCCGTATTTTTCGCTCTATAGGACGCACTTTTCCCCCTCCAAAAATTAAGGGGAAATGTGTGTGCGTCCTATGGAGCGAATAGAGGCCCTTGGCTTCAGCGATAGGAACACGAAGCCTCCGAGGCGCAGAGGGAGAGCTCCCCCCCCCCGCGCTCCAGAGGCTTCGCGTTGCTTTTGCTGAAGCCGCCTGAAGCCCCTGGAGCGCAGCGGGAACTCCCACTGCGCTCCGGGGGCTTCAGGCGGCTATCCGCAAGCCTTCGGAGTGCAGCAGGAGTTCCCGCTGCGCTCCAAAGGCTTGCAGATAGCCGCCTGAAGCCTGGAGAGCGAGAGGGGTCAGTGCACACCGATCCCTCTTGCTCTCCAGGCTTCGCTTCACTGGAGAGGCGCTGCACAGTATTCCCTCTCTGCGCAGCGCCCCTTCAGCGAGGCGGGAGGAAAAATGGAAGGGGCTCCGTTTTTCCTACCGCTTCGCTGAAGGGGTGCTGAGCAGAGAGGGGGAGAATTTATTTTTCCTGTTCTCCCCCTCCTTTCTGGTGCGTCCTATGGTCCGGTGCATCCTATAGAGCGAAAAATACGGTGCATTTGTAAAGGCTCACCGGCACATTCACTTTTTTGAACATCTCCGTTCCTTTGCGTGCATCCAGTAAAGCGATATCCTGAGGAGTGGACACCATCACAGCCCCTAGGGAAAGGAAATATATGCCATTGTTACAGCCAATATTGTCAAGAATGCTAGTTCTGAGCTTAATTAGGCTGTTTCGTTCCACAGAACACTGCCATGCGCAAACACATATTGAACTCTATTAAAGATTAATGGTGGCTTTGCTTGAGCAGAAAGTGCCTCCGTTCATGCAAATTGGGGAACCAGATATTCTGCAGCTCTCTATGTCATTTCCCCTTCTGATCAAAGGCATCTCCCAACCCTTTGGAAAAGTTTTCATGGGTGGGAGGGAATCAGTGAAAATACGGTGCCTCAACTTACGGAAGTGAAAGCCCTTTCTACTATGGCAAAGCAGCCACTGAAAACAATGCCTTGAAATTACGACTTTGCCTCCATTAACTCAATTGCTTTCTTTTCACATGGTTAGTACTGTAGTTAAAGTCCACAAGTTACTACAGGCATTTCAGGCAACTTCCAATTCTGGAACCTGCTTACACCTAACCAAACATATAAAAACCCACCATTATAGTTAAGATAAACATGATTTCCTACTTAGCAATTACTCCTTCCCTCCCACTCCCTAACAGTTCCCAACACATTTATTCATTCATTCATAGTAAAATATTCATAAATCAAATATGTGACAATCTCATTGAGGAACAGGATTCAAATTCTTCCCCCTTAAGCAGTATTGCCTCTGCAGGATTAATAGGATTGATAAGTATGAAATTATTTTGATCATTAAAATCAGCAAATGCGACTGAAATTCACTTGAGAAACAGCTCTGCTTAAGCAGAATGTATAATTTTTACCTAATCACTTTTCAGAGATGAACTACTTTAAGGATGATTGAATGAACAAGACGTTGCCTGGATTATGCTTCTTTTGACATGTACTGACGCTGGCTCACATTTTCTCAACAATCTTGTATGTAGAAATTCGTTGCTCTGCCTTCAACATTATTCAATAAAAACCAACTTATGGCTAGTGTTATTTATACAGCCCTCCGCCAATAGCAAAAAGCCAGTTTACTGAAAACAGTTCGATTCTTATAAGGCAAACAGAAAGAGACATCTAAGCCTACTTTAAAAGCTCTGCAATGCAGGATTCCTTCTGGCTATATCTAAATTGCCTTTTTGCAAACCAAGCCAGGCAGCTTCTGGTGTGAAGTGGTCTCTCCACAATAGTCTAGAGTATAATCAGTAATTTATCTTAATTCTTCTTCTTTTTTTCGAGTAATTATATACATTTTTTCAACAAGATGTACAGGGAGTTGGAGGCCTTGGAAGGCTGAGCATGCTAGGTTGTCCATGGCTGCTACTTGGGGACCACAGATATATCTCATACTGAACACCTAGCTGCTACCCAGTGTTTGTATATGAATTGGAAACATTTACTATTGTTTGCCAATTAAACTTAAAAGCATTGTTTCCAACTCCACTTCACCAGGTGATTGCAAAACATGGTTATTCACTTCGAACATCATTATTTGCAAAACTTTTATCACCCCCTTCATCACTGAGCAAATCTCAGACCAGGTCACAACAATAAAATAAAACCTGTATGTTCAATATTTGATACTCAAGATCCCTTTCCCCATCACTCCTCCCACCCTCAAATCAAACTGCTCTTTAAATTCCAGAGCCAAAATAATTTAAGATTTAAAGGGAAAATCGGAGACGTTTAATGTATGGCTAATTTTTCAAATCATGGGAGTTAAGACCTTTTCTGATGGATGGAGGGAGGCAGGCAGGCAGGCAGGCATTCTGAAAGCACAACACAGAGGGAAGAGACAAACTCTGAAATGGCTCCACCACTCTGGATCCCTTTAGATGCCACCTAAAGTTAAGAAATTGTTACTGCCATTCAAAAAGCCTCTTGGCGCTTTTCATCCTTAATCACAACTAAGGCTGCAAGGAATATACCCCACTGAATTCTACAGCACTTACTTCTGAGTAGGGTTGCACTGTAAGTCCATAAAAAAGATACCTGCAATTGGGATATTCTGTGAGATTGACAGTTGTACATCTCCTGTCCCAGGTGGCATGTCAATTACTAGATAATCCAGCTGGTGCCAGTCAACCTAGAAAAGGCCACGGATGAAGCAGGAAAGAATGAATTTTAAATGTATGGGTCAAACATACTATAGTCTAGCAGGTCTCTTCGCACCAGCACCACAGACCAAGGATCACCTGCTTATGTTACATATACTGTATATAGAAATATATAGAAATATAAAGCCCTGTGCAGGTCACAGGGCAAGGGTTCAGAATCACTGGTCTGGGGGTGGAGTGTGGGGGTGAGGGGGGGGAGATCCTGTTGGCTTCAAAGCTCCATCAGATGCTACCATTGACATAAAAGCCTAACAGGTTAATACAGGGGCATTCTAGCACTCTTGTTTCAAGCCAATTTTCCCCTGTGCCAGTAGAAACCTTGCTCAGTAGTCATGACGTTGCTGCCCAACCACTGAGGTCAGATTAGCACAGAGACCCAAGCAACTGAATATTTATTAATTTGAAATGCATATCAGAGAAATGAGTCAGGTGCACAAAGTAACCAACATAGTTTAATCTAGATTACTTGCTTGTGAAAGAACATTATGTCCATTTTAGTAGCTTCCTGGAGTTCAAAGTGGTAGGGGTCTGTCCTTAAAAAGCGTGACCTTTCGAAAGTTGACTGCCTGTTCTCTAAAACCTACAATTCGTTGTTCATTTATTTCAGACCAGTCCATGCTTAATTACAAAGAGACATACAGTACATCATTTTATTTGTATGCCGCCTTTCCATCGTTACAACCACGGTCAAGGCAGCTCACAACATGGAAAAAAGTTACGTAATCGCAAACATAACAAAAGTAGCAATAAGTAATAGATAAAACAAAATAATAACAAAACTGAACAATTTTCATATAAATCTTAAGATCTAAAATAAAGATGCAAAAATTAATATCAATAATAGCAACAACAACCAGACAACAAAAACCCCTAAACAACACCAAAAGTCCATTCAGCAGCCTCAGCTTTTGTAGCTGGAGTCAATCAGGGCCCCGCCCTCTCGGCCAGGTGGGAAAAGGCCTGCAAGGCAGGGAGCAGGTCTTCCAGTACTCAAGAGCCAAAACACAATAGTATACTCTAAGCATCATTCTGTGTTTGGGTGAAATGAGTAATGAATTAGCTAAAAACAGAAGCGTACACCAGAAGGGGCACAGGTAATGCAAAGCTGTGTCTGCAAGAGTAGTGTGCTCCCGATGGTTCCTTTGTTGAGGTGGCCTGAATTTGGTAATTTACTCTGTTCCACTGCTTTCAGCAGGGAGTAAACACATGCAGGAGCTCAATTTCTTGAGTGTATCCCACCCCTTCCGAAAGAAGCACAACAAGATACATACAGGTCCCACTTACTGAGCACAATGTACTCCCTGGAGATGGTTCATTAGGTGAGTGTTCGCGTATAATCCACAATTTCCACTGCTTCCTGTGGGAACATTTCTAATACAGTCATACTGAAAGTCGAACGGAATCCATTCTGGAAGTCCGTTTTACTTCCAAAACGTTCGGAAACCAAAGTGCGGCTTCTGATTGGCTGCAGGAAGCTCCAGAAGCTGTGGACGCCCTGTCAGGCGTTCGGCTTCCGAAAATAGTTCGCAAACCGGAACACTCACTTCCGGGGTTGTGGTGTTCAGGAGCAAAAACATTCGACTTGCAAGGTGTTTGGGGTCCAAGGTACAACTGTACATCATTTCTCCTATCTTTCTCCCCCCCCCCCCCCACTTCCATGGTTTCTTCCTGAAATGGCTGCAACCAACCAGCATAGCACAAACAAATAAGGAAGTACATCATTTCTCCTATCTTTCTCCCCCCCCCCCACTTCCATGGTTTCTTCCTGAAATGGCTGCAACCAACCAGCATAGCACAAACAAATAAGGAAGTAAGGATGTGGGCAAACTCTGGGTGTGGTGCGTATAGTGAGGTTTGGGCATAATTAGTTATAAATAATAATAATAATAATAATAATAATAATAATAATAATAATAATAATTTTTTATTTATACCCTGCCCTTCCCAGTTCAGAAAACCGAGCTCAGGGCGGCTAACAACAAATTTAAAACACTTAATTGAGGCAACAAAAAACAGCATAAAATACAGTATAAAACGTGAATAACAATAAATTCAGAATTCAAATCAATTTAGGGGGGAAATCCATCCAATAAACATTAGATGATCACCAGGGCTAGCTGGTTAAGTTAGTCCTATTTGGGCCAGCGAGGAGATCAGGGGAGAATTAGCTGTGGGATCCCAGAGCGGGTAATCCTCATAAAAAGGAGAGGGGGGAGGGTATGTTTGGATAACTGATTCTTTCGCGTAAGGAGAAAGAGGGTAGCAGGACCTGCGTGTTATACACCATATTCAAATAGCACCGAACTCTCAAACCTTAGTGTGAACTCACAATTGTTCCTCTGCAACCCAATCTGTGTCTTTCCTGCTTTGGGTGATGGAGCGGTGAATGTGGTTTCCCTGAAATGGCCTCGTGGGCCAAATGGAGAAGCCTTTCAGGCCTCATTAGGCCTACAGGCCAGAAGTGGCTAAAAAAAAGTGTTGTCAAAAAGGGTAATGACGTCAGACATATTGAACGGATTGTACAAGAGTGGAGCCAATGAAATGAGCAACACCACTCCAGGTAAAATGTCTTTTTCAGTGAATATGAACAGAATGAGGAATTATGGAGAAAGTGTATTAAGAGGGTTACAGTGTACATTTCATAATCCAACGTTATTCAGTGCTTTGTATGGTTTTCAAAAGTGACTGACTCACATTTATAGAAATTTTTGAGGCTATATGAATTGACCTTACTTATATAATCTATCGCTGAGTGATACTGCAAAGCTATTTATGTTTGGAGAAGCTGATATCAACTTCTTTTTTTAAAAAAAACCCTACTTTTTTAAAAAAGAACAAAGTCAAAGAAAGCTAGTAAAAAGCTACATAAAAGTTAAATGTGCTTTTTGGCAGTAGATTAGTCTGTATGTGCTGAAAGATTTGAGAGAGATGGTGTGCAATGCACAACGAAAAAGCTAGCCAAGTACCTAAGAACACTTTTCAGTATAAAATGGTGCTTAATATGACCAGCTTTTCTTATTCAAGTATTTATTATATTTTTATCCCATGCTTCCGCAAAGGAGCAAAAGATTTAATTTTCCACCTCTATCTTCAACAATGACTCCTGTTAGTCATTAAGAGAGGGGCAACCTACCAAGGCTACCCACTGAACTTCACGACTTTAAATAGGGTGAATCTGATATTTTGTATATTTATTTTGTTTACTGCATTTATATATTGCCTTTCATCCAAGGATCAGCGGTCTTGAAAGACCTACATTGGCTCCCAGTACGTTTCTGAGCACAATTCAAAGTGTTGGTGCTGACCTTTAAAGCCCTAAACAGCCTTGGCCCAGTATACCTGAAGGAGCATCTCCACCCCCATTGTTCAGCCGAGACACTGAGGTCCAGCTCCAAGGGCCTTCTGGCGGTTCCCTCACTGCGAGAAGTGAAGCTACAGGAAATCAGGCAGAGGGCCTTCTCGGTAGTGGCACCCGCCCTGTGGAACACCCTCCCACCAGATCTCAAGGAAATAAACAACTACCTGACTTTTAGAAGACATCTGAAGGCAGCCCTGTTTAGGGAAGTTTTTAATGTTTGATGTTTTATTCTGTTTTAATATTCTGTTGGGAGCTGCCCAGAGTGGCTGGCGAAACCCAGACAGATGGGCGGGGTATAAATAAATTATTATTATTATTATTATTATTATTATTATTATTATTAGGCAGTTTACAGTATAAAAATGCAAAAAACAACAACATAATAACGAATGCTAAGAAAATGTCTTTTGATTATGAAACAGGAAAGTAATCCTTATTTAGCCACAGGTGTTCCTTCTGTCTTGCTACTTGATGGAATTCAATAGCCTTCTTCTCCACACACTGAACTAACAAGCCTTGCCCCCAAACTACATGCATTTACTAATCTGCAGAGTTGCTACCCACATACCATATTCAAGTAAACTTGTCTACACCACTGGGGACTCCACCCTTTGCAGTGATCACAGTATGACCCATTGCCCTTTACATGGGGGAAACAAGAGTACCTATCAATTTTCTACCTAAATCCATTATCTTATTCTAACATATTAATATTGCCTGGAGTGATTGCAAGAGATAAGATATAATAATGCCTGGAGTGATTGCAAGAGATAAGATATAAATTTATCCCATGAACTCAAGGGAAAAGCACTGAATTCCTTTTCTAGCAAGCAGGCAGAGCAGTTTTGAAACTTCAAGTATTCCAAGACTTTGCATAACTAGATATAGATGAAAAAGACGTTAGGCATGAAATGATAGTATTAGTAACTGAGCAATGTCTTTTTGAGGGTATTTTTCATTAGATAGTTTTATTCTAACTTTCTTAAAACACAGTAAAAAGCCCATTGAATACTGTGCTGGAGAAAAGCAGGAAAGAAAAGCAATGTCCCACCCAGTGCTGGATTTATATATAAGCTAAACAAGCTATAGCTTAGGGCCCCACTCTCTCTTGCCCCCCTCAAAAAATTTTCACTATTAATATACTTCTTTTTAATTGTATTTCAGTTCGACAATTACTTTGATAAAATACATATTTTGTTATATGCAAATAGCTTTAGATACCTATTAGGTCCATAAATTACCATATGGCATATATTCAACACAAAAAACAGCGACAATTTGTTGTTAGCAAAGGACAGCTGGACATATAAAGGGCCCCATTGCCTTCAGTAGCTGAAGGCCTCATCAAACCTAAATCCGGTCCTGGTCCCACCCCCTTTTTTTGTACATTAAGGTCACAATTTGATTGGAAGACTGCCAATCAACAGAACAGCAGTTTGCTTTTTGGATGACATATGAACTTCATACACTCTAAAGGGGCTTCCTGTGAACCTTCAAAAAAGTAAGATTGCAATTGCACAGCAACAGTACCTGGGGATGGAGTCAACATTTCTCTACACTTCTCCTTCTAGTACCAGGGTCACCAACATAGTGCCCCTGAGCATACATGTGCCCACAGAAACCTTCCCTAGGGGTCAGAGGTTCCCCTTCCCCTGATATTAGGTTTGAAATTAACATCACTTTGTAGCCAATAGGATATGGCTGTGGTATGGGCTTGCCTGCAGTTATATGTGAGGTGCCTGTGACAGTTTCTCCAGTTTGCAAATGTGCCCATTGGTCCAAAAAGGCTGGAAACTGTTCCTGTAGCACTTGATAACCTTATTTCCCTCATTTTCCTCCTCCTCACAATACCACAAGATGACTTGAGGTGTAGCTCCATCTTTTACTCCCCCCATCCCCCCTTTTTATGAACCACAGGACTCAAGTAGACCTTGACTACAATTTCCATTAAAATGTCAGAAATGAAGTTGAGTATTATTTAGATCAGATTCCCAAATTATTACTATTATTATAATCAAATGGTTTTTTAAAAAAGAATCCAATGGATATCAGTATTTTTTCAGTTTTCTGAAAATGTGTTAGGTCCGAGTTAATCACAGTATGCCACATTGTTCTAGATTCATAATAATTTCCTGTTTTATATGCATTTAACTTTTTCTGTGTAATATAAAAATGCCAGTTTAAACAAATGATCTGAAACCTTAGGATCTTAAATCACAGGGTGTGACCTATCACACCACAGAACAATGTGGCTATGTCCATGCAAATGTCATGAATATCTGGAAATTAGGATACCTATCATCTATGTGTAGCAAGCAAAAGGCTGTAAATTTAATTAGAATAGTTGCAGCGGCTTCCAGCTGTCTTGCATCTAGTTACAGGAGTAACAGGGTGCTAGCTTCTTAGCTGTTGCAGAGACTGTTCAGGCAAATACTTGCAGTGTCGACGGTTGAACTGCTGTACTATGTGGTATACCTACTACTAAGATGCATGTGTGTTCACATATCACGGTTGTGGATGACATCATTGTGTCTTATTAAAAAGAGATGGCATTCTACATTATCAGCCCTTTTCTTCCATTCATGATAAGCCATCTCAATCAGACTGATACTGTAGTAGTTTCTGGCTAGGGAAAATGTGTGCAAATAAACTATTTTAGACTGCAGACTGTTTCAGGGAGAAAATGTAAGTTTGCACGCAAGTCTCATTTGTAAGCAACATTCTACCAAATCATGACCTTAATCCCTCTTCTAAGATCAGTTCTAAGAAATGTGTCTATATGCAAATACTTCTTTGTGTAGGAATAAATTAGCTCAGATTAACAAAACATTATGGTAACAGGAATTCCCTCTTGCAAACAAACAAGTGAGTGTTGGTTACAAAATTATACCTGTAACACCCACCATCTGTCAGCCATTGTGCATGTGTGGAAAATGCTAAAATGTTCACTGCTTGAGTACGTACAGTGTTGTGAAACATTTCAGATGTTGGAAATGTAATTGCACTTTGCTTAAGCGCAGCATTCATCTTTTTTTTTTCCTTCTAAAAAAAGCATTTCCTTGACATTTATTGTTAAAGCGGTGTAATTAACTGCCATGTGGTGTCTGTGTATTTTCCCTCATTCAGGAACATCGCGAAAGCTTCTGTGGCAAATTGTTCTAATCAATCACCAGGTATAACCAACAAATTAAAACTAAAAACTATAGATATTCACATAATGTATATTCTAAGTAAGTAGCGTAAACACCACATTCCTCATAATGCAACACAAGCAACTTGTGAAGGTGTAGATGCACAGGAATGCTGTTTAAGAACACATTCTGTAATGTGTATCATTTGAAGAATAACAAAGAAAAACTGCAAATTGTGCACTTGTACTAATGCCACGTTTTGTGAACAGCCTATTCCCGTTAATTTAACCCATTTCGGATGAACACTAAACCATGATTTAGCACTACGTAAGCATGCCTGGGGCTCATACACTCTTCTTCTCTGATGTAGCCACAAGAAGATCAGAAGCATTTACCTCTCTGTTTCAAACTAACCAGAGTTCATCGTTATATCTGAACGGGGGAGAACTTTGGCTTGAATCAGTAATAAACCATATTTAGATCAGGGTGAGACAAGGATAGTAAGTGACATACAAGCATAAATATAAAAGTGCTTGGGCTTGGTTATAGCTGTGAATCAGAATCAAGCAATTAAGACAGTCTTTACAGGAAAGGTGAGTTTTGAAAGAAGGATCTGGATGAGCATAAATTATTATTCCTCAAAATATTGGTTATTATGTATATGAGCCAAGCTGCACTATGTGAAGCGCTGCATGATGATAATTTCCTTGAGCCATTTTTGTATATTAGCTCCTATGTAAGCTAATACAGGGGGACGCAGGTGGTGCTGTGAGTAAAAGCCTCAGTGCCTAGGGCTTGCCGATCGAAAGGTCGGCGGTTCGAATCCCCGCGGCGGGGTGCGCTCCCGCTGCTCAGTCCCAGTGCCTGCCAACCTAGCAGTTCGAAAGCACCCCCGGGTGCAAGTAGATAAATAGGGACCGCTTACTGGCGGGAAGGTAAACGGCGTTTCCGTGTGCTGCACTGGCTCACCAGATGCAGCTTTGTCACGCTGGCCACGTGACCCAGAAGTGTCTCCGGACAGCGCTGGCCCCCGACCTCTTGAGTGAGATGGGCGCACAACCCCAGAGTCTGTCAAGACTGGCCTGTACGGGCAGTGGTACCTTTACCTTTACCTTTAAGCTAATACAGTGGTACCTCAGGTTACAGATGCTTCAGGTTACAGACTCCGCTAATCCAGAAATAATACCTTGGGTTAAGAACTTTGCTTCAGGATGAGAACAGAAATTGCGCAGCAGCGGCGCAGCGGGAGGCCCCATTAGCTAAAGTGGTGCTTCAGGTTAAGAACAGTTTCAGGTTAAGAACGGACCTCTGGAACGAAGTAAATTCTTAACCCAGGGTACCACTGTATACCATGGCTTGGTGAACTTCAGATTTGAATGTTCTCATCTCCCTTCATGCAGCCCAACTCCTTTGCTATTCTAGAAATTGAAAGTTTGCCATTATATATGAGTGGGCAACTATGCTTATCTTTCAATCCAAAACTGGAAACCCCTTCACATAGTTCCCCAATTCTGATTTTGAGCACAAACCACCACAGCAGACAAGGGCATTCAGGAAGAAATCTCAGCCGTTGGTAGGGAAAAGGCCCATATGAGCCCAGGACCAATGGCCAATCATTTATTTGGCCATCACTTCTGAACTTTGAAGCAGCCTCAAGTGTTTATTTGGAAATGTATCATTTGACAAGTAACAGTTTCCCTCATTATTCTTTTTCATATGGAAATAGATAAGCAGGACAAAAAAAACTTTATAAAAAAAAGTTATTGCTTTTTGCAATAATCCCTGCTTGTTAAGCACGCACAGAAGAGTTCGTGCTTTTGCTTGAAAGACCGCAAGAGCAAACTACACATTGCATGAAATAAAAACAAAAACGGGTCACCTCACTCCAACTCTGTGAACTTTTCCTATTATCAAATGTCTATGTAATCAAAAGTGGAGCTCACACTCTGGCACTTATTTCCATTTATATCAAGTGAAGGTTCCATTAAAAACCTACACTGCATGAAAGACATTTGTGTAATAGTATTAGCGTAGCAAATGCTAACATCACAGCAGCGTCTATCATCTTTGTACAAGGGAAATGGGGGAGGTTTACCTGCCATTTCAAACAGATTAGAGACCAACCCTCCCTCCTACAGTCAAGGTTTGGTATCCAATGGCTGCATGAGTGGAAGGCTGTGCCTCCAACAAAATTCAATTATCCCTTTCAGGCCCTGCACTCTCCAGACAGCCACTCCAGAAGGTTGGAGGGCATTCTTGAAGCATATGAGTTGTACTGTATATTCTGTGGGATGCAATCCATTGGTACAGTGGTACCTCTGGTTACAAACTTAATTCATTCCGGAGGTGCGTTCTTAACCTGAAACCGTTCTTAACCTGAGGTACCACTTTAGCTAATGGGGCCTCCCGCTGCCGCCACGCCACCGGCATGCGATTTCTGTTCTCATCCTGAGGTAAAGTTCTTAACCCAACTTTCCGGGTTAGAGGAGTCTGTAACCCGAAGTGTTTGTAACCTGAGGTGTTTGTAACTCAAACTACCACTGTACAGTCAAATACAACATTCCTTGTTTCCCTAGAGTGGGCATAGGCAGGGGAACATCCAGTCAGTGTAACTTCCTGTTCCACTGGTCTGGAGCATCCTCCCCCTGCATGTGATCTGGGAGATGGGCATGGCTCTGGCTGACTCCATAAAAGAGCCGAGCCATGCAGCCATTTTATCAGTCTTGATTCTTGCAGTTTTGTCTAGTTTGTCTTGATCTCTTGCTTCACTTGTTCTCTTGCTTGCTGCCATGCTGCTCTCCTGCAGCCATTTTGTTCTATTGGTGTGATTTTGCTGTCAGCCAGCAGCACATGAGTTCTCAGTCTCAATATAAGAGATGAACTCAGTTTCTTATATAACTATTAAGTAAAGCCTGCCTTTCAGGGATCAAACCGTGAACTGAAATGTGAGTAAACTTTTTGTTGCTTTACTCAGAAAGATTCTCGTGTCTTTATTCTTTTAAGAGGGATCAAAGGGGACACCAGGAAATAATCTTAACTAAGAGATTCAAACGAATCTGCAAACTAGCTTCCAGCTATATTGAGGGAAATCTGCTCTGCAACATCACATACTAGTGTGAGTGAAGGAAGGACAAGACTTTTTCAATATATCCCTTCCTACTATCCTTAACATTCCCACATCCTCACCCTCTACTGCAGCTTTCTTTAGCCCAAACTGACCGGAAGTATCCCTACCCCCACCCCATTCTCTAAAGAGGTTTTTCAAAGAGTGCAGTAGCTGTGGAGGGGGAAGAGAAGAAGATAAATGTCTGCTGTGTGAGCCATCTTCTACTCACACAACTGTTAAATAATACTTATCTGTTTCGAAGCATAAACCCAACAAAAACAGGTGCCTGCACACTCAAACAAAATAACCAGGTTCTTCAGTGGCGCCATTAACTGCAGTTATTAACTATTATTATCAAAAATGCTATTCTTTACACCGAGTGATGGATCTGAGGATGAAATGCATTCACTCTGAAGTCACTCTGCTGGAAAACCTCAAGGCTAACAATGTAAGAGGTTGTTGACATTTCCAACTGATCTCTTAAAAATGTGATGGCTTTCTAGCGACCATTAAAACTTACTGAATTGCTGGTTATTTCCCATAACGTATATTGTAATTTGTATTTACAATAATTGCCTCGCTACAGCCTATTTAAATAATAATAATTATGGTATTTGAGCATGAAAATGCCTCTACAGAGGGATGGCATATACAAGAATATAGAGGCTTAAGCAGTTTTTGAAAAGTGAGTCTTGAATAGAGCGAGCCCTGGCTAGAATTAACTGTTTTAAGAGCACAGATGTTAACTATGATTAAGGCTGAAAGGGGAATGTTTCCAAAGAGGAGAGGAAGTATGTGAGAGCTCCCATCTTCCCCCAGGTAATGCTACACTACATTACGGATATTTGCAGCAGTGCTAGGGGATACACATCATTATGTCTGCACCAACCACTAATGGAAAGGATATCATCTATTTCAGTGGGCTCGACTACAGAATTGGGAATCGTCATTCAACTGTCATGTCCCAGAATACCTCTTCCAGAAGCATAATGAAGTCTCAGAGCAGCAGTCTCTTTTCCTGAGTAGCTAAAAGTTCCATGCTCTCTTAGAATCCATAAAGAATATAAACAGAATAGTTTTAATGTTATCAGACGGTTGTATTTGCACCTGCCTTGGGAGTATCTGCAGAACCTAATTCTGCTAAACTTCTATAAGGAAAAAAATACCATGAACAGCAACTTGATATACCTCATAGTTTTCTGTGTCGCACCCTTATGAAAGAAACTTCATATTCTAAAACAGATGATAAAGGCCATTTCACAATATTGCCTGGTTTTATATGCAAGTCCATGGACCTCTTCTACTGGCTGCAATAAAATGCATTAGGAATATTAGATCTGACTGACTTAATTTTCTTGAGATCTTTATTTAATATTTCATAACCCTGTCTCAATGTCTGGGAGCCCCTTAAACTCAATGTATTCTATCATAAACCAAGATTAAGAAGGCAATTTATGTGACTTATATATAACCAGAAAAGGAGGAGCAGAACGAACTATTACTTTCAATTCTGCTGTAAAACGAAAGTTACAACCAGGCTATTAATGCACAAAATAATTAATCCCCCCCTTTTTTGTAAAGCTCTAAACTTAAAAACAACTTCTGAACAGTAGTTTAACCTGCAGTGACCAGTAACAAAATGTGGATATAAGAGTCATAGAAAATCCAATCAAACCCAGCTTTGGAACAATAAAATATTTTATTTAATTACTGCATGCGATGCCTGAATCTCTACAGTGTAAATGTCCTGGTCACAGAATTAAATCTGGTAAACTATGAGTAATAACCTACTGCTACAAGCAGGAGTAAGATTTAAATATACACTCATTAAAACACACTGCAATTATAAGTATACAGTTGAATAGTTGTAAAACCTTCCTCTTCAACAGATTCTACTTGTCTTTGCTGGTATCTGTAAGCATTTTGTTTTCCTGAAAGGAAACTCCATTTGTCCTGATGCAGGATTAAGGAGCAGATAGTTTATACACAAAAGGAAAATGCTTTGATTGGAGGAAAGTCCTTCTTAAAGCCTTCTTGCAGGAACAAGTGAAATTCCATTGTCAGGGAAAATCATTAACGGGCCCCCGTGTCAAGGCACTACCATTTCTTTTTTACTTCTGGATCTGCTAGATTACAACTGCATCTTTAGTTGCTAGGCAACAACCAACTCCGTATACACCATTATCAACACCCACGAGAAAGAAACTGCCATCTGCTTCTCATTTGGGAATTCCATTGACTGAAGCAATATTGCAGTTACTGCAACCCCAACCCCACAAATCATCCTTGGTCTCCCTCAGCCCTGCTTGTTAGTAAAGCAGGTACTGATGTCAGAAAATGTGGTATATTATGTTTTGGGTAGTGACCGAATAAGAATAAGGCATGTTTGAAAGGGGGGGGGGGGGGGGAGACGCCACCACAGGCAATTGTGATATGTTAAAAACCACACTACCAAAAAAGATATAGTGTTTCTGAACACGTAATAATCTCCCAGTTCTAGCAGACGCCTTATCCAGTTGTGCTATGTGGTTATGCTTATCTTTATGTTAACAAACAATACTGGTGCTGCACTAAGAACAGCAACGGTTGGAGTAAAATCTTACTTTTAGGTGGTTGGCAGAAATTAAGGCTGGAACTAGCTATTACAGCAGACGGGAAACAGAAGCCCTTCATCACCTCCATAACATCTAATAATGGCTTAATGGGTACCATCACACGTTGCGTGTTTTTGTTCTGCCTCAGTTCCACTTCACAGGCTACTGCTTGCTTGAATTGTCCAATTATGTCCCACCATGCATTGTTGCCATTAGAAGTTACTAACAGCAAAGAGGAATGAGACAAGGAGCAATTTCTTTCAGCAGAAGCCCTATGTCCGCCATATCATCTAGCCTTGGCTTCAAAGATCTAATACAGGTCATCAGATATTGTCCACGAAAGCAAATTTCAGCTGCTTTTCAAACAGAATGATCCACTATTTATTTGACTAGAAAGTTGCTAAATGCAGAAGGCTACCTAACAGCAAGTCAGGCAATGGTACATTGACCTTGTGTTGTCTACACTGACTGGCAACTGTTCTCCAGAGTTTCAAGCAGGGGTCTTCCCCAGCCCTACCAGGAGATGATGGGACCTTCTGCGTGCAAAGCTCAGACACCAATTTATGGTCTTTCTCCGCTAATGGAGAGCAATGGGATGGATTCAGCTAACCCAGCACCCTAGCAGAAGGGAGCACAAGGATTCCCACTCGTGCAATGAGGCTCTTTCACCTTGTCCTCCCCCGTGCCTCCCCCAAATCAGCTCTGAAGGGTTGGGAGAATCCTCAGAACAGTGTGAGAGGGGAGGAGAGGGAGGATCCTTCCATCTGGTTCTCTGTATTTCTACCTTCTTTTAAAATGTTCTCTTATACAGTGATCAGCACTGGCTTGAATAACTTTATCATCTTTCCTTTGTTTATCAATGAAAGGCGGGGGGGGGGATCAATTTCTTCAAAAAGCAACATGTTTATATAACTCCTTACCTGTCTCAACAACTTCTCAATGGCTGACATTACCATGGGGCCTCTCCAGACAATTGGTGCAGTCTCTTCTACCAAGAAACCTATGGACATACTATAAGAGAAATGCAAATATATTTTTTTCAACTTTCAGACATGTTACAAGGAGCAAAATATAGAAAGAAAATATGTAAAATGGATTTGAGCGTACAGATTGCTTACCATGCAATTCCATAGTTCACAAGAGGCCTCATTAAGTTTTCTAGAATGGAAAATGTGTTTTAAAAATACATTTTTAGAAATTATTATTGTAAGTTCTGTTCGTTATGACTGTGAAAATGTGTAGAAACTAGAGGCATTTGTAAGAGCAATATGCACCCTCTCAAAGTTTTATGCCTTCACTGCAAAGCAGAGGGCCAGTCGAGACATTAACATATAACCAAGGTTAGCACGAGTCACAGTTTGTTGCTTTAACCTAGTAAGATCTCACATATACAGTATAACCATGGTAATTTCTGGCTTCTGTAATTGTGATACGTTGTTGTTATTGGACTGTTTTCCAAGATACTGCATCTTTCTCCCTAACTGCCTTCACCCTAAAGGGAAAATAAGCTGTATCAATTCTACATTAGGCTTGATACCTAGAGATCTGCTAAGAACCTTCTTAACATGGATGAAGACGAGCCCAATAAACCAGACTCTAAAGCTAGAATATTCTATCCAGAGAGAGGACCTGCTACCAGTCAAACTAAAAAGGTAGCTAAAGCTTGCTTAAGGAGAGTCCCAAGAAAATGCTGCATCAGCAAGTCAACAAAAATGTGGTTTCTGACATTATTATATTGCAACTCTACTCCATAGATTTCTTTCTGAAGTTTGGTACCATTTAAGATTCTTAACAAGAGTTTATTTGATGAAAAACAGAATATGACATGTCACTGAGAAGCAAAACATCTTGCATTCATTCAGACACTACAGTTTCCCTCAAGAAATCATGCACTTGCATATTATTATTTTTTGCAATATTCAGCAGTTAATAAAATAAAATAAAATTCATTGTTACCAGCCTGTGCTAGGGTGCCCAGACTGCACAAAAATGCTTATCAGGAGGAACTGGAACAAAAGCAATCATATGGACAACCTTCTATTTTATTTCTTTAATTAACGGAACAGGAAGAACTCAGATTGCAATTTTTCTTGACAATCCTCTCTATGGCCTCCTAATATTGCAGTTAATCCTTATGCATGCTTCACCACTCAGAATAGCCCCACGGATGCTCTTAAAACATCTCTCTCTATATGCTTGGTTATGCTGAAAGCCGAAAACCATAGGAGAGTATGGCTGTACTGTTATAGATGGATTAAACACACCAACATCAATGGGTCTTTAGCAAAAGCAAATACATACTTGTTTGCATTTTTGACTTAAAACCTGTAAGTACGTAAGCCAAGTTCACCCACCATGTAAGCTGCAGTGAATGGTTTACCATTAATGTGTCAATGGGGGCTGCTTTGCTTCTTCCAGCACACGGAAGAAGCAAAAACATGATTCCTGACTTAGAATTACTGTACAGTGGTATATCGGGTTAAGTACTTAATTCGTTCTGGAGATCCGTTCTTAACCTGAAACTGTTCTTATGGGGCCTCCTGCTGCCACCACGCCGCCGGAGCATGATTTCTGCTCTCATCCTGAAGCAAAGTTCTTAACCTGAAGCACTATTTCTGGGTTAGTAATCTGAAGTGTATGTAACCTGAAGCGTATGTAACCTGAGGTACCACTGTATATCTGAACTTTGTACTTCATTTCAGTAGATCATCATGGTTTGTTTGGCATGTCAATTCCATATCATGTTTTCGCAGGTTTCATATGCTTGGGGGAGGGGTACAGAATCTGGAAACCAAACAGGATATGTACAGAAGGAGGAAACTGCACAGGTACAGAACTGTACAGAAGGAGGAAACTGTGACATACAGCTAGCACTTTATTTCAAGTTACTTCCATAGTGGTTCCCACCACTGCAGAGACAAGCCACTTTTCAGATAAGGAAAAAAAAAGGGCTTGCCTTTTCAGCAGTGGGAACTGCAACACCAAACACAACTAAAAGAGATTTGGCATTCTGGTGCTGCAGGACCAACATGGATTGCAGCCTTAGAATTTAAAACAAACCACAGACGTAAAATGTTGCAACAAGTGTAGGACTTAAAAGGTGCGTTTTAAAGTGGCTGGTGCCGTTGACAATAGTTCATGATTACAACTATTAATTTCCCTTCTCCAAAATTATATTTCAGTGCATAGTTATTGAGCAGCTACTCCTCCACATCTACTTAAAAATAAGACTGCAGCATGAGCTTACTCAGAAGCTTGGGAATCCGTTGCATCATGAACGCCACCTTTTTGTAGAGCTGAAATCTTTCACCACTCAAAATCATCATTATTATCCACCTCCTCACTTTTTCACGATGTCTCATCAGGAAGAGCACAAAAGACTACCACGACAAATGGTATCACTTCCCACAATGCTATTCAGGGGGAGTATTGCAGCATAAACTTTGAACTCTTATTACCTGGCAGCTGCACAGACTATACGGGATGTGAATTCAGGAGATCTGAAGGCCAGCCCTTTTTTTTTGAACACACATCCGTGAACGATGTGATTAATCAAATTTCTACTGAAAGGAAGAAGGTTCTCTGTCCATCACTAGCCCTTTCCCAAACAATTAGGATTTCCATTTATGGGACCTTGTGCATATTTAATAGCAGCAAATAAATGGTCCAACTATCTATCCCTGTTTACTTGAAACAGTCCCTTTTTTCTAGGGACCTGTCCTGAGTCAGCAGCAACGAAATACCAAAACTGCCACATTAGGAGTATGGAGTAGAATCTTAAAATTGGAAGGGATCCCCAAGGGTCATCTAGTCCAACCCCTTGCAATGCAGGAATCTCAGCTAAAGCATCCAGACAAGAAAGGAGGAGGAGTGGCGTTATATGTCAGGGATGTGTATACCTGTGAAGAGATCCAAGATTTAGAACCTCAAAGCCAAAGTGAGAGCATTTGGGTCAAAATTAAGGGAGAGAAGAATAACAGTGACCTCATTGTGGGAGTTTACTATAGATCCCCAAGCCAAACGGAGGACATAGATGATGCCTTCCTGGAACAGATGGCCAAGCATGCAAAAGGAAGGGAGATAGTAGTAATGGGGGACTTCAATTACCCGGATATTTGTTGGATGTCAAACTCAGCCAAGAGCATAAGGTCAAACAGATTCCTCACTGCCCTTGCAGACAACTTCATTGTCCAGAAAGTGGGAGAAGCAACAAGAGGAACAGCCATTTTAGATCTGGTCCTAACCAATGTTGATGACCTGGTTAGTGGGGTAGAAGTGGAAGGATCATTAGGCGCGAGTGATCATGCTCTTCTGAAGTTTACTATACAGCGGAAAGGAGCAGCCAAGCATACTAGGACTCAATTTCTCGACTTTAAGAAAGCCGACTTCATAAAGCTTAGGGAAGTGCTGGGTGAGATCCCATGGACAGTAATACTAAAAGGAAAGGGAGTTCAAGATGGCTGGGAGTTTGTTAAGAGGGAGATAGTAAAAGCACAACTTCAGGCAATACCAATGAGACGGAAACATGGAAGGTGCCTAAAGAAGCCAGGGTGGCTATCTAAAGAACTTTTAACTGAGTTAAGATTAAAAAAGGATGTGTACAAAAAATGGAAAAGGGGGGAAACCACCAAAGAGGAATTCAAACAAATAGCCAGCACGTGTAGACACAAAGTCAGAAAAGCTAAAGCACAAAATGAACTCAGGCTTGCTAGAGAGGTTAAAAGCAACAAAAAAGGCTTTTATGGGTATGTTCGTAGCAAAAGGAAGAACAAAGAAACCGTGGGGTCACTCAGAGGAGAAGATGGTGAAATGCAAACAGGGGACACAGAAAGGGCTGAACTCCTCAATGCCTTCTTTGCCTCAGTCTTCTCCGATAAAGAAAACAATGCCCGACCTGAAGAATTTGGAGCAAATGATTCAGCAGAGGAAACACAGCCCAGAATAACTAAGGAGATAGTACAAGAATACTTGGCTAGTCTAGATGTATTCAAGTCTCCAGGGCCAGATGAACTGCATCCAAGAGTATTAAAAGAACTGGCAGATGTGATTTCAGAACCACTGGCAGTCATCTTTGAGAATTCCTGGAGAACAGGCGAAGTCCCGGCAGACTGGAGGAGGGCAAATGTTGTCCCTATTTTCAAAAAGGGGAAAAGAGAGGACCCAAATAATTACCGCCCAGTCAGTCTGACATCAATACCAGGGAAGATTCTGGAGCAGATCATTAAGCAAACAGTCTGTGAGCACCTAGAAAGGAATGCTGTGATCACCAATAGTCAGCATGGATTTCTGAAAAATAAGTCATGTCAGACTAACCTGATCTCGTTTTTTGACAGAATTACAAGCCTGGTAGATGAAGGGAACGCAGTGGATGTAGTCTACCTTGATTTCAGCAAGGCATTTGACAAGGTGCCCCATGATATTCTTGTAAAGAAGCTGGTAAAATGCGGTCTTGACTATGCTACCACTCAGTGGATTTGTAACTGGCTGACTGACTGAACCCAAAGGGTGCTCATCAATGGTTCCTCTTCATCCTGGAGAAGAGTGACTAGTGGGGTGCCACAGGGTTCTGTCTTGGGCCCGGTCTTATTCAACATCTTTATCAACGACTTGGATGATGGACTCAAGGGCATCCTGATCAAATTTGCAGATGACACCAAACTGGGAGGGGTGGCTAACACCCCAGAGGACAGGATCACACTTCAAAACGACCTTGACAGATTAGAGAACTGGGCCAAAACAAACAAGATGAATTTTAACAGGGAGAAATGTAAAGTATTGCACTTGGGCAAAAAAAATGAGAGGCACAAATACAAGATGGGTGACACCTGGCTTGAGAGCAGTACATGTGAAAAGGATCTAGGAGTCTTGGTTGACCACAAACTTGACATGAGCCAACAGTGTGACGCGGCAGCTAAAAAAGCCAATGCAATTCTGGGCCTCATCAATAGGAGTATAGCATCTAGATCAAGGGAAGTAATAGTGCCACTGTATTCTGCTCTGGTCAGACCTCACCTGGAGTACTGTGTCCAGTTCTGGGCACCACAGTTCAAGAAGGACACTGACAAACTGGAACATGTCCAGAGGAGGGCAACCAAAATGGTCAAAGGCCTGGAAATGATGCCTTATGAGGAACGGCTAAGGGAGCTGGGCATGTTTAGCCTGGAAAAGAGGAGGTTAAGGGGTGATATGATAGCCATGTTCAAATATATAAAAGGATGTCACATAGAGGAGGGAGAAAGGCTGTTTTCTGCTGCTCCAGAGAAGCGGACACGGAGCAATGGATCCAATCTACAAGAAAGAAGATTCCACCTAAACATTAGGAAGAACTTCCTGACAGTAAGAGCTGTTCGACAGTGGAATTTGCTGCCAAGGAGTGTGGTGGAGTCTCCTTCTTTGGAGGTCTTTAAGCAGAGGCTTGACAACCATATGTCAGGAGTGCTCTGATGGTGTTTCCTGCTTGGCAGGGGGTTGGACTCGATGGCCCTTGTGGTCTCTTCCAACTCTATGATTCTATGATTCTATGATTCTATGATTCTATGATCCATGACAGATGGCCATCCAATCTCTGCTTAAAGTGTGCCTAAAGCAAAAAAAAAAGTTAGTATAATCAACCAGCTTTCTTGCTTATTTTTCTCCCCCTTGCCTTATAATCTAATGATAGCAAAAGCATGAAAATAGTTGCTCTAACTATTCTTTCACATTTCTGATTTAATTAAGATTTTTCTTCTCCTCAATGACATAAGGCCCAATTCAAGATGTGCATCACCAGTAATACACCTAGAAGGAAGTGTTCCACATTGCCTCCATCACAGTAAAATGCATGTATCAAACACACCTCCCCATGCTTTTGGAAATATTAGTGCTTTAGCCTAGCTGTGTTGCCAGGGCCAGTTATTAAAAGATTGAGAAGAACACACAAAATAACACTTGTTACCTATTTTTCATTGTTAGGAACAACGTGTACAGTACAGAATGCTCAGCAACAAGGTCTATTATAAAGCTCTGAATGCCTTTAATATCCCACATTGCTGCTAAAATTTACTCATCTATACAACAAATACGTTCAAAGACACAGACATTTCTGTTCGTTGCAGCAAAAACAGTAAAGGATCTTGTGACGTTTTGAAGGCTAAGAAACGTACTATGGCCTCAGCTTTCAGGAACTGCATGCATCAAATGACATAGACTCTAGTCCATGAAACCTTACACCATAATAAATGTTAGCCTTTAAGGTGCAACAAGGCTGCAGTTCTCTAGGTATACTTTATGTTTCACTCAGAAATCTTCGCACCTCACAAAAGACAACCTAGCAACCTAGGGAGGAACATAACTGAACTTCTGTAATACACATTTTTAAAAAAAAATTTAAACAGGATCAGCCTTAAAGTGGTTGTTTTAAAATTGTTTACTCTGTTAAGCATGCCAAAACTTACCTAAGGAAAATGTCAGAAATTGAAAAGGGCAACACTTAAATTTCTACTTAGCTTGCTATAGCCACTGCAAGTGCTTTAGAATAGAACACTGAATTAAGAACTAAATCATTTCCCTACCACCGAGATCAGTTATTTATCATCCGGCACCTCAGTCCTATATTGCTGGCAATCATCCATCTTTGTAAGATAATGAGGCTCCCTCCAGTGAAAGTAAGAGAAAAGAGCCCTCTTTGTGGCCTGAGGCCTTGGAGGCGATATGAAGAATCAAACTTCCCTAGCATCTCTTGATCTCACAGGCTACATCCAAAGAAAAGACAACCATCAACTCATGGGGTGACATGAATGTGATACGAGTGTGTACAGATTGTCCATTTTCTGCCTCACAGAACCCCAAATTATTATTTCTTCGGCATGTAAAGCCACAATTTCCAGCTTCTGTGTCACAAACTTCCTTCTGTCCTATTACGCAACATGTTACATGCATTGCAGATTATGTGTTTTTACACTAAAGTAAAATACAGCTACCAACCATATCTGAATTACAATCATGGTGCTTCCAAATGAGTGTTTTAAAATCAGACAGTACGGCTTTTTCACTTCAGAAAGCAATTCAGTACGTACTGGTCCAAGCTCCATTGACAGTATTTACTACTTTCTGTCTGCAAATGAAACAAACTGCCGCTGTTTAGTCCAGCTACTTTTCTTGCAACTCCAAGACAAAATACTTAATCTCTCCTGAAGATTCTTCGAAAAGTTTTTTTAAAAGAAATTGGAATAGTTGAACTAGGACGGTGCTGCTACTAGAAATCAAACTGGGGTAGTCTCGGAGGAAATCTCTCTTTCATTGCTAGGTACAAAATATGAAAGTTGGACCGTCTATTCCTCCCTAGGGTCCTTCCGGCTCAACTGCTTATTTCTGCTAGTTTCATACTACCACAATATTGAGTACATTTTAGCAGTATCGCCCAAGGAATACATAGGCTCCCTCCCAACCACCACTCCCTGTGTCACCTGCAAGCAAAAGTACATCGTATGGACCCAAAAACTATCTGTCAGTAGACACTCCACTCACCCCTTTCTGAAGGGGAAGGAATCATCTGGCAGCTAAGTAAGCCTGGCATTTAGGGCACAACAAAACATTTAATAATCCATTAATAAAAATTTGTGGACTAAGGGAGGGCTCCCTTGAGGGGGAAGGGAGCTCTAAACTAAACTACTGAGGGCCCTAATCTACATCTTCCAAGATCTTGTGTTCTACACAGATAAAACCAGCCATAACACACACATCCAATGTTAACAGGTAAGGAGATTCAGAAGGTGTGGATTAGCTCCAAAAACCAATTACCTGTACTTGGCATTCTTCCTACTCCTATTCCTATGCCACGACATTCCCAGGACTTTGGATAACAAATATTCACATGAAGATGAAACAATATATGTCACTATTGTAAGAATCTCTTATCCCACAAAGGTTTGAGACATTATTGTAACACTAAGTACAAGCACAGATAATTTTTCTCAGCCATTAAACACTTGTAATGGTCTCTATTATGGTGCCCTGACCACAGGATCTTCCACATCAATACGTATGGTTAGGAAATCAGGTAGGATGTGACACAGATTATTTCACAATTAGTCTTTACAGATCTGGTTTGCATTCCAAGGCTCAACTATTGCGTTACCTGGTTCCAAGAGCCACATGTATGCCCTACTGTCCAAGCTACTGAATATTTGTATAGCACACATAATTTGTTTCAGTTATAGGATTTTTATTCTGACAACTATGCCACAATTCATTACTCCAGGTTGCCGGGGAAGGGGGGAGGCAGAAGCACTGCAACTGTACACTAGAAAAGCAGCACAAGCCTCTCTTCATTTCCACACAAATAAGCCCTATTTGGGTGCTCTAGTCACATGATTGTTATCACACAGAAAAGCAGGGCCCATTGAGGCCCCCCACCCTCACAAGTTCGGGAGGCAATGCCTGTGAAGTGGATGGAATCAGTTGTACACACATAGGCTCCTCCCATAACTGAGAGCCCCTCACAATCAGAGTTTCGGTTAAGGGGGCAGGAATGCATGTATGCAGGTAGTTCCCTTTTAAAGACACTGACCAACAATGCAGAGGCCCAGATGGTGCAATCTTTCCCACCACCACCCCGCCGAAAGATAACATGAACTGGAGCTCTGTATGATCAGGCAATCAAGTGGCAGGCCGGGCTCACACTGGAAGCCACAATATTGCCACAATATTGTAGCACTACCCTAGAATGCATGGTAAGGAGCTACAGCAGAACTATAGCATTTCCGCTTTTTTAGTGCAGACAACTTTACTCCATCCTAGTTCTGTCGCAGACACTGAGGAAACTGCATCCCTATTACGTACTTCCATTTGTTTTAAAGATTTACGTATCAACCTTCAGCAAAGCTAAATTCCAAGACAATTTACAAACACAGTTAAAATATGGTGGGTTTTTTTATAAAAGAAACCAGGATGCTTTCAAATACAGTGGTAGCTTGGTTTTTGAACGCAACCTGTTCCAGAAGACCGTTTGAGTTCTGAAACATTCAAAAACCAAAAACTCAATAGCCTACAGCTAGGCCTCAGGATCTTGCACTCAGCGGAAGCCGCGTGGCATGTTCGACTTCCAAGGTGTGTTTGAAAACCGAAGCATTTACTTCTGGGTTTGCGGCATTCAAAAACCGAAATGTTCATCAATGGAGATGTTCAAAAACAAAGATGTTCAAAAACTATAAATGCATTAAAAGAAGTCTGGAAGGATTAAGACTCACATTTGTTTGGCACCAAAAAGTTAACATGGATGCCAGTTGAGCCTCTCAGGAAGAGAACTCCAGATGTTATCACTGAGAATGGCTGCTATTTAGTTGCGACACGTCCTACCTTGAATGATGGGGACACCTGAAGGCAAGGGTCCAAAGATTATCTCAACTCATGAGCAAGTTGATATGGGAACACATCCCCAAGTCCTAAGTCATATAGGGCTTTAAGAAGTAAGCAGCATCACTTTCAATAGTGCTCAGAAGTAGACCAAAAGTCTGTGAATCTGTCAGTGCTGCTATGTATGTTCTCATTAACCAGCCCAAGGCAACACCCTAAAAACTGGATTTCGAACTACAGTTTTCAAACAGTGGTCAAAGGCGGCTCCTTGTGCAATGCAAGTCTATTAATGTTACCATGGCATTGTTATCTATGGTCATTTGGCAAGATAGGAAGGAGCATCTTTCCCTACTCTCACAACCACAAATAATCACTGCCTCTCAAGATTTCCTTGTCACAGAGTAAGATCCATCCAAACTTACTTGGTGTCACTTCTGGACTTCCTTTCAAATTCATCATCTTTGGGATGGAAGGCCCATAGACATCTGCATCAAGCAAACCAACTGCTTTTGTCTGTGGAAGGAAAACACACAGCCACATCATTCTTAATGGAAAAAGTTATGTGGTATAGTGGTTAAGAGCGGTGGACTCGTAATCTGGTGAACCGGGTTCGCTTCCCTGCTCCTCCACATGCAGCTGCTGGGTGACCTTGGACTAGTCACACTTCTCTGAAGTCTCTCAGCCTCACTCACCTCACAGAGTGTTTGTTGTGGGGGAGGAAGGGAAAGGAGATTGTTGGCCACTTTGAGACTCCTTCGGGTAGTGATAAAGCAGGATATCAAATCCAAACTCTTCTTCTTGTAAGCGAACTTTAATTTCAGCTCTAATTTAACTTTTGTAACTTATTAACTAGTGGTGCTTTAAATCTAGAAAGAACTGCACTCAATTACCCTACTCAGCAAGGGAGATACATGCACGGCCAGTAGATGTGCTTAAATGGAAGTATAGGAAGTGGAAGCCAATTTCCACCCAGATCGAACGGTTACCAGGTGTAACTAAAGCTGGATTAGTGTCACTGATACAAGATTATGTTGAGACTTAAGTTTAAGAGTAAAATAAAAACTAAGAGGGGTCTCTCGGCATAAATGGAAGATATTAATAAAAAGATTCAGAGAAGGACGGATTATTACTTCTTTCGCAGGGTAGCTGCCATATTAGTCTGCTGGAGAAGGGCCATGGTTCAGTGGTAGAGCATATGCCTTGCAAGTAGAAAGACACAGGTTCAATCCCTGGTATCTCCAGGTCAGGTTGGGAGAGACCTCTGTCTGTAACCCTGGAGAGCTGCTGTGAAGCACTGTAGACAATACTAAGCCAGGTGGACCAAAAGAGCTGATGCAGTATGTTTATTCATTTATTAGATTCCTATACGCCCTTCATCCAAGGATCACAGGGCAGTTTACAATATACAAAACAAAAATATATAACACAGTAACAAACAACAACAACAGCGGCAACACCCCACACACAGTTTAAAAGGCCATAGGTAAAGGTAAAGGGACCCCTGACCATTAGGTCCAGTTGCGGACGACTCTGGGGTTGTGGCGCTCATCTCGCTTTATTGGTCGAGGGAGCCGGCGTACAGCTTCCGGGTCATGTGGCCAGCATGACTAAGCCGCTTCTGGCGAACCAGAGCAGCGCACGGAAACGCTGTTTACCTTCCCACCGGATCGGTACCTATCTATCTACCTGCACTTTGACGTGCTTTCAAACTGCTAGGCTGGCAGGAGCAGGGACTGAGAAACGGGAGCTCACCCCATCATGGGGATTCGAACTGCCAACCTTCTGATCGGCAAGTCCTAGGCTCTGTGGTTTAACCCAGAGTGCCACCTGCGTCCCACTTTAAAAGGCCATAGGTTGTTTAATTAGCCAAAGGCCTACGAGAAGAAGAATGTTTTTGCCTGGTGCCTAAAATATGTAACGCAGGCACCTGATGAGTCTCCCTGGGGAAAGCATTACACAAGCGGGGGCCACCACAGAAAAGGCCTGTTTCAGTGTTGCTGCCTTTTGACCTCTTGCCGAGGAGGCACACAAAGAAGGGCCTCAGATGATGATCACAGAGTCTGGATCAGTTCATATGGGAGAGACGGTGCTTGAGAGAGCTTCTTATGTTCCTCCGTAGCAAGTAAGTCCAAAGCATCCATAAGCTTTGTGGCATAAAGTTTCCTAGACTAGAGTCTAGCTTAAGAACTGCATGAAGGAATATTACACATTGTACGGTGGTGCGTACACATTCACACATACACACATGATAATAGAAATAGAGGAGGAGGAGGAAAGTTGGTCTTATGTCATTTGTCACAGATGACATACTAGCATGGCAAGAAAAACTTTACTGGTGTGGGAGAGCCATTCCCAATCATAACTATGCCCTATTCAACAGTATGAAAATGTGCTATTGAATTCAAACCCATCAGCTTCCTGATGCTACAATATAGTAGCCACATTTCAACTAACCCTTTTAGGTGACATACGGTGACTATACTTCAAACTCATCTTTATCAAGATACTTTGTAGAGCCTTCTTCATCTGTAGTATCGATGGTGCCAAACACAGAGGGTCTTTTCAGGGGTGGCCCCTGGTTGTGAACATTATCCCTAGAGAGATCCACTTGGTGCTTATAGTGACATTTTTCAGTAGCAGGTGAAAACTTATCTGATTACCCCCAAGCATTTTAAACATCTTTATACAAATTTAATATCAACATTACTAATTGTTTAGTCTCTACTTTGGCAGCATTTGAGCATTTTATTTTAACTTCCATGGAATTACTGTAGTGCTTTCAATAGTGGTGTGTTTTTGTGTGTGTGTGTGTGTGTGTGTGTGTGTGTGAGAGAGAGAGAGAGAGAGAGAGAGAGAGAGAGAGAGAGATTTTATACGCCGATTTTGTTTTATCTGATCCAGTATTTTATTGTATTGTATTGATTTTTGCTGTGTGTTGCCTAAAGGGACTAGAATAATAGGCAGCTGATAAATACAAACAACACATAAGAAAACAGATATTGCTTTCATGCTGAAATGTAGCCAGTTCTGTATCCAGGCTACAAAAGAATTTGCAGACCAGAATAGACAAGGCATTATCTTCTCTGTAGCGTTTGGCACAGTTTACTAGCTTTAGGTTTGTCTTAGCAAGTTATTTCCTTACCCTGCAGGGACAGCACACGTTAGCAGTTCAAGACCTCTATTTGCAGCACTACTTCCCAGTGAATGTGGGCTATTCTGTTAAGGTCTGCCCTTCCAACTTCACACTTCTGCAATGTTTTTTTAAAAGAGATAGCCACCGGATGATAGAGAATAATTGCTCTCAACTACTACATATGGCTGGACAGAAGGCAAGAATTTGAAGAAGGTTTGGTTTAAAACATTAGAAATGCTTTCGAGCTGTAAAAGAATTGCTCAGCAATGGAGAAAACTTTGCTTTGGAAACCTGTGAATGATTTTCCTTGGATGTTTAAGAGAAGATGAACTGAAATCGCTAATTATTTCTGGCAGCATTTAACCAGGATGGCATTTAGACTTGTCACTGGGGATGGTTGAGATCCTGAGCAAACTAAACCCAGTTCTGGACTCCAGAATGAGTTGGATCCCAACTTAAGCTGCTATAACATGGCTGGAGGAAGATGGGTTTTCTTCCCACCACGACCTACACAACACCCTACACAATTCCCACCAATGGTCAGGGAATGGTGCTGAATGGGGCAGGCTGTCCAATTTGCAGGGTTGCTGCCCTTCCACCTGAGCACCCTTTGCACAATAAATAAATATAATAATAAGTTATTACTTATACCCTGCCCATCTGGCCAGGTCTCCCCAGTAACTCTGGGCAGCTCCCAACAGATTATTAAAAACACAATAACACATGAAACATTAAAAACTTCCCTAAACAGGGCTGCCTTCAGGTGTCTTCTAAAAGTCATCTAAAATGGCACAACGGTCCATGCCATTCAGCAGCTACTGCAACACTTCTTTGCCCCTGGCTTTTGACACCTGAGATGTATAATTCTTGGAACCAACCTTACTTCTGTGATTGCAAGTTGTTTTTAAACCACTTTTAAACATTGTAGGTTAAGTGTTTTAACCCGCCCTGTGCGCGGGCAGGAAATAAATTATAACTCCCTTTGGTGAAGCATGTGGGAGTGGAGTGGGGGTGTCATGAGGTGGAGGGGCAGGCATATAAACTGCTGCCTACTAAGAGAAGCTTAACTGGAAGTCATGCACCTGCCTTGCCTGGGTTGAAGCATCTTTCTGCTTGTGCAAGAAACTTTTGGATACAAGCCTACCGCTGTTAGCAAAGCAGGGTGCTGGCCTAAAGCTATTATTATTAGCTGGTATTTGAAAAGCAGGATTCCGTTATAAGCAATAAAAGCTTCTGAACTTAAAAATAGCTGTTCTTATTCAACTTGTACCTTTCTCAACACTGATAATTCAGATACACTAAAATGCACGGTCACACATGAGCTTAGCGACAGGGTTATAGAAGTGGTTTTGGTTATTAAGGAATAACTGATTTTTCATTTATTTATTTGGAGTCCCGCTGAAAATATGGCAGCCCAATCCCCCAGCACGTAAAGCCAACCATGTCCCAGAACCCCTAACCACCAGAAACCATCATTAGCTCCACTCCCACCCAACACCAAATTCTGAGGTTTGACCAGGCCACTATATTCAGCAATACCAACTTTGCAACTTGATTCTGCCACAAAGGTTGAGTGTTCCATAATCAGCACCTGCCTTTATCTGATGCTGTAAATTAACATCGTATTTATGCTTGCTGCTGGCGGGCCACAAATTTTGGATCGACTTGACTGTCAGCTATTGTTACCAGTAGTTAATAAGAGTCAGATTTCCAGTTTCCTGTTCAAAACACTATGTTCATCCAGTGCCCACTAGCGGGGGGGGGGGTGGATTTAGAGGGAGGAGTTGTGGAGAGATGTGGGCACATTCGTTTGTAACAAACCCAAATCCATTATACTGATGCTGCATCTTGACCCATTTTGAAAGAGGCACTCTCTGCTTTCCCATGCTGCCACCATCTTTTAAAGAACCTTACCTCTACAGTGGCACCTTTTAGAGGCTTTCTCCACTGGCTGCCCATGTTAAACTTATGGATGCCATTGTCTAACGTATTGGTGGACCCCTGCATATAATGCTATTTATAAGCAGGAACTGCAACATCTTCATCTCCAGTACTGTGTATCCAAGTATTGGATTGTAAGAGATCATTTTTGCAGTTGTGATTTTTCAAGTTGTATAGCCTTGCAACGTAAGGGGTACCTCATGGGGGGGGGGGGGGAGCTTGTTTTTCTACTTGTGCAGATTAAGGGCGTGGTTGTTGTGTTTTTGGTGAAAAGTCAGACATCCTTAGTTAAAGAAATCTATTACATTACTTTTACATATATAGATAGATGTAAAACATGACTACCATTGGGCAAACAGAACCTCAGTCCTTGATAGAGGGTGTTCCTAAAGCTAACAGTAATAGCTCACCACACCACTCTGTCTAGCAGTGTAAAAGGTGGCGCTGTGGTCTGAACCACAGAGCCTAGGGCTTGCCGATCAGAAGGTTGGCGGTTTGAATCCCCATGAGGGGGTGCGCTCCCGTTGCTCTGTCCCAGCTCCTGCCAACCTAGCAGTTCAAAAGCACGCCAGTGCAAGTAGATAAATAGGTACCACTGTGGCGGGAAGGTAAATGGTGTTTCTGATTTCTCTGGTTTCCGTCACAGTGTTCTGTTGCACCAGAAGTGGTTTAGTCATGCTGGCCACATGACCCAGAAAGCTGTCTGTGGACAAACCCCGGCTCCCTTGGCCTGAAAGCGAGATGAGCGCCGCAACCCCATAGTCGCCTTTGACTGGACTTAACCGTCCAGGGGTCCTTTACCTTTTACCTTTACCTAGCAGTGCAAAACCTTCTTGTAAAAATAATAATAAAAAGCCGCATGCACACCTTATACAGACCCCTGCTCCACTCTAGGCAGCCCTAATACATAATAAGGTGAGTCAGTTGCCATTAAGTGTGGCAGGAATATCAGACTTACTGGAATGTAATCTTAGCACTTCCAAGGCTTCAGTTCATTGACACCAGGTAACTTCTCAGGGGTTGTGTCCTTGATTAATGAGAAGGAAAAGGGACACCGCTGCATGTTCAACTTCACATATTAAAATGTCCTGAGCCGGCCTCAAGTCCCATTAGCGTTTTCTGCCAATTTATCAACACGCATACAAACACCGTATCTGACTTATTTCAATAGCTTGTTATGACAAGCACAGCGTAAGTGCAGACATTAGCTTTTCAGAGAATGGCAGAATAACAGAGTTCGTGTTGGCCATCAATGCATATATTGGGATGGGAAGAGTCCCTCCCACTATGGTGAGACAGGCTTTCTATTATTTTGAAGAACTAAAAACCTGCAAATCCTGTTTGATCAAAGCCTTAGTGGAATAGAGAGGGGGGAAATGAATGTGTGCTCTGTGAGCAATAATACCTCTATCATGCCATCTTGAAGGCTGTAAAAGAATTAATGTCTGTTCACAGCCATTGCTTAGCATCATCACTGCACATTCCACCAATTCCTTTCTCTGAACTTCTTGATATACATGTCAATTGGGAGACAGTACCATTTTAGGTAATCATGTAGATCAAAGCAAATATCTCATTTAGCACTACTTCTTTTTTTAAAAAAAATCATGTTTCTTTATAATGCACAAAGCTATTTAAAAACCCACTGGAGTTACTCTGACAGATTATGCTGTTTCGTGTCTACTGTACGAAAGCTGCAATTTAAGAGATCGGGAAGCCACATTTTCATGCCAGATTTCAAAGACTTCAACACCATTTTCGAACTCCTTTGTTCTCAGACAAAACACATAATTTACCTGATTATGAAGATTCATGACTCATTTCTTTTATCTGCATGCACAGCTAATCAAACCCCTTCAAATAGTCACTCTAATGCTTTATCCCCTAATTACCATTTGAAGGATAAATATTTGGAAAACTGCCTAGCTTGTGCTTAAACCTAAGTAGCACTCTTTTTCCATCTACAGGTTCTCCCATTTTTAACAAACCAAAAGAATACTCGGGAATGGACATGGGAGCAAAGGGGAGAGGCGTGACAAAGCTTTGCAATGACAATGGCAATGCCATCTTTGGACACCACAAACATCTCAAAACTTTTTTTAAAAATAGTTCACAGTTGTATGCTTTACTCCATCAATGCACATAGAAATATAAATAAAAGAACTGTGGTTAAGAACACACATCAAAACATCTCCAAGTGGCTTTGCAAAACTACATATGCAGCCTAATACAGCATGGGTCAACACAACCGTGAAGCAAGAAGACTTTCAACCATTTTGTGTTTGGCTTTTGAGTTGCAAAGCCGATTGTAAAATGGTTGTTTTTTGCTTTAAAGCAGGGGTCAGCAAACTTTTTCAGCAGGGGGCCGGTTCACTGTCCCTCAGACCTTGTGGGGGGCCGGACTATATTTTTTTTGGGGGGGGGGGGCGGGAAATGAATGAATTCATATGCTCCACAAATAACCCAGAGATGCATTTTAAATAAAAGCACACATTCTGCTCATGTAAAAACACCAGGCAGGCTCCACAAATAACCCAGAGATGCATTTTAAATACAAGGACACATTCTACTCATGTAAAAACAAGCTGATTCCTAGACTGTCCGCTGGCCGGATTTAGAACGCGCTTGGGCCGGATCTGGCCCCCGGGCCTTAGTTTACCTACCTATGCTTTAAAGCCTCTCCTACACAGAAGGGCCAAAAGTTCAAAGGAAGGACAGAGGTTTGAGGAGAGGCTTAGCTCAAATAGCTCTGCACAAGAGGGTCTAAGTTCAACCTAAGAACCTGCAATTAAGGGGAAACCAAAATTTAACCAGGAGTCTCCTCTCCTTTTGATTGATTAAAAGTTTGGGAGGGTAGTTGAAAAACCATGTTAGATCAGTGGTTCCCAAACTAGCCCCCCCCCCCCTAAGTCCATGGGCCACTTGAAAATTGCCAGCAGACTTGGCAGACCACATAATAATTTCTTTGCATTTTGCAGCAATTGTAAAGAGCTGCACTGGAAGCTTATCTCTTACATTGTATTTTACTGTATTACAATTAGCATTCCGTAGTATTCAAATTTAAATGCAATAAAATGCAATAAGAAACAAAATAACCAATAAGAATGCAATTAAAAGTCAATATGAATATTCAATACCAGCATGCCATGGGTCACCTGAATGAAGCTTGCGGACCACTGCAGACAACAATTTGAGAACCCCTGAGGAAGAACTGAAGAGAGAAAGAGAGCCATGGATTCAAAAAGTTGAAGAGCTCTAACACACTTTAAGAGAGCTTAAGTATTGGAAAGTACTAGACAGAACTCTATTAGCCTTTGCCCTGCTTCGTTTTGATCTCCAAGGCCAAACTTGCCAGTTGTTCCTTTTATCTCTTGCCTCCCTACTTTAGCATTCCAATCCCCTATAATGAGAAGAACATCCTTCTTTGGTGTCACTTCTATAAGGTGTTGTAAGTCTTCATAGAATTGGTCAATTTCAGTTTCTTCAGCACCAGTAGTTGGTGCATAAACTTGGATTACTGTGATGTTAAAAGGTCTGCCTTGGATTCGTATCGAGATCATTCTATCATTTTTGAGATTGCATCCCAATACAGCTTTTGCCACTCTTTTGTTGACTATGAGGGCCACTCCATTTCTTTTACGGGTTTCTTGCCCACAGTAGTAGATGTGATGGTCATCCGAACTGAATTCGCCCATTCCCGTCCATTTTAGTTCACTGATGCCCAGGATGTCAATATTTATTCTTGCCATCTCATTTTTGACCACCTCCAACTTACCCAGGTTCATGGTTCTTACATTCCAGGTTCCTATGCAATATTTTTCTTTACAGCATTGGACTTTCCTTTCGCTTCCAGGCATATCTGCAACTGAGCGTCCTTTCGGCTTTGGCCCAGCCGCTTCATCAGCTCTGGATCTACTTGTACTTGCCCTCCGCTCTTCCCCAGTAGCATGTTGGACGCCTTCCGACCTGAGGGGCTCATCTTCCAGCGTCATAACTTTTATATGCCTGTTGTCTTTGTCCATGGAGTTTTCTTGGCAAGGATACTGGAGTGGCTTGCCGGTTCCTCCTCCAGGTGGATCACGTTTGGTCGAAACTCTCCACTATGACCTGTTCATCTTGTGTGCCCTGCTCGGCATAGTTCATAGCTTCTCTGAGTTCTTCAAGCCCCTTCGCCACGGCAAGGCGAACAACAACAAAACCTTTTCTAAAATCTTAAGCACAATTTGCTTTGGAAAAATTTGTTCGGAAGCCTTGTTATTCACTCATCGTCTATGTTGCACTACTGGAAAGAAGTTGGGTCAGTTAAAGTCCAGGTGGCCTTGGTTGTCCATGCTTAGCAACAACCCTCCTAAAGATCCAATTGTGCTCCCACTGCCATGTGCTCGATGTGATGCTGCACTCAAAGATGGCCTGGAAACTGCAACCAGTGCTGAATGCAGCTGCTAGGTTGGTAAGCAGGGCTTCCCAATAGGACATTGCGTAACCAGGCCTGAAATTCAAGGTGTTAGTATGCCAAGGTTTTAATGGTTTGGGACCCAAATACCTAAGAGTGAGCCTCTCAATATATCAAGATCAAGCATCTGAAGCAAGACAATCAGTAGGGGAGACCTTTGCAGTAGGGCTTCCCCATTTAGGGAATGCCCTCCTGGTGGGATAAATTTGTCTCCCTCAATATTCAGGAGGAATTTAAAAAGCAAAACATTTGTGTTCACCCAAGCATTAGGTGGCGGAAATACACTATTCCTAGCAACCTTGAAATTATTAGCTGTGAGGATAGTTGACTGTGTTTAGATGTTCTTAGCAATTTTCATTACAATATTTATTTGTTTTTAATTGTATTATTTTGCTGCTTTCTCATTAGCCGCTCATTTGTGTGGAAGTGGGGGGGGGGGTTTAATATAACTTTGTTTAACAACCCAGTCCCACAAGTCCCTGTGTTCAATGGGACTTACTTCAAATATGCATAGGATTGCAACCCAAGTTAAGAATGTTTTGCTTAATGGAGGTTTTCTGAACCATACGGATGCACTTCCATGGGCTTAAGTAACTAAGGTGTCAAAAGCAGTGAATAATGAGACCTACTCTTTCAAGAAATCAATGCACAGAAGAATGTTGGTTTGACCTGGTGTTTATTTGTTGTATGGTAAAGCAGTATTGTTCTTCTAGATATAAGTGCTCCAGTTTAGCTCTAGGCATGTATCACTAATTGGCAGCCAGAAGATGGATTTGGATACATTGCTTTTGGTGTAGTGCTGATGAGCAACATCTGTATACAGTACTGATGCTCATAAGATTTCCACATCCACAGTTCCTAATTCAGAGAAGATCTGTGCACAGGAGTGGCTCCAGATATGGATCTCTAAATAAGGGCAAGAGTGCATGAACAAGGAAAGCCATGACCTACAGACAGGATTCATGTCCATAAGTGTCCAATTCCTTTGCTATTATGGCTTCATAGGTAAAATCATGAGGCTTAACATACACCAAAACTTAGACCTAACTTTTGATCCTGAAATTTTATCCTTCTTAACTGTATTTGAACTTCATTTGGCAGCCATTTTCACTTATGTTCCGTTTCCTGGATGACTTATTTTTCAAGAATTTAAGATGCTATACAGTGGTACCTCAGGTTACATATGCTTCAGGTTACATATGCTTCAGGTTACAGACTCTGCTAACCCAGAAATAGTACCTCAGGTTAAGAACTTTGCTTCAGGATGAGAACAGAAATCGTGAAGTGGCGGCGCAGCGGCAGTGGGAGGCCCCATTAGTTAAAGTGGTGCTTCAGGTAAAGAACAGTTTCAGGTTAAGAACGGACCTCCGGAACGAATTAAGTACTTAACCCGAGGTACCACTGTATTTGAAACCAGCAAAAGGCAAGCAGGTACCACAAGCACAAGGTTATCTAGCGAAGTGTAAGCTAACCAACATGCTGAAGAAACTTTTTGATCCATCTGCAACTCTGCATTGAGTCTCACAGATGTGACTATTTAGCATGTTTTTACTCTACTTCTCCATATCCTGTTCTTAAAATTGATTCTGTTGCTAATAAAGAGTTGTGCGTGGATTTTTAAAATAAAAAACTTATTTGATGATGTCATAACCAGAGTGCCGTAGGAAGGAAAATGGTGAAAAGCACTCCCTCTGCTGGCTACCTCTCTAACAGAGTTCTTTACTGAAAATGGCCTGGTTTTGCTAGCAGGGCCAATTCTGATTTTCAGATAACTGTTCCTGGTAGTATTCATTCCCTGCTTTCTTGCCCTGCTAGTTTGCCTTTATAGAACATGCTATTTAAAAATTCTAAAGTGTTCAGAATGGCCATTCTGCAGACTTCTCTGCCTAGTCTCCATAAATCTCTGAGTTGAGAAGGGCCCAGTTTACTAATACTGTCTGCTTTACAGGCCGCTGTAAGGCAGGCTGTGGAATTGTGAATGAATTAGGGCTGCCATATGTCCAGATTTTCATGGACATTACTGGGATTTCAAAGGTGGAATTGACGTCCGAGGGGAATTTCCAAAAGGAGGCACTTTGTCCTGGAGCTTAGTAAAAAAAAATCGTATTTTTGTAAACTTTGGTTGGTGTTTGTCTAACAAAAGCTCAACAACTTTCAGCTTTTCCTAAAGAAAGCAACAATTTTGGGGGTTTCCTTGAAAAAATTCAACAGAGTTGTTTGGATTTGATATCCCGCCTTTCACTCCCCTTCAGGAGTCTCAAAGCGGCTAACATTCTCCTTTCCCTTCCTCCCCCACAACAAACACTCTGTGAGGTGAGTGGGGCTGAGAGACTTCAAAGAAGTGTGACTAGCCCAAGGTCACCCAGCAGCTGCATGTGGAGGAGCGGAGACGCGAACCCGGTTCCCCAGATTACGAGACTACTGCTCTTAACCACTACACCACACTGGCTCTCAAACAGAGCCTTCAGGCTATGTGCAGGTGTGTGCAAGCATGCATTTTGGCATTAGACTGTATGGAAGTGGATTTGGGACCAGGATGTACGGCGTGACAAGAGTACCCCCATCTTCCTCTCTGAAATTTGACCTCTCTCTGTCCCAAACCCTCAATGACTGCCTTCTCTCAGGCAATAGTTTTCCAAAGGCAAAGGATAGGTTTTTTTTACCTGTGCATTTTATACTTTGGGATAAAGGCAATATGGCAACCAACCAAAGATGAATGTCTCATGCAAGATTGTGCTGATTGCACACAGACAAATGAGCTGCATATAATCTTCAGTGCTGGATACTTGACTCAGCTATGCTGTAGTTGGCACACATTTATTTATATATAAAACTAATTTTCTGCAAGAACCTCAAGGGTACTCTTCTACTGCCACAAATCAAAATGGGAGTGGGGAGGAGGCTGGCTAGATCGCAGCCCTTAGTAAAAAAGAATTTTTAAAACAGGTTGAATACTGTAGGTAGTTTTCCTGCACAATGACAGCCTAAGCACAATTTCCCAACTGGATTTGGGCCATCCTCAGTCATGCACAGCTGGTGTTTGCTCACTAAAATACAGTGTTCCTAAACAAGCAATCTTGATGTATTATGCCTAGCTTCTATTAATTTGAGTTCTTTCTGTTATAATAAATTGTCTGGGGCAATGCAGTTTTCATACACAGTTGTCCTAATGTGAATGCGAGTGAGCCTGACAGAAAAGCCAAAAGTTCTCCTACAGGGCTCCTGGGGGAGTAGAATTGGCTACTGCCATTTCTGAGGGTTAAAAAGAATCTCCTGTCAAAACTAAAAAAGCAGTTAAGAAGGAGGATAGTTGGGCAAAGCCCATTCGCTTCAGGGGGAAAGCAGCAGAAGTTTAGAAATCTCAGTACAGCCTTGGAGAACTGCACATTCTTGTCGTTAATTAACTAAGCCAGCTGTAATGATTTGGTAACTCGAAGTTGTTACAGATCCAGAGAGCCAGGACTGGACCGAATGCTCCCTTTGCTTTAAGCAATACTTGACATGGATGACCTTGACATTCGTTACTGAATCAGAATCTTCCATCAACTAAATTATTTCATCTGCAGTGAGTAGTCACATACACAAACTCAGAACAGCTCTGGAATCCAAGTACTAAAGTCAGCTCTACCTTTGTAGATTTAAGAAAATCAAACTGAAATAGTACACACATTCACAGTAAAGTACAGACATGTCTATGTGGCAGGTTTGAAAATCAAGAGATATCCAGTGTACAGATCTTCCTAGTCCACATGTGCACTATGGAAACTATGAACGTACTATTTTTGAAAGCTTCTCATGTTGTTGGTTTAACACACAATTGTCCAACCATGTGCACAAGAAACCATTGTCTGGGTATGTCTTACGGGCCCAATAGAACAAAAGATCTTATAACAAAAAAACTGCAATAATTAAGATTCAGTTCTACATGTACGCACAGTATTAATAAACTAGTCGGTTCTTAGGCAAGTTGGAATTTCTAAGCCTAAGACTAGATTTATAGTTCTGAGACACAAGCAGAGTAAGAGTTATTAGTGTTAGCATTAGGAATCCTTCAGTACCTCAAACCACAAGATCCCTGCAGTGCTGCCTGCCAGCAGGAAATAACAGCAAATGTCTTTCCATCAAATAGATAAGAAGAATCTAGTATCTGTAGCAAATGAGAAAGCCAAGCCTGTGTCTAGCCTAAATTCACAAACTAATCTTGTGGTGAATTTAGGCTATATATTTTTCTAGTTCCCCAATAGGGCTTCAAAGTGAAACAACAACATCATCATCATCAACGTTATTATTATTATTAAACCTCCCATCCCTGATACACAAGATCCACTGCAAGTTATGAACGAATCTAGCATTTCTAAACCATTGTAAATACGGCGCCATCAACTTTTAGAGATGAGGCAAAAGCAACCCCACAACCTCAATTTACCTTGTATATTCTTAGTTGGTTGAAATTTAAGCAACAAACCAACTTCAGGACTAACACGTTTATTTTTGTATAAGCTTTCACTGACTAGTCAACCTCAAGATGCGTTAAGTGTTATCCTGAGTAACGGGTGGAGAAGTGGGTGTATGTATACACACAGTTTTAGGAAGAAATGGTGAGGTCAAATGAAATAAATAGCAGGGTTCTAAATCACACAGGAAGCCTACACAATAGCAGGCTCTCTACTGCAGGGATTCTTTCACAGCACATGGAATGCGGTGACATTGACCACAACGATGCAACAGAGAGAGCAGTGGCCAACAGGCTCGGTCCCTGCTCTCAATAGATGGTGATTATGTGACACTGAGGGAGAATAGCTGAAGAGGGCTATCTTTATCTCCTAGGAGAACCGTGACTTGTCCAAGGCCAATTAAGTGAGATCTGATGGCAGGAGGCAAGATTAGAGCAGGAACTTGAAAGATCATTTCTGCAAATCACTCTCTGACATTCTGCGCCACTCGCCACATTTATCATGCAGACTTCTGTGATCAGTAAGTACTTGGGAAATGTAACATGACGACATGTTCTTAAAAATGCTATTTTAATGACGTAGAAATAAACTGAAGAATAATGACTGTACAGCTCCTATTTGAGGGGTACAGCAGAACTACACAAACACACACACAGCATACACAAGTGCTATAAACAAAGATGATTCATTGTTTGCTAACCCATTGTGTCACGATCGTAAATTTCACCCACTGCAATAACACCAGGCATTAATTATGAAACACTTTCTATGCAGTGTTTGAGAACTTGCCAGGTGACTCCTATTAGTGTCAATCAAGCAATTAATTCCAATACAATGATTTTAAAAATTTACTTCTGTATCAAATATTAATGCTACATCTGCTACTCTCAAGTTCTGCCTCTGCCTTTCCTGACAGATTTTTCAAGAGCCTTGAACTTTCACTGTTAAATTCACGCGGTACATTTTAACCTTGTTTTGACAGCCTTGTTCTAATACTAGTATATTTGCTGCAAATACTGCCATGTTTCAGGGACATTTTTTTATTCATTCACATGGAATGTGTGTTATTTTCTTAAATGCCAACAGGGGATATTATGACCACCTTGCCTACTGCATTGCACCACTAAACCCTTATTTATATCACCCAGGCATAAATAGCAAAGAGCAGAGACTGAGCAATGAACCAGAAATCCCCAATTCCAATTTCAGCTCTTGCGTTTTTCGCATATTCAACTAAAGAGTGAGCTAATATGGTTTAGTGGTTAGAGTGTTAAACCTGGTAGGTAAAGGTAAAGGTAAAGGAACCCCTGACCATTAGGTCCAGTCGCAGACGACTCTGGGGTTGTGGCGCTCATCTCGCTTTACTGGCCGAGGGAGCTGGCATTTGTCCGCAGACAGCTTCCGGGTCATGTGGCCAGCATGACTAAGCCGCTTCTGGTGAGCACGGAGCAGCGCACGGAAACGCCGTTTACCTTCCTGCCGGAGCAGTACCTATTTATCTACCTGCACTTTGACGTGCTTTCAAACTGCTAGGTGGGCAGGAGCTGGGACCGAGCAACGGGAGCTCACCCCATCACGGGGATTCGAACCTCCGACCTTCTGATCAGCAAGTCCTAGGCTCTGTGGTTTAACCCACAGCGCCACCAGGGTTCAAATCCCCACTCAGTCATGAAGCTAAAGGGGTGACCTTGCATCAGTCACAGTCTCTAAGCCCAGCATACTTCACAGGGTTGTTGTGAAGATAAAATTAAGAGGAGGAAGAATCATGTATGCCACCTTGAGCTCCTTGACAGAAAAGTGGAATATAAATGTAAAAAAAAAAAGCTAAAATATACATCAGAAGCACAACTTCCAATTCCATTTCTGACCAATCTGCACATTTTAAAGAGCCTATGAACATACAGACATGTGCATGTTTAAGTTTTGTCCCTGGGATCACGGTCCCTAGAACAGCCAGGGTCTGTTAATAGATAGGAAGAGTCTACCATATGGTTTGTACACACACAGGATTTTTTTACATCTTCTCCAGAGCATGCATTTAGAGCGGACATGGAGTTAGTCATATCTTCCAACTGTATGCCTATTTAACTGGATATGTGGTTTGTGTCAATGTGGCCTTAGGCAAGTTTCTGAAAAGATTTACTGAAATAATGTATGTGAAGTGCTTTGAATTCTCAAAAGTGGATTTTTTTTTATTAGAGTATAGACATATTTCACAAATGTACTTCAGTAAAGACATTAAAAGGTGAGTCTAGCAATAATTTTCATAGGGCCCTGTGAACCTTACCCTTAGAAAACTACACACACATACCCACATCATGAAATTTATCGTAACATTAAAAATACACAGATTTACTTAATGTGATAAGGAGTCAGGGAGTGAAATTCATAAGAATGCACAACAGAAATAGCACCACAGTGAAGATGAGTATTAGGCAGAATCCTGGTGGAAGAAATGGTGTCTTTTTTCCAATGATATCATTTGAAGCTAGCTACTGAAATTAAAACTACTATTTCAGAAGCAACCTTTAAAAATATCTCTGCCTATATACCAGCTATTAAGGTATTTATTAATATCTGTGTAACTTTTTATCGATTTTTATATTTAGCAATATTGAAACAATAATCAGGCAATTACTTACCGAATCATTTGCTGCCAGTGCAAGGGCTACATTTACTGAAAAAAGAACACAAAAATTAGCAGAATCAGCCTCTCGGAAATGAGATCACTTCTAAGAAAGAAGCCCCTGACTCCAGATCATTTATGAATAAGTAAAATAGTATGGGTCCCAATACAAATCATTGGGACACTGCACTGCATAATCCTCTTCACTGTAAAAATGATTTATTCCTATCTCCTACTTCCATGTTTCTTAAATCAGCTGCTGATTCATAAGAGAACCTAAACTCCTAACCCATAATAGCTAACTGGAGAATTTATTTGGAAGTGTATGAAGTCAGTATTTTTCTTCTTCCACTAGATTCATCTCAAACCTAATGACTGTGTGTTGCATCTTCTAATAAAAATCAGTCACAGACAATCCTAAAATGACTCTTTCCCTTTCTTTGCTATTTGAAAGTCAGGATTTTCATGGTTTACAATACATAAAATGAAATGAGGCTTAAAACCTATGCAGTTACCTAGAAATAAGTTCAATGGGAGACGACAGATATAAGATTGTGCTTCAGACAATTTAGATTACTGTCTAAAATACAGCTTCAGAACAGTGAGCCAAAAAAACAACACCAAGAGCTTAAAATTATTCAAATGTCACAACAGATGGAATTTTAATGAAGGGCTACTTTCACATTAGACTTAGTATTAAACTGATTAAATTTAGATTTTGTTTAGTACATGTTTACTTAGAGGTATATTCCACTATGTGCAACAGGCTTACTCCAAGGGTAGATTTGAAACAAAACAATTAACAGCACAATCTACAAACCATCTAAGTCAGAGTAAATCAACGAGTAGCCACTTTTTAAGCTAATAAAAGAAAAATTAAAGTATTAGGAAATGAACACTAGTTTAAATTTGGGTCCCTAGTTTTTAGTTTTATCTAGTTCTAACTATTTTGCCTAAATAAAACAAAACAATGGCAACTTGTAGAGGAAACTTTTGTTCACACTCTAATAAATATTGAAATGCAAGTAGTGTTATGGACACACTCAAGTCAATAGAACATGAGGATAATTTCTCAGTGTAGCTTCTTTCCCTCCCAGTATGATTGTTGAACTAGTTTCAGCTGTGTACTTGATCCAGGGAGCATCACAAATTGTACCAAATAACAATGAAACAAGAACTCTGCTTATATCTGACAGCTTATTTCAGGCTGAGTAACATTTATTTAAAAACCTTTTCAAATTAAATCCAAACTACAAGTAAAATATAGTGGAAGTGTACATTGTTAGATAAGAGCTTGTTATATCCGCACACCTATATCTACAAGCAAATTAAAGGGAAATAATATTCTGAATCAAATACACAGAACTTACCAGCAGTTGTTGACTTCCCAACACCTCCTTTTCCAGAAGCTACAACCAACACCTGCTTAACTCCTTGAATCGGTTTTTGCTTTGGAAGTCCTCTAGCCATGATTTTGCTACGCTTCTCTTTGAGGACCTCATCGTTTGCATTTGAGGACTGAAAACAAAACAGAAAACGTGCTAATTCTAAACTGTTTTCATACACCAACATCTGTGTATGAAAGAGAGAGATAGAAAAATAGTTTCCAGCTCCTCCACTAAAATTACTGGCAAGTTTATTTCGTCTGACGCCTTGCAAGACTTCTGTTATCTCTGTGTTGCTCTAGCCTAGGGCACGTTTGTAAGCCAAGCGTGACACCAATGAGGTGTGTCAAACTGCAAGTGGGCATAACTAGGAAAGCTTACCATTTTTTTAAAGTTTGCAGCCAGTAATTTTAGCATCCTTGAGGGACTGCCCGCAACTAACAACGCTTTCAGTCCTCTTATTTCCATATCAAAATACATCACGCATGCCCGTGTGGCGTCTCTGAAGTGAAGCTACAGAAGATTTGGAGACAGCAGCTTATCTAGCAAAAGCAAGCTTCTGCCTGCAAGCGGTTAAAACGATAGAATCGCCGCCCAGCGAGGCACCTCTAGGTGCCTTCTCGGTCCGACAGGAAATGGGTGCAGGCGAGGCGGAAGTACCTCCTCGGCATAGACGGTGCTTCCTGAAGTATAAGAGGAATGCGTGCAACTAAGAATCGCAGGGTACTTTGCTGCGTGACTGGGTCTGTTCACACAGCAGAGCATAGGATCTGCCAGAGAAGAATGAAAATGCGGGTGTGCAAGTGAAAGGAAATCAGAGAAACACATTCCGATTAGCAATAGCAAGAAAGTACAGTGCGAGAGGGAGGAGGTAGCAGCAGAACTGGGTGCGAATTCAGAAAAAGGGAATGAAGAAAACCCGGACAGATGGAAGCAGTGTGCATGTGGAACAGAGAATATGGGCAAATGTGTCCATGGAAGAGGAATGGAGGGGATTGTTTATATATACTGCATATCTATGTGAGAGTTAATGCAAATGTACATGCGTGAGTCTTTAGATGCAATTATGGTTATTGAATGGTGGTGCAAAAAGTAACAGGAGACAGTAAAAAAGTAAGATTGGTAAAATAAACTAGAGGGATTGGAACGTGAACAAGGAAGAGAAGGAATAAAAACCCCAAAACAATCCTTCGTATGGAGCTGTAGAAATGTCACTTGAAACCAATCTCACCAACACACTTTAAAAAGGCGGGTGTGCAGTGCAATTAATTTGAAAAGGGGATTTCACAGCTCGCGCCAACCGCTGTTTAGAACCCCCTTCATCCACCAGGCACGAAAAGGACGCACCGCACAACGACATGCTCGGGAGCTCCCGCCTGCATCGTGCCCATCAAAACTCCTGTCCAAAATGAAAATGGCTCTCCACGCGTCACTTACCCGAAATCGGGCGGAAACAGCCGAGGTCGCGGCTCCACCCCAGCCTGGCCGGAGCCACGGCAAGGCTTTTCTCTTCGCAGTTTGTAACGCCAATGCATAAGCTCGCGCCACCATCCTAGCACCCCTCCCAGCGCCTGCCGATGGATCTGCGTAGCCTCGCCTGAGCCCAGCCCCCAAAAGGGGCGGGCAACGGAGGCTGCAAGCAAACAAGCAACAAATGGGACTTATCCCTTTTTAGCGACAAAGACTATTAGCACTGCCTTGGCTTTAGGCGATTGGTATGCAGGGGTCAGCGTCACGTTAGGAAGCTACCGAGGGCCCACATGTGATCAATCGTTGGCCAGCAACTATTGAGGGTCCATGGCTGATGGGAGGTTGGGGCCAGCCCACAGCAACACCGCATTTGCTTTTCTCCTGAAAAACTCAAAGATGTGCAGAAATGAAGGGGTAATTCTGCTACTGGGCAGGGGTGCTCTCATGAGCAAGGAGTGTCTCCTGCCTGTCTGGATCATGCTTGCCCAGAGAGTTTGTTGCCCAGAGAGAGGCAGAGTGGGTGGATTCACACAGACAAAATCGCTAAAGCATAAAAAGCACACCTGTGGGGACACACTGCAGGGTGGTTGTGGTGACCATGAGAAGGTCTTGCCTCCATCCTCCCATGGAAGCACATGTAGAAGCCTTTCTTGCAGAACAGTAACTCATTCCAGTCGGCTTTTTTGTACATGGAGAGGTCATTCATTCATTTATATGCCACCTTTTTCTAAAGGTAAAGGGACCCCTGACCGTTAGGTCCAGTTGCGGATGAGTCTGGGGTTGCGGTGCTCATCTCGCTTTATTGGCCGAGGGAGCTGGCGTACAGCTTCCAGGTCATGTGGCCAGCATGACTAAGCTGCTTCTGGTGAACCAGAGCAGCTCACTGAAACGCTGCTTACCTTCCCACCGGAGTGGTACCTATTTATCTACTTGCACTTCGTGCTTTCAAACTGCTAGGTTGGCAGGAGCAGGGACCGAGCAACGGGAGCTCACCCCGTCGCAGGGATTCGAACCGCCAACCTTCTGGTTGGCAAGCCCTAAGCTCTGTGGTTCAACCCACAGCGCCACCTGCATGGGTTAAAGGTGGCATACATAATTCTCTTCCCCACCATTTTATCCTCACAACAACCCAATGAGGTAGATTAGGCTGAGAGATAGTAACCGGCATAAGGTCACCCAGTGAGTAGGGATTTGAACCCTGGTCATAGTCCAGCACTCTAACCATTACACCACACTGGTTCTTTGCCTTAGCCAACAAAATGTCTTGGGCTGGCCCTGAAAAAGCTGCTGCTACTGTTTCCAATATTTTGCCCATCTTTTCCCTATGGGACACAACCCCTGCTCTCACATTTCCTTTCTGGCAGTCTGATGACTAGGATTAGCACCACCACCAAATACACAGCAGGAGGGTGGGCTGGCTTTTAACTAATACCATCTCTTTCTGAATGTCTTGTGTGAACCAGCAGGCACTGGCTGTGCTTTGTATATCTTTTCTCATATGCACCCATTCCCCGAGGGCCCAATAGCACTGCTCAGAGGGAACTGGTTACTTCTGGTTCCTTGCTTGCTTAGTCCCCCTCTTCTTCCTCTGCCTCCCTACAAGGTGCAACAGATCCACCACCTTGGCATCCATCCAAAGAGAGAGGGTAGTTATGGAAGCCAGCAGAAGCAGCTACTTGTGTAAGAAGCAGCCGCTTCCCCCTTGCATTCAGGGAAGCAGAGCTTTTAATCTACTTTGACATTTTCTTTAATTGAAGCGTTTTCATCATGCTCCCTCTCATGGAAAAGAATAGAATAGCACTCATAATATTTACTTTTATTTGTTTATAAAAATATGTCATAAAAAAATCAAAGCCATTTACAGCAATAAAACATTAAACCGTACTATAAAAACAGACATCAATTAACCATTGTGGAAATATGCATTCTTAATTGCATGCGTAAGCCTGGCAGAATAGAAACGTTTTCAGCAGGGATTTAAAAGTTGGCACAGAAGGCGCCTGCTAATAGGCAAAAATGTCCCACAAATTTCGAAAACAGTGTGAGCAGCGTAGGTGACCTCAAATATCTGCCTGCAGGGATGTGTGAGGACTGGGTGTAACAGGATCAGTGCCAGCTGTGCCTCTGGGGCTGATGGATTGCAGGCAGGCAGGTGTTGTCTTTTGTGTGATGATGCGGGGATGTGTATTTGGTGCATGTCCCTATTATTAGTTGACTAGGTATGAGGCTGCTGCAGATCTCTACTCACTGGATGTTGTTGGGGCAGATCACTTTTTCTCAATCTTTATCTAGCTGAATGGGTTGTTCTGAGAATAAAATGAGAACAGGAGAGCCATGTATGCTGCCTTGAACTGCTTGGAGGAAAATGAGATAGAAATATTTAAAATAGTAATCTGGTCTTCACAGTCAGAGTGCATGAAGAGCGGTTTGTTCAGCCCTTGAGATGCAAAGTTCCATTTAGACTAGAGCAGGTCTCTCTATCTGGTCCTCCAAACACACCCCTCACTGCTCCAGCTTTGCACTGCGAGTGTTTTTGCCTGGATGGTTTGTCTCTTCGAATGCTTGTGGTCTGAACAGCAAAACAGGGTTTGGAATGTGTATAAAAACTAGCCTACTTGTACAAAGGTAAAATTTACATTTGCATTTACACTGGCATGTGGCCCTCTGAAAGTTGTCTGGAAATTAATGCAGCGCTTCGGCTGAAAAATGGTTTCCCACCTCTAGTTTAAATTTTACTCTGGCATATTAATGTAGAACCAGACTGGTAGCCTCTTCATATGGATCGATAGAAGCTACCCTTGTATGTAATTATATTTACATTTTTGGTGTGTCTGAAATTTGTGCATTTGGGGCAAAAAAATTGATTCTGAACAAATATACTGTCTTGCCGTTTATGCAGTTTGCACTTATCTTACCTTTCCCTGCCTTCATCTTCCCTGCCACTACTTTCTTTTTTTAAAAAAAGGTTTATTTAAAATACTTAAACCTCGCTTCTCCTGTTTCTCTCCAGCACATCATACAGCAGTACTGCATATGTGTTGTTGATACGGAAGCTGCTTTTCTGCATGCGCATGAACACACACACCAACAGAGAAAGCTTATTTATGTCTGCAGTACAATATTCCCTAAGTACCAGCAAAAAAGGGGGAAAGAACTGATGTTCTGCAAAATCATTATGAACTCTTGTAACATGATCACTAGTTTGTTTTGTGTGATTAATGTGACCTTTGGTTCTTGCGTATCACATGGTAGTAAAGCAGTAAACCAGGAGAATCAGCACATCTGGAGAAAGTTATTTAAGTGCTTTCAATTTTCCCTGTCCCCATTGCATTACATCATCTGATTTTTATTTTGATATATTAATACATTCTTGCATCTTTCCCCATTTATTTCCAGTCACTGCATATTCATAAATCTTAGCAGATTTGACATTCAGGTAGAATGCTCCAACATGTTTTTGTAAAAAAAAAAGGGGGGGGTTATAATAGTTAATACAAGATGTCACCACTACATACATCTTTACTGTTTCTTATAACATCTGATACAAAGTGTGATGTGAAGCCATTGTGCTAGGTATCTCCCCATTCTCAGGAATCAATGGCAAGCAGCTTGTGAGACATGCCCAATACTGTAATTTCATGGCACAAATTGTTTGTCTTTGACATAGACTAACAGCATCTCTCTGCCTCTTATGTCGTGTTTGTATCTGAATTCTGTGAGATCTTGCATTTTCATCACTACCAATAAATGTGTGTTCTTACCAATGTGCTTTTATTATTTGCATATTATAAGGCCCAATTGCTGTATTTTTCCATTCATTATCAACTGTAGCTTTAAAGGCCCAACCTTGCAGGACCTTTTCCCCCCTATGTGACTCATGCCAGCAAGGCAACCTCACTAACACTAACCACCCAAGATCTGTCCTCTCATTGCTATTGTAAGCTGCATTGCACATATATATTTTTAATCAAAAGGCGGCATACAAATAAACGGTGGCTATTTGACCAAGTATTTGTGGTGCTTTCATCCAATGATTCCAGAGCACTTTTAACGATTCCGATTTCTATCTCTGGCTTCTGTTCCTTCCAGGCTTTGCTAGCGGCGCTCAAGCTAACAAGACACTTAAAATCCTGTTTTCAATGAGCAGCTTTCACTTCCGCCTACGTGAAGAGGGAGATAAAGAAGGAACCAGGAAGTTCCGTCTCCAGGCTCCTGACTCATGTCGCTCGGCTTCCTCGGCCATCAGCAGGGAGAAGACGGGAAGAAACGCGGGCCGGGAGGCGGGACCGCCATCCTTTCCCGGATTCCTCCGCCGCGGACCATGGCCGACTCGACCCGGGGTCCTTTTGCCCGGGCCCTTTTGCAGCAGTGCCTGCACGCGAGGCTGCAGGTGAAGCCTGCCGAGCCGGGCTCCGAAGCCGAGTGGGTGGAGGTAACGTCTGCACGGGCAGATCTCTCGGGGTTGCCCCGCTTTGATTTCAATAGGGCATCCCCCGACTTGGCGAGCAGAGATCATCGCTTTCTCCTCCTGTCTGCCTGCTCGTCCCTACCCCCACCAAAATGATGATGATGATGATGATGTTTCCACCGCCGAGTTGATCTTCAATTTACACATCACCCTGCTTGCTTCCTAAAATAATCAGGATGTCCCAATGGCAATACGGATTATTGTAATAATCGTGAGGATTCCCCCCCCCCCCAAGTGCCGGAAGTACTTCGCTTCCATGGCTTTTTCCCATCGCTTCCGGAACTCAGGAAAAATCCTGAAACGGAATAGTGGGCGTTTTCACGCGTGAAGTTGAAAGCCATGGTTTCTTCTCATATTGCTTAGCATTACAAAGGCGCCTCCCCCCCCTTTTTTTCTTCTTCTTCTTCTTCTTCTTCTTCTTCTTCTTCTTCTTTTTTTTTTTTTTTTTTTTTTTTTTTGCACGGGGAACGATAGTCATGGAGCGAACTGCCTAGTGACCAAAATAGACATTTAACATTTCGGTGAGACTTAATTCTGAGTAGAGATCAGGTTTTTTCACACGTTACACTGAACACAGGTACGAGCTGTCTGCACGTGCTCAGGTGCTAGTATGGAAGAGAGCATAATCGTTGGTTGGTGCAGTTCGACTGCAGTGTACACAAGTGCACAGAAAGTACATCAGCTTAATGTAATGTGTGAACATCCCTACTGAAACTTGGGAAGCAGCCCAAACTTTTTTCCACTGGTACTCCATGAGTTTCACTCAGGTGGTCCACAGCATGTCTGTAAAAATACAATTATATTCATGTAGCACAGTTGCTACATACAATTAAATACAATTAGATTCATGTAGCACAGTTTACAGTTGTTACAGCAGGCAGAAAAATCAAGCGATTCCTCAGCAATTTTCAGGTTGTGGGGAGCAGGGGACAGAGTTTAGGAACAACCACTGCATTGGTTCATCTAGCAGCTGATTTCCAGAGTTTCAGGCAGGACTCATTCTTAGTCTGACCTGGAGACACCAGGAATTGAATCTTGCGGTCTGCCATTGACCGATAGGCCATGCATATTGTGAAAGCACCTGGAGCGGTGAACATTTGACATCTTGGATTTGACATATTGGATTCAAATTCATCTCTGACCTACCTTACAGGGTTGTTGCAACACTATAAAAATGAGGATAGTTATCATTCTTTTATTAAAATCATCTTTACACAATCCCCCAGATGTTACATGACATTGTGAAGTGAGATTAATATTATTGTTGGCTTATTTTGTTTTTAATTATCTTTTCCTAAACTGCAGATTAGGCATTATTGTTTCAATACAGCTCATGTTTATTCTGAGATCATCTTATTTGTACTCTGAAGATTTTGACTGGAGATTCAACTGATAGTCGGAGACTAACAATGTATGGAACATGCTTGCTGCTTGGCTGATTTTTGGCTGATTTTGTTTAACAATTTGAATACAGTTTGGAAAACCTAAGTCTATATTTTGAGTGTATATCAGACATGTATGCCTCAAAATAAACTATGTAACTTTGTATTTATTTGTTCAAGAAATAGAGAAAATAAAACATTCAGTTCTCTATCATGGAAGATGTTGTTTTTAAACGTATGATGTCTGAGGCACAAAGAAATATGTATCCCAGATATAAAAATGTTTAATTTTATTCGAGTGTGGTCTTTATGGTACTTTCCACAACTTTTCACAAAAAGAAATCTAGCTTGTGACCTTTTAGGTCCTAGATTACCGTACCTATTACTTCAGAATCTAGACACGGAAAATAAATTGCTTTTATTTTGCATACAGAAACATTTCAGTTTACATCTACTGAAATGAATTGAACCCAATTAAGGTTTAAATCCTAGACATACTTCCCAGGGAATAAATCTCATGCATGTCTAAGAAGACATGCATAGGATTGTGGTTTCATGCACAATATTAATAGATCTCTTTAATTACAGTAAAAAACATTGTATGGGCATATGGATGTGTAAATATATTTCTTTGTTATTTTGAATAGATACAGCGAGGACTTATAATCTATGTATGTTTCTTCAAAGGGGCTAGTGAAGAAATTATTCCCAAAATGGGTAGGTGTTTAGATAAAATAGTATTTAAAAACAGCCATTTTAAAACCACTAAAATATGCAAATAACTGCAGCTGCATCATTGAGCCTATCATAAAATAGTAATAAGAACTTGTTTCATGAGATTTTTGTAATGAAAAGCTTTGAATCATTAAAAACTGCTCTCCAGGGAAAATTCTAAGCAAGTATTTCATTCCGAATCGTTCTGCATACAAGTCCAATGTGCTTTTTAATTAACTTGTTCTTATTAAGGTTTGCTGTTTAATAAGCTTGTTGATGCAGAGTGCGTTATTAATACAGTGCCATATTTAGCTTAAGGCTTGAGGCAGTATTGAAATGTAGCCTGAATCAGTAACTATGTTTGTTACTTTCTGTCCTCCTTTTCTTTTATACTGCAGTTTCTTTTGAAAATAATTTTTTTTAAGTGGCACACACTTGGTATCAAGCCTTCTTGGCAAAGGGGTTGGTTCTTAAAAATTCTTTTCCATTTGTACTTAAGGCGAAGTAGGATTTTAATCATGGGTTATATCCAAAGAAGTCTTGTTTGCACAAGGCCTTCTGCTTGCACAATGGAATTTCCCCTCTCTTTGCTCCCCCCCACATGCCCCCCATCTGTTCTGTGGGTTCCCCCAGTCCTCCAGAGCCGATTTAGGGTGGTGTGGTGCGTGAACCAAGGAAGGGAGAATGAGGAGAAGTTCTGTTGCACAAGTGCAAGTCCTGGCACTAACAGAACAGTTTGGTTGGATACAACCCTATGAGCTTGGACTAGTCTTTCCAAATTAGTTAATAACTTGTGTTATTACAAAGTACCACCTTGTGTACTGCAAAGCATGAGTGTGGACAAACCCAGCTTAGATCCCTTCACAGTTATGAAGCTTAGGGACAGACTTGTCTCTTAGCATAATCCATGACCTGCCAGGTTACCAGGAGAGTGAAATGAAGTGAGAATACATAGCTGTCCATTTTAAGGCTTCAGAATAAGGGTTCAAAAGAAGTATTTATTCATGGCCCATTACGAGACAGTAAAAACTATTAAATTAATTGGGCTTAAGCCTAATTCAGTTAGAAGTATTTCTACTTGCTCATTTTTCTTGATATATAAATGTATACCAGTAGAGGGAGCTAATGTACAGGTAAATGTGCTTCTTCTCCACTATTGTATAAGAGGAAACTGGACATTGGAATTCAGGTACTATCCCTGTTTCACGATGCCTGTGTCTTGACTTTTGTCCTTATGGGCAGAATTTAACTTGCCGCATTGCTAATGCATAATCACTTCACAAACCTACTAACTGCAATTGTTTTTCCCTTCTCTGTCTTTGCAGTCAATACGCTCGTGAATGTGAAGTTGAGTGAAATGGAAAGCGGCGAATACGTTTCTGTTCTGGATTTGCCAGGCAGCATATTAGTAATACCCCAGGCCACGCTGGGTGGCAAACTGAAGGGGAGAAGAATGCAGTATCATTCCAACATTGAAAAGGAAATCGGGATGGAGCTGTATTCCCAGTTTGTGACTCAGTGTGAACGAGAACTGACTGCAAATACCAAATGTGCAGAGGCTGGGGTTGCTCTCAAGTACGGCACATATGGAAACCGGCAGGTGTTGAAAGTGGATACAAATGGACCTTTCAGTCATATGATTGAGTTTTGAGGAGGGAAAAAGTGATTTATTTTTTAAGGACATGCATACTGCCTAAGGAATGTTGCACGGTTGCGTTAAGGAATATAGTTAAATAGATTCTAAGCATTTGAGAGTGAGGAAAAGATTTCAGTAAACCAAGCTAATAAATATATTTAATTCTTTTGAGTTAAATTGCCTCAAAATGTCTTCCTCCTACGTGTATGGGACTTAACCTATCAGTGGTACTCGTTTTTTGACAAAAAGAGGCCGAGCTGCAGAATTGTCTTTGAATCTATTCTGTTGGTAATGCCACCACTCTGTGGGTTGAGGGGTGATGGAACAGGAGATGGCCTTCACTTCGGAGATGCCCAGGTTGTGGCATTGGGTCCATCTTGCACCATCACCAGGTGCTTTTTGACACTGAGTCAAGACAAGCTTCATTATCCTGGCCTTTGGCTGAGCAGACATCCCCCTCCCCCTTTCTCCTACACACTGCTATTCTGCAGTGCTGCTTTGCTAGGCCAAGGTAGACTGAGTTCATACCTTTTCTTTTATTGTTAATTTTTTTGTAACCTGCCCTGGGGCAGTGAAGGATGGGCTATAAGTACAAATAAATCAATCAGTATGTATAGTAATTGCCAGTTCCCAGGATTCTATTTTTGTTGGACTCTAATGGGTGGCACTGTGGGTTAAACCACAGAGACTAGGACTTGCCAATCAGAAGGTCAGTGGTTTGAATCCCTGTAACGGGGTGAGCTCCCGTTGCTCAGTCCCTGCTCCTGCCAACCTAGCAGTTCGAAAGCACGTCAAGTGCAAGTAGATAAATAGGTTCTGCTCCAGCGGGAAGTTAAACGGCGTTTCCGTGCGCTGCTCTGGTTTTCCAGAAGTGGCTTAGTCATGCTGTCCACATGACCCGGAAGCTGTACGCCGGCTCCCTCGGCCAATAAAGTGAGATGAGCGCTGCAACTGTACTCAATCTTCGATTTCCAGTGTTTGCAGCATTGACCTGTGTGCTGCTTCCACTGTGATACTCTGGGGTGAATAATGTGATCAAGTTACTCTCTTTTACAAAAAAGAAATAATTTCTATTCTGTCCTCTTGTAGTGCTTGTTTCTTATCATTCCAGAGGCATGCATGTTGCTTGATGTTGGGCTTTTATATTCCAATATATAATGAGATAGTAGATGACTAGTTGGCTCCCCACTTGCTTATATTACAGTGTTCTCTTGAAAACCTCTTGCAAAATCAACAAAAGTAAATTCCCTAACGTAGCTTTGATCTGTACATCTTTTACTGTTTGACTGATCTAAATTTCATAGTAGTACACCATGTTCTTTTTAACAGTATTTGGATATTGGTCACGATATAACTTCTTAATACCGTACATATTAAAATGTGAATGTAAGGCGCTTAATCAATTACAATGTGCTGCATTAGAAAGAGATTACAACATATTTTGGATTACGGACAAGGGGAGGGTGGAATGGTACTGTGGAGACTATAATAATCAGCTGCCCTCATTATTATTTATTAAATCTTTATATCACCCTTCATCTAAAGATCACAGGGCAATTCACAACATAAAAATACAAAATACATAATAAAACAAAAACAAACCAATAATCCCTCCCCACACACATATAAAAGGACATAGAATGTTAATCAACCAAAGGCCTGGTTATAATGTTTTCGCCTGGCACCTAAAAATATGTAATGAAGGCGTCAGGCAAGTCTCCCTGGGGAGAGCATTCCACAAATGGGGGGTCTCAGCAGAATCTCAAAATTGTAGAGTTGGAAGGGACCCTGAGGATCATCTAGTTCAACCCCCCCTGCTGTGCAGGAATATGCAGTTGTCCCATACAGGGATCGAACCTGCAACCTTGGCATTGTCAGCGCCTTGCTCTAACCAACTGAGAAAAGGCCTCTTCTTGTGTTGCCGCCCTCTGGACCTCATGTGGAAGAGGCACACAAAGAAGAGCCTCAGATGATGAGCCCAGGGTCCAGGTTGATTCATATGGGGAGAGCTGGTCCTTGAGGTATTACGGTCCTGAGCTGTTTAAGGCTATATAGGTCCAAACCAGCACTTTGAATTGGGCCTGGAAAACTAATTGGCAGCCAGTGCAGTTGGGTCAGGATTGGTGTAATACGCTCAAACCATCTTGCACCGTTGAGCAACCTAGTCACCAAATTCTGCACCTGTTGAAGTTTCCGAACCATCTTCAGAAGCAGCTCTACGGATAATGTGTTGCAACAATCCAACCTAGAGGATACCAGAACATAGACAATAGAAGTTTGGCTATCCCTGTCTAGCTAGAGGTGCAGCTGAGCCACCAGCTGAAGCTGATGGAAGGCAAGCCACCCCACTGAGGCCACCTGAGCCTCAAGCAACAGCAAAGGATCTAGAAGTACATACAAGTACATACAAGCTACATACCTGCTCCTTTGGAGGAGTGAAACCCCTTCAGGAGCAGGCAACCTCCCTTCCATCCAGTCTAAGAAGCCACCCACCAAGAGTGCCTTATCTGGATTGAACTTCAGATTGTTGGCTCATTCAATGCATTAGTAAACGCCATTCTCCAGTCATGCATTTAACGGTAAAAAACTCCTTCATGTTACAGTCAGCTGTCTTAGGTCATTATGAGTAATATTAAGCACAAAGTGAATGAAGCTAGTGACTCAGGTTGTTTCACATTTTTTTGGATAGAGTTCAGTCAACCGTCATCATTACAATGCTTGTAGGGATACTTTGGCCTTGGAAAAAACACACAGAGCAAACTGTGGGGATTAATGCTCCCACCAAATTTGGAGAAACAAGTTGGCCAGCATGAAGACACTTATTTCTGACTCCGATGGCAACAAATCTAAATTACTTTTTCAGTTGCCATCCAGCAGAGCTATTCTGGGTGGTTAAGGTAATGGTGAAACCTGCCTAACAGTCTGCAACATCTGAAGTCTCTGCAGTCTGATGTGACTAGTTTGCAAGGCACTTCAGGAATAAAACCATCAGAAACTCCAATGTGTATTTGTTTACCCAGGCTTACTTGGGATTTGGTTGGCCTGCTAGAGACCCTCAGAGTTGCATTCTGCCTATTTGAGGAATCTATGGTATTTTACTCATGTTGTGGGTTAAAGTGTGACCACACAGTTGTGAATAGTATACAATTAAAATAAATAATATGGTGCCTGACACCAAAAAGACCTCAATCCACTTTTATGTGGGTTTATAAGTAACAGGCAACATCTCTGAGGAAAGCATTCCAAAGGCAGATCATTACAATCAAGAATGACATCTCCCCAACTGCCAGCTACTTTAGCTCAGCTGGGGCAACATGGGATCATAGAATGATAGAGTTGGAAAGGATTCCTGCAAAGCAGGAATCTTTATGCATGTTCCCCATCCAGTTTGAAACCATACAGGACCCTGCTTAACTTTGCAAATGTGTTAGCAATTTTATTGCTGCACCACTGTAACATAAAGACTTATGTTAAGGGACTCCTTCCGGAACCTGGATCCCAAGCTGTTGAGTGCTTTGAAGATAAGCACCAGCACTTTGACCTGTGCCTGCATGGAAAACAAGCCTCAGCCACTTAAGTTTCAATACTGCCTAGAATGCTTTTATTGCTTCCAGGTAGCCCAAGTGACTTTCTATCACAATCAGTTTTGCTACTGTTTGTGTTGTTGGGTTTCTGTCAACGACCAGATCCAATTATCACTCTTAAGAGCGTTCACATACATGTTTTTCAAAGTATCTTGGAAATGTATTGAATGTGTTAACCAGGCAGTGTCCTGCTGAGTTCATTGGAACATCCAAGTCCAAAGAAGCAAACATTTTGTGGGCTGTGAACAGAATTGTGTGTGTGGCTGCAGTTAGATCAAATGCAGCAGATCAAATGCAAGGGGGCAGTTGTGGCAGCGCAAGAGGGAATGTGGATGTTTTAAAAGAAGGCGGTGCCACAAGGAAATGTTTTCTCAAAATAAAAAAAATAATGCAGGCTAAAAAACCCAAAAGACTCTTTTCCCTGTCGTCATCTTTTGGTTGCTAAGTGAAGCCCAACTCTCTCAGTCTCAGTCTCTCTTTTAAGGAAAGGAATGGCCCTGGCCCTGAATGAAAGAAAAGTTTGACTCCAGAGCGGAACTAGCGGAGTTATTTGTCTGTGGTTGCCTGGGGCCGGCTCCAAATCAATTCATCCTTGTGGAGGCCGAGACTTTTCAGCCCTGGCAAAGGGAGCGCAGTAGGTGTGAGAATACAGAAGACAACATGGTGCGGCGGGGAGGAGGATCCGGCTTCGTCAATAATTCCTGCGAAAACAAATGACAACGGTTTCACCCCTTTCAGGCGAGTTAAAATAAATAAAACATAATATGCACGCCTATTGATTACACTACAGCACAGACCAGCATAGCGTTGTCAGAAGAGAGAAAGAGAAAGAGGAGAGGGGAGAGCAGGCAGTGCGGAGGAGGAGGAGGGGGCGCCTGCTGCGAATTGAAGCAGCCCCGCCGCCCGAGAAGGGAGCCTTGGCCCGCCGCGCCGCCTTCCTCGCGGGAGCCTCTCCCGGGGCGCGAGGCCTGCGCTTGGCCGCCGTGGGCGTTCGATGGCTCGGGGCCCGATTGCACGGCCCTGAGCGGCTGCTCCCGCGGGGAAGAGGGAGGGCGCCCCGAGAGGCGGCTCCTCCTCCTCCTCGTCGTCCTCCTGCTGCTGATCCGCGGGGAGGGCGCAGGGCTTCCCTGCTTCACAGGGGAGAAGCGGAGGGAGCGCTCGGCTTGCCTGGGACCCCACCCTGCGGAGCAAGCCACGCAGCCCGGCTCCCCCCGCGGAAGCTGCCTGCAGGCCGGCGAGCGGAGGCGGCTCCTCCTTTTCTTTCTTTCTCGGGGAGAGGAGGCGCAGGAGCCGATCCTGGCCGGCTGGGAGTCCCGTCGGGGCGCTGGTCGGAGGTAAGCTGTTCCTCTGGGGAGGTTTCTGGGGCGGGCTGAGGGGATTCAGTGCTTGGGGGACACACACGCGTCAGTTCCCCGCTGGTGGAGTGTGAGGCGGGTTGTGGGGTAGACTTTAGGTTCAATAAAGAACTGGTGTCGAGAGAGGGGACAACGGCGACCAGTCCCCCTTTGAAACTGGTTTCTAGCCAAAGGCAGGACACCCGTCACCTCAAAGTTTTCAAGTGTCCTTGCCAAGCCTCCGGACAAGGAAGGAAAGTGTAGCCGGGTTGGAAGGAAAGTGCCAGCCTCTTATAAAGGGCTGGGGGTTGCTTGGGTCGAAAAAGAGATATTCCCAAGCCCCGGAAGCCAAGGGAAGTGCGCTTATCTCCCCCAGGAAAGCTGCTAGTGGAAGTCCTCGTGGGGTCAGCCTTCAGGATATGTGGAATAAGCACCAGTTTCTGCCTGCAGAGCTAAGCACAGGTCCCTAAAGGCTGAGGACGAGTTACTTGCTGTCGAATTTTTATTATTAGGGTGACTGGTAGCCTTGAATGTTTATTTTTATGTGTAAAGTAATCACCTTTGTATGCCTCTGTTGATTCTGAGTATGGAGCAGGATGGGGGGGGGCGGCTATTCTAGACTTACTAAATGCAAGTGTGTAGCTGAAGAAGTGTGCATGCACACGAAAGCTCATACCAAGAACTAACTTAGTTGGTCTTTAAGGTGCTACTGGAAGGAATTTTTTTTGTTTTGACTATGGCAGACCAACACGGCTACCTATCTGTAAATGCAAGTTGTAAGGGTGTAATTTTGCAGCTTGTGGAATAAATAAATAAATACAGGCTCCTAATGGACAAGAGATTCTGGCTGCCCTGTATCATGTTGCTTTGTACAAAACGTGTTCTGTCAGGCCTCTAGGAGGACATAGAGGAGGACACTTTGTTTTTGTTTTGTTTTACTTTGGATCAGTCAATCTGGAGTTCATCATAACATAACAAGAACCCTAAAGGGTTAGGGCAATGGTCTGGCATCCTTTTCTCAATAGCATCCAACCGGATACCTATGGGAAGCCTGCAAGGAGGACCTGAGCACAACAGCAGGCCCCCCACCTGTACACTCTTTGATTCCTAGGGACTCTCATTCAGTGGCATGCTGCTCTGACAGTGGAGTCAGTATGTCACTGTGGCTAGGAGCCATTGGTAGCTTTATTCTCCACGAATTTGTCTCTAATCCTTTTTAAAAGCCATCCAAGTCGGTGGCAATCACTACTGCTTCCTGAGAAGGTTGTACATACAACCTAGATTAAAAGTGTTGGAAAAACCCACCCTTTAACCACCCTGTAACCACTTGGTTGGTAGAAAAGCTTAAAGCTTGCAATCTTCCTTCCAGTTGAACTCACTGAGGCTTACAATTGTATAAAGCTGCATAGTGTGTTAAGGAGCAACACAGAGATCTTGAGCGTGCAGGTTAGGAAATGCCCTGTTGCTTTTATTCATGTGACTATTAGCTACACCTTCACATGGACATCCTCGGAAGGAGGGGTTCACTCTAGCAAAATAGAAACAATACATGAACTGCACAAAATCAGCAAAACTGCAGAGTAAATGAACATTCAGCATAATTAAGACACCGTGGATAACACTTAAACAGTGCCTAAGCTTGGGTGAATACCTGGTGCCAAGTTGACATCAACATAGATGCCAGAGGACTCTTCTCTGGGAAGAACTTCCCAAAGAACTGAAATGGTTGTTTCCCCAGTTGCCACCCTCCATACCTTAGAAGATGGAGGCACACTCAGGAAAATACTGAGGATGATATTGGTCAGACTGGTATAGGACTTTGTATTTAAACTTTTAAAGTGAGTACCCCCACTTTGAATTAAGCTCAGAAATGGATCAGGAGTCAGTGATGCTGATTCAACACCAGGAAGACATAGTTCCAGCACCCATTCCCAGTTAGCAGCTGCTTCTGAAGGCAGCCTCATGTTCAGAATCAGCACAGTTCAGTGGTTTACTGGGGAGTATTGAACACAAAGTTGCGTAAAGTCTAAGACAAAATGAGAGTGGCTAAGTATTAATTCTGCTGGTATATATTGTGATATGCAGCCTAGTGGATATCTTTCTGTGTGTGTTGTATCCATTTAGACCAACAGTATAGTCTGAAGGCACATGATGCAACAACGTTGTTAAAGTTATCACTGGTTGAGTCTAGCCAGCATTGGAATGGGAGACTGCCAGTTTTGCCATCATGAATTCTCTAGAGCAGCCTTGCCCAACCTGGTACCTGCCAGATGTTTTGGACTACAGCTCCCATCATTCCTGTAGTCCAAAACATCTGGAGGGTGCCAGTTTGGGAAGGTTTACTCTGAAGGAAAGGTGGGATTAATTTTTCATTTTCCCTATAAGTTTCTCATGAAAGAGAGCAGGTGGTAACACTCACGCACAGAAATATTCCAAGTAAAGAGTCAGTGAAACTTCTTGCACAGTTATGGCTCAGTATCAATATATTTCTCAGAGTGGTCTACATTTTATCTGTATTTTTGCCTGACTCTTGACATATATGGTACAGCCTGGTAACCAGTAACTGACTGGTTTGCCTGGTGGGAGGGATGCTTATTAGGCGTTAACTCCTAATAAGTCAAATGCTACATCCTCCTTTCTTTTATACCAGCAAGAAAATGATGCCCCTGCTGTTTGTGATGTTTGAATGGTGACATGTGCAATATTGCAGCCTTTCTTTGAGGAACAAGGAGGAGAGAGAGCAAAGCACAACTTTGCAAAAGCAGTCTACCAAGCTGCAGAAGCAATTTCTAGTTGCTGATGTGGCTGTGTCAAATGAGAGTTTGAAAGTTGCTACATGAAGTAAAAAAAGGCACAGCTTTGCTGTTGAAAAGAAATCCTTATGACTTCCGTATCTGGAAAGCATGTTAAGAAAAATGGACAGCTGGACTAGGAACCTAAAGGTTTTATTTAATATTTTTTACTGTACTGTGGGCTTCAATCTGAAGTCCACCCTAGGATAGGTGGTGAAAGGAAGGCAAAATACATAGCACTTGGCATTTAGATCAGGAGGAGCTGTTCCTTAAATGTATTCCATTTCTTTACAATCACATTTACCAGTGCTATTTTATCATTATTTATCATTAACAAAAAAAATTCCTTCCAGTAGCACCTTAAAGACCAACTAAGTTAGTTCTTGGTATGAGCTTTCGTGTGCATGCACACTTCTTCAGATACAAATAACAGAACCGACATGTTGTTTCATCTGACAAAATGGGAATAGGAATATACAGTAGAAGTGGGACCTGCAACAAATTTTTGCAGGGTGGAGTGCTCTTGTTCAGTGTGTTTCAGCCAGTTGGCCAGGCCCTCCTCAAAGACCCTCAACAGCCACTCAGCATTCTGTGGCCAGTGAGCCTACTCAGTACTCATGGGGTGTTTGGGTGCTCCTCTCCTTATGTTTTCCCAGCCCTAAAGGTTTTTGGTATTTCCACAAACCTCAGGGTTCCATTCTTGTGGACGGTGCAGTTTTGGCAACATAAGCAGCATCAATTAAGCCTGAAGTTTGCATTGGAAATGGAGAACTAGACATTGTCTTGTCCTGAGAAGTAAAGATGAACTATGCTATGCAACAGCAAAGGCAATCATAACTTCAAGTTAGGTTTGTCAATTTGGAAGATATAATCTCAGAAATGTAGAGTCTGAATGCACTAAAATGAAACAGAGAAAGCAGGAAACTTTAGGTTGAGTTTATCTAGGTTATGCCACTCATGAATGTATATGTTCTTCAGTAGAAATACTGTAAGTTTTAATACCCTGCCACCTGCTAATAAAAAATATTACCTTGTATAAACAATCTTATTTCCTTGTTGCAGTTGCACCGTCATTTATATATGTATGCAATTATTCTTACAGTGAAATCCTAGCCATGTCTATTCAAAAGTAAGTTCTGTGGAATTCAGTTGGGCTTACTACCAGATAATAGAGTTAGGATTGCAGCCTTAGTCAGAAAAAGGGTGTTTCCTTTATATGAGCAAGCATGGAAATTGCAGCACATACACACAACACTTCCCCTCCCCCCAAGTTACAGATTTTGGCAGTAAAAAGTTTTTTTGGTTTAAATAAATAATATACATACTTACATACATACATTATGATGCAGGGATATTTTCCCTATGCTTTTTTTCAGTCCTGTCCAGAAAACTTTATTGAGATTTCTCAAATAAACAGAAATTACGTAATAACGAACAAGACACATAAGACATACGTTTACGATGAACTTAGTCTTGGTGGTACTTGTGAAGGCACAGGAAAAAAGAGAAAACTCAAACAATCATGAATAAATTATCCAGACAGTAATATGGAAAGCCATATCAAAGATAATTTATAGATTTTAAGTTAAAGCCCAAACACACAACACTTAAACTCCTTACTATCTTCATGTGTTTGCTAGAATGTAACAACACAATCAAATTCATGTCTGTTCAGAAGTATACCCTGTTTTGTTCACTAGGGCTTACTCCTACGTAAGTGTATAGGATTGACTCCTCAGGTTTGAATTATATAAACCCTTTGTTTCAATACGTGCAGGACAAATTGATTGTATAGGTGGCAAACTGGGCATGTACATCGGGCTATCGTGGAAACAAATCCTTGGTATGTCTGCAGAATCACCTTTGCACCTGGTAAAAAGATAGCTATGCCTACACACATTGCTATGAGATTTTGGATCAGATGCCACTGCAATTCCTAAGGCGTTGGATAGCATTAAATGTCTCATTGTATCTTTGAAAGGCTTGTGCCAGTTTGGACCTAGTAGCTATATAGCATTGGGGAATAGCCCCTAATAGTGTAACAGGAATCACACAGCTCACAAATCGGTTTGCTTTGCCATGCTACCCCTGAAATATAACTTCAGAAATATAAGCACCATTTTTATGTAGATCAATTTGCAAAATTCCGTGAGAAATGTCTTATCTTGTGTGTTTACCTGGAATTAAGCTTATGGATTTCAATAATACTTCCTAAGTGAGCTTAGAAAGATCACAACCTAAGTGTAAATTATAGATAACTTAAATTGTACACTAGAGGAGTTTATTTCTATGTTTAGAAAGCATCTAGCATAACAGTATAAATAATAAATAGGACCTTTCGCTTGAATTACATCAGATAATCAGATCTCACTGGACTGCCCAGTTGCATTCATGGTTAGGTCTCATCTGAGCTGTAGAAATTCCTCCCTTCCTCCACTAATTCATTCTGTTAGAAAATAAAGAAGATATCCTTGTGTCCTATGGAGAATCCTCTTTTATTTTTTCTGTTCCCTCTGCCGCATCCAAGATACATATATTTGTACCCCATAACCAGTATTCCTGAGGAAATATACTTCCAGAAGGAAATAAATCAACCTCTGTATCTTGATAAGGGGGGGGGACTTACCAGATTTTGCGTTTTGTATCCTCCTTTATAAATTCCAATTAAAACTGAAAGCAGAAATAAATTGTGGTTCGACATATAACTGATTCATGCTCAGAAGGTAGAGTCATTTACAGTACTGTTGTATTCCTAGCTCAAGTACTAGCTCTGGGTGTAATTTGAACCTGGATGAATATATTTTTCAAGAATAGCTCTTTCTTTAGTCCATTTGTGTGTGTGTGTGTGTGTGTGTGTGTGTGTGTGTGTGTGTTTGTTTCACGGTCCTTGGAGTCTCCAGATCAAGGGGATGTGTGTTAAAAGATGTGATCAACCTTCTTTAACCTGGATGGTTCTGGTGTTGTTGACATGAGTAATTCTGCAGTTAAAAATAGGGTGCAAACTTAATTTATAGCAGTAGGATGTTGGTGTATATTGATCTACATTTTGTTCATGTAGAATTGGTGTTTATTGTTACATGTAGCTATTCCATTTTGATGTGTGCAGCAAATGTTACAGTAAATATGAGCACATGATATGGTCTGTCTAACTGCTCCTTCCTGGCTACCTTTTCCATGTAATTTTGTAATATTGCTAATTGTGTGCTTGCTCAATAGTGTGGGTCAGGGCCTATTAGCAAATGCAACTTGCTGCTTGAAATCTCTGTGAGTTGTGATACCACTGCTTATCTGTTTTTCTTGAAACTCCCAAATAATTATTTCTTCTCATAAAGTAGTAAGGTGTATTGTGACAGTATTTCTTCCTATAGGCATTTTTGATTGGCTACTGTGAGAAAAGGATGCTGAACTAGATGGCCTGATCCAACACTCTTCTTCTGATGCATATGATGTTAACAGTGCTGAAAATTAATTTATGGCACCCTGGTCTTCTAAATGAGCATTATTGAGAAGAAGCAAAATACCTTGTACATCCGTTCTAGATGTTTGGCAGCTATAAAATTGTACCTATGATGCTGGTGACTGTTCCACAGGTTCTGTTTCAGTTGAAATGTGTCACCCTGGGCTCCTTTGGGAGAAAGGATGGGGTGGAAATTGAATAAATACAGTAACAGCAATATGTTACAAATGTTCTAGCAAAGTGATCACTGTACCTCATTCTGACTTTTTTTTTTTTTTTTTTGCTGGAGGAGAAGCTCTTAAGATTGAGCATTAAAATTCAAACATTCTGTGATTTAATATATTTGTGTTTGTGCAGGTATTCCATTTCGTTCATCCTGTGAATACTAATATCCCTTAGCTACAGTCTTGTGTCTTCATGAGTGGCTTTCAGATAGTGAGAAAGAAACGCTTTAAGGCATGGAGCTGGCTCACAGCTTTTTGCTTAATAAAGAGGCCTATAACCAACTGGGCGAATTTCAGAAAGCAGAGTTTGTTTTCGAGTGGCTGAGGTTTTTGGAAAAACTTTTGCCAGCAACCAGCCGGGTGAGTATTGTACAACTGGAATGAAATAACATTTTGAGAAAATTGTGTTTTTTACATACTTTTATCCCCTAAGTGGACCACAATCCTAACCAGTGTGTGCTGGGGAGAAGTCGTTGTTTAGCCAAAGATAGGGGACTGTTAAGTGTTGGCTAGATGGCAGGAGCAGTGTGGTGTGTGTGCATCCGATTTTGAGACTGAATTAGACTTGAATGGGTCTGAGCCTAGTTCAGAAAGGGGTGAGGCTTTTCAAGCAGAGGATGTTCACATTCAGACCCAACCACAATTTGAACTTAGCCTTGTCTCTAACTGTAAAACCAAACTTGTGTATTTTATCTTATATTTTATACTGTGAACTGCCCTGAGATCTAGTGATGAAGGGCAGTATATGAATTTAAATAAATAAATGAACTACTTATTCTTTTTATGTTTTCAGGCTGATATAAAGGAAAAACAGAGCAAACTTGTTGAACAGCTGATATCTTTATTAACCAGTTCCCCAGGGCCTCCTGCCAGACAGCTTATTGCCAAGAATCTTGCTATAATATATAGCACTGGGGACACTTTTTCTGTGCACCAAACAATTGATAAATGCAATGAACTTATTCGCAGTAAAGATGATTCACCAAGCTATCTGCCGACAAAACTGTAAGTCTGGGAAGGTCCTGTGAAGTCTTATTAGAATATTCCTCCTTCATTTTAAAACACGAAGTGTCTGTGGCGCATTAAATAAAAACTAACAAATTGATTGTGACAAGCTCTGTAACGGATAGCAGGAGTGACTTCCGGTTTCTGTCGACCCAGGCAAGAGAGTCATAGTGGGCTCCACTTGCTATACTGTACGGCACAGGCCTTTCATCCTGTCGATTTCTCTGATTACACCCCTTTGCAGGAACGAGACTGGAATGGGGTGATGGAATAGAATGGTCCAAACAGATCCCATATTCATTGGTGCAGCTTGAGAGTTTGAGCCGATATGGTAGCAGAGACTGCCATGAAAAATGTTATCATTGCTAGGTCTATGGAGATGAATTCACAAGATATGAATGTCCCAGAAGGCTTTGGAAGGTGGAGTAGAACGCATACATGGTCTTGGAACCACGAGAGAGCAGGAGAAAGTCCTGCTGAGAAAAATCCCTTCAGGCTCAGATGAGGACCAGAAAGCTCAATCCCAATGAGATAGGAAAGGCATGCTGGGATCCTTCTGGCCTTCTAGCTTTGCTCATTGGCAGGTCCACATGGGCTAGTCCATCACACCCATTTATGTTGGCTTGATGCTTGTTATGGCCATCACCATTGCTTGCATTTGCTGGACATATTCTTAATGGGTGGCAAGGCAACTCAGGAGGGTAGAACAGTAAGCAACAGTGGCTGTTGCTCCCCTTCACTACAGCTGGGCTTCAGCTATGTGCCCTGACAGATATACAGCTGTGCTAACTGATGTTGACAGGGATGGACAAGAGCCTACTTTTTCAGACATGCCTGATATTAAAGTTTATGTCAATGTCACTTTGCTGGTTTGGTGGGGGGTTAGGTATCACAGACCTCCTGTTGTTGTTTTGTGACAGAGCAGACGAACATGGCTGCCCTGGTGATCTGGCTTATTTATTTATTCAGATAGATCCATTAAGTTGTGAACTGCCTTGAAAGAGGATCATACAATTTTTTTCTTTTCTGTATGATTGTGAAATCAGTTTAGCTTTTTTTTTTTTTTTTTTGAGTGTTGATATGCAATTTAGCAATACAGTACTTTACTTCCTAAGTAAATTAATACTAAATTGCTTTTTGTAATTGTAAGCTTCAGTTGTGCACGATAAAATGCTGGCATCGTATAATTTACTAAGAACATTTTGTTAAACATATGTTGATTGACTACCATTTCCCCCCCTTTCCAATTCTCTGTTTTTTTTTAAAGTGCTGCAGTGGTTTGTTTGGGCTATTTGTACAAAAAACTGGGAAGAATTTTGGGCAACAGCTTTGTGGATACTGTCGGGAATATCCTTAAAGCAATGAAGAATGCAGAGGTAAGGAAGTATGAAACAAGTTGGGTGGGTTGACAGTTGGAAAAAACGCCCAAAGAAGACTTATTTCTAGAACATTATATTTATTAGGAGAAAATGTTTCCCAGTAGGAGAGTACTGTTTGATTATGAGGCTTGACAATTACATTTGGGCGCATATTTTTAGAATCATCTTTCTATTGCTGCCCAGGGCTCCTTTGGGAGGAAGAGAATAATATAAATTGAATGGATGAATGAATTTTAAATAAGGATAAATTATTGTATAAGGTGAAATAATATTATTAATTCATTAACATACTTGCAAAGCTACTTTAGTCTTGAATCAAACTTCATAAATAAATTTGTTTTGTTTTAGAAGAGTATTCTTCCTACAGGTTTTGAGATCTCGAATAGTGCAGAGACTAGAATGCTGCGGTTTGTGTGAGATAATTAATCTTCCAGTTTCCGCTCCTGCCATGAAGTTCACTAAGGGGACCTTTGGCAAGATCTCTCAATCTAGCTTACCTCACATGATTTCAGTAATGCTAAAAACATTACTCTAAACATGCTCAAGGAAGAATGGGATGAAAATGTAACTAATGAGTAGATAAAATAATGTCCTTTAGTTGAAAACCACATGACCTTTTTCTCTTGTCTTGTTAGTCTCAAGGGCGGTATGAGATCATGCTAAGTTTGCAAAATATATTGAAAGGTCTGGGAGTTGCTGCTATTCCATGTCACAGAGATATTTACAAAGCTGCCCGTTCATGCTTAACTGATAGATCAATGGCAGTTCGCTGTGCTGCTGCAAAGGTAAAGTGCCCTATTAATTGTTTTTAGTAATTAATCTTCCTGTATACAGTTGCATATGTTAAATGGAGGATAAAAGAAAATCAATTGTCTCCCTCTCTCTCACGGCACAGAAAAGATTTTTCTTACATTTTGCAATTCAGTTGGTAAAAAATACATCCATGTAATATTTTTGCTAGGAAGCTTTTTCCACCATGAACATAAATGGCTGTATTTTTGGTCAGTTTTCTGTGCAACCTGTATTGTAGAATTTGTACATCTTATCCAGCTGTACTTTTTATCATGATTATGATTAAATTTATATACCGCCCTATACCCGGAGGTCTTAGGGTGATTCATATGTCAGGGAACTGACATCGGAGCCAGAGGCGGAGGCAAGGCTCCCAAGCGATGCTGGAGAAGGGCCCAGCAGGGAGAGAGGCAGCTCATCAGCTGGGGAAGGAAATCAGCGTAACACCAGGGATAAAGGGGGGCAGATGGGGGAATCGGCGAGGGGGCTCCAGGACTCCTCGCCGGAGACCAGCGGGGAGAGCACGGGTCCTCCGCTACCCACACCCTCCCTGCGCAGAAGACTTCCGCGCAGAGAGAGTAGGAGGAGACTGGGTGTCAAACAGCTTTTATGCTGGGAAAGATTTAAGAAACGCCCACTGACGGATTCTGCTAGCTACTGAAACAGCCACGAAGTGAAGGGCTGTCCAGACAGAAAAGGCTTAACCAGGCACACTAGCCAGGAGTGGCGGCAACTTACGCATGAGCAACCCCTATAAACATTACATCATAGAACAAAATCAAAATATAAAACCACGAAATATATACCGTATTTTTTGCTCTATAAGACTCACTTTTTCCCTCCTAAAAAGTAAGGGGAAATGTGTGTGCGTCTTATGGAGCGAATGCAGGCTGCGCAGCTATCCCAGAAGCCAGAACAGCAAGAGGGATCGCTGCTTTGCTGTTCTGGCTTCTGGGATTCAGAATATTTTTTTTCTTGTTTTCCTCCTCCAAAAACTAGGTGCGTCTTATGGTCTGGTGTATCTTATAGAGCGAACAATACAGTAATCAAAATAAAAACAAAATAACCCCCCCTTTTTTTTTAAAGGGCATAGGATTTTGCAGTCTTGACTGCCATTGTATAAATAAAGCCCCACAGATTAGAGTAAAAAGCACATGTTTTAGTAATCGGGTCAAGTTTTATTATTTTATTCCTTTTTTCTTTTACATTTATATCTCACCTTTTCCTCAAGGAGCTTAAGTTCTCTTCCTGTGTTCAGTCTACAGTCAATTTATAAGCAAAGTATAAATTCACATGAACAGATTTTTTAAAAAAACAGTTTGAATTTGTGTGATTTGAAGTTACTATTCATTCCCATATATTACAAACTTGTATTAGCACTCTGGCCCAGAAGTTGTTGAATATCTTGTCGCCAAAGTGGATCACGCTGCCAAGTTTAGAATACTTTAAAATAATGTACACCATTGAGGTTGAAGTCCTTTCATTTTTTTAAAAATAATTTTATTTATATACCGTATTTTTCTGTCTATAAGATGCCCCCATGTATAAGACGCACCCTATTTTGGGGGACTCTGATTTAAGAAAATGGAGGGAGATGTATCTGTGTATAAGACGCCCCCAACCTTTTGACATTATTTTTTAGGGGAAAAACCTAGTCTTATACACGGAAAAATACGGTAATTGATTTTACAACATACAAGAATTCAAAACCCCCCACAAACAAATTGATCTGTCTGCCTCATACCTGTCAATGGTTGTGTAGCCACATTCTGTACTAATCGAAGCTTCTGAACCATTTTCAAAGTCAGCTCCGTATAAAGCACATTGCGGTAGTGCAATCTTGAGATCAGCAGAACACGATTACTTTAGCCAGGTTATCCTTGCTTAGATAAGGGTGGTAGTTGGACCACCAGCTTAAGCTGGCAGAAGACACTCCACAGTTCATTGCATTGCACTTGTGCAAAAAAGACTGAACCTATTTCTTTTCTTGTTTCCCTGTTTTTGTTTTTGTTTTATATAGTGTCTTCTTGAACTGCAGAGCGAAGCAAGTTTTATGTGGAGTACAGACCTGGATAGTGTTGTAACTCTGTGTTTTAAATCGTTTGAAGGGTCGAATTATGGTGTACGAATTGCTGTTTCTAAGCTTTTAGGCAGTGTATTAGTGAGTGCTGTAACATCTAAACAAGGCGGCACAGGTAAATTTATTAGGGTTTCTTTCTTCCTATGTCGATGTGAGAAAATAATAGTAATAATAATAAGAAGAATATAATATATTATTTATACCCACCCACCTGGCTGGGTTTCCCCAGCCACTCTGGGCAGTTTCCAACAGAAGATTAAAAATACATTAAAACATCAGTCACTAAAAACTTCCCTAAACAGGGCTGTAATGTAGAAATTATTGGCAAACTGCAGTAAATAGTGAACAGCCTTCAAAATAGATGTGGTTTTAACAAATGACAATGTATTGTATATGATCCCCCCTGCCATGTGAAGGTTTCGGTCACTTGCTGGAATTAAAATGCAATCAGAAGTTGGGATTTAACAATAGCTTCATTTGAAAGACACATGCACACAGCTTCACACAAGCATAGAAAGAAGAAACAAAACATACGTTTTTTGTATTCTCAGGGTAGTAGAAATTAAAAGTAGCAATGGTGTTCTGTCAGCCCATACTCTCAAACTCATACCGATAGGAGCAGGGCTTCATTCCTAAAGACCTCTCTGTCTCTCTCTCTCTCCCTCTCTCTCTCTCTCTCTCTCTCTCTCTCACACACACACACACACACACAAACACCCTGAGCATACTTCTCTAGTTTTTAAAACCTTGGCATCCGTACAAGATGGTGTACCTCAAGTGCAGTACCCCATTGGCTCACTGTCTGAGCTTTCTCCCCATGTGACTTTGCCCTACACCCTAGAAATCAGATGTGTGCTGAGTGTTTCAGCAAGATTGATGCTTGTACTTTTCCATTCTTATACAAACCCTCCCGTAAACCTGACCACATCTATACTTCCAGTTGACAACTGGAAACTGATTTCAGATGGCTAAGCTTATATACATATGATGCATTTGGCTGTAGCTAAAGAGGGACGCGGGTGGCGCTGTAGTCTAAACCACAGAGACTAGGGCTTGCCGATCAGATGGTTGGCAGTTCGAATCCTGCGACGGGGTGAGCTCCCGTTGTTCGGTCCCTGCTCCTGCCCACCTAGCAGTTCCAAAGCACGTCAAAGTGCAAGTAGATAAATAGGTACCACTGTGGCGGGAAGGTAAACGGTGTTTCCGTGCGCTGCTCTGGTTCGCCAGAAGTGGCTTAGTCATGCTAGCCACATGACCCGGAAGTCTGTGGACAAACGCCGGCTCCCTCGGCCAGTAAAGCGAGATGAGTGCCGCAACCCGAGAGTCGTTCATGAGTGGACCTAATGGTCAGGGGTACTTTTACCGTTACCTTTAAAGAGGTCGATTATAGATGTAAATAAATCTATAACAGTTTATCCATGGGACATAGGAGTCAGCAGCATTGGCATGCTCTATCGTGTTCCAAAATGGCCATCACTGTGGATAAACACCCAAGGCAGACAAGGCAGGGAATAACAGAAGGAAGGAGAGAAAAATGGCTGTTAATATAGGAGAGCCTGTTCCTAATCGAAGCACTCCTTAGTGGACAACTGATCCAACTTGGACTCTTTTAATGTGCTCCATTTTCATTTCAATAACACTTAGAATGATTCGTGATATTGAAGTTTTACTTCTAGGCCTGCTGCTCCCCTTGGATAAATTTGGAAATGAATAGTATTTTTTTCTAAGCCCGAAACTACCAGTAAAATGTGTTTGCTTTCACTCATCTCTTCCATTACGTACTGTGGTAAAAATAAACAACAACCCTGTAGTTTACCTAGATCAGGAATTATACTGTTTATAAGCCTTGCTAAGCCTTCTTCCTCATCCAGGAAACCAAATGCAAATATTCCTGTGAGTTCATGCACTGACAACTGTGTGTATTCCTCCCAAAGCTTACGTTCGTAGATATTTAGCCTTCAGCCAGTGTCTCCAGTGAACATTAATAACTTCATCACATTTTATTTTATTTATTACATTTATATACCTCCTTTATCTTCCGAGGAGCTCAAGGTGGTATACATGGTTTTTCAGGGTTGTTACATAAGGCTCAAACACATATGCTGTGATCCTCTGTGCATACTTGAAAGTCCAATGAATTTAGATTTACTTCAGATAAATGTTCATAGGATTAGACTGAACTTCAGACCTTTAACCCAATAACTATGTCGTATGAACTGAATGTTTTAGTTTAGTTATGATGCCTGAGACTTGGTTGTAACACAGTAGAAACTAATAAATAAATGTGGATGCATTTCCCCCCTCATTGAAAAAGCATCTGCCAGACAAAATGTTCGCAAGATCTCATTTGAAGAAGCCTTGGAACTTCTGGGTACAGGTTTCCTTCGGGGAAGTACAGGATTTCTACGAGCCAGTGGTGATATTCTGAAAGGGACAAGCTCGGTCAGCAGGGATGTTAGAGTTGGAGTCACTCAGGTTTGATTATGTTATATATTGTAAAAGTTACTATTTTGTTTTTTTGTTTTGTTTTTTCTGTGAAAGTATTATTGCACGGTAGTGTGTATTGAACTAGTTAATTGATTTTACATGTTAATATTTTACAGGCTTTTACAGAAGACTAATTACTTGTCTTCTAATATTTCCCAGTGTTTTACTTGGATGCTAATGGTGCTTATTTCTCTTTTTGAAAGAAAAAATTATTTGCTAATAATGAAATTATTTTAATGTTTATACTGTACTTTTCTTTCATAATGTTTGTGTTAGTTCATTGTCTTTTCATATTTTTTTAAATGTTTCTTAACATTAAAAAACCCTTCTGCTTTCATTTAAGAGCTATTATATTCTGCAGCTTGCAATGGTGAGGCCTTCTCTGTGATCTGGTTCGCGTGTCACATTAAACCTTAGCTAAAATAAACTATGGCTTGATGTGAATGAGCAGTGCGCTTGTGCATGCTGCTGAAATCGCAGGAGCTTTGCTCCTCCTTCACTTGCTGCTGCTCCAGTGCCGGGAAACCAGGCATGGTCTGACTTGTTGCCTCATCTGAACCTGGGCTCATGATTTGTTTCTCTCTAAAACCTTGGCTTTCACTCGTGGTTTGTGTGAGAAACAAACCATGAGCCTGACTGGTTTCCCACAAACATGTAATTGCTCTTAGCTGATGTCTGAAAGAACTTGTTCCTTGATTAAGCATTAATAAAGCAACTTAAATGACACATCTTTCACATTTTTTCGGATCAGTGACTGTCAAGGACAGAGAGCTATGGCAGAGAGAACTAACTAATCTCAGAGCAGTTTCATATTTAGCAATTTAGTATCTGAGACTTTTTGTTACAGAGTCAGTAGAGCTGAGGATTTTTGTGACATGAATGCAAATCCGGTATGGGGGAGGGGATTAATACTTCGCCATCTGTTAATTGATTGCCCTTCATAGGGTGCCAGTATGAAGTGACACCCAAATCCCCTCCCCAGTAGGGCCAATGCTTTAAAAAAAATCTTGCTGTATTATTGAAACACTAATTCATTCCTTCTCTTCTCCCCATACTGTCCAACAAGCAAATCACCCTGCTGCATGGTGAGGCCAGCTGTCCCTTCAAAATACCCTAAATAAAATTAAAATAAAGCTACAGTTTCTTCTTTAAACAATTCCATCATGCATGGAAGTCCAGAACCTGTAGCAGGCTACTCAGGAAAATTATTTTAGGGCTGTTTCTGCTGCACATTTTTGAAGAAAAATAACTGTGTTTTCATGTCTAAAGCCTGAAGGGAATATGCTTAGAAAATGTGTTCAGCTAAACTACTAAAGATCTTGTCCTCCAACTACTTTTTCTTATTTTCTCTGTGCTCAAATAAAATAATGTTGAAACCTGTTTTTTAAAAAAATTCTAAAGTTAGATTGCCATAAAATAACACTCTCGTAACTTATTCAATGGGGACGCGGGTGGCGCTGTGGGTTAAAGCCTCAGCGCCTAGGGCTTGCCGATCGAAAGGTTGGCGGTTCGAATCCCCGCGGCGGGGTGCGCTCCCATCGTTCGGTCCCAGCGCCTGCCAACCTAGCAGTTTGAAAGCACCCCCGGGTGCAAGTAGATAAATAGGGACCGCTTACTAGCGGGAAGGTAAACGGCGTTCCGTGTGCTGCGCTGGCTCGCCAGATGCAGCTTTGTCACGCTGGCCACGTGACCCGGAAGTGTCTCCGGACAGCGCTGGCCCCCGGCCTATAGAGTGAGATGGGCACACAACCCTAGAGTCTGACAAGACTGGCCCGTATGGGCAGGGGTACCTTTACCTTTACTAACTACCGTATTTTTCGCTCTATTGGACGCACCAGACCACAGGACGCACCAAGTTTTTAGAGGGGGAAATCAAGGAAAAAATATTATAGCTAAAGAAGAAGACAAGGCAGCAAGCGCAATCCATCCCGCTCACTGCCTTGGCTTCTTCTTTAGCCTTGCGCAGCATCTTTAGTCTTGCGCAACGGGATGGATTGCGCCCGCTGTCCACCGGGGCTGGACTAGATGACTCCTGGGGTTCCCTTCCAACCCTGCAATTCTATGACCTCGGAAGGTGTTTGGGGTCTCCACCACTGGAGGCTTTTAAGCAGCGGTTGGGGGACCATCTGCCTGGCGTTCTTTAGCTGTGATTCCTACATTGTGAGGGGGCTGGGCTAGATGACCCTTGGGTGGCCCTCCCAACTCTATACAGTCCTACAGTTCTGCGGCAGGAGATCCACAGCCACTTCACACAATGCCCACTCCCAATTTTCATCTGAGAGACATGTGGCTTCAGTGTCTAGGTAGCTACCCCCCGCCACACTTCCCCCACCCCACTTAAGCTGAGGGAATTCCTGCCCAGAGAAGCTCCCAGCAATCAAGGAGGAGGAATCCGCTGCAGCCGTGAGCAGCGGAGGATCCATGGTCCCCTTCCTTCCCTCCTCCGTGGTTGCTTTGAAGGAGGAAAGTGGGAGAGGAGCTGCTTACACGAGTGTAAGCTGCTCCCCTCCCACATTGCCGCTTCAAAGCAATCATGGAGGAGGGAATCCGCTGAAGCCTCGAGCAGCGGAGGATCCATGGTCCCCTTCCTTCCCTCCTCCGTGGTTGCTTTGAAGCAGGAAAGTGGGAGAGGAGCTGCTTACACGAGTGTAAACTGCCCCCCTCCCACTTTCCTGCTTCAAAGCAATTACGGAGGAGGAATCCGCTGCAGCCTCGAGCAGCGGAGGATCCATGGTCCCCCTCCTTCCCACCTCCGTAGTTGCTTTGAAGGAGGAAAGTGGGAGAGGAGCTGCTTACACGAGTGTAAGCTGCTCCCCTCCCACATTGCCGCTTCAAAGGGAGCCCGGGAGGAGGGAATCTGCTGCAGCTTCCCCCACCTCCCACAGAAGCCGCACGCTCTTTAAAGGGGCTGTGCGGCTTCTCCTGGCTTTTCTGGGAGGTGGGGGGATTCCCCCACCTCGTAGAAAAGCCTGCAGGAGCCGCACAGCCTTTAAAGAGGGCGCCGCTCTTGGGGGCTTTTCCCCCAGGAGGGAGAAGGGAGTGCTGCAGCCAGTCAGTCCCTTCTCCCTCCTGGAGAAAAGCCCGCAAGAGCGCACGAAGCTTGTGTGCGGCTCTTGAGGGCTTTCCCCGCCTGCCTCCCCCTGCATTCGCTCCATAGGACGCACACACATTTTCCCTTGCTTTTTAGGAGGGAAAAAGTGCGTCCTATGGTGCGAAAAATACGGTAATTCAATATATTGGTGGGGATACACCTAATGAGTCCTGTCACCAAAATTCCTGTGTGAGGGCTTCCACTTATGCAATGGGTTTTCTTTTCCCCCATGACCCCGAAATTGTTTTGGGGTGCAGGAGAACCCTGAAAACAGTGCTCAGGAGGAGGAGAGGTGGATAATTCTATCTGGCATTCTGCAGTGCTTATGCTGACAGGACAGTCAGCATAGTGCAACACTGATTTTCTTTCTGGGTGTGTTTCTTCCCAAAGTGATTCTCAGTGTGGATGTAGTATTTATGAGGTTGCTCTATCAACTGCATTGAGTAGAAGTTGATACCCAGTAAGATATTTTTTTTCCCTTCAGAATAAGGGCTCTCTATATTCTTCCATTCTGTTCTGATTCATTAAGTTGCAAACAGTTAAAATTCATTTGTAATAAGGAGGAATAGTCCAGTCATGGCAAACATTTAAAAAATAAAACCTGTAGGGTGAGGGTAAAAATGCCCTAATTCCCACAAGCGTGTAGGTTACTGTAACCTAATAATTCTTAAATTTCAATTTGCACTAAATGTGGGTGCTACATGCAGAATATTAAATTGCTGGAAGTTCTTGCATACTGATGCCAAATGCAACAGTTTACATAACAAGTAATAGCTGTTTCTCTTGCTCTGCTATTAAATATAAGAGAGGAAGAGGTTAAAGGAACTAGCTGCCTTGTCGCTACTGGTTTAATTTAAAGCAGTTTTTGCCCCCAACATAGCATCTAAATTTGGCTTAGATGACTAAAAGCCAGTTTGTTTCCACCTTACTTCACATAATGAAGCTGGAAACATGTTGTCTTAAAAAAAATCAACAAAATTATTTTGGTGTCCTGTTAATATTACTTAATGGTAACTTTTATGATTTCTTTAATACTGCATTATATTTTTGAGAAGATTTTGATGTAAAAACATTGCATTTTAATCAAATCTCTTTCAGGCATATGTGGTATTTATCTCCACGCTGGGAGGGCAGTGGCTTGAAAGGAATTTTTCTGCCTTGCTTTCCCATGTTCTGGACCTCGTTTCCCAGTCTCACCCTAAAGCTATTCAGACTCAGATGGATGCTATCTGTCGCCGCCGCTGTATTTCATTTATCCTCCGAGCTACAGTAGGAGGCCTTCTTGGGGGGAAAGCTCAAATTGCAACTGCCAAGGAGATTTGTCAAGCCATCTGGAAGCTGAAGAAAGTTGTGGGTATGGGACTAACAAGATTATGTGCTCTCCCTTCCCCCTCCTTTTCACTAGTACTTTGTATCATTTCCTAATCTGCTCATGAAGGCTATGCAGTACTGTTTGCATCTCCAGCGATGCCTTATCTGAAAAAAAATCCACATGGCCCTTTGGGGATTCATTTCAGAATAATAATTACAATACCTATCAGTTGCTTTAATATTTCTCCATAATTTAGGTTAAGGTTATTATGTGGAGGGTAAGTCTGATGACTGACTAAACACCATGGGAGTCAGAACTGCACATTGTGTACCAGGGACACGGGTGGCACTGTGTTCTAAACCACGGAGCCTCTTGGGCTTGCCAATCAGAAGGTCAGCGGTTCGAATTCCCATGACGGGGTGAGCTCCTGTTGCTCTGTCCCAGCTCCTGCCAACCTAGCAATTTGTAAGCATGCCAGTGCAAGTAGATAAACAGGTACTACTGCGGTGGGAAGGTAAATGGCATTTCTGTGTGCTCTGGCTTCCATCACAGTCCTCTATGCACCAGTAGCGGTTTAGTAATGCTGGCCACATGACCCAGAAAGCTGTCTGTGGACAAACGCCGGCTCCCTTGGCCTGAAAGTGAGATGAGCGCCGCAACCCCATAGTTGCTTTTGACTAGACTTAACTGTCCAGTGGTCCTTTACCTTTACTTTTACCTTATTGTGTACCACTGACTTCTAGCTGTTGAGGATTTTCCACAGGTGTGGGAATCATGCACATATTCATTGGTTATGAACTTCCCTGTGGCATCAAGCTAGTCATCATCAAGATAAAATAACCATATGGTCCATTATTCTCTCTCAGAATGGGAGGTTTGTGATTGTACACTGCATCTATGAACGTTGTGTCAGAAATGCTGGAATCTAGATTATGACAATCCAGTGGACTTGAAGGCACTGACAACCACTTGATAGGTGATGACTTCAAGTCCTTCTTACTTACTGCAGGGATCATCTGCAGTACCAGTTTTCCATTCTTCGGGCGCAAGTATGAGAAGACAGGGCCTCTGGGAGCATATGGGCCCCCAGCCACTCATTGCTACTCAAATATATAGGTTTCAAAACGGAGAATATTCAGGCTAGTGTTTGGTTCTGAATCAGGATATGGAGGTGACATGCTTAACCAGGGCTTACTGTTAATCAGAATTTTGAAATTGGCTTCAAACCCTTAATTCAATTAATGGTTAATAGCCAACTCTTCTTCGACTTAAATGTGGTTAAGATTAGTATTAGCAGTAAGGACTATTCACACTTGAAAGGGAAGGGACTGTGAGAATGGAATGTGGGATTCCATGAACTGCTTCTATCGCTAAGCGATTGGGAGAGTTTATGTGCATACCAGTTCATTGACTGAAGTGTCCTTCTACCTAATTTTTCTTCTCAGTTGACTTGGGCCCAAATTCAGAGAAAGTTAATATGCCATTAAAATCAATGGGGTAAGTTAGCTTTGACTCATTAATTTCAGCGGTCCTTCCGTATGAGTTAATGTTCTCTGGATTTGGACCTGTATGTTTGCCACAACATGGCATCAAAATATGGTCTCCCATACTCTTTTAACAAGTACATCTCTATTTTCCTCTACACATGCGCAGATGCAGAGAATATCTGCAAAGTTGGTTGTCAGCTGATTTTTGTTTTTTTGCTACTCAATGTCTCCTGCCATTAGTGTTTTCATGAAGCCCCACTTTTACTGCAAAGCCGTATTAGATATGGTCGATGTACCAGCTATCTCCTCCTAGTCTTTTAAGTCTCTTGTTTTGTCTAATGTAGCAAAGATCACACAATTCTTTCATATTACTAGATGCTGCCATGAGTGACAGTAACGTGGAAACCCGTGTTGGTACGACAGATGTGGTAGCAAGCCAGCATATGCTTATATGTTCCTTGGAAGAGCTTGGAAACCTCATTCAGAATTTAGGCACTACTGCTGCACCTGTGCTACAAGATTCTAGTACAGGTAATGGATCATACCTTTTGTTCTCCGTGATTTTCTGAAATGTATGTTTTGGATCATTGAAACTCATCATATAAAGAATCAGTTTAAGAAAACAAAATGTTAAGGGTACCTTGGTCTAATCAGCTTGCTGTAGGATTAAAGCAAATTCTAATACAGGTTCAGATTACCCCAATGTGTGTGTGTGTGTGTGTGTGTGTGTGTGTGTGTGTGTGTTTTAAATCCTTATGGAGTAAAGATTCTATGTTAGTTCAGATAATATGAAGGAGATCTGTGATGAATGGGCTTTTGGAATCAGTTTTCATGTTGTCAAGGGGAGGGGAGGAATCTGTGGAACGCCCTCCTGTCAGATGTCAAGGAAATAAACAACTATCTGACTTTTCGAAGACATCTGAAGGCAGCCCTATATAGGGAAGATTTTAATGTTTGATGTTTTCCTGTGGTTTTATAATTTGTTTGAAGTCAGATGAGTGGCATATAAATAACAACAACACAGATTTGAAGTTCATTACTCTGTTTTCTTAAACCGTATGTAGGACACAAAATACTCTGGCTCTTAGTTAAAATAGATATATTCTCTATATAATCATTATTTAGATCTTAACCTATTTGCATTTACTTAGGAGTAACTGTTATCTGAAAATAGCGATACTTGTTTCTAATTAAATAAAATGTTAGAACTTGGCTGCACATCTTACAAAAAGAGTATTTTAAAGAAATATAATGAGAAAAGAGCTGTTCACTACTCACAGCAGACTCTGAAGGTGAATTGTTGCAATTGTGATAAGTTTCTCAGAATTATTTCCCCTACTAAAGGTAACTTAGCTTTGTACAACACTACAATAGTGTTATGTAATAATAATGTTTATTAGTTAGAAAGCACCTTAAACTCACTATGCCCTGTATAGAAATTGTGGTTGGTAGGTGTTCCTCCAGGTTTATAATCTAATCAAAGATTAGACTTTTTCAAGAGGAAAGCAGGGGGAAGGTAAAAGGGGAAGGAGTGTCCGTGGGGAAACACCTGAAAGGGTGTGTGTGTGATCATAAAGGAAAAGTGGGTGTTAGGTAGAACATCTGAGTGATAGGGAGCTGCAAGTGAAAAGGCAAATAAAAGAGAGTGTAATCTTACATATAATTAGAAGATTGGATCCTTTAGTATCTAGATAGCAGGCAAGAGGATACAGGGAGAGAATATCGACTGTGGAACAACTTGAAAGTAAGTACAAGAAGCTTAAATGAAGATGAGGGACGATGGGATGGCAATTAAAAGAGTAAAGGAATGAGCAGAAAATTATAATATGGGCACCATCATATCAGATGAATGTTGCGGCAGTAGTCAATGCAGGAAGCCATAAGACAGTGAACAATTTTTTTTGATAGTGTACGTAGAGAGAAAATGAGATAGCTTGACCAAGAGCAGGAGAAAACAGAAAAAAAGATAATTAAAATATTTGAAGTTTCTGAGCTTGATGAGAAAACTAGCAGTTACATGGTCAAGAGCAAGACGAAACATCCTAGAATTTATGACATGAAGCATCCTAGAATTGCTTAGTATGGTGTTCATTAGTGTGTTCAGAAGTCAGTTGTGAATCTAGCTCAGGTACCATTCCTGAAAATTTGCTGTGCTGATTTTTTTAACATTTCTGACTTTCCAGGGGTTTTGGATGCAGTGGTGTCCATTATTATCCACCCCAGTATTTCGGTTCAGCTGGCAGCGGCATGGTGTTTGCGCTGCATTGCTGTGGCACTGCCCTGCTTTCTCTCGCCACTTCTGGATCGCTGTATCGAGCGGCTCACAGCACTCAAATCCTCCCCAGAAGCAGTGACTGGCTACAGTTTTGCTGTTGCTGCTCTACTGGGAGCTGTCAGAATGTGTCCTTTAGGAATTCCGCATTGCAAAGGAAAGGTAATTACTTGAACCTTGGTCCTGGTATTCAGTGCAAAGGCAGAATTAACTGTTTGATACAGCTATAGACAACATTTTTTTTAAACAGCCTGTTCCTCACTGCAGGGAATATTTGTGCATGATGAAGAAAGTGTTGAAAAACCTGGAATATTTCAAATGACTGCTTGGTCCATTTCAATGTATTAGACCATATGCTTTGTGAAACACAATCACTGAGCGCACCAGATTTAAGATTTTTTATTCCATCCATGTATCATTTAGCTACACTGATAAATCATTTGTACAGAGTGTTGAGTTCTATTCTTCATATATAATTAACAGCACAATCAAGTATATTTACTGGCATGTAAGCCCCATTGTTTTCAAAGGCACTTACTCTCGGGTAAGCTTCAGTGTGATGTTCCTTAGTTTTGGTCAGACTATAATCCTCAATGAATTGATTTTTTAAAAACAAAAACACAAGGTCAGTGAAAGAATGAAAATATTAACAATTACTGTTTCTTAAATAGAGAAATTAACACTGCTCTTGATAATAGACCGAACTAAGAGAGATGGGGGAATTCTTGTCTGAGGAAGTCGCTTGATGTTTTATGAATTCATGGAGTTTCTCTCCATCTCTTTAAGAGCTGGTGAAATTCTTTTAAAAGACTCAAACTTCCATAACCTCATCCTGGCGTGGTATTAGTTTAAATTGGCAGATTACCATAGCTCACCACTTTCCCACAGACATCGCAGCTTTGTCAGTGGGGGGGGGGGGGGAATCTGAGCCTTGTGTTCCTGAACAATGGAAGTGAAACCCATTTGGCCTTGCCAAGCAAAAGATTTTCTTTTAAAACGGCTAATTAGAAGTACATCCACAGATCAGTTGCTTCTCTGTGATGGGAGACTGGAGCTTTTTTGGCAAGGGATCTTATTTCTGTTTTTCATTGCTACCTCTCTGGATCTGAAGTGGGTAGCTTGCATGCCAGCTGTCTTGCTTGCATGCCATGTGCATCTCAAGATCCCTCTCTGGAATTGAAGTGTGACTGTCCAATAAGTCTAATCTAGGTGCTTATCTGCATTTACAAACCTAACTAAAGAGGAGCAGTGGATAACAGTATGGCAGCACCTTTGCTTTGAAACTCCCTGGCTGTTGACTTTAAGCATGTGCCTTTCAGACACCTGCTGAACATTTTTATGCCCCAGCAAGACACATGATGTAGTGAAATTTGTTCTAAACGTTTTCTTGATTTTATGTTTGTTTTAATTAACGATTAACAAATGAAATTTGTTTTCATTGGTTTGTGTATTATAATCATGTTTTATAAGTAACTGAAACTTTACTTTGATTTTTTTTGAAAATATGCACAAGCAGTTTATACATTTTCGTTAAAAACTTAATATTCAAGCCATTGCCATTTTTTAAAAGTCCAATGGGATCTCGAGCAAAATAGGAGGCAGTTTTAGTGTAAGCATTTGCTGCCACTGTAGAGGTCCAAACAGCTGGAAACAACAGCTCTTGCCATTAAAGCCTTATTGCATACCTTCTTGCGCTTCCATCCCAAGTTCTGATGGGTATTTTATTCAGTAACAAGAGACTGCCAGCTTATCCCCTCCACCACTCTAAGCCTCTAAACCAACATTTTGTTTTGTTTATGCATACATAAATACTATTACTACCAGAGGTTTTTTGGGGTGACTTACAAGAGAAAAACAAGGGTAAGTTAAAATAATCACAATTAGGTTCAGTCCAGAATTTCTCTGAACAGAGTTCTGCTCTGAGAGAACGGGGAGGTGATCTTTACTGATTCCTCTTTCCTCCTGCAGCTGCCTGAAAAGCTGTCCTCCAGGGTTGTAGGGCCCTTCAGGGCAACATGAAAAATGATGTACAGACTGCAGGCAAAAGGAATCATTTAGGATCCTTGAACATCACGTCCACCCACCCCGTTCATCCAGCTAGGAGCCTCTGCTGCATCTTGGCGTCTTCTGTGAATAGAAGGAGCCATTCATGAAGCAGCCTCTCTGGAGCCAGTCCAAGGGAAAGACAGTAAATAAAACACAATTGCCTAACAAAGGAGTGGGCAGTCAGAAGGCGTAATATGCATCTCTCACATGCAGAAGGCCACTTCACAGCATCCGAAGACATGGGAGTCGAGCTCTCAAAAGCTGTCACCACAATACATTGGTTCATCTTTAAGGTTTCACAAGATTTCCTTGCTAACCAGAATTAAAAAGTGGCTGCTCTGGAATTTTACTGATTATTAACAGCTCCCATTTATCCTCTTTGGGAGCTATTAAATACCGTATTTTTCGCTCTATAAGACGCACCAGACCACAAGACGCACCTAGTTTTTGGAGGAGGAAAACAAGAAAAAAAATATTCTGAATCTCAGAAGCCAGAACAGCAAGAGGGATTGCTGCGCAGTGAAAGCTGCAATCCCTCTTGCTGTTCTGGCTTCTGTGATAGTTGCGCAGCCTGCATTCGCTCCATAAGACACACACACATTTCCCCTTACTTTTTAGGAGGGAAAAAGTGAGTCTTATAGAGCAAAAAATACGGTATATAGAAATAATATGCATGCCTTTCTCGGAAAGTGTTTAATTATGTATTTTCATTGTTAATGCAAAAACCATCACTTTTTATCACAGGCAGTCATGACAGTAGCTGAGGATTTGTTGCGTTCTGCTTCTCAGAATAGCCGCATCTCAATACAACGAATGCAATCTGGATGGCTCCTGATAGCTGCCTTAATGACATTGGGTAAGACTGACTAGCCCTCTCATTATTTATTTCAATATATGAATGTGGCGTTCTGCACATCAGCTTGGTATGGTGGTTTTTTAGTTTATTTTGCAAGGAAGAAATCCTGGCTTTTTATATTCTAATTATTCACCTCAGTAAACACTCCCACCCAGCTGGTGATTAACCTGGGAACATGGATAACCTAAATAGTTACAACATTATCATTCTGCTGAGAGTGTTCCCATTACAGCACAAGGGCATGCATTGAAAACTGTAAAGTGTGCCCATTTCTGGTTTAAATGCCATTGTTTTTGCTATATGTAAGTATGTATCAAAATTCCATACCGTGCCCAGTAGGTGGGGAAGTTATCCAGTTGGCTCATGCACTGACAGGCAAAAGTGGTTGCACGCTAAGCCTGTAACACCTTTAAAGCCATACTGAATTGTATAATTTTATTTTTCTTATAGCAGTGACTTTTTAATTATTTAATAAGCACCAAAGTTAAGAAACGGTGAAGTCGGTAGCTATATGCAGCATACATTTGTTTTTACAATAGTAGTCAGTCTTAAGTTAGCAATCTTAACTCTTCCCCCCCCCCCCCTTTAAAAACAACCATTAACATGCATGGAGGGAGTCTGAAATATGCATCAAGAAAAGGTAAGTGTGAGATTCAACTAATGAATCCCTTCAGCAGAAGCCCTAGACAAGGACTTGTGCTTGCATACCAGGGCTTTTCATCCCCCTGAAAGTGGCTGGGGTGGGGGTTGAGAGATCCTTCTGAAAAGTGTGTGAGCTAGGGAGAGAGGGAAAGCTGAAATGCTTGCCCTGACACAAGGTTGAATTCCTCCCTGAATTCTTGAGCTCATGGTAATTATGCAAAATAATTCATGTCACCTCTAGCTAGGGATTATGCACACTCAATTGCCTAGCCCAGGCACAGGCCAATCTACAAAGCTGGAATCCTATTTTTGGATGGGGGCTGGATTCTGTTTCCCCTGTCTTTATGCTCTGCTGAACAGCTGATTGGTTTAATTCCAGCTCCTCATTTCCCCATTAGCTCCTCTTACTGGCCTACATATGCACCAACCAAGCTGCAGTATATGTGCTGTTTCAGGTGGAAGCCTCGACACTCCTGATTTTAGTTAAAATATTTTCATTTTTACCTTAAAAGTCTTAGAGTTTAGATTGATGTATTGATTGTTGCACAAGAGGACATATGGCGAAAAGAGGAGCACAGAAAGTTGTACTAAGCCTTGTCATGAACGGAACATGTAAACAAAACCCAACAGGAAAAGCAATTGTTTAAAGCAGAGGTGGTAGTATGGGCTGCGAGTGTTTTGATTCACCTGCCACTCCTGTACAGACTGCTTGTGTAGCAGGGCACAGTACGGTGTTGGTGATGATTTTAATTCATTACCCATTATTCATCCCAAGGTTCCAGCAATTTAAAATAAAACATCAAAAACTGTTCGAACCAAATTGCAATTGTATAAGTAGGTTGAGCCCTAGATATATCTCTTAGGCATCAAAGGCCAGGGTTACAAATAGCATTTTCAGCATACGCCAAAAACTGTATATTGAAGGTGCCAGATGCACTCTGTGTTCATAAGAATCACAGAATTGTAGAGTTGGAAGGAACTTGGAGGGGCATCTAGTCCAACGCCCTGCAATGCAGGAATCTCAACTAGATCATTTGGGTGCTGTGGCTTATGCCTGATTGGTGCAGTTCCATTTCAGCTAACAAATGCGCCTCTCAGATGTTGCTGGATACAATTCCCATCATCCTTGAACCCTCTGGGCAGCTTGCAGGTGGTTTTTTGAAGGTTCGTTGTTGACATCAGAATTTTAGTGCATCGTATTAATATGAGAAAATGTCCAATATTAACATGATATTTTTTTTAATAAAATATTTATTAAGGATTTTAAACATTGTATTCATCAACCACATATAAAACCATCACCAAAATACAACAAACAAAGAAAAACAGAAAAAAGCAAAAAGATTTACATATAATAAAAAACATACAACAAATCCAAATGTCCAACAACCATATTTTCTTAACTTTTTGGACTTCCTCACATCTCCCATTCCTGTGTTCCCAGTTATAAACTTATAAGCAGCAATTTATCACCTTATTTCAACTTATTTTGTAATTTTCAAATATTATGTCTCCAACTTTAAATATTTTTATCCAATACTTAAATACTTAATTTAGACATAATGTTATTCCAGAATTTATCTTTTTCTCAAATCTCACTTATTCTCATATTTCTTTCAACTAAATTGCTAGTGCCATGTTGTTTTCAGTCCTCCTCTCAGATGTTGTTGGATTACAATTCCCATCAACCTTGAACCCTCTAGGCAGCTTGCAGGTGGTTTTTTTAAGGTTCGTTGTTGACATCAGAATTTTAGTGCATCGTATTAATATGAGAAAATGTCCAATATTAACATGATAGGTCCGGCGGTTGTTCAGCACCATCTTCCAAGAATGCTGCTATTGTGGAAATGTGCTTTCCCATTATCGCCTAAAGATTTAGAAACTGAGAAAAGCCGGGGTGATTCATTTACATGGCAAGTGACGCTGGAAAGCCGGGCAGGTGCTCTCTGTGGTATGTGGAATTTCTTTTGGCTGCTTTGTAATTTCTCCCCTCTCTTCATGTTTTGAAGGGAAAATGATGTTCTATTTTTCCCAGTTTCCCACTTATGGCGGAAATGATAGATTCAAGTACATAGAAGAACTGTTCTTAACATTCCACAGTAAAACAAAGGGAATTTGACCATTTGCAGCAGCCTACTGTTTAGAAATAGATGTTACCAGTTAGCTATAATAGACCAGATTATTTTTATTAAGCCTTTTTACATTGAAATAGTTATTAGACATATGAAACAAGTCTATTGTTGAATTTCTAGGTATACATCTATAATTCATTATAAAAATAAAGGTTCTACTTTTTAATAGTCACTATCCTTTATCCCCAGCTATTAAAAGTTTTATCGTCCATTGTGGGGGCCTCCTTACAGATGAAGTGATTCAAAGACTGCTTCCTCCCCTCCCATGTGCTGTTGCTTTACTGACACAGTGAGTATTGCTGCTGAGCAGCGCTCATTTTTAACTAAATCTTTCATTTTGAGCTGTTGATTTCATAGCAAAAAATAAAAGCACTGAATATTTCTTTGTTGTTTGTTGTTGTTGTTTTCTTTGTTTGTTGTTGTTTTCTACAAATATCAACCAAGTAATGGTTTTGTGCGGATAGTTGTACTAAAGTGGCAATCCAGGTTGAAATTTTATACATGAAGGGAGGAAAATATTGCTTGGAAACTTCTAGAGCAGTCCTTCATAGAGTCAGTGCAAGATTATATCTGATACAGAAACTGGTTAGCAGGTCCTTACATGTGTGTTTGCAGCACGAAAAGCAGTAGTTCTTTCTTCCTTTTAAACGTATCATCATTTTTGTATGGTCACAAAGTTTAAGAAGAAGCCAGACAGCCATGTCTTCTTGCAGAATATTTTAAATTGTAAGGAGTTCAGGCAGACTGTTTCATCCTACCACACTTCAGTGTTCAAACCCTACTGAACCTTCTTGGTCTCTCTTACTGGACTCAGCCGATTACTAGAATGTTTTAAGGCAGGATTCTTGCCATCCTGTTTGGCTCCGATTCTGTCTGGACTCACTGATGAGGAAAGGCTGTAGCTCAGTGGTAGAACACCTGCTTTGTATGCAGAAGGTACTGAGTTCAATTCCTGACATCTTCAGATAGAGGCTGGGAAATACTTCCTACCGGATACCATAGAGAGCCATCGCTGGCCAAAGTAGACAATACTGACAATTATGAAACTTGGTATAACATAACGTCCTGTATTCACCTCAGTTCAGCATTAGAGGGAGTGATATTTTGAGAATTGCTGTACATATATAGTGCTGTACAGTGGTTTAATTTATTTATTTTTAAAGCTTTCCAGACATTGAATCTTAGGTGATGTACAAAGCAAAATAGTATCTGGAATTTGTTGGATAGATGTTTTTCTCTTTTAACTTTAGGATGTGGTTTTTTATGTTTTAAGGCTTCCTTCACTAACTAAAACCTATGGCAATCCTTTAAAACCATCAGCAGTGATGTACAGGAAAAGACTTTATGAACTGCTTACTTTGTTGCCTCCAAAGAGCTATGAAGGTAAGTCATCAAGCAATACTTCCCTGAAATACTTCCAAAGGTTTTGTTCTTGTCCTTTTTGTTTTATTGACAAATGGACAAACCAGTCTTATTTTAATGGAAAAGTAATTTAACATCATGAATTTATATTTATACCAAATGTGTGGATAGTAATCAAGCCAAAATATTAATTGAGAGAGCTGTTTCCCAGGAGGGCAAGCCATTTATACAGTGGTTTATGGAAAGAGAGTTTCACCTGAATGAAGTTTAAGCCATATCTAGAGTACCTGGGAAAGGAAAAGATGCCGCTTGCCTGCTCTGATGGCCTTTGTTGCTTAATTCAGACATCACACCAAACCAATTGCAGGAGGGCTCCCCAACACTTCACAGAAGCTTTGTGGAGGTTGCAGACATGGAGTAGGGAAATAAAAGGACTGGTTATGCAAGCTGCCTTCTGCTCACATAATCACTGAATACGAATAGAAAAATAACTTTCATTCCAAAGTAACTTTTGTGTTCAATACAACCAAACCTGACTTGTAACAAAGCTGTTACAAAAGCTAAAAAGTGTTGAAGCGAAAGAAGAAAGTGTAATTCTGTTAAACTTTTTGTTTGTTTGTTTACTTCAGTAACTTGTGTTTTTAGGTAGGTACATGAATTCATTTTTGTGCCCATGCTGTCTTTCAACCTGACCACGATGCTCTACAAATAGTGGGATTTTCTGAAATTGTTCATTACATTTTTCTTTGGCTCAAAATAGCTAATAGGATCCTTTTCCTGATACAGTGGTTCCTCGGGTTAAGTACTTAATTCATTTCGGAGCTCCATTCTTAACCTGAAACTGTTCTTAACCTGAAGCACCACTTTAGCTAATGGGGCCTCCTGCTGCTGCCGCGCCCCCAAAGCACCATTTCTGTTCCCATCCTGAAGCAAAATTCTTAACCTGAGGTACTATTTCTGGGTTAGCTGAGTCTGTAACCTGAAGTGTATGTAACCCGAGGTAACACTGTATTATGAAGTTTTGACATTCCACATTTGTTTAACTTGTTTAGTGTTATGACTTGCCAAAAGGCACATTTATCAGAAGTCCCAAATACCATACATACTTGGCAAGGGAGGTGCCATAATCATGAAGATGGATTTCCTGGGATGAGGCTCGTGTGTCCCTGCAGTTTCCCCAAATGCTGTTGACTTGACTGCAGAATCTGTGGCAGTGGTAGACTGCACTTGCACTTCCCCTGATTCTTCTGTGTTAAAGATAAAAAAGAAATCATGTCCTTAAGCGCCTTGCCAATAATATCTTTAGATACTAGTTTTACATAAAAGTAATTTTCTTCTATCTCCTTAATTTACAGGAAGCTTCTCTGCTGTTCTCAAAGAACTAGTGCTTGATTTGACTCAGCCCGATAACCAGATGTCACCCTCTGCTGCTTACCTTCCATCTCTCTGTCACCAGGATGAACTTAACTTACTGGGTCCCTTACTACAGGAGACAGAGCACAGATTTATTGAAGAGCAGGTATGCTTCAGCAGTAACTTACCCATTCAGAGAAGGTAGTCTGATGTCTGGTGATAACAATTGCACTTCTCCAATCTTTGCAGCTGTTCCTAGTTAACAGTATAGCTGGTGGAAGTCTGGAGTATGACCCATATTCGGTTTATGAGAGAGCTGCAGAAGGTGGTTCTGTGCCTAAACCCTTACCGCCAACATTATCCATTATTGGAGCAGCAACCCGTCTCTTTGGAGTCGTATTTTCCCATGTTGCAGAGTCCCAAAGGTAAAAACAATAAAAAATATCATGACTAGTGCATGTAAAACATGGTGTTGAAATGTTCAGCACATTGGAATTTTTTAAAAAAGTAAATGGTTATGTGGCCTGAGGACTCTGTGTAAAAATATATCTATATAAAATATTATACAGAAGCTGAATTAATTTTCAGCCTCAGGTTAGCTTATGTGTGAAAATAATTAGCTACCGAGAATTGCTGAGAAAGTGGTGCTATTACCCATCCTGATTCTGCATAGGTGAGATTTGAAATTGGTTTTCCCAGATCAAAATCCATTCATGTCTATCTGAAAAGTCTGAGACATCTTGATCCTTCTGGTTCCTTTAGAACAGAAACTTCTACCAAAAATGTAGAAGTCCAGCTAGAAGTCCATATGTCTGCCTGGTCCACAGTGTGTTGCTGTGTGGCCTGCCATGTCAGAAAGAGCGTGAAAGCAAGAGCTCTCCACCGCTATCTCCATTCTACACTCACCCATCCCAGCCTGAAAACGACTGGCATTCCAAGGAATGCTGTCTTTGAAATAACATACATGAACATTTTTCTGTTTCCCAATCTAGTTCTACTTTAATATTTCATGTGCATACACAACTTCTCATGAAGCTCCTTCACCTTCCTGTCCTGCCATTTTCTAATTCAGGTGCACAAGCATTTGTGAAACCAATCTGCGGTATAACAAGTGCATTGGGGTCTTTTGATGGTGAGCAGGTAGGAACAGAATAGGCTGTGGGGAGGAAGAATAGTTAAAATATATTGTCCGCCCTCTTGTGATTGGCCACTTTGAATATTAATCCAGCCGCTGTAGGAGCAGCAGCAATAGTTACTGGTTTCCCACCTGTCTTCTCAAGCCTACATAACGTAATATCTTGCAAAATGCAGAACACAAACAGCAAAATGCTTTTCATTTATGAAGTGTGGGTGTATATCCATATATGCAAATATGTTCACATGCATCACTTTTTAAAAACATAATAAAATATATGCAGTGTTATAGTAGTTACTTAGAATGATAAAGTTGGATGATAGCCTTTTTTAAAAGGGATAGATAGAAAGAAAGGTGTACTAGATTGGGGTTAACAGAGAAAGGACCCTAGGGACACATTGGGTAATAGTGAGTTCTACACTAGGGGACAGGCCACAGCAAAAGCAGTGTTCCCTGCTCAACAACCTGATATCTGCTGAACTTGGCTGAATAACATAAAAATTAGTTATATCCCCTGTCTCCTCCTGTTTTTGTGTGTTTAAGGTTGCAAGTATTAGAACAATTATTGACATCTATAAAACAAACCAAAGGATCACGGCAGCAGATAGTACAGCAAAATGTTCTATCAGCATTTTCTAATGTTCTGAAGGTAAGTCTCCCTATGTTACAAAAACAGGTCTGTTGGCTAAAAAGTGATTATACCTTAAACATTGAGAGGTGTTACTATAGTGCTGTTTCTGTGAATTGGAAAATTTGAATAATACTTCTGAGAGCTCTATGTCCTTGAAAATAAATCACATTATTGTGGCATTGTATTAAATTCCATTCTCTTTGTAAGTATTCATCACCAGGAAGAAAATTTAGAGTTTGAATATAATTTCAATAAATGCAACTTTAAATATGCGTATTTCTTGCTTGCCCCTTCTAAAATGTTTTCTCTCTCTTTCTTTCTGTTTACCATCCACCAGATTTTGTCCTAGTTTTCTGTTTTTAGACTTAGAGGTGCTTTATACACTTATTTTTTTGAAGGGAACATGTTACAGACTCTTTAACGTTTCGAGCACGTTTATTATTTCTTAACCTCGTGCACACTGTGGAATTGCATGATGGACACAGTCTTTTCTGACCTTAAAAACATGCTGCATTGACAAGGAGAAAAACTGGTGCAATGCAGGAATCCACATTCCACTATTGTTTAGAAACTCTCTAACGGAAACCATGTTTGTATAGCTGGAGGTGTCCTGTATTGGCAACATAATTATCTTCCTCTTGCATCTAGAGTCAAATGGAAAAATAAACTGCTATGTGTACAACCTACCTCTGTTGTCATCTGCTTGATGTTGTCTGGAAAAAAACCTTTTCCCTACAGCTCATAAGCTGCTCATGCACGTGAAGATGGGTTATATATTTTATATTCATTTTTCAGGCATCATTGCCCCAAAATTTAGCAGCTTAGAGTGGTAGAATAATATGACCTTTGGAACTACTCCTGTGGGGATATTGCATAGATAGTCTTTATCCCTGTAAAATTCTGTCTACTGTATCTACATATTTAGCTTTAAAAAATAAATAAATCTTTTTTCTTCTAGCACTTGGCTAGCTGCAAGGGAAATTTAGGTTCTGAAGAAATTCGAAGCTGTGCCCTGACCTTAGTGATGAGTGCCTTGGAAAGCAGTAACCCACTCTTAAGATGTTTTGCTGCAGAATCCTTAGCCAGACTTGCACAAGTAGCTGCTGACAGTACTTTCACTGCTGGATTGGTGCAAATTAGCTTTGACAAGTAAGACACTTCTTATTGCATTGTTTTGTTACATTGCACTGTACTACAAAATGAACTGCTTGGTCCTATGCATATATACTCAGAAGTAAGAAAAAGCTTCAAGGGTAGAGTTCATTGTCATGATGAATGTTCCATCTGTGCAAGCTTTTAAGTTTGCTAAATGAAAAAAAATTCCCATTTCTTCCCTCTGTGTGATGTTCTGGTGGTTCTCAATAGCTTTTTGAATGTCGAAGTACACTGTGTCAACCAGATGCTTGATGACATTCTTAAAGAATTCAGTGAAACAGGTCTTGCTCTTGCAGAAGCCACGCTCACTCAACAAGGCTTGTTCTTCTATAAGCTTGGTTATTTTCCCTTTAACAATAATTACCACTAGTTTTCCCAAGACAAATGTTAATATAACCAGCCTGTAATTTCCAGAATCACTCTGTATCCCTTTTAAATAATGGGTGTGATATTTACTGCTTTACAGTTCTCAGGGATGGAAGCTGATCTGAGGGGCAAGTTATGTATTTTTGTTAGAAGGTCAGCAATTTGACAGGTGGATGCCGTCCAGACCCAGTAATCCGTCAGTTTTCATTTTGTGTATTAGGCCAAGAATTTTATCTCTCATTACCACTATCTGCCTCAGTTTGTCAGATTCCCATCCTGCAAAAGTTAGTTTGCAAACTGCAAAAACCAGTTTTGAGATCTGCTACTGTATATCTTCCATTGTGAATATTGATGCAAATAATTCATTCAGCTTCTCCTCTGGGTTCTGGGCAGAGGATACCACTTAGCTATGAGGAGACTTGACACCAGTAACATATTTTTTTCTATTTGCTTCACTAAAGTTATCTTGTAAAGCTGGACTCTGTTGCTATAATCACCATTCTAATTTCATTTGATTTAACATGTATGTGACACTTTCCCCAAAACCAAGTTGAGCTCAAAGCATCTCTTACCCAGTTTATTTTTTATTTTTTATAATACATAGACTAAAATCTGCCAGAGATGTAATATCAAGAACAGGACATTCTTTGGCTCTGGGATCCCTCTATAGATATCTAGGAGGCATAGGCTCCACTCAGCACCTGAATGCTTGTGTTGGAATACTTTATACATTATCTCAGGACAGCACTTCACCTGAAGTACAGGTATTTATTGGATTCAACTGTTTTTCCTTTTTTTATTGTGTAAGTGGCTTTGAGGACCTTCAGGTGGAAAAATAGTATAACAGTTTTATTATTTATACCCCACCCGTATATAACTCTGAACGAGCAAACCTTTAAAAAATGTTATCTAGTTTGAGTATTGTTTAATAGTCATTTTGTAAAGTATGTCTTCCTTCATAAAAGCAGACTTCAAATCCTTGAGCTGTTAACTTGGTTGTTGTTGCTCTTGTTGGTTGTTCTTCTTGTTGGCTGTGACTGATATTGAACTGAGTTGGGGGACGTGAAGACTCACCATGAAAGGCACATGAATCTGGGATGAAGGATCAGTGTCTGTTCAAAGTGCCCTATTCACTATCCTTTCCTCCTTGCAGTTCTTCTGTTTATTGAACCCTCTACTTGCTTTTCTGATACAGGAATGGAGGGCAAGAGGGTGATAGAATTTTCCAACTCAGGTCAGCAAGGACAGTGTTTGCTCCCTGAACTTACACACACACACGGGGGGGGGGGGGGGCATCAGCTCTTAGATAAGCATGAACACTTAGAACTACTCTGCGTGGATTTCCACATGGCACCACACCCCTCCTCTTACACGTGCTAGGGCCATCTATTCTGATCTCCATTTTAGATGCAGGTGTGGGAGAAATGCAGTCAAATCTAACTATGCATATTCTTTTCTACGAGTTAAGGCCATAGAGCTGTATTGCTGATAGGCAGACTCAGACCATAGAAACGTAATTGGTAGAGAAGTCTCTGTGTGATGTGGTTTCCCCCTCCTCTCCTGGAGAGGAAGAAGCATATAGTACTCTCTGTTGTCAGCCAGCCATGAAGGAGGTGTGCCTTCCAGTGGCGTAGCGTGGGGGGTGCAGGGGGGGCCGGCCGCACCAGGCGCAACATCTGGGGTTAGGGCAAATCCACAGGTTAGGGGGCGCAAATTACTTGCCTTGCCCCGGGTGCTGACAACCCACGCTACGCCACTGGTGCCTTCAATCATTCCAGCATCATGCATATGCCTGAAGCTGTTTTTGCTGTAAACACAAGTATTTCACCTTCACTTATTTTTAATGCTGTTGCCTCTAAGGACGAATGTTCGACTGTGATAAAAATATAAACTGATCATGTTGTCAGATAACCCACACACATGGGCATGTAGGGGAATAACATATAGTTAATTATATTCCCTCACCTACCTAATAAAAACCATCAGCAGTTAAGTGAGCTGCTATTGCCACTGAGGAAGGCAAGAAAGTTCAGGCCAGTTTATATCATGTCTCTATTCATGTATGCCAGAATCGGTACTTACTCACTTCTCCCTTCCCTTAGCCCTGCCGTGAGGAGCAATTACGTTTCTTCAGGTCATTCATCTTAAACTCCTATCATTTCCAGTCATGTTGTTGTACTGAATTATTAGTATATTATTTAGCACCATCTCACAGAAGTACACTCATTTTACACAATAATTTTCTTTTTGGTCACAGTTTGCGAATTATTTTATGTTTGTGCATTTGTATGTGTGACAGCACAGCATTTTTGGTATTTTACAGACCTGGGCACTGCATTCTCTGTCACTGGTCATTGATTCTGCTGGTCCTCTGTATCACGTGCATGTGGAACCTACCCTCTCTCTTGTTCTTATGTTGTTGTTGACTGTGCCTCCTGCTTATGCTGAAGTTCATCAAAGCCTTGGTCGCTGTTTAAATGCACTTATCGCTACTTTGGGTCCTGAGTTGCAAGGTATGCACATATTTGCGACATAATGACAAGACAGGAACCAGGCTGTTGATTATGAAGCTGGGAGATAATGCTTTGCTAGTTCTCACTTAGTGAAATGTGTATGGAGTACAGCAAGAACTAAAACAATGTTCAGACTTCTGCATATTGGTACAAATTCTTTTCCCAAGTCTTGCACAATCACATCATTAGCATGGGTGTCTCCGGCTGTAGTTGGACTACTACTCCCAACATCCCTGACTACTGGCCCTGCTAGCCAGGCATGATGGGAGTTGTAGTCCAACTACAGCTGGAGACACAAGTTTCAGAAACACTGGTGTAGCTTGTAGCCCTCAAAGCTCATTTAATGGATAAATTGAATGTGACCTGCATGCTTCTATTCTTGAGTGCTTCAAATGACCAGTGCTCTTTTTCCCTGGCTGGAGAATCCCTACTAGTCTTTGAGGTCTAGGCAAATTTTCCCTCTGGGTGCATATAGGTGCCCTTCTCCCTGATTGCCTAGATCAACTATCTGGTTGAGGCCCAAGCAAGTGACATTGGCCATGTTCTTTGCCCTTGGGTGTGTGGTTTTTATTGCAGAAATAGCCAGTGCAGGGTGAGAGGTCATTCAAGGACCCTGGCATGGAAGGTAGGGTGTTCAGCCACTTGCTGCCTGCTGCAATGTGGATTGAGATCCCATGTCTGCAGGGTGGGCAGCGGGAGAAGGAACTCCTAATGAAGCTAATCAGGTTTTTTCTCATGCAAATGGCCAGCACTGGGGGCCTAATTAGGACTGCAGCCACAGGGAAGGGGGTAAAGCCCTCTAGTCCCTTGCCAGTGTCCCAATATGCATTGCCCCTGCACAGTTCTGGGGCTTTAGAGTTAACATCTTCCTTCAGGCCAATTTATCTCTGTAATTTCTATTATTGCCCTTTTTGTATGGATAAATGTTTTTTTACATATAGTTTTGTTTAGCGCAGGGACTTAATTGTTTGAGCCTATGTATTTTCAGTTATGTATTTCTGTTTTTTAAAAATGTTAGAAGTAATCTAGAAGATTTAGCATAGGCGGTGCACACGTTGAACAAATAGTAATGCAGTTTTTGATGTTGTTAACTGCTCTCTGAGTAAAAAGAACATGACAGAGGGAAATCTTTCTCCTTCCTTCTTTGCCCTGTGTTATAGGCAGCAGCACTACAGTTTCAGCCTTGAGGGCATCTTGTCTCCTAGGCTGTGCAGTGATGCAAGATAATCCTGACTGCCTTGTCCAAGCTCAAGCCATCTCTTGCCTTCAGCAACTTCATATGTTTGCTCCTCGTCATGTAAACTTGTCTAGCCTCGTGCGGTGCCTGTGTGTAAGTACATATTTACATGTTACGCTTTCCCTCTTTTTGTAACTTTGGAAACAGAGCATTGGAACTGCAGCTTTAAAAATGGTTAATGTGCCAAACTTTTTTAGTCATTAAAGTCCACTTTTTCAGATGCATAAACTGAAACATGCACTACTTCCATGAGGCAGGTTAATTTCATTGAAATCTGAAAATGAACAAATTGTGGGAACTGAAAATGAACAAATTGTTCTGAGGAAACAATTTATAATTTTTTGTTGGAAGTATGGCGAGTCTTTGGTTACTAGCAGAGCGTCCTGGAATATTGCAAAGTTCTCTCACTGGCTCCTGAAAATTGTCGGTGTGGTGTCTGGTTTGTGTTTATCCTTTAGTGTAACCACTTACTGGTTCTGTCCTGTGTGGGCAGCAGAAGAACATTGCTAGCAGTTAATGGCATCTGTGTATCACATTACAATATGTCCTAGTGAATGATTCCTTGATAGGTCTGTAAAATAATGTTGCCTGAGTTGGAATGAGACATAGGAAACATACAAAGTTAGTGAATGCTTTTGCCATGTCTTCATTCTAAAATACTGAAATTTTTGAATAGAAATATATGGACTTGATGCTGTCCAAGAGAAAAAGCTCCCACATATTATTTTATAATAAATCTTTATAGAGACAGTTCATTGGTGCTGCCTCACTAGCCCATTCTGCCTTCCTCAGCCCCCCCATGACTTACCTAAAACCAGTTCATAGGGAGGCCCTGGCTGTCAGCTTCTTCCTCATTAGTCTCCGTGTTCCCCTTGTAGAAGTCAGCAGAGAGAAGGATGGGGACAAAGCTAGAATTAGTTGGGTTATGACCACCTACTTTTCATCTCCCTGCCTTCTACTCTTCCAGTCCCAATGAGCCCCAGCCACCACTGTGTAGAGATTTGGTGGACATAGTTTTATATCAGACTGTATGGTGATTAGGCTCTCTGTCTAGCTCTGGCAGCACATTTTGGTTGGGGTCCTAGGACTTCAGAGTACTAGTTGTGAATCGCTCCTGACAACTTTTGGCTGCAATCCAAAGGCAGCCACTGCTCATAGCATCCAAGTTTCTCCAGATTAAGACCTTATATGAACTATCCCATCTTGCTATAATAATATAATAATAATAATAATTTATTATTTATACCCCGCCCATCTGGCTGGGTTTCCCCAGCCACTCTGGGCGGCTTCCAACTGAATATTAAAAACAGTACAGCATCAAACATTAAAAACTTCCCTAAAGAGGGCTGCCTTCAGATGACTTCTAAAAGTAAAATAGTTGTTTATTGCTTTGACATCTGCTGGGAGGGCGTTCCACAGGGCAGGATGCTATAGGTATTATGGTCTGGTTTTTCTTTTTAAAAAGCAGCAAGTACTTTGGTGTAAATTTAAAAATATAAATTGGTTTCAAATGCAATTTAACATTATCAGTTCATTGTTTGTTTGTTTGTTTGTTTCATAAGATTTATAAACTGCTTGTGTTTTTTTTAAAAAATAACAACCCTCAAAGCAGGTTTACAAAAGATAAAGCAGTAAAATCAAGAAAGCTGTTTTCAGCAGTTAGTATTGGCATTTGGCTTTTTCATTTTAAGGACCCGGAGTAATACATAATGAAAGTTGAAATGTGCAAGTGCTCATCTTGTGGCAGTAAATTTGTTTTCCATTGTTGAAGGTTGGGATCACTATGGGTTCTGATACCTAGGTTTTGTCATGACTGGATTATCATTTGTTTTTGTGCAGGAGATCTTGTTGGAAAATTCTGTGTTGGTAGGTCTCTGTGCACTGTTAAAATTTCAGCAATTTTCAGTGTTCTTCTTTTAATTTTCTCATTTTCTCTATTTAACCATTAATGTCAAGAAAAACTTTTAGCATGTTGAGTTATGTTTTGTTCCGGTCTAACCAAATTCTTTCTTAACATTTTTATAGCTGGCACACACACTTTGCTGTGTATATTTTATTTTTGCATTAGTTTAACTTAAAACATCTTAAACTAAAAAAAAAGAGAGACCACCATTTTAAGGATGTGTGGGTGTGGTTTGTATGTGTGGTTTGTATGTACTGCTTGCAATTTTTTCTGTTTTTTTTCTGTGTTTGTTTTTGCCATTTTCAGTCTCTTAAAAATGAAAGAGATCAGAAATGGGCATTGTTATTTGTCTTGCAGTTAAGCTTGTGTGTTTTGGCTTTTTCATATAAAAAAAGGAACTGGCATTTTTTTAAGCATGCATAAATCTCAGTGTGAGATCAGCTTGAATCAATGTTGCATAAAGCATTTGTATACTTGAAATCTTAACTTCAAACATCTTATTATTTTTTGGTTTCTTAAATATGTGCTAGGCATATTTTTCTATGCATCAAATTACCTTTATAAGTTAGTGTGCATGCAGCAACGTAAGAAATTATTAGATGCAGACTCGGTTTGATTAACTGTGAATGCATAGCACTTTTTGTGTCCATTTTACCTCCTTTTGTTACTTCTATCATTCTGATGAGTTCCCATTGACAAATGAGGTACATTACCTCCCAACAAGGTTTCTTTGTAGCATGCATCCAGCTCTGCCCCATTTTTCAGGCTTCTAAATGGACACAAGATAGCAAATGATAAAGAACTTGTTAACTTCCTCTATAATTCCATGCTCATTTAGTTTGTCTCATTGTAATTTTAGAACTTCCATTTAAACTCGAATTTTAGTAGATACTATCAGTCTGGCCTAGATATAATTCAGCAAGTTTAATATGCTTGGGGATTTATTGAGAGTAGTTTTAATGAGTCTGCAAAATTTGTACATTTTAAATATGTCTGCGTTTGTAAATTAAGATGATGAAATTCTCTAAACTAGTATTGAAACAGCCATATTTTGGTGGCTAATGTAAGAGAGCTGCAGGCTTTGCTATAGTGGGTATTTGTAGTTGGCCATATCCATTGGTAGAGAGCCTGTTGTTGTTGTTGTTGTTATGGTGTCTATACTTCCTTTCAAAGGGATGTGGGTGGCGCTGTGGTCTAAACCACAGAGCCTAGGGCTTGCCGATCAGAAGGTTAGTGGTTCAAATCCCCATGACGGGGTGAGCTCCCGTTGTTCGGTCCCAGCTGCTGCCCACCTAGCAGTTCGAAAGCACATCAAAGTGCAAGTAGATAAATAGGTACCTCTCCAGCGGGAAGGTAAACGGCATTTCAGTGCACTGCTCTGGTTCGCCAGAAGCGGCTTAGTCATGCTGGCCACATGACCTGGAAGTTGTAAGCCGGCTCCCTCGGCCAGTAAAGTGAGATGAGCACTGCAACCCCAAACTCATCCGCGACTGGACCTAACGGTCAGGGGTCCCTTTACCTTTACCTTATACTTCCTTTTACCTGAGGATCACAGAGCGGTTTACAATATAAAAACACAAAAATACGTAACATGGTAACAAACAAAAGTAATCCCCCCGCCCTAGTTTAAAAGGCATAGGTTGTTTAATTAGCCAAAGGCCTGGGAGAAGCAGGCTGGCTCCTAAATATATGTAAAGAAGGCAACAGATGAGCCTCCCTGGGGAGAGCATTCCCTAAGCAGGGAGTCGCAGCAGAAAAGGCCTGTTCTCCTGTTGCCTCCCTCCGGACCTCTCATGTATGAAGAAGGGCCTCAGATGATGATCACAGGGTCCAGGTTGGATCATACGGGGAGAAGTATTGCAGTTCCAAGTCATTTAAGGCTTTATAGGTCAAAACCAGTGCTTTGAATTGGGCTCGGAAACTAATTGGCAGTCAATGCAGTCAGGCCAGGATTGGTGTTATATTAGTTCAGTATCTTTGATGTACTGTGTATATGTAAGAAAGACATCCATATTTCACCATTCATAGCATCCCTTATTATATTATCATTCACAGATAGGTAATGTTGGGACAGACTTCTGTCTGAAACCCCAGAGAGCCATTGTCAGTCAATATAGGATAGTGCTTAACTAGATGGGCCTGATTCAGTAAAAGACAACTTCCTAGCCATATTATAACATTTTTAATGTTCTATTTAAAATGATTATATGCCTGTGATGTGAATGGCATTTCTTTGAAGGTGCAAAATAATAAATGATGTATATTAATTGACTATAACCAAAAATAGGTTTTATTTTATAAGGGTTTAGTTTATTCATAGCTAAAGTAGTTGAAATCTTTCTGTTCATTTGCTTTTAAACAAATATTTGTATCCCACCTTTCCCCCAAGTGTGTTCAAGGTGATTTACAACAGAGAAACTTAACATGAAACAATAGATGGAACTGTTAACACCAGCCAGACACAGTCAAGATAGTGGAGGTTGGCTCAGATATTTTTACTACTGTCCTCTGGCTTTTTCTTCTCTAATATCTGATTTCTAATTTTGTTTCAGAAATGTTATTGCTTAAAGAACTTCAGGCTCCTGTCTTTCAGATACCACCTATAAAAGTGCAACCCAGATTACATCCTTTGTCTATATATTTCAGGTGAATCTCTCTAGTTCATATCTGTTGTTGAGGAGAGCAGTACTAGCTTGTTTGCATCAGCTTGTACAAAGAGAGGCAGCTGAGGTATCTGAACATGCTGTGGCCCTTGCTAAAGACAGCAGAGAAGACTTTAGTCCAGGTAATATTGAGATTCAACCTTGTACCAGTGGATGCAACAGGACTTCTCTCTCCTCTCCCCTCTATACTCCCAGAGTCAGCTCCAGATGTTCTCCCAAACCCCCAGATTCTGGGGGAACGCAGGGGATTGCAGGAGATGAGGGAGGAGCAGGGAGTCCTGCTAGCACAAGCAGGCCACCATAGCTGGGTGTCACTCATCATGTTTTGCCCTTTTAAATGTTTTTTTGGTTTTGTGTAACTTGTATCTTGCCATGCAAAATCCTGCAGATATTTGTGTATTGCAAACTGACTGCTTGGAGGCACAAAAGGCACATGTTTATCTGTTCCAATCTATAGTTCTTCAGACTGAAGGGCTGGGAGTTTGACTGCTGCACCACATCAAAAACTATATCCTCCTATAAAACTGTCATGCCAGAGAGATGAATCTGTCTCAGTCTTCTGTCTTGCATGCTAGTTTTGTATGTGCAAGGCTGGTGGGGTCTTTCTTTCTTTCTTTCTTTCTTTCTTTCTTTCTTTCTTTCTTTCTTTCTTTTTGAATGAAATGACTCACTTTGCAGTCTAAAACAGTAGAGTCCAGAAACAGACACTTGTTGTTTTTTATTTGCCTGTTTGGTCTCTGATTTGCACACTTTGCTCAGAAAGGCATGCCTGGCTTGTCTTTTTGATGCCTACTGAAGACCTTCCTTCTTTAAGCTGAGACTGTTCCCAGTATTGGAATTACTTTAAAGACGTATAATCACTTGTTGTTTGATGTCCTGGGTGACTTTGGGAAGAAGGGTGGAATACAAATGAAATAAATAAGTATTTTGATTGACGTAAATGGCTTGTAGGAGCTTATTTCTGAACTTATATTGTAACCTGGAATGTAGCTTTCATGATCTGTTGAAACACCAGCTTCGTCCATGGCTGCTTTTGTGCCATAGAGGTAACCCAACAGAAGGAGGGGTATGGAAGTGTACAACCCTTCTTTTGGAGCCTGCTGCCCATGCTGACCTAGCTAGTTTGTGGTCTGCTGTCTGAATGGACAGGGATCAGCATAACTCCTCCCCTTAAATTGTGACTACCTCTGTCAGAAGTGGTGATGTTCCTTTCATTTTCTTTCTTTCCATCTCCGAGAGCTGGATGTTGCTCATATTAAAAGAAAAGGCATCTGTATGTTGGAACAGAGGGCTGAAATAAGTCAATTTGGACTATTGCTGTGGCTCTAAAAATGAGGTTTAAAAATAATACAATGACACTTCCCCCAAGACATTTTCTTACTATATGGAATCCTGGGGGGAAATCAGAGTCATGGTATAGAGGCAGGGAATGTCTTGAAGTGTGTTTGGTTTTAGTTATGCTTTGGGCATTAAGGATGCTAGAGAGATGAGATGAGCAACAGCCTTTTGCTATTATTTCAGGGTTAAATATTTTGCCACAGTATTGCACTTAAAAACTTTTGTCAGCTTTAAAGTGCTGTGATTCATGCTTGTTTCTCAGCAGATGAATTTAGATCACACTGTTGTTGCTTTTACAGGCATTAACATCAGAGAAGTAGGCCTTGAAGGTGCATTACTGAGCTTATTGGACAAGGAACTGGATCCAAAACTATGCCAAGATATCAGAGAGACCCTGAGCCATATGCTTATATCAATGGGAGTGGAAAAACTCTCTTTCTGGCTTAAACTCTGCAAAGATGTTCTAGCTGCCTCTGCTGGTATGTGCTGATGCCTTCTTCCTAGAAAGTAGATTTTCTCATTACATAAATGAATCAATGAATCAACTGACCATACTATCAGCTGATATCTTAACCTATTTTGCAAGTAATTTCATGTAATAAGTGAGAAGAGTGACTCATAAAAACTTGTAAGTCAGAAGACCACAGAGGAAAAGGAGGAGCCTCCTCCAGTGACATCAGAAGGGAGTCAAGTGGCGCCAGAGAAATGGGCCTTCTCACTGGTGGTACTTAATTTTATGGGATTCTCTTCCTAGCAAAGCTTTGCTGATGCCTATTTCTTGGCACAAAGAAAGACTTTTTTTACTTTCCTAGATATAGCTGCTGGTAGTTTCTATTACAGTGGTACCTTGGAAGTCGAACGGAATCCGTTCCGGAAGTCTGTTCGACTTCCAAAGCGGGAACCAAGGCTTCCTGCAGCCAATCAGAAGCCACAGAAGCAGTGACAGACATTTGGTTCCAAAGAACGTTCGCAAACCGGAACACTCACTTCTGGGTTTGTGGTGTTCAGGAGCCAAAACGTTTGACTTGCAAGGCGTTCAACTTCCAAGGTATGACTGTAGTTTTGTTACATTTTTTAATATAAATAAGTTTCCTTTGCATCACTCCCCACACCTCTTGCTCTGTTTCCTTGCTCATTCTTCCTCCCTATCTCTATTCCTCCTGTTCCCCTTCTGCCCTGTTATACACCCCCAAGTCTTTGATGGGTACTGCTGCAACAGTACTCTGATCCATTAAGTGTTTTGCACTTTACCTCCCTGTTTGTATCTCAATGCAGATTTCACCACAGTGGTTTCAGTGGACACTACCCAAGAAGAAGAGGGAGCTCAAGGGGATGATGAATTTGCATTAGCTTTGGAAAACAATGAAAAGCTGCACCCCTTCCCTCATCCTCGATGGTCTACTAGAGTATTTGCTGCAGAGTGTGTGTGTAAAATTATTGGCCAGTGTGAGAATGCAGGCAACGCTCACTTTGACATAGCTCTGGCACAAGAAATGAAGCAAAGAGATTCAAGAGGTATGTCTTCATGTTTATGCAGACATCAACTGCAAGTAAGTGGGTATAGGATTGCAATCTAAATTTAATTTGACAAACTGTAGCTTAATGGGATCCAACAAAATCTCTTTCCAGCTATTGCAATAGTCATTCGTTGAGGTGTGTATTCAGATTATTGTTAGTAGGCTCATTTGTGAGCAAGAGAAAAATGAATACTCTTGAAGAACAAAGAGGTTTGTAGATTTATTATGGCACAAACTTTTCAGAGACTAGAGTCAACTTAATGCAGATAGCATTATTAGATACATGTTGTATTTGTTGGCTGTTTGCAGTATGGTAGCGCTGCAGAGAGCTTGCTGGGGAGACCATGCATTAAAAAGGGACTCAAAAATAACTTAAACAAGGTTTTAATAAGGAAAACAAAAACTCCATTTACACTAAATACATCAACAACAAACCAGACCCAACCCCCCAACCCAACCCCCAGGGTAATGGGAGAGCTAGGTGCTGCTCCTTATATATTACACCCAAATGCTAAAACCTAAATCAAATACAACTCAGCAGCACCTGCTATGTTTCACAGCTGTAAAGCTGGGTCTCGTTATCTTGCTCTGGCCCCTTAAAGACACACACATCGAGTGGAACAATGATGAACCTTTACATTTAAAGAAACCATTCAACAGTATTGTCCTTAGTTGGCAGGTGGATATAGATGGGTGGGAGGAAATGTAACAGTGGGGTCAAATGGCTATTTGAGTAAAAAAACAAACCACAGTATGGCTTCCTGTCCTGCTTCATATACTAAGCTGGCATCTAGCAGTAGCCATTCCTCAGACTATAGGAGAGAGAGATGGTTCTACAGATCCTTTCTGCCAGCTCTGCCGAAAGGCCAGACATTTTGCTCATCCTCTCCTTGAACTGTTTCCATTCCAGCTGGGCATTTTCAGTAACTCTGTAACTATGAACTAATGCCCGAGATTGCCTTTTTCCCTCCTCCCTCCCAATGTTTCCTCCTTTTTCTGTAATGTCTCTTAGATGTTAATCCTCAAGGTAGGGGATGTTTTTATAACTTGTGGCTTTAGACTACTCTGGAGCCTTTTTTGACTGGAGAGTAAACCTGGGATTTTGTCATCCAACACTGCTATTGTGTAACTTTGCAGACATTTGAACTTTAATTGAATTAACATGGACTTTTTATATTTTAAGACCATTTTGGCCTGCTTTTCCCATATAGAAACGTCAACTTGAGGGTAATGGCTCACACTTCTGATGAAATGAAATCTGGTCCATAAAGTTAATGCCATAATAAATCTGTTACATCTTTTAGATGTCTCAAACCCTTTCATTGGTTTTTTTCCTGCTACAGACTAACACAGCTTTATCCCTGGAAGTTAATATTACTGAAGCAAACTTTTCCAGATGTTGCACCTAAAATGTTGACTCTACGCAGAATGTTGACAATCTGCAGTTGTTATCAGTGGTTTCTTGGTTCAGCAGGAAATGATGCCTAATTATGTATAGGTGTACAATTCAGAGGAAGGGAAAAAAGAGGGGGTGGGAGATAGGCATCAATGCTTTAAGTGTCCACACTAAAATACATTTTTTGTATTAACAAAATGATGTTTTCCTTCCCCACCCTGCCAGATGATTTCCTAGTACTGCACTTAGCTGACTTGATCCGCATGGCTTTTATGGCTGCCACGGATCACAGTGACCAGCTTCGTCTTTCTGGCCTTCAGATGTTGTTAATTCTTGTTCGGAAGTTTGCTGCTGTGCCGGAGCCAGAGTTCCCAGGTCATGTGATTCTGGAACAATATCAAGCAAATGTAAGTAGGCTTTTGGTTCTAGAGGCATTTGAAAAATAAAATGCATATTAAGAGTTAACCCTGCATCACACTTGAAAACTTGTGTTATAAAGGAATATATTATTGGCGTCTTACTACACAGGCTGAATAGAATTTATAACAATAGCCATCACTGTAGTGAATCAAGAGCTGATTTTGTAAATGTGTGGTGGAACTGGCCTAAAATAAATGAATTGTTGGAAAATATTTTATAACATATGTTACTTTAAATTAGCTTACCAAATTACCAGTATAAAGAGTAGCAGAAACCAGAAAGCCTCTGTGGCAACTGAAATGTATAACTTGGTCCCAAAATGTTCATCAAGTTGGCAAGCGATTAGGAATAATTCTGCATGTTGTACCTTTTGCCTTTTAAGAGAATCATACTCAGATTTGTAAGAATATGTTAACTGGGCCAGTTTCTTCAAAATATTCAAATATTTTTTAGCATGTTATCAAATTATTTTATTTTAGGTTGGTGCAGCGCTTAGACCAGCTTTTACTTCTGAAACACCACCTGATGTAACAGCGAAAGCATGCCAGGCAAGTTTTTTAAATAGAATTCAAATTTCATCAACTCTTGACCAATCACAGGTAAAACTTGATAAAGATTATATCTTTATCTTGTCTCTTAAAAATTAGTATTTGAGACTGCTTCACCTCTGAACATTAAATATGATTGCATAATGGGTTTGCCAGAGCAGAGAGAAAGCTAATAACCTAAGTAAGTAAGTAAATAAGAGAGCACAAACTCAGGCATAGTGTTTTGTAGCATTACAAAAATAACTATATTGTTTGCTGTTCTATCATACTAGGTTTGCAGTGCCTGGATAGCAAGTGGTGTAGTAAGTGACCCTAGTGACCTTCAGAGGGTTCATCAATTGCTTGTGACATCCTTGACCAAAATACAGGCGGGACAAGAAGCCCAAAGTCAACTGTACAATGAAGGCACATCAGTTATGGAGATCCTAGCTGTGTTGAAAGCTTGGGCAGAGGTACTTTTTAATGTACATATTTATGGTGGTATTAGCGCTTTGCAATTGTAATTTGTGGATCAGACATTTGAATATCTACAGGGGTCAACTTCCAGTTTTGAGTTGTGGTGTTTGGCAAAAACATCTGGATTTCACCCTGATGTTCAAGGAATTGGAGAGCATTCCTATTTGCTTATACTGAGTCAGACCATTGGTCCATTCAGTTGTCAGGGCTGGAGTCAGATGCAAGTCATCACGAAGAAGCAGAGTCAGTTGCCAGTGAAGTTAACTGTTTATTCAAGGAACAGGCATACAACTCAGCAACACTTCCCAGTAGGTCTTGCCCCTATATTCAATGGCCTATCAATGAGACTGTCCTTTCATGTTGTTGTTTCAACAGGTCTATATAGTTGCAGTACAAAGGCAGAAAAAGCAAAGCGATGTCAACAGACCACCCTTGGTAATAAACATGACAGAGGAGAGCTGCAGGGATCAAATATCTCCAGTGGATGAACTTCTGGAGCTAGTCCAAGCAGATCTGGGCAATCTGAGCAAACTCTGGCTTGCTGCACTCCAGGATTATACTCTCTTAACTTTGCCGTCAGAATTTGCCTCTCAACTTCCTGCTGAAGGTAGGCAGGCAAATAGAACAATACAATTTCATTTCATTCATTAATCTATTGTATTTCTATGCTGCTTTTCACTCACATGAGTCACAAAGCAGCTTACAAAGAATAACAATAATAAAACATCACAATTACAACATAAATCGTATAAAATAAGTAACAAATCATCAGCAAAACAATTGCAAATCAACAGTAAAACAACCACCTTCTGTAAAATACTGTTAACAAAACGACTAAAAATTAAGCTAAACATCACAAGTCATAAGATTCACAAGGCATTGTTGCACTCATAATCCACAAAACAAGATTAACAAACAACCCAAAACAAACTAAGCACTGTTGAATTCACACACACACACACACACACACACACACACCCTTCCCCACCCCCATGACTCAGTTCATCAAAATACATACACATAAAATACATACTAATTTTGTTGCCACATAGTTTGGGCCTGATTCAGTAAATTAGAATGTAGCCAATAAAATTTAAATGAAATTTTCAAAAATGTGGGTGCATAAGTGATAAGATGTCTGTAAGATTGCAGAATTTAAAAAGAAGTTTACTGAAGTCATCTCTGATGATTTGTGAATATTACTTTTAAAGAATAACTGGCCAAACCTTCCTCATTGTTTAACCATAAAAAGTGTCATTAAAGTAGTAAATTCAAAGCTACCTTGAGCTGTTTGGAATATGCTAAACATTTGTTGCTTTTAATTGTAGGTGGTGCTTTCTATACTGCAGAGACAATTGAAAATTCAAGACCACACTATCAAAACTCCTGGGCATTGATTCTCCATGCAACAGCATTGTGGCTTACCAGCACAGGTTTTCTTGTAGGTGACTCAGATGAAGGTCTAACTAACCTTTCTCGACCTGTCACCCCAACTACAATGTGTCAAGATTCAACATCTAGAGCTGCTGTAAAATCACCTGAAGACGTAAACACTGATAGATTTCATCTTGTTTTGGGTTAGTAAATGCATGAACTTTTCCTGGTGTTATTTTTCTCATGTAATTTTTCCGATTGTCGTTGGAAATCAGTATGAGCTGTTAGGCACATGTCGAAGTGGTTAATATGCTACTGTTGATAAAATTCTGCATTGTATGGGATTACTACAGAATTTCACCATTATTTTATTGAATCAAGCCAGTGGTCCATCTAATTGAGCTAATTGTCCCATCTAACTGAGAACTGTTAACCCAGAATGTCAGAGGATCTGAAACCCAGTTCTCCCAGTCTCTGGGAACTGGAATTTGATTTACTTATATCTTATTTGTTAAAAGATTTCTAATCTGCCCTTCATGTTGAATTATCTCAGGGTGTATAACAATTTAAAACAAAACAAAACTGAAACATACAGTCGGAAGAGTACTAATATATACTCGTCCCAGCACAGGCCCAATAAAAATCATATTTCAAATGCCTGGTGCAAAAATCTGGCACCAAAAGATGGATAACAACAGCACAAGTCAAATTTCAGGGGCCAGATAGTACCAAACTAGTCAATTGACTGATGTGTTATTGGAAATTCAACTCTGATTCTGTTCACAGCATAATTTCTCCCCTCCTTAGGAATTAGTGTGGAATTTCTATGTTCTCCTCGGTCAGATGCAGGAATGGAAAATATTACTTCTTGCCTACATGCCTTACGGGTGCTGCTTGATGTTCCTTGGCCAAGGTCTAAGATTGGTGGCGATCAGGTAACAATCTATTGGAAATCCTAAGTATGAATTACGAATTGTTCTGTCAAAACAAAAAAAATTCCTTGCAGTAGCACCTTAAAGACCAACTAAGTTAGTTCTTGGTATGAGCTTTCGTGTGCATGCACACTTCTTCAGATACACTGAAACAGAAGTTGCCAGATCCTTCTATATAGTGAGAAGGTGGGGAGGGGTATTACTCAGAGGGGGGTGGGAATGGGTGATTGGCAGATAGCTGTGATGAGCCTGTTGACGATGCTGATGAGATGCAGGCTCATCGTCAACAGGCTCATCACAGCTATCTGCCAATCACCCATTCCCACCCCCCTCTGAGTAATACCCCTCCCCACCTTCTCACTATATAGAAGGATCTGGCAACTTCTGTTTCAGTGTATCTGAAGAAGTGTGCATGCACACGAAAGCTCATACCAAGAACTAACTTAGTTGGTCTTTAAGGTGCTACTGCAAGGAATTTTTTTTGTTTTGACTATGGCAGACCAACACGGCTACCCATCTGTAACTGGAATTGTTCTGTGTTAACAATAATTGCTTCTACTCGATGTCTCTAAGAAATGGCTTCCTTCGTTTTCTCTCATCGTGATTTCTCATGACATTATGTGAAGGACGCTTGAAATAGCCTCTGTGATACATTTCACCATGTGTGTTTCTGCATTGTGTGTTCCACACTTTTCTTGTTTCCCTTTATACAGGAGCTGAGTGTTGAGCTGCTGAATGTTTTACATCGGCTTATAGTGACAAGAGAGTCCCCGGACATTCAACTTGCTGCTCTAGAAGTTGTTCAACAGATTCTTTTGGCAGCTCAGGAACATGTCAAGGAAAAACGGAGAAGTGCAGAAGGTATTGTTCTTGCTGACATTTAACTTAATATGCTGGCTTTCCAGCATATTTCCAGGTGGCTTACAAAATATTGATCGAGGACAGTACATAAAAACTTCATAAAAACAAAGCAAAATACAAAAAAGATAACAAACAGGAGAAAACCAACATCAGTTAAAAACAAGCAAGATCTCACACAATAAACGGTAGGGAGTTGCGAGTCACGCAGGTTTCATGCTTCTCTCTTCTCTGGCTCAAATTTCTCCTGCCACCCTTAAGCAGGGCCCTTCTTATTATGTGTTAGAATTGAATAAATATCTTAGGACCATGGTAAGTAAAAATAAATAAATTGCTGCGGTTCTTTTCACCGGTAAAGGTAAAGGGACCCCTGACCATTAGGTCCAGTCATGACTGACTCTGGGGTTGCGACGCTCATCTCGCTTTACTGGCCAAGGGAGCCGGCGTACAGCTTCTAGGTCATGTGGCCAGCATGATTAAGCCGCTTCTGGCGAACCAGAGCAGCGCATGGAAACGCCGTTTACCTTCCTGCCAGAGTGGTACCTATTTATCTACTTGCACTGGCGAGCTTTCAAACTGCTAGGTTGGTAGGAGTAGGGACTGAGCAACGGGAGCTCACCCTGTCGCGGGGATTCGAACTGACAACCTTCTGATCAGCAAGTCCTAGGCTCTGTGGTTTAACCCACAGTGCCACCCGTGTCCCTGTTTTCACCGGTAGCATAATGCTAATAGTAGATTTTTAACCTGCATTTCTAATTTATTTCCATATTTGTCCTGCGTTAGATTCTTTCTGAAAATGGGAGCTGCGCCCATATAGGATTATTTTAGTTAGTGATGGTAATTTAAGCCACCCCTCCTTTTAATAATGAACATAGCTGTTAAGCATAGTATGCGTCAGAATTAATATACAGTGGTACCTCGGGTTACAAACACCTGGGGTTACAAACACTTCGGGTTACAGACTGCGCTAACCTGGAAGTAGTACCTCGGGTTAAGAATTTTGCCACAGGATGAGAACAGAAATTAATTGTGCGCTGGTGGCACGGTGGCAGTGGGAGGTCCCATTAGCTAAAGTGGTACCTCGGGTTAAGAATGGTTTCACGTTAAGAACAGACCTCCGGAACGCATTAAGTTCTTAACCAGAGGTACCACTGTAGCTTGTTTAACAGTTGGCATTCATACCCTACAAGTGAAACAACTTAACTGTTGTTTCTTTCTTCCCCAAAAACCTCACCAATTCTAATTGTGAAAGGGAGTTAAGAAAATCAAACATTCTCACCATCCTCACAAAATTACAGTTTCTTGTGTTGGAGACAAACAAAGCAAAGTAAGTTCATGCAGTGCAGCTAAATGATGGAATTTGTTACCCCTTAGATGGCTTTAAAAGGGGATTAAACAGATTCATGGTGGATAAAATTACCAGCAACAACTAGTCATGATGACTATGTACTGCCTCCAGGTTTAGAAGCAGCATACACCTCTAAGTAGCAGCTTTCTGTGGAGAGATTGCCATTGTGGGCAAAAAGGTTGCTGGATAAAACGGGCCTTTGGTGTGCTTACACAAGTGTTCTTCTTATGTATCGAATCCTCATGCTATGTCACAGCAGTAAAACTGGGAATAAAACTACTCTGGTAATTTGTAGTACAGTTATAGCAGGAGTGAAGCTAAATTGGGAGTTCTGATGCATGTTAACACGGAGTTCTGTTTTGCAAATTATGTGCCTCCACAGCAGGAAAAATCCAAATGCACACAGCTGAAGCAATTGTAGATTCATTCCCTGTTGACCTCTGCTTCCATTTCCCTCCCTCTTTCGCTTGCTTTGTGTCTGTTATTAGACAGGAAGAGCCTTGAGGTAGGGACCTGTCAGACCTGTTCTTTGTAAAGCATCATCTACATAGATGGCATTATTTTCATAAGTAATATATGTGGCATTGCCTTTTAAATGCTTTCTGCTGGGAGAACCTTCCTTTGTAAAAGCACAGGAGGTTTCTATCCCTCATGGGTGCAAGTGACTGTCCTGTTCTATTTATTTGCCTACTTTCTGAAGAACTCCAGGTATCTTAGAATTCACGGTATCAAAATAAGGTGTCAGATAAAAGCAACCCTCTAAGTTAAACCCAATTTATAACACAAGCACACAACATTTACATCTGTTTCATGGCTTGGACAACCCAGCCAGATGGGCAGGGTATAAATAATAAAATTATTATTATTACTTATATGGGACCGACATTGATAAATGTGTCCAGTTTCCTCTGGAGTTGCATGCGAGGTATATATTCTCAATGCTGTTAGTTCTGACAGGACTCATTACTGGTGTTTAGGAGCAAAACATGTGCTTGAGGTTTTATTATTGGTGTTTTAATTGTATTTTGATGGTGATTGTTTAATAACGTTTTGTTGTATGGAAACCACTCATGACGGGAAAGCAGTATACAAAAATATTTATATAAATAAAGAAGCCGCAGGTGCTGGGGCTAAATAAAAATGCCTTCAGCAGGTGCCAAAAGGAATATGATACAGGTGCCTGCCTGATATCAATAGGCAGGGATTTCCATAGTCCTGGTGCTGCCACACTAAAAGATCAAGATCTTTCAGATGTGGTGCAGGTATTATGTGCCACATGTAAAAGGGCCAGTTCTGCCGATTGAAGCAGTTGCATGGGCACATATGGAGTAAGACGATCTTGTAGATAAACTGCTCTCCAAGTTGTTAAGAGCTTTATATACTAACACATTGAACGCAGCCTGGTAAGCAGATCAAGTGGAGACCTCTCAGCATAGGGGCATATACAGGTGAAACTCGGAAAATTAGAATATTGTGGAAAAGTTCATTTATTTCAGTAATTCAACTTAAAAGGTGAAAATAATATATGAGATAGACGCATGACATGCAAAACAAGATATGTCAAGCCTTTATTTGTTATAATTGTGATGATCATGGCGTACAGCTGATGAAAACCCCAAATTAACAATTTCAGAAAATTAGAATATTAAATGAAATCAGCAAAACAAGGACTGCAAATAGAGCAATTTTGGACCTCTGAGAAGTAGAAGCATGCATATGTACTCAGTACTTGGTTTGGGCCCCTTTTGCATCAATTACTGCCTCAATGCGGCGTGGCATGGATGCTGTCAGCCTGCGGCACTTCTGAGGTGTTATGGAAGACCAGGAAGCTTCAATAGCAGCTCTTCTGCATTGCTCGGTCTCATGTCTCTCATCTGTCTCTTGGCAATGCCCCATAGATTCTCTATGGAGTTCTGGTCAGGTGAGTTTGCTGGCCAATCAATCACAAATCTCTTTTCTGATGAGAGCAGCTTTTGCATCTCATTTGGAAACCAAGGACCCAGAGTCTAGAGGAAGAATAGGGAGGCACACAATGCCAGATGTTTGAAGTCCAGTGTGAAATTTCCTCAGTCTGTGTTGATTTGGGGAGCCATGTCATCAGCTGGTGTTGGTCCACGGTGCTTCATTAAGTGCAGGGTCAACGCAGCTGTCTACCAGGAGATTTTGGAACATTTCATGCTTCCTTCCACAGACGAGCTTTATGGGGATGCTGACTTCATTTTCCAACAGGACTTTGGCACCTGCCCACACTGCCAAAAGTACCAAAACCTGGTTCAATGCCCATGGGATTACTGTGCTTGATTTTCTGAGATTGTTAATTTGGGGTTTTCATCAGCTGTACGCCATGATCATCATAATTATAACAAATAAAGGCTTGACATATCTCGCTTTGCATGTCATGCGTCTATCTCATATATTATTTTCACCTTTTAAGTTGAATTACTGAAATAAATGAACTTTTCCACGATATTCTAATTTTCCGAGTTTCACCTGTATGCTGACAAGGCCTCACTCCTATCTATCTCTGTCCTTCCATTTTAGTTGACGACGGAGCTGAAGAGAAGGAAACCTTGCCGGAGTTTGGAGAAGGCAAAGACACAGGGGGGCTGATACCTGGAAAGTCCTTAGTCTTTGCAACCCTGGAGATGTGTGTGTGCATTCTCGTCAGGCAGTTGCCTCAGCTTAACCCTAAGATAACGGGCAGCCCTGGAATTACATCTGGAAAGCCTCAGTTGTTATCGGAGAATGGAAGCAGACTAGTATCAGTGGCATTAGGAATCCTCTCTGATGTTCCTGCAGTCTGCTCACCAGAAGGTAGGCTGCTCCCAAGATGTTTCATTTGCGAGGAAGAAAGAGGCCGTGTAGGGAGTGATCCTCCCATTCTAGGAATGCAAGCTCAATGCTTATCCTTTGTTTAATGTGCACCGGGAGCTATTTCTTCTTAACCATGATATTTTCATCACCCCCTTTTCATATCCTACAGGAAGCATTGCTGTTCTTCCTACTATCTTGTACCTGATTATTGGAGTCCTCAGAGAAACTGCTGTGAAATTACCCACAGGCCAGTTGCCTTTGACTGTTGCTTCATCGTTACAAGCTCTTAAAGGAGTGCTGTCTTCTCCCATGGCCCGGGCAGAGAAGAGCCGGACTGCTTGGAACGAAATGCTCCGCAGTGCTTTGGTCACTATTCTAAACTTTTGGGATCAAGGTATTAAGGCTGAGGAAGGTGTTTGGTATATAACTCAAGGCAGTATAAGAGTGGGGGATGAGGTCTGCCAACAATTAAATATCATAAACACCACACCAGTGAGTGACTCCTAGTAAGTAGTATGCGGCATTCTGTCTAGTACTAGAACTGTCTGGGTACAAAAAACGAAGTCTGGCATCTGAACAAGTTTCTGGTACCTGGTATGTGACAGTTGGGTTGCTGAAGGAGGTAGGCAGCTGGCTTCTTCTCCCCTGATGGTGATCGGCTGCTTCTTAGACCTTACCGCCTCCTCTACCCAGAGTCCCTACTTTGCTTTCTCAATCCCACTGCACTTTGGGCAGAACTTGGCTTACACACATTTCTTCCCCTTCTTCCATACCTGTCTTTGCTTTCTCTACCATTTTGATGTTGTACATCTTTTTTAGAGCCGAGCACCTTCCGTTCCTGCCTTCTACTCACTTTTCTTCTCTTTTTTTCAAAAGCCTTTGGATGCCACTCGTTGTTCACACCTTTCCTTCTTTTTCTCCCAATGGACTTCCCTGGAAGAATGACTTAATCAGAGTTGAGGCTTCCCAGAGCACACCTGAGTAAGGCTCAGCTCTGGAAAGATACATGGTAGTAGTAGCAGTAGTAGTAATGTATATGAAGTTGTCATGTTAAGACAGATGACCTGTCCGGCCCATTATCCAGCCTATTTGGGCTGGCCAACAACTTTCCATGATCTTAGGCAGAGGTCTCATCCATGGCATATCCTTAACTGTAGATGACTAAAAAAGTTCTGAAAAGTTATCCGCCCTTGCTCTATATTGTAGCTTTTTAATAAAAAGCAAATGCATACAATTCACTGGGGGGGGGGGGATCTGACCGAAGAGGAGGGCTTAAACATTCTTCAGCAATAGTTCATGCTGAGTAAAAGTTCTTAAGAGTATCTAATGTACATTCTTAAAAATATGTGTTTATCTGCCAACTGTGTTTAACTAAAAAATCTGTTGATTTGTGATACAATTGATCTTAGCATCTTGATTTATGCATTTTGATTGATGAAATGCTCCAGTTTCAGAACACAAATTTAAGATTGTTTTTAATTGGTAGATGGTGCTCATCAAGAGTTGGATGAAGGTAGTCTGCTGACTGCAGTCACAATATTCATTTTGTCTACAAGTCCAGAAGTTGCTACCATGGAGTGCCTTCAGAAGTGTTGCATTGAAAAGTTTCAGTCAGCAATGGAATCTAAAGATCCTATTGTAAGTCCTGCATATTGTTTTTATTGTTTAGAACTCTACAATTGCTATGTTTTTTATGTTCAGCCTTGAATGATTTATTTAGAATGCTTCTATCTCACTATATAGCCTAGGAGGCCCTCAAAGCAGCTTGATTCTCAAAATAAAAGTTCACATTCAGGTTTGGTATCAGGAACGGTAATAACATGGCAACACTAGGGAGTCTGGATTATTCTGGTGAAATTTCCTGCCCTCATCCTTAGTCTTCCCTGGTGTCCACATTCAGCCTCAGCCTACTAGGCAGCAGAGCCCACTGATTATCACTGAGGCAAGAGTAGGGCTAAATAGTAGGAAATCTCTCAGCCCATGATGAAGGCAAATCTTTGTCTTGCAGCTGCCTCCACCATCCGAAGTAAAGTGAATGGCCACAGGGGAAATACATCTTGGGGGAAAGCTAAAAAGTATGCTTCCTTCTGTTTGATACTGAAGGATTGTTGTTTTTTGTATGGATCCCAGCACTCTATTTTGATTTGGGCAATATGGAGTCCTTAACACAACCCCAGAGTCGGCCACAACTGGACCTAATGGACCTTTTAAGTTCAGGGACGCGGATGGTGCTGTGGGTTAAACCACAGAGCCTAGGGCTTGCCGATCAGAAGGTCGCCAGTTCGAATCCCCGTGACGGGGTGAGCTCCCGTTGTTCGGTCCCTGCTCCTGCCCACCTAGCAGTTCGAAAGCATGTCAAAGTGCAAGTAGATAAATAGGTACCGCTCCGGCGGGAAGGTAAACGGCGTTTCCATGCGCTGCTCTGGTTCGCCAGAAGCGGCTTAGTCATGCTGGCCACATGACCCAGAAGCTGTACGCCGGCTCCCTCGGCCAATAAAGCGAGATGAGCGCCGCATCCGCAGAGTCGGCCACGACTGGACCTAATGGTCAAGGGGTCCCTTTACCTTTACCTTTTAAGTTCAGGATCACTGCACATAGAACAGCTTACAGCTACCAGAAAGAGGGGGAAAAGACAGTGTACTCATATATGCTGGTATCTGGCAACACACCTGCATTAATACACCTAATGTACTCTGTTTGGTCTTTTCCTGCCGTATCTGAAAGCAGATCTTGCTACTGACATTGGTGCAGTCTTCTGCTTCTGATAAATGTACTGATGCACAGGGCATCCCCCCACATGCAGTTCAGCAGTGCTCTCTAATACTACATTTTTGTGTTTTAACTTGGAATTTCCCTTTTTCTTTTTAGGTGCAACTTAAATGCTACCAGCTTCTCCTTACTATTTTCCAGTATCCAAATCGAACTATCTCATATCCTTACATTCATTCATTGGCATCATCAATTGTTTGCAAACTGCAGGAAACGGAGAAAGTCAAGCCTGAGAATTCTGCTGAACTTCAGGTTATTCAGGAAGGGATAAAAGTTGTGGCTGCTGTTATAGCTCTCGCTGAGGAGGAACATCGTAAGTGTCTTTTGGAGGGCAAAATAGATTGACGTCTGGAATCAGTTGCTAATTAAAATAGGTCTCTGCTAATGCAATTTCAGTTGTGACAACATGGTGAGGACTCATGACAGTGCTAATCTGTTAACATTTCATCACTTGGAGACTACTTCTAAAAGTATTCTTTAAATTATTACTATTCTAGCAAATGCATGCAGTGTTGGAAAAACCTTCTGAACACAATATGCTATGTAGAGAATGTGCACCTTAAGCAGATGGTGCCAAACTGGTGATTTGCTGTGTCATATCGGCTACTGTACACTCAGTGCTTTGATTTACCCTGTCCCCACTTGGATGATCAGAAACATTTTCATCCTTCTCCTCATAGTTTCATTCCAAAATGGATGTTCTCCAGCTATCTGTTTCCCCCAGTTTAAAAGCTGCTGAGTCACTTTTTTTGATGTCAAGAGCAAGGAGTGGTGTGGCTCCATTGCTGTTCATGTGAGGCCCTTCCCTTTTATATAGACCCAGCTTCCCCCCAAAACCAGACCCAGAGTCTAACAAATCCAAATTCCTCCTCCTGGCACCACCATCTTGTTCATTTGGTGAAACCCCTCAGCTTTTCCTGTTTAGTTTGCCCTGTGCCTGGAACGGGTAGCGTTTTGGAGAACTATCTTGGACATTCTGGATTCCAGCTTCCTATCTAGCAACCTGAATGTCACGTCTAGATCTGTGGTAGTTGGGGGCTCATTTTAACAGAAAGAGTTTATTGTCAGCCACATTGTGTTACTCTTCCCTGGGTAATTTTAAATTTGTGACAATTATATTAGGTTTTAAGGAGAAAGGGCGTGGTAGAAGAGCAGTCAATCACTAACTATGACCCCACTCAATTGCTTCAGTCTGTGGAAATGGCACAGTTACGAGTGGTGCATCATATTTGTTCTGCCCTTGAAATAAACTGGTCTTTTAGCATGGCAGCCTTGGAACTCCCTGCTGATTGACCTCAGGTAGTTGCCTTCGCTGTACAGTACTCTTTTTGGTGCCTGCTTAAAATGTTTTTGTTTAACTTGGGACATTCTGGATTCCAGCTTCCTATCTAGCAACCTGAATGTCACATCTAGGACCGCAAAACGACTGACAGTATGTTCCATGACTGCTGAACTCCCTGCCAATATTGTTTAGTAGAGAGAAATGCACACATTCATTAAGCCTAATTAAAAGTGTGCTTTTTTAAACTTTGTGTTGCCGCTGTTAATATATCAGCTAATTAACAATGGCCTTCCCTTTGCAGAGGAAAACAATTAGGAATAGATGGGGCTAACTTAGAATTATCAATTTTTGCTGTTGTGTTTTTAACCAGCTCAGTTCCATTCAAAGTCTGTGACATGATTATTATCTGTATTTTATTTATTATTTGCAACTTAAGGGCTACAAAATGTCACAGTTAAAACAAGTACAGTTATGAAAATGAAAAAGCACAAAACTAACCAATGACAAAGCAAAGCAAATAATGGCACAGTACAATGCAAGAGGAGGTAAACCGCCCAGTCAGCGAAATGTCAGTGTAAATCACATATGCTAGGTTTAGTAGCCTGTAGACTATAGCCAAAGTCAAAAATACATTTTATTGTATCACTTGGGTTTTAAAATGCCATTAATAACTTTGCATTTACCTTTTTCCGCAGTCGGCAATCTCTTTGTATATAAATATTCTTTGGAAGAATTCTCTGCTTGATTCCAGATATTTGGCCTCAGAGTGCCACTAAGAAAAGGTGGGAAGGTCAGGTTGCAAGCAGCTGGAAGGGTACTTGCTACAGGCAGGGAAAAGTAAAGGTTCTTCTGTCACAGTAAAGCCACTAGTTAACCCCTTCCGAAGGCTTAAATTCAAAATCCACCCATGCTCCCACATTGAGATTGGCCCCTGGAAGGGCACTCAGAGGGGGGGAAAGCCCTGAATAATTAGTTGCAATAATGATTTTAACAGTGCAATCCACTGCATGGTTACTTAGAAGTAAATCCTGCTGGGTTTAGTGGGGTTTGCTTTCATGTTTTGAACTAAATGATGTTTAGTGGTATTAATCATGTGTTTTTAATTTTTCACAGGAACTCAGCTAGTGGCTTGCTTCCTCCCTATCCTTATTTCTTTTCTTTTGGACGAGAATGCCCTAGGATCAGCTACGAGTTCAGCGAGGAGTCTTCATGAGTTTGCTTTACAGTACCTGATGCAGATTGGTCCGCAATATTCCTTGGTCTTTAAAAAACTAATGGCTTCTTCTCCGCCAATGAAGGCGAGGCTTGAATCGGCCGTGAAGGGCAATCAGGAAAGCATCAAGGACAAGGCAGCACCTAGGCATTCCAAGAACCCTGGGAAAAGTATTCAGCTAAAGACCAACTTTCTGTGAATAATGTTTGAAATCCGAAGCACTTTGATCAAAGATGGCAAACTGTCCCTTTTCATTTCTAGCTGTCCTTATAATGAAGTACGGTTTTTATTTTAATTTCATTCTGCTAAACTTTGAAAATCAGCACATTATAACCCAATTCCAGAGATGTGCATGCATGTGCCTGCCTGCCTACTGAGTCAGTCAGTAGTAGGAACTACCGTATTTTTCGCTCTATAACACACACCCGACCATAACATGCACGTAGTTTTTAGAGGAGGAAAATCCGTAGGCATGCCACCCGTAGGCATTTCCTCCATAACACGCACAGACATTTCCCCTTACTTTCTAGGAGGAAAAAAGTGAGTGTTATGGTGCAAAAAATACGGTACATTCACAGCCATTACTGCTGTATATGGACATGAGAAACCCATAGGCTGTGCATTCACAGTTCCTAATCCAGAAGAGGGTTTCTCCTGCTCAATCAGGGTGCAGACTTTATATCATTTTTTTTTACCATGCTACTAGCTTCTTTAAGTTCTCTCTCGCCACTCTGCAGCATTCTAACCTAATGAAGATTTTATTAGAATATGTAGGAACCTTGACATGCTTATTTATTTCACACTTTGATATTAGCACAAATTCATCAAAGGAAATCATGTCCGATTTGTCAATGCACAATGTAACAGAACCATCCATGCCCCCCTATATTGCTTTTTATTACCATTATTACTTTGGTTATCAGTTCCCAGTGTGGAACCATCAACACTTTTTAAAAAAACAAACCACGTGTCATTTTTTAAAAGCAGTTTGCAGGTTAAGCATTGAGAGCTGCTTCAGCAAAAAATACTAATGAATTACTGAGCACGTGTTCACGTTTAGCTCCCATGGAGTATGGTAAATGTGCATCTTTGACCATAAACAGGAAAATTTATATCTTGCACTAGGATTAATGGCACAAAGATGTGGTTAGTTCAAGGTGGAGTGTTAATTCAGGGGGCAGCTGTTGCCACCAGGACTCCAGGTTTGGAATATCGTTTGACTAGGCTCAGATACATAAATCTGGGATACTATTCAACACTAAGCCGCAGTAGTTGTTAAAAATACTAATACTGCAATCACAGTTGAATTGTAATTTTAATTCATAAATTCCTTGCAATGCTGTAACATGTTCCAGCTGCTAATTTAGCAAACGACATCATTAAGAAAAAGTATTGGATGTTCTCTTGGTCTCTTGTGAACTGCCTTGGGATCTTCGAATGGAGGGCGACATACAAATTTAATAAATAAAAATAAAATAATAATAGTCCATAAAAGTGTGTAAAATTACTTTCGAGTATCTTAAATCCACACATGAAGTACTATTGGGGACTTTAAGTTCTCATGACTGTAATGAAGCTCCACTTATTATCTGAAGGATTTACATTTCCAAAGTTAAGCACATATACTTATGATTGAACATACCTTATACTACCCACAAAATCCCACCTAGGCAGGAAATATCTTCTTAAATTTATCATGCTAAAGAGGTGGTTAAAGCTTTCATATTTTGTTCAGAATATGAAAACTGCTCTGATGCACAGTTTCTCTGCATAAGATACCTCATTCTCTATCATGATCATTTGATGATCTCCCCATGGGCAAATTTGATGTATCGACTCAGATGCATAGGAATCAAAGGGAGATTTGTTAAAGTGGGCTTGTATTGTATTCAGTTGCAAATGAGTCATTCGAATAAACAAAACGTTACATCTTAGCAGTGGATTGTATTTTAGTATAGAAGTCTATACTAATAGCGTGAGCTTTTACTTGTTTTAAGAATTGTATTGGCAACCATTGCCTTTTTGTGCCAGTATTATCTGAAATAAACCAAATGCTAGGATAATTACAGTATTTCCATCTAATAATCAGTAGAAAATGAAAAATATCATCCATAGAACTGAGACTCAGGAATGTGTACTGTATTTTGCTATACATTTTGTATATAAAATTGTAAATTGTACAGAATTGACCATTTGAACAAAATTCTAACAAGTCATTTTTCTAATTTACATAAAGCTAATTTTCTTCACTTAAATTGGTGTGCTTGCTATTTTATTAATAAAACCTGATTTTAATTTTTTGAAAACTACAACCCTTGTCTTAAGTACATTTTTAAACAAGTTGGTCTCTTAAACTATTGCTTCTGTTCCTTCCCACATTTGGGATACCCTGGCATTCAGCTTCTCTATAGGCTTATCCACAGTTAACGTTTGGCCTGTTCTTTCCATGCAGAATCTTTTAATGCTCTGTGCCAAAGCTTTTTTTAAAAATAAATATATAAATAAATAAAAACCCCAGGCTTTCCCCACGAAAACCCACTCTTTAAAGCTGAATCGGAGCAAACATCAATCCATGTTTTTCATTGAAGTTTGCTCCTATTGAGCTTTAAAGAGCTGGTTTCCACAGGGAAAGGAGAGAAAAAAACAGGGTGCTCAGACACAGAGCTTTAAATTGCGGACTGTGCCTGGAAAGAGCGGAGGAAAGCTAAGTGTGGATAAGTGTGCTTTATTTAGAATTAAAATGTTAATAAGGAAGTGTTCTTCAATATAAGTGTACCATATTTTCAACATCTTGGTAGAACTTTCTGAAGGCTTTGAAATCGGTCAATCGTGGCTATTGGTGGTGTAACTGTGAACTTGTAACAAGTGGCTGTATTAGACAGCAGTCTTTTATAAGCAGAGCATAAAGGGAACAACTGTTCTCAGCACCTGTTGTTCAGAGTTAGTATAGTATACCTAAACATGGATATTTCATTCATTTACAGATTGGTACCCATCTTTTCTAGTGTTCTCAAAGCAGCTCTCAATGTTCATAAAACGCCATAGCTGCACTAAAAACCCTGTTTTTAAAACAAAACCAGACCAGCTGGAGCAGGCACCTTGAGGTCTTCACCTGCCGGTCTTGGTCCTTCCTACAGGTTTTTGATGGGTCTGTGCTGTGGGAGGGAGATAGTCCAGAAGAAGCAAAGGTCTCAGGGTGTCCGCCTGTCTCCCTCTGATGGATTTATCAACAGGTATTTCTTTAATGGGACGCGGGTGGCGCTGTGGGTTAAACCACATAGCCTAGGACTTGCTGATCAGAAGGTCGGCGGTTCGAATCCCCGCGACGGGGTGAGCTCCCATTGCTTGGTCCCTGCTCCTGACAACCTAGCAGTTCGAAAGCACAAAGTGCAAGTAGATAAATAGGTACCACTCCGGCGGGAAGGTAAACGGTGTTTCCATGTGCTGCTCTGGTTCACCAGAAGCGGTTTAGTCATGCTGGTTTAGTCACATGACCCAGAAGTTATACACCGGCTCCCTCGGCCAATAAAGCGAGATGAGCGCCGCAATCCCAGAGTCGGTCACGACTGGACCTAATGGTCAGGGGTCCCTTTACCTTTACCTTTATTTCTTTAATAAAGTTGCTTAACTTGTTTAACACCATCCATTATCTCCTCACCACCACCACCTTTTGAAGACCTCTCATATTCTTCTGGCATAGGTTTTCAAGATCCAAAGGGCACAGTCCATCTCAACATACGCAAGAAACCACCAGATCCCTATATCCAATTGATGTTCACAGATGATACACTTTGTTTTTGGAAGCAGTGCAACATATTAGAGCAGAATTAAGGATTGATAAGAAATTATTTGTGGCATGTATGCAATAATAAAAAAATGATTTAGAACTCCTCTCCCACATCATGACTTGTGCAGTCGTAGCTGCTAGTCTCATTTGTAGTCTCTGTCCAAGAGCAGGAACTGCAGAGGCAGCCCAGAAAATGCTGAATGGCAAAATCCTGAAATGGGATCTACACGCAGAACATTCTTTTTTGCATAAGAAATACCCAGAAGATGAAAACCTCTTTTCAATCATTAAATTGGAGCAAAAGTATATTAACACGAGAAAAACCCAATGGCACATCTCATCTTGTATTTTGTTCCTCACAATAGCCAACCAGACGCCTGTGAGAAACTCGCAATGATAGGAGTGCAACTTGCAATTTCGAGCAACTGCTATTCAGAAGCAGAGCATGAGACACTTAATCTCAGGGTCGTGGATTTGAGCCCCACGTCGGGCAAAAGATTCCTGCATTGCAGGGGGTTGGACTAGATGACCCTAGAGGTTCCTTCCAACTTTACAATTCTATGATTCGGACAGAGGGTGTAGAACAAAACCATTGTGACTTAAAGCCATCCAAGTTGTTCTCTATCACTGCCTCCTGTGGGAGCAAGTTCTGTAGTTTATAACTATGTGCTACATGAAGAAGTGTTTTATCTGTCCAGAATCTTTATTATAAGTAGTTTTCACTCATATTTTGTAAATTTATGTGAGCCTACAGGAGAAGACAGGAAACTGATTTAGTTAAGCTGGTTCTAAGGTATAGGTACCGGTAATTATACTGAATGCATTTAGGAAGAAGATACCATTTCAGTTCCAGGGAATTTAGAAAACTGCCATGCTACCTCTTAAAGATTAAGTGCAGCATAAAGTCAAGTATAAACAACTTGCACTTTTTATGTAACCACTGAAGTTAAAAAGCAACTTCCTGCCTTTATTTTGCTGTGCTTGCTCATCCCTCCTAATGAGTTGCCATAGATGTTAACTACAGGATGTTGATTCAGTTATCAAGAGACATAATTATAAGAAACAATTCATTGTTATATTTAGAACGTGTGGGATCTGCATTAGTTTTCACATATGGGGGAGAGAATTTCTATGCAGTAAATATATTAGCAGTGGAATGAAATTTTACATTTTTTAAGTCCAATTAAATATTTATTTAATTACAGGTTACAAAAAAGGGTTTGCTTTCAGTTTATTTCAGTGGTTGTAGAAATTTGTGTATTTCTTGACTCCCAAAGCAAGGTACCATTTTCTTCTTTCCGATCAATGTTTTAAGACTTACCGTCTGCCTAAACTTAATCTTGATGCTAAAAGTATACAGTAATCCTTTGCTCCACTTCTCTCATTTTCTCTTCTGTCTGGCCCTTAAAATTCTTTTTAATAGCAAAATGTTTAGTTCTTTGCATTTATCTTTATTTATGAACACCTATCAGTCAGTTTACTACCTAAAGCTAAATTGAGCTAGGTTTTTTTTTTAACTGTTTTTCTCCAAAATTAGCTAAAGCACAGCAAGAACATTTTGGCATCCTGTGAAAAGCTGCATGTTTGAGAGGGAGCTGCCCGAACCTCCTGAGAAACACCAGACCTCCCATCTGTTCCTCTTAAATTTATGCCAGTGCATCTCTGATAATGCCTCTGTGCTATTAGCTCTAATCATTTAACACCAGCATGGATGCAGGAAGCAGATTGAAGTGATAAATGCCAGACATAGTATGGTCTCATTCAATATGTAAATGGCTCCCATGCCAATTGGTTAAGAGAGTGCTCCTGCTAAGCATATTTCCACACAGGATTTGAGGAGTTTGAAGATGGCGAATATTCCCAGCTGAAAGAAACTTTTAGTTAAGGAGGCAGGGACTGCTCATATCTTAATCTCCCCCGCCTTCCCCCCTCTCCCCCCCCCCAAGAAAAATATATGCAATTGATTTGCACCTTTGGTATACTGCTGATGAACTATGGAAATTAAAAAGTATATGCATGAGATATATACTGTATATATAATTCCGGTCAATTACCAGTAGAGAAGATAAGAAAAAAACAAAGCACATAAAATACGTTAAGTATATGCTTGTGCCAAATGGGGTGTGAATGGTGCTTTACAGATGCACTTTGAAATGACAATATAACAACTTAATGCTGCTAGATTTTTCCACTTTGTGTTTTATATATGTAGGCCCTACAGTAGGGGCTGAATTGTGGTTTGTTGCTGGGTATCTACTGAGGTGGCTTTTGGGGTGGGAGGTGGGGGAGCGTTAGAGCATCTGTACCTTATTAGAAGGTAAGGTAGCTGAGGTTCTTAACAGGGTGAATCTCCCTACTAAAGTGAAAATAACATCTGGTTGTAACTGTGGAATATCATCAAAACCATTATGACCTGGCCCTTGAGCCCCTTTGAGTTATGTGCCTGGGAGGAAGGGAAGTAGTATGGGTGGGGGTGGGATCATAGTTGGCAACTTTCCCCCTTTTTTAAGGGAAATCCTATTCGGAATAAGGGAATTATGGGTGGGATCTCAGTGGTGATGGGCAGGGGAGCTATGGCATTGGAAGGCAAGTGCGAATATTCAGAAGAAGAGGCATTACCATCATAAAATCATTAACACTTAGCTGCTCCCCAGAATGCAGAACTGGGGTGATAATGTCAGTTGCCCCTCTCTTCAGTGCTGCTGGTAAATGCCAGGCTGGTCATGAACATGTTTTATGTGTTTTAATCTGTGTTACAAAGATATCTGCAAATGTGACCCGAGGCTGGCATTTCAGGTTCAAAATCTCACCCAATCCTTCCATAGGTTTTCACACAAACACCTATAAACATGTTAGGATATGCTCTGAGGTTGATATCTAACTCTGAACTTGAGATTTCACATGCAACATATGTTTTCAACGTAATTCTCCAAATGCCTACTTGACCTCTGCACCTACTTAAAAGAGAGGGAACAAAAATTGTGTATATTATATTGAATAGTGTGATAAATTACATTTGGTGTTCATTGTTAGAACTTTATGGAAGAACCAAGCTTGAGCCCCTAAAAGTCCGGGAATGAAAAATGTCTTTCAAATACTGTGCTTTCTTTGTTTTTATGCATTCATCATTGTCATTTTGCTTCCAGCAAATCAGTTACTTTCTTTACTAGTTGACGTAATAACACATGCTGGTAGTAATCCACTTGACACAAATCTCTTCATTTTTCTAAAATCTCCATCTGTGATTCAGGCTTATTGAAATAGCAAAATGCAGAATATTAATTTTCTGCTCTGCTTTGCTGGTAGTGAGGATGATGACAACAGAAAGCTTTTATATTTGGAAATGGTACCCATGAGAGCTGAACATGGCTGTGTACTGGATTTTGTAACTATAGACTGAGGATACTGGACTTCGAGTAAAAGAATAAAACAAAAATAAACTAGATCCAACAAGCCTCAATCTTGCCTGTCTCTGCTATAATCTAATGCCTTCTTTGATATAGAGACATGAAAACAACTGATTTTAAGATGCATGAAATAGGCCAGATATAAGTTGATTATAAAGAATAAGGAAGCGCCCAGACATCACAGTAATACGTACGACTTCCTGGGAAGACATAAAGTACTGTAATAAACAATGGTTTGTAGAACTGTCAATGTACTTCTTATCAGGACTCGGGGCATAGGCCTATGGCTAGGGAAGGACAAATTTCCAAATTTTGTTCCTCATTTCTAAAATCTTAAATCCAGTTCTTCACATTTTTTGAAGAATTTGTGAACTTTTTAAAAAAACTCCCCACAAAAAAATTTCAGCATTCAGTGTGGGGATTATGTTGATTTGAATGAGCCCAGCCTGAGCTGAGCATAAGTGGAAGGTTATGTGTCAGGTTCCACATGATTAAGTGGGCGGGCAGTGGTATGGCAAAATGTCATTGCACTGGAAGTGAGACATGGGGTAAGAACATCACATGAGTCTTTCACCATGTACCCAATTTAGTCTGAACCCATGAACTTCAAAGGCAGGCCATTGCTTCAATCAGTTGACAAAGTAAGTTTGCCGCACTGAATACCTTATGGGATATTCCTGCACTACATTTCCCACTTTGTTTTCTTCTTGTAGTGATATAGCTGGTCCACAGGGAGGCAATAGAGATAAGGAGATAATTCCTTAATTTATTTTAAAGGGAAGTATTTGATTTAACTTTCTAGATACCAAAAGTGCCAGAAGTTGAATAATTAAGCCTTCATTTTTGTTTAACTCCTTAGGTTTGAGAAGGGAAACAATGTCAAGACAGTTTTGTAAACAGAAATGTATTTAATATCGTGAAATATAATATTAATATATTAACAAGTACAAATTATTAATTTATATTTTTAAAACTTTACAATGTTCTATGTTCAATAGCTATATTTTATTATAATCAGATTTATTAATGTTGAATTGCTTTCCTTGCTGCATTCATTTTTCAATTGTTTAAAGAACTGTGAAATCATAGTAGGATCATAGAAACGTAGCATTGTAGAGTTGGAAGGGACCCCAAGGGTCATCTAGTTCAACCCCCTGCAATGTAGGAACCTCAGTTATCCAAGACAGATGGCCATCCAACCTCTGCTTTAAAACCACCAAAGGAGGAGTCCACAACCTCCTGAAGGAGACTGTTCCACTGTCAAACAGCTCTTACTGTCCAGAAGTTATTCCTGATGTTTATTCGGAATTTCCTTTCTTGTTGCTATCTGTGGTGGGAGCTTTCTTTCTGATATTCACTACTTATGTTTGTTCAATGTGCTGCATAATGATTCTTGCACAGTACTACAGAAGGGAATAGCAAACAGCAGGTGCAGAGAGGCGGCTTTGATCAGGCTGTGGCATGAATAAAGAGGCAGGAATAAACTTCACTTGCCCAATCCTGCACTCAAGAGGTTGCTATTTATACTACAGCAGCAAAAACCTTGCATGTTAAGTGCATCCATGCAATTCAAGTCATATCTAGGTTGACCCTTACAGAGAGCAGCTTTGAAAACAGTGACCATGTGAAGGGCCTTAATTCAGTGACAGAAGAAAGAGCAGGACCAGATTAACATATGTACAGTATGTTCTCATGGATATCAACTCACAATGTTCACAGTGCAGACTTCCTAGAAACCAACAGATTGGTGATGATAAGAATGATAAGAGACTGGAAAAGGCTTTGTATCCCAAAATCTTGTTTTTAGCATTTATTGAAATGCTGTTTGAAACCTTAATACATTTTTATTAATAAATGTGTATCCTGATTTTCAGAATGTTTCCCCTAAGTTAGTGAACATTTAAGCTAAAAATAAGCACATAACATACCAAACTTTCCAATAAAACACAGGGGGGGGGGGGGAGAAAATACTGATAAGTGAATGCTAAAGTAAAGGTAAAGGTACCCCTGCCCGTACGGGCCAGTCTTGACAGACTCTGGGGTTGTGCGCCCATCTCACTCAAGAGGCCGGGGGCCAGCGCTGTCCGGAGACACTTCCGGGTCACGTGGCCAGCGTGACAAAGCTGCATCTGGCGAGCCAGAGCCGCACACGGAAACGCCATTTACCTTCCCGCCAGTAAGCGGTCCCTATTTATCTACTTGCACCCTTGGGTGCTTTCGAACTGCTAGGTTGGCAGGCGCTGGGACCGAGCAGCGGGAGCGCACCCAGCCGCGGGGATTCAAACCGCCGACCTTTCGATCGGCAAGCCCTAGGCGCTGAGGCTTTTACCCACAGCGCCACCCACATCCCCCAAGTGAATGCTAGAAACCAACAAATAATAAAACAAGTAGACACTCAGATTGCTATAGCCAACACCAACAAAATAAAACAGACTTGGAAACTAAGTCTTCCTTTGAGATATAGCCTGCAAAAAACAGAAGTCTCCAAGACATTTTCAGAAAGCCTTCAGTGTTGTGATCCTACACAGCCTGGTTGGCAATGAATTATCAGTGTCCTCAATATAATGAGAACACAGTGTTCATCAAATTGTGCTTTTGAGAAATTCCACATATATATCAGATTGTCCTAAAAGACTTAAGGCCAGAGTAAATGCCAGTCACACATAATTGCTCTTATAAGAAGCAATTCCTTAAATAAATGAATGGACATTTGCTCGGATGATAATCATGAATTGGCTTACAACAAAGGTAGCAGCAAATACAGACACACACAAAGAGCAAGAGCGAGAAAGTGTATAACCAGCTTCAGGAAGCTGGAGCAAGCGGAAGCATGTCTGTACCAATGCCAATCAAAGGAAGAGAGAGAGAAATAATAATTCCAAATGTTTCTTCCTCTCTAGGAGAGGAGGGGAAATGACATCATATAGAGCCCTCCCTACCAATTGTACTTCAATGGTCTGAGTATCTGCCTATTAGCAATTTAGCTCTGTGGACTAGGCCCCTTCTCATGTTAACTAGCAATAATATGCATTTGTTAGGTTTGGCTGCTAATGTCCCACAAACTGAAACGAAGTCATATAAGGCTTTGTAGGGCATGATAACCAGTTCTTTGAATCATGCTTGGAAACACCGACTGGGAGAAAGTGGTGTTGTTCTAACAAGGAGTTTCTGTTCTCCCTTTGACCAGTTCTCTGTTCCCAAGTACAGGGACTGACTCATCCCCCTTCACCGAACTACAGCTAAATACCACTTTGCAAACTGTTTTTGAAATTGTCAGAAACCCTAAGTCAAAAGTTCCACAGGGCATGCACAGCTATTGTGGTTAGGCAAGCCAAGCTGTACTACAGAAAAAATGTTAGTCATCCTAGAATAAGTGTGGTTCTGCATTCACAGAATGATTGTATGTCTTGCAATTCCTGATTGGCTGGAATCAAAGTTGACGCCTTCCTCGTCACTTCAGCTCTTAGCCCGGCACAAGCAGGAAGTTTAAGCAGGGAGTTCACTTCCTGTCTGCTGGACTCACAAGCTTGAGGAGGCTACATCTATAGAATGTTTGCTCAATTATAGATTCTTTTTTAAGCAGAAAAAGATCCTGTCTGAAAGATGCTGTTAGTTATGTCTGAAAGTGGAAATTGAGCAGAAATGGCTGTATAAAGACTAGACTGATGTTTTCAAATACAGTGCACTTTCAAAACTGACATTGCATACAGTCCTCAGGCAGAAACCACAGCAACATGACTAATCAAAACATTTGAAGAATGTAATAGTCAACCTTTAACACACTTCTCATTGCAGCACATTGCACAAGCTGGTGAATGGTAAACAGTGTGCTTTACAGCTGACGTAGTTGCACTTGTGATTACCGGGATCCAAGATTACAGACAGTGACACGATGGAAAAGCCACAAAGTTGATCCTATGTTCAGACATGTTCTAGGATTGTACAAGAGCCAAACTGAAAGAGAACTGCTGGGATCTTAATATGAAGTTTCACCCAACCCCCTTTTTTAAATGAAAAAGATTTAAAGCAGGATTTGCTTTTCTGGATAAAAGTCTTTTTCAAGAAGATGTCTGAAAAGCCATCTGGACTGAATAAGACATTACCGGTATACTGTGTAACCCTTTCAGTGGACGTATCAAGTAAGTAGCTAATCCTTTTGACTGTAACAAGAATAATCTGAAACAGGAAATGATTTTTTTATATGAAAAAGCACAACAGATTTAAACATTTGTTTCTTTGAGAAAATAAATTATATGGTGAATAATTTAAGGATAAGATGGAAAAGGTGAATGTTCTGCATTCTGTGCTAGGTAGGAATAAAGCAGAAGTACAGAAAAACAACATTGCTAAGCATTTGCTCACAAGTATAATAAATGTGTTTTGTTCTTCTTACACTTGGAAAACTGTGTCATTCCAAGCCATGTTGCTAAGATCTATGGGGTCATTTAGGGTACCTCTACCATGCTCAGATTTCTGAATCCTGGAATGGTTTGATACACAGAAGCATCAGTCATGCAGTGTTTTGAAATATGACTAATGAAAATGTTTATGTTAAAATTTTAAAATGGCACAAATTTAATTGGGAAAGTGTGTGAGGCAGGAACTGTTTTTGTGATAATTTGGGGCACATAAATAAAACTAAAATCCAAAGGATTAAAATAAAAATATTTTGTATTGTTGCCATTTTAATAATTTATCCCAATTTGTTCTACTTATTAAAACAACTGTGTATCTTTTGAATAATGGCAGATTCAATCCTTTGTGCTAGGTTTAGGTAGTCAGGTTTGTGTCTTGCCAGGTTTAGTATTTAAAGTTAAGTTAATATTTACTGGTGTTCTGTCCTGGAACCTGAAACAGGAGCTGATGGCATTACAATCAGCTTCCCCCACCCTGATCATTAAAGAAAACCCAGAATAGCTGAATGGAGACTGAATGTGCTCTGTAGCCATGGAATGCTGACCACTGATGTGGGCAGGGCAGGTGATGGAAACTGGGTGGGAATGGAATGGACTATCCTGGAGGATGGCATAACTGACTGGAATACTAAACAGAACACTCCACACAGCAATGTCAATTTCAGTCTCTCTCTCTCTTTTCAATTGTTCCAATCTTGTTTGCGCTCCTGTTTGTGGAAAAGATACATATGTGTTATTGGTGTTTTTTTAAAAAAGAAGTCCACATTAACAATCAGATGCATCTTTGTGTTCATGTCTCCTAATATACACATTTTTGTATGTTGTCCAGTATGTGGGATTTTTGCAAAACATTTAATGGAGTGTATTTTGCACATGATTTCCACTAATATACACTTTTGTGTGCATATGTGGCACAACATTTGAAGAAGTGCAAATTTCTGAGAACTGTGTTTCATATTGTTTTGGGAAGCATGAATGTGGTAGGTTCAAAATAAAATGCAAAGTGAACTAATTTCCTCTGCCATCCCTAATCTCGGCTTTCTCTGACATACTTCACGTCATATACAATATTTTACAATCCACATATCTTCCCAATTTCCATTCAGTGGTAATTAAAATATAACTTCTTGTTGTTAAAGATCAGCAGTATTTTACACTTATAATGATATTGACACATCACATGTCAGTCAGAGTAACTAAAGACTTCCTAAATGATGTCTGCCTAGGACAGTGACATGTGACTGCCTGGTCCTGTGTGAGGTGGAAGAACTGCCATTGTCTTCAGGTTCTCTGCATACTTCCATTTTCCTGGTGACTACAGGAAGGATCTGCCACACAGTCACCACTATTTAAATAAACTATAATCTTATGTTAATTATATTATTAACTTCTTTTGTGACTAATGGCCTCACTAAAAATGTCATGCAACTCTACAAAAAGAACCACTGTGATGACCCAGTGTGCCTGAATGTGGCCTTTTTTCATAGCAAATCACAGAGAATAATTATATACAGAATGTTCTGAGTAGATGGTTCCTACTTAATGATGGATCTCAGAACCACAGATTACAGGTTTTAAAACTAATGAGCTAAATCCTAACACTAGAATGACAGTTCAATTTATATCTTAGAACATGATCAGCAGATTATGCCCCATGAATTTAACAGAAACTATATTTCATATAATGCATGTTCAGAACTGCAGCTTTGAAGGTCGTAACACAATGTTTACTGATTATTTAGGTTTTTTTTTTATAATGCATGTCATGATCAAAGGTCTTCCTAAGGCAGTTCACAATAAACACCAAGAAAAAAAATTAAAGGGTGCTCTATTTTATGCAGATTTAACCAAACACAATTAAGAATGTTAACTAACCTCTAACCTGTTTACCCCTCATTCCTAAACACATTAACCCCAGTTGAGGGGATCCAATGTACCCAACCATATATGAACAAGGTTTGCCCATTCTCTTTCATGCTGAGGGAAATTCTCTGAAATATTAAAAATGATGGTGTGTATACATTCACCAATAGTGAAAACAAACAACAATTTATGTATATAGTCACTGTTAAAATATGTCTCACATGGTGGGTCTATCTGCAGAAAGCTGTTTGTCTCAAGGCTGTGGTTGCCTCATGTGTAGGAATGAATGAAACAGCCTATTTCTGTCCTGTGTCAGTTTCTCCTACATGCAAAAATGAGTCCAGGACACTCTGTTCATGTGCAAACTTTTAAATAAAAGAGTGAACACTGAACAGTTCTACTAAAAAAACAAACAAATTAAAAACCAGGTACTTATGAGGTAGTCCTTGGACTGGCTTCTTTGCACTGTACTGCAACTGTACTCTCCAGAGGCATATATTTCCCCCATACAATATCCTAGGAAGGGACTACACATTATGGCATATGGTTGCTTCCTGGGAATATCTTAAAATACTAAAAAAAAAAAAAAAAGCACATAGGCATGTCATAATGTCAAAGTTGTAATGTCTTTACAACCGAATGGCTCAGGCTATTGACATGATAACCCCTGAGCCTACCTAGTGGCAGTGAAGGAAGCAAAGAAGGCTTACTTTACTGCCTCGATTGATCCGGCAGAGCTTTTCTGGGTTGTACGAGGCCTTTTACAGGCTGGCGCAAAGGAGGTGATAGAACCAATGGTACCTCACTGTGACTTGTTTGCAAAGCATTTTGAGGATAAAATCGCCTGCATCTACCAATACCTGCTGTTATAGCAGATGAATATCATGGGGTGTCCAGAGCAGAGTCTAGTCATGTTGTGTTGGATGAGCTTCAGTTGGTAAGGCTCAAGGATGTGGACAAGGTGCTCGGATCAGTTAGGGTGACCACTTGCACTCTAGACCCTTGCCCCTCTTGGCTGATAAAAACCAGCAGGAAGGGAACAGGTGGCTGGGCCAGGGAGGTGATCAATGCCTCTTTACGAGGGGGTGGTCCCTGCCTGTTTGAAGGAGGCAGTGGTAAAACCACTCCTTAAGAAACCTTCCCTGGATTCGGAAAACCTAACAACTACTGGCCAATTGCTAATCTCCCTTTCCTAGGCAAAGTTTTGGAGCAAGTGGTTGCAGACCAGTTCTAGGCACTTTGGGAAGAAACTGATTTTCTGGATCCATTTCAATCGGGGATAAGGCCCAGAAACTGCTTTGGTCACCCTGTATGATGACCTTGGTAGAGAGAGAGACAAGGGAAATGTGTCCCTGTTAATTCTTCTCGACCTCTCAGCAGCTTACAATACCTTTGACCATGGTATCCTTCTCGAGCAACTGTCTGAACTATGGGTGGGTGGCACCGCTTTGCGGTGGTTCCAGTCCTACTTGGATGGCCGTTCCCCAAGGGTGTTACTGTTCTCCCTTTGACCAGTTCTCTGTTCCCAAGTACAGGGACTGACTCATCCCCCTTCACCGAACTACAGCTAAATACCACTTTGCAAACTGTTTTTGAAATTGTCAGAAACCCTAAGTCAAAAGTTCCACAGGGCATGCACAGCTATTGTGGTTAGGCAAGCCAAGCTGTACTACAGAAAAAATGTTAGTCATCCTAGAATAAGTGTGGTTCTGCATTCACAGAATGATTGTATGTCTTGCAATTCCTGATTGGCTGGAATCAAAGTTGACGCCTTCCTCGTCACTTCAGCTCTTAGCCCGGCACAAGCAGGAAGTTTAAGCAGGGAGTTCACTTCCTGTCTGCTGGACTCACAAGCTTGAGGAGGCTACATCTATAGAATGTTTGCTCAATTATAGATTCTTTTTTAAGCAGAAAAAGATCCTGTCTGAAAGATGCTGTTAGTTATGTCTGAAAGTGGAAATTGAGCAGAAATGGCTGTATAAAGACTAGACTGATGTTTTCAAATACAGTGCACTTTCAAAACTGACATTGCATACAGTCCTCAGGCAGAAACCACAGCAACATGACTAATCAAAACATTTGAAGAATGTAATAGTCAACCTTTAACACACTTCTCATTGCAGCACATTGCACAAGCTGGTGAATGGTAAACAGTGTGCTTTACAGCTGACGTAGTTGCACTTGTGATTACCGGGATCCAAGATTACAGACAGTGACACGATGGAAAAGCCACAAAGTTGATCCTATGTTCAGACATGTTCTAGGATTGTACAAGAGCCAAACTGAAAGAGAACTGCTGGGATCTTAATATGAAGTTTCACCCAACCCCCTTTTTTAAATGAAAAAGATTTAAAGCAGGATTTGCTTTTCTGGATAAAAGTCTTTTTCAAGAAGATGTCTGAAAAGCCATCTGGACTGAATAAGACATTACCGGTATACTGTGTAACCCTTTCAGTGGACGTATCAAGTAAGTAGCTAATCCTTTTGACTGTAACAAGAATAATCTGAAACAGGAAATGATTTTTTTATATGAAAAAGCACAACAGATTTAAACATTTGTTTCTTTGAGAAAATAAATTATATGGTGAATAATTTAAGGATAAGATGGAAAAGGTGAATGTTCTGCATTCTGTGCTAGGTAGGAATAAAGCAGAAGTACAGAAAAACAACATTGCTAAGCATTTGCTCACAAGTATAATAAATGTGTTTTGTTCTTCTTACACTTGGAAAACTGTGTCATTCCAAGCCATGTTGCTAAGATCTATGGGGTCATTTAGGGTACCTCTACCATGCTCAGATTTCTGAATCCTGGAATGGTTTGATACACAGAAGCATCAGTCATGCAGTGTTTTGAAATATGACTAATGAAAATGTTTATGTTAAAATTTTAAAATGGCACAAATTTAATTGGGAAAGTGTGTGAGGCAGGAACTGTTTTTGTGATAATTTGGGGCACATAAATAAAACTAAAATCCAAAGGATTAAAATAAAAATATTTTGTATTGTTGCCATTTTAATAATTTATCCCAATTTGTTCTACTTATTAAAACAACTGTGTATCTTTTGAATAATGGCAGATTCAATCCTTTGTGCTAGGTTTAGGTAGTCAGGTTTGTGTCTTGCCAGGTTTAGTATTTAAAGTTAAGTTAATATTTACTGGTGTTCTGTCCTGGAACCTGAAACAGGAGCTGATGGCATTACAATCAGCTTCCCCCACCCTGATCATTAAAGAAAACCCAGAATAGCTGAATGGAGACTGAATGTGCTCTGTAGCCATGGAATGCTGACCACTGATGTGGGCAGGGCAGGTGATGGAAACTGGGTGGGAATGGAATGGACTATCCTGGAGGATGGCATAACTGACTGGAATACTAAACAGAACACTCCACACAGCAATGTCAATTTCAGTCTCTCTCTCTCTTTTCAATTGTTCCAATCTTGTTTGCGCTCCTGTTTGTGGAAAAGATACATATGTGTTATTGGTGTTTTTTTAAAAAAGAAGTCCACATTAACAATCAGATGCATCTTTGTGTTCATGTCTCCTAATATACACATTTTTGTATGTTGTCCAGTATGTGGGATTTTTGCAAAACATTTAATGGAGTGTATTTTGCACATGATTTCCACTAATATACACTTTTGTGTGCATATGTGGCACAACATTTGAAGAAGTGCAAATTTCTGAGAACTGTGTTTCATATTGTTTTGGGAAGCATGAATGTGGTAGGTTCAAAATAAAATGCAAAGTGAACTAATTTCCTCTGCCATCCCTAATCTCGGCTTTCTCTGACATACTTCACGTCATATACAATATTTTACAATCCACATATCTTCCCAATTTCCATTCAGTGGTAATTAAAATATAACTTCTTGTTGTTAAAGATCAGCAGTATTTTACACTTATAATGATATTGACACATCACATGTCAGTCAGAGTAACTAAAGACTTCCTAAATGATGTCTGCCTAGGACAGTGACATGTGACTGCCTGGTCCTGTGTGAGGTGGAAGAACTGCCATTGTCTTCAGGTTCTCTGCATACTTCCATTTTCCTGGTGACTACAGGAAGGATCTGCCACACAGTCACCACTATTTAAATAAACTATAATCTTATGTTAATTATATTATTAACTTCTTTTGTGACTAATGGCCTCACTAAAAATGTCATGCAACTCTACAAAAAGAACCACTGTGATGACCCAGTGTGCCTGAATGTGGCCTTTTTTCATAGCAAATCACAGAGAATAATTATATACAGAATGTTCTGAGTAGATGGTTCCTACTTAATGATGGATCTCAGAACCACAGATTACAGGTTTTAAAACTAATGAGCTAAATCCTAACACTAGAATGACAGTTCAATTTATATCTTAGAACATGATCAGCAGATTATGCCCCATGAATTTAACAGAAACTATATTTCATATAATGCATGTTCAGAACTGCAGCTTTGAAGGTCGTAACACAATGTTTACTGATTATTTAGGTTTTTTTTTTATAATGCATGTCATGATCAAAGGTCTTCCTAAGGCAGTTCACAATAAACACCAAGAAAAAAAATTAAAGGGTGCTCTATTTTATGCAGATTTAACCAAACACAATTAAGAATGTTAACTAACCTCTAACCTGTTTACCCCTCATTCCTAAACACATTAACCCCAGTTGAGGGGATCCAATGTACCCAACCATATATGAACAAGGTTTGCCCATTCTCTTTCATGCTGAGGGAAATTCTCTGAAATATTAAAAATGATGGTGTGTATACATTCACCAATAGTGAAAACAAACAACAATTTATGTATATAGTCACTGTTAAAATATGTCTCACATGGTGGGTCTATCTGCAGAAAGCTGTTTGTCTCAAGGCTGTGGTTGCCTCATGTGTAGGAATGAATGAAACAGCCTATTTCTGTCCTGTGTCAGTTTCTCCTACATGCAAAAATGAGTCCAGGACACTCTGTTCATGTGCAAACTTTTAAATAAAAGAGTGAACACTGAACAGTTCTACTAAAAAAACAAACAAATTAAAAACCAGGTACTTATGAGGTAGTCCTTGGACTGGCTTCTTTGCACTGTACTGCAACTGTACTCTCCAGAGGCATATATTTCCCCCATACAATATCCTAGGAAGGGACTACACATTATGGCATATGGTTGCTTCCTGGGAATATCTTAAAATACTAAAAAAAAAAAAAAAAGCACATAGGCATGTCATAATGTCAAAGTTGTAATGTCTTTACAACCGAATGGCTCAGGCTATTGACATGATAACCCCTGAGCCTACCTAGTGGCAGTGAAGGAAGCAAAGAAGGCTTACTTTACTGCCTCGATTGATCCGGCAGAGCTTTTCTGGGTTGTACGAGGCCTTTTACAGGCTGGCGCAAAGGAGGTGATAGAACCAATGGTACCTCACTGTGACTTGTTTGCAAAGCATTTTGAGGATAAAATCGCCTGCATCTACCAATACCTGCTGTTATAGCAGATGAATATCATGGGGTGTCCAGAGCAGAGTCTAGTCATGTTGTGTTGGATGAGCTTCAGTTGGTAAGGCTCAAGGATGTGGACAAGGTGCTCGGATCAGTTAGGGTGACCACTTGCACTCTAGACCCTTGCCCCTCTTGGCTGATAAAAACCAGCAGGAAGGGAACAGGTGGCTGGGCCAGGGAGGTGATCAATGCCTCTTTACGAGGGGGTGGTCCCTGCCTGTTTGAAGGAGGCAGTGGTAAAACCACTCCTTAAGAAACCTTCCCTGGATTCGGAAAACCTAACAACTACTGGCCAATTGCTAATCTCCCTTTCCTAGGCAAAGTTTTGGAGCAAGTGGTTGCAGACCAGTTCTAGGCACTTTGGGAAGAAACTGATTTTCTGGATCCATTTCAATCGGGGATAAGGCCCAGAAACTGCTTTGGTCACCCTGTATGATGACCTTGGTAGAGAGAGAGACAAGGGAAATGTGTCCCTGTTAATTCTTCTCGACCTCTCAGCAGCTTACAATACCTTTGACCATGGTATCCTTCTCGAGCAACTGTCTGAACTATGGGTGGGTGGCACCGCTTTGCGGTGGTTCCAGTCCTACTTGGATGGCCGTTCCCCAAGGGTGTTACTTGGGGAATGCAATGGTGTTACTTGTGGGGAATGGAACCCCACATTGAAGGTTCCACAGGGCTCAATCCTATACCCCACGTTGTTTAACATCTACATGAAACTGCTAGGTTTGGAGTACGTTGTCAGCAGTATGCTGATGGCCCTCAGCTCTATTTCTCCTTTACATCTGCAGGCGATGCAGTGAAAGTGCTGGACCAGTGTCTTGCCTTGGTAATGGACTGGAGGAGAGCCAACAAACTGAAACTCAATCCAGATCAGACTGAGGCTAGACCAGATAGGTGGGAGATTACCTGCTCTTGATGGTGTTACACTTCCTCTGAAGGAGCAGATTCATAGATTTGGGATACTCCTGGATCCTTTGCTGTTGCCCGAGGCTCAGGTGACCTCAGTGGTCAGGAGTGCCTTCCATCAAGCTTTGACTGGTGGCCCAGCTACGCCTCTATCTGGACAGGGATAGCCTACTGTTGTCTGTTCTCTGGTAACCTCAAGGTTAGATTACTGCAAAAAACATTCATTTTTAACCAGGCCTTTGGTTGTTTTGATTGGCATCCTATGAGGGTTATTTTGGCGGCGGCGGCGGGGGTGTGTGTTATTGGGTTGCTGTTTTTATTTTGATTATATATTTTGTGGTTTTATATTTTGATTTTCTTCTGTGAACCGCCCTGAGACCTCTGGTTATAGGGCAGTATATAAATTCTAATAATAATAATAATAATAATAATAATAATAATAATAATAATAATAATATAATACAAAGAAATGAGGTGGTCAGAGAACTGCCTTCTACATATTTTTATTTTTATTTTGTTTTGCCTTCTACATAGTGTAGTTGCATTGTCCCCATGGCTCTGCTGGTGTGTAAATGACACAGACTAATGCTCAGATTTACATTCCAATTTGCCCATGAGTCCACGAGGCTGAAATGGTTAGGTCCTCGCCTCTGAAATCCTTACCAATGAGTTAACCCTGCCCTGTGGAACTGCAGCCACTGGCAGAGGAAGAGGAGTGGGGGGGGGAGCGCCCCGTCCCTGGCAGCGCGATCCCAGTAGAGTGCCATCGTGGCTGCCCGCGCTGGGCACCCCGCCCCTGCAGGCAGCATGCCCCACCCCCATGATGCACACCAGCCCCGCCCCCTGCCTGCTCTTCGCCCCCCCCCCCCCCAGTGCCGGAGCATGAAGCTCTGCCACTGACTGCAGTCATACACATATGGATTCTCTGCTTCCATCAACCTTTATGCTAAAGAGAGAAGGACCATAACTAGCACATGTACTCACTGGAGAATTGTTCATTTTAACTAAATTTTTTGAACTGCTTGGGAGAAAAATACATACCTTGTAAATTAACGGTTTGGCCATATGTTTACTACATTACTTCATAAAGAGTGCCATTTCCATTTCCCATTTTTGAAGTGATGCAGCAAGCTCCAAAGGCCTTTTTTAAAAAAATACCTCATTAGGACAGCTTCTCCCTCCTTTTAATTTGTGCCTTTGGCATACATTGGTACCTCGGGCCAGAAATAGTACCTTGAGCCTTACCAACTGAAACTCATCCAACACAACTTTGCTTCAGGATGAGAACAGAAATTGCACGACGGTGGCGCGGCAGCAACGGGAGGCCCCATTAGCTAAAGTGGTACCTCAGGTTAAGAACAGTTTCAGGTTAAGAATGGACCTCCAGAATGAATTAAGTTCTTAACCCGAGGTACCACTGTACATTGGTTGGGAAGGGCTGATGCAAAAGAGGGCAGGACTCCTGCACCTTTAATAGTTGTACTGAAGAGATAATTGTATGACAAGCTACACCTGCTAAAATTCCCCTCTTACATTCAAGGTGCAAGAGCCCTGTCCGTGTTTGTTTGTTTGTTTGTTTTTTAGTTAATATTTACATATACTTTGTATATAACTGAACTTACACTCAATTACTTAATATTATGTAGAATCAGTGAGCTAGTCAGAAATGTAGGTGTCCCTGAGAAATACTTCATTTGTGGTCCGAAACACTGGAGGTGTCACCCACCTCAACCCTCCCCAGTGTAGCATCAGATAGTTAAGGCTTAGACTGGAGACACATAGACTCAAATGGCTGCTCAACCATTAATTAAATTAAATTAAATAACATAAAATAAATTAATTAAACTCACTTGGCCGCTCATTGTCCCTTGGTATAAATTGTTTTGTAGGATTGTGGTGGGGAGAGTTGAATCCTGAGCACATTGGGAGAAGGAATATAGGAAATATTATTAAATGCTGGGCGGTAAAATTAGCACTCCTTATATTGCCCTTCTAATGTGATGTCTTTGCTGCCCACATGCTCACATAGATTGGCTCTTCAAGTGGAGAAAACACTACAGGACCACCTTGACTAAGGAGAATTGTTGGACTCCCAACTTCCAGCATCTTTGGATGGGGCTGATAGGAGTTTAGAGCCCAACAGCATCTGGAGGGTCACCCTATCTCTGACTTAGGCTGTGTACACCCCCCCCCTACATTTAAAGCACTTTTCCTTTTCCTACAAATAACCCTGGAGATTGTCGTTCACCCTCCTAGAGTGACAATTCCCAGCACCCTTAACAGTTCCCACAAGTCTTTGGTGGTGGGCGATGTGCTTTAAATAGACAGTGTCTGTGCAGTATATGCAGTTGGAGAACAACCTGCTCGCCAGGTGCACTCACTGCCCCAGATGGACGGAGTATAAATAATAATATTTTATTTTTATTTTTTTTGTAAAAAAAATATAATGAAGGCAACCGCATTTCCCTTCTGAAGGCCCCCTCCCCGGCCCTTGTAGGTGGACCTGCACTTCTTATAATCCCTGCCCATTCCCCAGGCTTGTTGGGCCTGAGGGGAGCCACCCCGTTGTCCGAGCTACAGCTAGGAGGACCCTCCGCTCACCCAAGAAACTTGGTTGTCGTTAATGGAATCGCCCCCTCACATCCCGCTTTAAAGCAACAGGAGCCAGTGGGCGGCGGATCCCGCAAGGTAATGGCGACTCGTGGGAAGAAGAAAGGTTTTGATTTCTGTTCCTCTCGTCCAGTCCCTCGTTCGGACTCAAGTTCGCTCCTCTTTGGACAGGAGAAACTGGGCCGAGGGGGGAGACATGTGTAGGATATGAGGGGAGGTCGCTTCTTCCTCGTTTTTAACGAGGGAGCGAGGAGAATAAAAGTTCGCCATTGCGCCCTGAGGAACGCGATAGGGCGCTTCCTGTTGCTGCTGCTTCCAATTCAACCCATCCCGACGCTTCCCCAACGTTACGGAGAGGCGAGGAAGCTGAGGGAAAACCAGTCCGAGAAGTAACCGGCGGCGGGTAAGAAAAGAGCGTAGGAAACGCCGGCGCGAGCTTGGCCTCCGCAGCGCCCCCTCTGCCGGCCCTCGGTATCTCCCGGAGTCTGCCCGAGCGTGACTCCGAGGCTGACGGGCTCCTCCCCCTCCCGCTCCCCTTCCTCCTCCTCCCCCTCTCGTGTCTGTGGCGCTCGCTTCCCCGTCACCCTCCCCCTCCCGCTCTTGTGCCGGGAGGATCAAGATGGACGGGGTGCGTCGCTGCCTGGCGATGGACTGAGGGAGGTGAGCGAAGGACGCCGGGAAGCTGAGGCGGCCACAGCGGCGTCTGAGGAGAAAGTCTGCGGCGCCGCGGAGAGCGAGCGAGTCACTCACTCGGGCAGCGGGGAGGAGGAAACAAGAGCGCGGCGGGGCCTCGCGGCGGCCTTTCCTAAGCCGCCTGACCGGGTCACCCTGCGAGGCCTGCGGCTGCCAGACAACGCGAGCGCCGCGGCCCGGTCCGGGTAAGAAGAGGAGGCGGGGAGAGCTTGGGGCTCCGAGGCAGGCGGTTCCGGGACGCTGGCGGGTCGGGCTGGGCTTCGGGGTCCGTGTGGGGAAGGCGGCTGGAGCGGGGAGGCTGGAGAGAGGCCACGCCGAGTCCAGGCGCGGCGGGGCTTGGTAGGCCTGGGGAAACGGAGGGTTTGGGGACGGGAGGGTAGCGAGCGGGGTCGCCTGTCCAGGCTGCCGCGAAGAGATCTGGTTGGGGCCTGTGGGCCTAGTAGGAGGCGAGGCGAGCAGGTGCTTCTTCCTCGGGGCTCGCCTGAGCCCTGGGCTGCGGGCCCAGTGGAGGGGAAGTGATCGGCTTCCTCTCGGTGCCTGAGCTTGTGGCCTTACGTTGTTTTGGGTTCTCCTTTGTGACTAGGGGCTGTAATGCTAACCGTGTCTACTCGGGAGGGAATGCTATTGAGCTCAGCGGGGCTTACTCTCGGAGAATTGCGGGTGGGGTTGGATTGCAAGCCGGATCTGTAAAAGTCAGTGTAACATCCCTGGCTGTATTGTCTGGCGTTGGCGTTATTCAATCTCGTCGTAGAAGGTCGGCAAATAATTATATCACGAACGTGTGAAGGCACCTCATGGTCAGGCTGCCGGTCTGTGTAGCCCAGTAGTTATCTACTCTGACCGGCAGCGGTTCTCCAAAGTCTTGGGTAACTTCCAGCCCTGTTACCTAAGATCCTTTTAGCTAGATATACTGCGGACTGAACCCTTCTGTGTGGAAAGCATGTGCTTTGCCACAAAAGTTTGGCCCCTTCCCCCACATTTATTACTTTGTGGGAGAGTGTGCCTGACTGTGTGTTTGACTTTTATTTATTTAAGCTAAGTGTGCCTTTCCCTGTGCATGTAGGCAGCCTTTGAAGGATTTAACCTTTGTGATATATGTATTTAATACAGGACAAAGTTTCTTGTTGTTGTTGTTACCTGGGGTTTTTCAGCCTGCAGGAATCATTCTATTGTTTTTAGTTTGGTCTCTCATGCAGACCGAGTTGAAAGTAAGTTTGACTAATTTCTATGTAACTTTGTTTATAACTGGGTAGTATTTTACATCATAAGGCTGATTTTTTTCTGGAATGCTCCCCCCCCATGTTGTTAAAAGGTAACATTATTAATTGCTAACACGTCACAAGCAAACACACAGGCAGACTTTGCCCAACAATATATTTTTTAAAGGCACAATTCTGGAGAGAGTCTTCCTCTCCCTAATACTTCAGTACTGAAGAAACTTTGTACAGTTAACTTTTTCCATGTTGGTAATATAATTCATTTATGGAAGGATAAAAGCAAATGTGTGAAAGGGCTAATTTACTTCAAACTGCTTTTGTTTGTGGTGGTTATATTGACCTAGGAACAGCCTCAGGTTTACAAAAATAGGTAATTACTTGTATGTTAGAGTAAGAAGCTTTAATATGCCAATAAAGATAGCATTTAGCTTCTGAAGTACAAGGGAATTATGAGAATTTTTCATCTGTTTTCAGCTTATCATTAGTTTTTATACTGGTTTTCTATAACAAATTATACCCAAAGTGGCTTAATACATAAGAAAGAGTGATGTGTATCAGAATTTTTTAAAAACCTAGTAATACAACGTATCAGCAGTACATTAAGATAGTAATCCATATCAGTAGCCTATCAAATCACTGAGACCAATTAATTTTTTAAAAAGAAACTTTAAAATAATTTTTTAAAAGCAACATTGACATAAAGTTTAACATCAGTCTCTAAAAACTATAAAAAATTGAATGACAGCAAGAACAGAACTTTAGGAACATATAAATAAGTAAGCAATGCCCAGAAGCAGTGGGAATGGCATACATAGCTTAGTGCATATATAGAAAGATATAATTTGATGTAAATCAAGTCAATAAGGTATAGCATTCAAAATACATTCCCTGATCTCTCCATTGCATTGGAAGGCCATGCCAAAAAGTTTCAAAATAGTTAACAGTAAACCAGGTTACCAGAGCATGCACTTGTGTGGCCAAGCTATCCCTTTCCAGGAGCAGTTGTAGCTGGTGAGGCAGCCAAAGGTGACCAAAAGCACTCTGGGCCACCATTGCCATTTGGACCTTTGGTGACAAGATGGACCTGGGACTACTCCCAGACTACAAACTTGCTCCTTCAAGGGAGTGCAGTCCTATCTAGAGCAGGCTGTCTGCCTCATTCCCCAACATGAGAACCAACAACCCAAAGGACCTTCATCTTTCCAGGATTCAGTCACAATTTATTGACTGTAATCTAGTTCATTACAATGGTCCAGCGCCTGCACACCCTCAGCTGATTTAGATGACAGAAGTAATAGAAGTGGTTGTCATGCCATCACCATCCCAAAGGTACCCAACTCCAGATCTCTTAATGACTTCTCTAAATGGCTTCATATAGATATAAATAATTTGGGGGACAAGATGGATCCCTGTGGTATCCCACAGCACAGCTGCTATGGGGAAGAGCAAAAGACTCGATGCAGCCCTTTGAAATTTATCCTGCAGGTAGAAGCAGAGCTACCATAACACCACGCCTGTAGAGTTGATCCAGCATAACCCCCTACCCTGCAGCATTGGTCCAGCAAAATACCATAGTCAGTGGTATCAAAAGCTGATTAAAAGTCCAAGAGAACCAACAGGGTCATAATATTCCTGTCTCTGTCATAAAGCTGCTCATTCATCAGGTTAACCAAGCCTGTTTTGGTTTCAAAGCCTGACCTGAAGCCAGACTGAAATTGGTCTAAATAATTTGATTCTTCTAAGAACACCTAAAGGTGGCCACTCCAGCACCTTGCCCAATAAAGGGGGCATTAGCAACAAGGCACCCAGTCCCAAAGTAATGGGATATTATGTGGTGGAGATACCACCATTTTCTAATCACTGCTGCTTTCTGCCTGCCAGTGAATAAGGTGGGAGGAGTGGCTATTACTTTTACCTACTGAGGTTGGGTTTTTAAAAATTTCCCATCCATGGACTGCTATGGTGGGGGTGGAAATAACACTAGTTCCTGGGCTGGCATAGTTTTGCCACCATTCTTGGAGTATTTCATGAGAGTGAGATTTCATAGGATTCTGTGGGTCAGGGTTTTGACTGACATACCCACAGAATGTCTCCCTTTGTCCTTCACTGTGGATGATTGTTTCTGCCTGTGGAATAGCAGTGGCAGTAGACATCATTTCTCTGCTCACTGAGAAGGTCTAGAGGATCTGGACAGCTTTCTTGGGAGTTTAGGGTATGTTCTGTTAGAAAGATGTAGCTGTGAGCTCAGTGAAACTTTTAAGTAAATATGAATTGGCTTGGGCTGAAGCTGTGGGTAGTGCAGTCCAAAAGAGTGCTCCTAGTGTAGCCTGTAGTTGCCACATTTGTTGGTATCTCATCACTGATATACATACCTCTTCTGTTACAAATAGGCAGTCTGTTAGTGGGATGTTTGTGTCAAGGTGAATGAAAACAGCAACAATCGGAATTCTTTAAACCAAAATTTATTAGGGTAATAGTCAGTGTTGGTTATATTCAGAGTAGACTCATTGTAACTTATGGACAAGTACATTGATTGCATTGAGTCTACTCTAAGTAATATTGGATATCACACTAACTTTATTTCCTTAAATATTTAAGGAATATTTGGTCATAATTAGCAATATTATGGCAGCAGAAAAAGTTCCTTCTTAGTCTTTAGGATTCATTTTAATCATTATGTGGTCACAACTTGAATCTTGGAGGGGATCATTATGTCAGTACCTTATAGCCTAAGAGGAAGATAAAAAATGCTTCAGTAGATGTTCCAGTTGTAAAAAAACAACAACTTGATTATTATTTAGGAAGAGGATGTTAGTTCTTGAACTGCTAGTGTTCCGTTTTCCCTTTACAACCATAGTCATTTCTTACAAGGTATAATTACAACATCAACAAATGAATGCATCGTTTTAGATACAAGCACTGATGCAGTACTGGAACATTGTGATTGTGACATTTTGCTGGTGTTGCCCTTTTTGGAACTACTGGGCTTGATGCTGCCACCTTCGCATAATCAACCTATGTGTTGTATGCAAAGCTCTAACATGATGAATGAAAAGATATAAAGAAGATTAAAAGTTAGGGCAGAAAAGCATATCAAATTACTGGGAACCACTATTAATTTTTTTATGCATCAGGCTTCCTCTAACTAAAATCCTTAGGTTTCAGTACTATTTCTGTATCCTTGGGTGATCAGGCACTTTTACAGCCCTGGATAAATTATTTTAATAACATGAGTAATGTTTAATATCTGAGTACTGTTCCAATTACAGTGGTACCTCGGGTTAAGTACTTAATTCGTTCCGGAGGTCCGTACTTAACCTGAAACTGTCCTTAACCTGAAGCACTACTTTAGCTAATGGTGCCTCCTGCTGCTGCTGCGCCGCAGGAGCACAATTTATGTTCTCATCCTGAAGCAAAGTTCTTAACCTGAAGCACTGTTTCTGTGTTAGCAGAGTCTGTAACCTGAAGTGTATGTAACCCGAGGTACCACTGTTTACTACATCTTTGGGCAGCACACACACACACACACTTTTATATAGTGATATTTTTAAACATGTTTCTAGTTGTTATGGCTGCAATGATAACCTTGAAACTGTTTTAGCAGTGCCTTGTGAAATATCCCAACACAAGACCAATTCTGTTGGTAAAGGATGACACTGTGCAGCACTTTTTCAGTGATTAGCACAAAGAAAATAAAGTATACTAAATCATCAGATATAATCTATTGTGCATAGTTTATCCTGACTGCAAGACTTAGGTTACTGTGGTACACATTTATTTCCAAAGTGTGCATATTTTTTTGCAGTAAGTATCTGCTTGACAATTCTACACATATACTCAGAAATAAATTCCAATCAGTTCAATCTATGTATAGAATTGCAGCATAAAAATGTTGTGATACAGTTGGGAAGCACAATTTAAAATTTGACTGTACACCTCTTGATGGATTGCTTTTTCTTTTTTTAGGCGAAGACTACAGGAACCTGGGATCTTTGCAGAGTGGAAGATTTTTTGCACTCAAGTTATTCTGACCATATTTTAAAAATATTTTTGGGTTACTTTTTAATTTAAGAAAAGGCAGCTCTTTAAAATCATGGCAGATGTGGACCCAGATACATTGCTCGAGTGGCTGCAGATGGGGCAAGGAGATGAAAGAGACATGCAACTAATAGCTCTGGAGCAGTTATGTATGCTGCTTTTGATGTCTGACAATGTGGATCGATGCTTTGAAACGTAAGTAAATTTTTATTTTCATAATTTCATGCAGGCTTACATCTGATCAATTTCATCCACATCAAGCTGAAATACTGCTGTTTGAATCTGTTAACTAGTGTTTCTAGGCAGACTTGAGCAATCCATTGACACCTGTAGTGATCATTAAAAGAAGTAAAAAAAGAGCAGCTGTAGCACTATCTGTTTTAACATCAGGTTTGTACTCTTGTTAAAGGCGTGTTTCTTCTGGAGGCAGCTGGACTAATTTCCTTCTTGGGAGCTTGCTTGCTGCTTTTAGCATGCGTGCAGATCCTTGGGTATAAGAAAAACATCTGCATTACAGCTTTTGCTGTAATCATATGGATCTATTGGGGGGCGGAAGATAATTTTAATTAAGTGTGTTTCCAAAAAAGGTGACAGAGGCAAGATCATTTTTAAAAGATCAGTTTTTCATTTCAAGTTCTTCTAATTCTTTATGTTCTGAAATATTTAAGATTAGTGTTCGGTTCAGTTACTGTTAACTTTAAAACTTAGCAGAGGGTTTCAGCTGTGCCCTGACTAAATAACAATTATAAAATGTTGCAGCTGTTAGCAGAAATAGATTTTAGTACTAACCTTAGAAATTATGGGTCATAGTGGACAAGTTTGTTTTATAGTGCTTATACCATATCTTAATGTTTTAAAACATGATTCTCTTCTGAGAAGCTGAACTGAAAGTTAATAATTTTTAATGTCTCTAAATTGTGTCATTTGTTGTGGATGACTGGAAACTATTATTAAATAAGATACCTTTACTTATTGATACATAAGGAGAGAACTGTGGAGATTTCATAAGGTGCCTTTTGTTTTTGAGATTAATAGGATTTTTTCTTTCCTTCAAGAGCTCGTAATTGTTATTAGAACAATATTGCTTTAAAAGTTTTTCTTCTGAGCAGTAAACTGCTTTTTATTATGAACTAGAAAAGTTTCCCAGTTGTAATGAAATACATCTGCCAAGAGTAAGTAAACCCTTTGTTGTGACCAGAGAGCTTAAGAAACCACAAATTTTAGGGGGGAAATGGTAGCATGAATGCCTTGCCTGTTCTTGAGCCCCTATGTCTATTAGTTCTGGAACCATATTTTACCTAAAGTCAAGGAAAATGGAACATCTTTGCTATTTAAAAGTATGTTACTATGACTGAGAGCCATAAACCACAAACTTAAAATTAGCGAGATGGACACTGGAGATGCACTCTGGTCCTTAGTGGACTTAACTAGTTTAAAGACAACCACTTTGGTATATAGGTTAGAAATTTGTTTGTAAAACTGTTGACTTTCAAAAAGCATTTTACAGGTAGTGATGTTCATTTCAGTCCTTCTGTCCTGTTAATATTAGTTGGTAGTGTTAAGTCACCTTTCTGTGACTGTGATTCAGGGAGCTTGATCATTAGTCATCACATTTTTTTCACAATAACACTTCAGAAAGTTTTAAATACTATATATACTTTGATGCATTTGCCACTGAATTTTAAAATGATTGCTTCCGCCCTATGTTTTTAGCTTTTTATTTTAGCTGTAAGTAAGCAGCCTTGGGTCCCTGTCCAGGAAACCATCAGGATATAAATAAATATAAACAATAAAAATATCCAGTGTTAGTCATACTTTGAATAGACTTGGTGGGAGAAATTCATTGTAGCTCTGTGGCAATTGTTCCATCAGCATAAGCATTTCAGCTAGTTAGAATGACTCCCTCCCACTGCACTGTTCTGGGGATTCTTTTGACATGCACCAAGCCAATTTGGGGAGGAGGGGGGAAGTCTTTGCACAGACTTCTGTTAGAGGGATTTGTTAGTTGGATATCGCCCTCAGAGTTTTAACCACAGAGTTAGAATTTATAGTTGAAGTTGTGCAGAACCATCTTTATTAAATTACCATAGTAAAATGGTTATGGGTAACATTGGTGCATGGTGTTTCCTGTCAATTTGCTACTCTGTTTGTAAATTTCAGAAATCTTTAAATTTCCCTCTCTATTAAAACTAATTGTGACACTGGATTCATTTGTTAGGTAAATAACAACTCAGGATTATTATTTTTTAGTTTTTTTGTCTTTTTCTGTGGGGTAATGTTATTTATCTTGTATATGTTTCATGATGTGTATGTGTATTTTGTCTCTGTTTTAAAGTATATTCCTTGCTAAAATGAGCAGCCCTGCTCAGGCATTGAATTCTATGTGTTCCTAGGCTTGTCTGTGCTTCTATTTATATGTATACGTGAACATGCAATTTGCATGTTTACCCACAGAAAAGGAGGGTGGAATCTTTCATCTGGAGACAGTTACACACAATAGGGGTGATTGCACCAGGTTAATGCTATTTTACCAATGTTAATATGCTATTGCTTGCTTGGAGTAATTGGCAAGAACGGGAGGCAGTGGAAGACAGGAGTGCCTGGCGTGCTCTGGTCTATGGGGTCACGAAGAGTCGGACACGACTAAACAACAACAACAACAAATAAATTTAAAAATAAATGTGAATAATATAGTATTTACTTAGGTTGAATTGTGGATGGTGAGTAAAATGGTTTTGCTGTTTGAGGCAACAAATGCGGTGTTACAGAGTAGCAAGATGGTTGGCTAGTCACTACAAGTTATTACAGTGGTGCCCCGCAAGACGAAAAACTCGCTAGACGAAAGGGTTTTCCGTTTTTTCAGTCATTCCGCAAGACGAGTTTCCCTATGGGCTTGCTTCGCAAGACGAAACGTCTTGCGAGTTTGTTTCCTTTTTCTTAAAGCCGCTAAGCCGCTAATAGCCGTGCTTCGCAAGACGAAAAAACCGCAAGACGAAGAGACTCGCGGAACGGATTAATTTCGTCTTCCGAGGCACCACTGTACCCAGGTTACCCAGACTCATGTTTCTTGAACAAAACTTTACAGTACTTAAATTCTTCCTATGGCAGCAATGGAAATGGACAGAATGGAGAGTTGCCATATGTGGAGAGGGACAGGCTCTAGGGATTCAGTAGGGCTGCAGGTAGAATAAAGATTTAATTTATGGAATTTCTAAACTTTCCACTTAATGCTTACTGCCTCTTCCAGGCAAATTGGTTCCACTGTATCTCCAGGCATCTTCAAAACATTCTGGGTGGTGGCTTGTGGCAGCTCATGTATGGGCTGTTCTGAATGGTGGGCGGGCACATACAAAACTCCGGAGAAGCCACCCTATAGAGGAAGTACAAAATAGTTCCATGGAAGGTATATTGTGTGAAACAGCCTTTAGAAAGGTAGAATGGTGATGATAGTGAAACATATTGCTGATTAATTTCACATTTTTTCTCAATATTATACCTCTTTTCTTACCACAGTTGTAATTTGAGTGATTATTTTGTATCTATTTGAATTGGAGTATGTGCAAAAAACTTGATTCACTTATCTTGCTGCCATTTCATTACAAAATTTAAAGGCATTTAGCTCCTTAATTTATTTGATCTTTTCCAAGTTCAAAGTTTTTAAAGAAAAAGGTTTTATTGCTTTAGGCAAAGCAATTTTCTGTGCACAATCATTATTGTGGAATGAAAACTCAGAATTGAGTAGACAAATCTGATTATGGAGTGAACATACAGAATAACACAAACATGCGCTTCTTGTGTCATAATCATAATTTATTTAGTGTTCTAGCAGTCCAGGAAGGAATGCAGGAAAACTGCCTTATACTGACTCAGACCATTCATCCTTGTAGCTCACTGCTGTCTACATTGACTAGCAAGTGGTTATCCAGGGTTCTTGCCCAGCCCCACCTGAATGTAAGATCCATCTTGAGAGATCCTACTCTACCTGCCCCTGCCAAATGCATTTGAGTCCCTTTTAGTTCTGGTTATAGAATAGCCTTTCCAGGGAGTCTGGTACAATTTTTGTAGTATTTTAAGCACTGAGTGAAGAGCTTTCCATTCACGTAGGGCTTTTACATATTTTTGTTAGGCTGTGCTTCATTTTAAATTCATTTTAATTTTGGGGGTGCAAGTTCTTTTTTAAAAAACCCCAGATGTATAGTTTTACTCTTTAATGGGTTTATGGTTTCCACTATAGTTCAACTTTTTAAAAACTTACTTATTGTAACTCACCTAGAGAACTTTGTTAAGTGGAGGCAGACAATGTCATAATAAATACCAGAAAGTGCTGGGATTGAACATGGACCTTCTGCATTCAAAGCATGTACTCTACTGTTCAGCTATGGCACCCCCCCCCCAATATTTAGTGCATGACAATATCCAACACACACACACACACACACACACACACACTTGATCTTGAACCTATTATTCAACCTAGGCAAGGAGGAGAACTGACCATTATCCTCATTAAGGCAAGCCTTCATGTACTCAAAGATTTATCAAGTTAGTATGTCATATGTATAAGAAGGCAATAATTTAACAGTATCCAGACAAAATAACTGAAATCTGTCAAAATATGTTTCAGATGTACAGAGTGGTCTCATTTGTCTTTTGCTTGTAGTGGTTTGAATTACTTGATTTTGACTTTTAATGGAGGTTTACTATGTAACTGAAATTAAAGCATAGGTCCTCTGTAAGTTCAGGAAAACATACACAAAAATATTTTCACATACTGTACAGGCTTTTAACTAGTTTAGATTTCCTTTTCCATTCCGGATATAGATGGTGTGCTTATAACTAGAATATATGTCTAAAGTTGTGGATATTGGTTTGGGTCCAAAGTTTTTTGTGTAAGTCGAAGGCAGTTATGCACTTGCAGGAAGGTCCCTCCAATTGTTAACTGTTCTGTTTTCATTGTGTAGTCTCCTGTGCCACTAGTATCTTACAGAGGGTCAGCCAACTATTAGGAACAAGGGCAAGTGTTCTGTTCATCAAACTGAAATTAGTATTGAAGCCCATAACTGTGACCCCAGAACAGTTTGTAATCATTTTATTTTGTCTTGATGTTAATTCTAAACAGTGGCTCATAGAATCTTTCATAGAATTGTAGAGTTGGAAGGGACCCTGAGACCCCCTGCAATGGTGAAGATCACAGAAATGTATATGGAAATGTGTATGTTAGTGATGAGTAATCTGTCTCTTCTTGCAGATGTCCCCCTCGTACCTTTTTGCCAGCACTGTGCAAAATATTCCTTGATGAAAGTGCTCCTGACAATGTATTGGAGGTAACAGCTCGTGCTATAACTTATTATTTGGATGTATCAGCGGAATGCACTCGACGGATTGTGGGAGTGGATGGTGCTATCAAAGCACTTTGTAATCGTTTAGTAGTTGTTGAGCTTAACAACAGAACCAGCAGAGACTTGGCTGAGCAGTGTGTAAAGGTATGGTGTATTGATTTTCCTTCATCACAGAAAACAAAGCTCCATAATAAGAAAATGTTTTTATAATAGTTGTCTACTTACAAGACCAGGACAGAATTGCTTTAAATTTTGATATCTTAAGCAAAACAATAAAACTTCTGCAAAAATATACCCTTATCCCAAACAGTCTCAAGTAGATGGCTTAGTGGACAAATTGTCTTGAAAAGTGGGAAATCTCATTGCATTTCCACAATTGCTATTAACATTATTTTTAAAAACCTGCGTGAGATCCTGTTTGTGGATCTTCTGCAACGTATCTTGCTTGGCGCATAGATATTTGAACCTTGAGACTGCTAAAGTCATATATGACATAGCCCGTTAAAACTCATATGTCTTATCCAGTTACCTTAGGCTTCTGTATCTTCCAGACACAAACTGCTTCTGGTGTTCTAATATTAGATATGCATAACACTTTTTTAAACTGGGCCCTGTTCCGTTGTTAGAAAACTGTAAATGTGTAGGAGGCGCATGCCTGTGTGCTCCAGTTCCGCCCCCCCCCCACTTGCCAAGTTGAGCTTCAAGGTCTGAAAAGAGCTTGTATGTGTGTCAGCACAGGGCTCCTGATCATGGATTCACACATGCTTACAAACTCCCTTCAGATCTTTCTGTTCAACAGGGTAATGTTGGGGTGGAGGGGCAGGGCCAGCATACACAGCCCCCTATCTGTTACATGATTATAGCTTTTTTGGCACCATGAGAGGTTTAATGCATTCATACTGATGATTTTGATCAATAATATTTTTAAATAAAAAGTGAATAAGCACTAGGAGAATTGAATTGGAAAGAATGCATGCTTTGTTGTAGGATTGTCTGTGTAATTCCATTTTCATTCTAGGTGTTGGAACTCATCTGTACCCGTGAATCAGGCGCTGTGTTTGAAGCAGGGGGGTTGAACTGTGTGTTGACATTTATTCGTGACAGTGGGCACCTGGTTCATAAAGATACGTTGCATTCTGCTATGGCTGTAGTATCCAGACTCTGTGGAAAAATGGAACCTCAAGATTCCTCATTAGAAATTTGTGTTGAATCCCTCTCCAGTCTGTTAAAACATGAAGACCATCAGGTAAACAATTTAGAATATGTAATTGAAAAAGCACTGTAAATAGGTTACTCCAGAATTGAGAACTGTATAACAAATATTACAAAGAATTTAGTTCATATTGCCAGCACTGGCTAGTGCAAGTAAACAGTTGTATGGTAGTAGGATGTATGGTAGTAGGATTAATTTCAAGTAGCATGAAATCCTTGGCTCTAATGTAACTTTTAATTTTTATTCCTATGGGGAATTAGAGGGATTGCAGTTGGCTTTTTGGCTTTTTTATGGAAACGGGAAGGAAAAAAATGTTCTTTTTTACATGGGGAAGTTATATTTTACTCATGGTGATCAGTAAACAGTTATCTGTTTACACTTTGTGCTTTAATTTAATTTCACATAGAGTGAAATTAAAGCCAAAGAGTTGCACAAATGAAACCTTTGGGACTGCCATAGAACCTGCCTAATTTTTATGCAAACTCTTGCAATCTTTTGTGGAAGTATTCATGGAAAAGCACTAGCTGCTATTTAAGCTTAAGATCGCGCACATTGTATCTCCTCCCCATTTTATCTTCACATAAATCCTGGGAGGTAGAAGAGAAAATGATGTCAAAGGTCATCAGTGAGCTTTGTGGCTGAATGCAGATTTGAGCCTGGGTCTCCTGTGTTTTAGTCTGATACTTTTTACCACTATACCACAGTAACTCTCCAATGAGGATTTGTGGTATTCTTTCTTAGGTGCTAGGATTTGCACTTGAACAGTTGTGTGGATGCTTTTTTGGGTCAGAGATTATTCATCCCACATATATCTTAACGTAATGCTGTGTCTCATTTCCCCAATTACAATCCCTATTTAGGACTTGCATTAGAAAATGACTGTTGTCGTAAAAGAAATAATGCATAGCTAAAAATGTATAGAAGCTGTGGATTGATATGAAACGGTGTTCTTGTATAATTTACTAAATGTCAATATTGATGCTTTTACTTTAAATTTTCTGTCTTTCAAATCTTTTTAATTATATGATTTGTTCCTTCAGGTTTCAGATGGTGCACTGCGTTGTTTTGCTTCGTTGGCTGACCGATTTACACGCCGTGGAGTTGATCCAGCGCCATTAGCCAAACATGGACTAACTGAGGAGCTATTATCTCGAATGGCTGCAGCAGGTGGCACAGCTTCAGGACCATCTTCAGCCTGTAAACCTGGCCGGAGTAGCACAGGAGCACCATCTGCAACTGCAGATTCCAAATTAAGTAACCAGGTGTCAACTATTGTAAGCCTGTTATCAACACTCTGCAGAGGATCTCCAGTAGTAACACATGTAAGAATTTCTTTGTTAAATATCTAATTTTTTTAAAAAAATTAAGCTTTACTTCTTGGCAAATATTGTATGTATGTTCTTTGTTTCTTTAATTTTCTGTCATCATAAATAAGAATTAATTTATGTAGACCTTCGTTTATTTCACATTCTAAAATCCTTAAAATGTTAATAGTTACTGCTACATTTGAACTTTGCTTATACAGTGGTACCTCGCAAGACAGAAAACTCGCTAGACGAAAGGGTTTTTTGTTTTTTGAGCTGCTTCGCAAGACGATTTTCCCTATGGGCTTGCTTCGCAAGACGGAAACGTCTTGCAAGTTTGTTTCCATTTTCTTAACACCATTAACACAGTTGCGACTTGACTTTGAGGAGCAACTCATAGAACGCGGTGTGGTAGCCCTTTCTGAGGTTTTTTAAGACTTTGGTGATTTTTGAAGCTTTTCCAAAGCTTTCCTGACACCGTGCTTCGCAAGATGAAAAAAATCGCAAGGCGACAAAACTCGCGGAACGAATTAATTTCGTCTTGCGAGGCACCACTGTACTCCCTCCCTCAGCTCCTTTGGGAGGAAGGATGCAATGTAAATTGAAATAATAATCAATAATAAAAAATTTTTATATGGAGATGCAATCCCTTTCTCATTGGATTTTCTAAAGTCCTGTATATTTTTATTGTTCAGACTTTTAATTATTTCCAGGATCTCCTAAGATCTGAGCTTCCAGATTCTATAGAAAGTGCATTGCAGGGTGATGAAAGATGTGTACTTGATACCATGCGTTTGGTAGATCTTCTTTTGGTGCTACTGTTTGAAGGACGGAAAGCCTTGCCAAAGTCTAGTGCTGGATCTACAGGCAGAATCCCAGGATTGCGTAGACTTGATAGTACTGGAGACCGTTCCCATCGGCAGCTGATAGATTGCATCCGCAGCAAAGATACCGATGCCCTAATAGATGCTATTGACACAGGTGGTAAGCAAATGACCTCTATTTGACATTGTAATTTCTAGTTTGCTTCTTAATGTTTATCTCTATAATGGATGGGCACTAAGAATAATATTTTTGTTGAAAATTATTTTTAGCTTGTTTGATATGCAGGGTAGAATACTGAGACTTAACATTTTGTTTTCATTTATATCGTTGCAAACATATAATGACACTTTCTTTTCCACTCCTCTAGCTTTTGAAGCAAATTTTATGGATGATGTAGGACAAACTCTCTTAAACTGGTCCTCTGCTTTTGGAACTCAGGAAATGGTAAACAAGGAAAAGAAACATTATTTTGATTTTCTGCATAAAGGAAATGGTACAAGTAAAAATAAACTGTTGCTCATCTGTAAACAGGTCGAATTTCTCTGTGAACGAGGTGCTGATGTTAATAGGGGTCAACGGTCATCATCCTTACATTATGCAGCATGTTTTGGAAGACCTCAGGTAGCAAAGGTGATTTTTAAATATTTATCTTTTCTATCATAACAAATCATTCCATCCCTTATCAGCATTTAGACCAGCTGAAGTATGTCTTTTTTAAAAGTGTCCTGTCCCTTAATACTTCATGTTTGGCATATGTGATTTTTATTTTTTGGAAACACATTTATTTAGTGTGTGTTTGTGCCCTTGGCAAATAAGAAAGTTGTGCAAAACTCTTCACAAAAACATAACAATGTAACATATCTCACCATCTCAATAGCTGCCTTCAGACAACCCTCAATGATCTGGATTATTTTGAGCAAGAGCAGTGTATATGTCCTCCCTTCTGTAAAGCATTCCTTAGTTTTTGAAACAAAATTCAGTTTGCCATGATGTCTGAACCAGCAAATTAGTAGGAGTACTTACTCCAAACTAGAATCAATTCTGGTTTGGAGCAATAATTCAAACTGTAGCCAGCTGGTTTAGATATCACAACATACTGTGATTTGATTCAAATAGTAAGTAAGGGATGGTGCCCTTTAGGAGAGGGAGGGAGGAAGTCATTAATCTGTTCTGTCCATAGTCAGAGGAACCTAAATTGTACCATTGACATACTGAGTAGCTTTTTTATTCCAGTAATTCTGGTAATAATAACTTGCTTTTAGACTCTCTTGCGACATGGTGCCAATCCAGATTTGAGAGATGAAGATGGAAAGACTCCTTTGGACAAAGCTCGTGAAAGAGGGCACAGTGAAGTAGTGGCTATTCTTCAATCTCCAGGTTAGTGTAAAAAGATTCCAGGCAGTTTTTGTCATAGTAAAGCATTGGTTGAATTTAAGTTGAATTTAATAAGGTAGAATTCAATCCGTGCCATAAGATAGCAATTTTTTTGAAAAAAATATACTGCTGAAATGTTAAGAGTTTGATTATTTATTACCAGTTTTTCTTGAAATAAACAGACTGCATTCAGCAATAAGCTCACTGTTGCCCTGTTTCAAAACAAATGGAACTAGTATAAGAGATTGTTTTTTCATGTAGCTATGACAGCCGAACGTCCAGGAAAAAAATTGCATAATAGTCTGTGGCATAATATTTTCATGGGGAAATTTTCATGAGGCAGAATTGTAACAACAGCCTGACATAGCAGTGTCTTGTCTTGCTTCTTTCTGAAGCTTCACATGCAGCTATCAACTGCATGTATGAGCAGGCCAACTAAAACCCTGCTGTAGGAGCAAGCAGACAAAAACAAAACATTTTAGGCGGTGGATGAGGAGGAGAATGGGTTGGGTTACAACCCTCTTCACGTGATAGAGGCAGGAAGGCAAGGGTTTTTCTTTAAGATTCTTTGTACTTCTGTAAAACTTGGGGTTCCTCCAGAGTCTGCCAATACCTCTGCCTTTGCATGGACACTGCCTTTTCAACTATATAACCATGTGCATTCTTCCTCAAAGATAGGAAATAGAATATAAGATGTAGATCCTAATACTAGACAAATCTATAGTAGTCTATTGTGGAGATTCTTATCCTAGTCTGTATCTGCATTGGAAAGGAAATTGTTTATATACGGTTTCTTTAAAACAATTTAAAAACTCATAACATTGTTAATAGTGTTCTACAATTATAGGTGACTGGATGTGTCCAGTTAACAAAGGCGATGAAAAGAAAAAGAAAGATTCAAACAAAGATGAAGAAGAATCAAATGAGCCTAGAGGTGATCCAGAAATGGCACCAATATATTTGAAAAGACTGCTGCCTGTGTTTGCTCAAACTTTTCAACAAACTATGCTGCCTTCAATAAGGTACAAAGGGGAAAGGGCTGTGTGTACATGTGGAGATTCACACGCTATATTGTGTGGCTAGAATACTTTCAAGGCTCTGGATTTTCAAGAATGACCAAGCCAAAAGCAAAGCAAAATCTGGATGATTTATATTTGGTGGTATGTTGAATGGAATTCGAAAAACGCAAATCAGCAATGTCCCAACTCCAAGTCCAGCTTGTAGCTTGGCCAGAGTCAGAATATTTTGTTACCTGATGATAACAATAGACAGCATGTAAAGTGGGTAGCAATTCAATGCATTTACCAATGTGTTGTGATCTTCTAAGTATGTATGTTTCCCGTTTCATTCTTTAAAATATCATTTCTCTCTCTTTCTAAAAGGAAAGCAAGTCTTGCTCTCATTAGAAAAATGATTCATTTTTGTTCTGAAGCTCTTCTAAAAGAGGTTTGTGATTCTGATGCTGGGCATAATTTGCCTACTGTTCTGGTAGAGATCACTGCTACTGTTCTAGATCAAGAGGTAATTGTTATCTTTCTATTTATTTTATTTTCTAATGATATCAGTTTAGTTTTTATGTGTGGTGGAGCATTGAAATGCTTAGTTCAGGAAGTTACTGGAAGTTTAAGAACAAATTAGATGTGCCTCTGAATAGATTAGATTAAGTGGATTCAATATAAGAAGCAAAGAGATTGATTGTGGTGCTTCGTATAGAAATATCCCATTGGAATTGGGATTGATTGTGATTCCCTGTTGGGTGTACAGTAGGTTTGTTAATCTGTGAAATGTCCCTACATTTCTTGTCTCAGGAAGGATTACTTCTCAAAAATTAGACTTAACACTTTCCTGCAGTGGTATGGCCATGAGTGATTGCCTTTCTGTTGGGAGTGGTGGGTGTTAATTATGTAATAAATGTTTAACTGTACATCAAGATATACAGTGAATTACTGTACATCCCTATTATTTTACTTTGTGCAACTTTACAGGATGACGATGATGGCCACTTGCTAGCATTACAGATTATAAGAGATTTGGTTGATAAAGGAGGTGACCTGTTCTTGGATCAGCTCGCTAGGCTTGGTGTGATAAGTAAAGTTTCAACTTTGGCAGGACCAACCTCTGACGATGAGAATGAAGAAGAATCTAAACCAGAGAAAGTAAGTACGCAATATTTGAATATATATATGTCCCAACTGCTGTCTGGGATGCCTTAATGTGAATAAATATCAGTGAAAAGTACATTAAATTCTAGTAATGGGTTGCTGGACCTAATGTGTTAACACTCATTTAAGAAACTTTTTTGGTGCTGCAGTCTGTTGCCTTCTGCTTGGATAGGAGAGAAAAGGGCAAACTTTGTCTGTGTCTCTAGTATGTTTTTAAGATACAGTGGTACCTCGGGTTACATACACTTCAGGTTACAGACTCTGCTAACCCAGAAATAGTACCTCGGGTTAAGAACTTTGCTTCAGGATGAGAACAGAAATCATGCAGCTGGAGTGGGAGGCCCCATTAGCTAAAGTGGTGCTTTAGGTTAAGAACAGTTTCAGGTTAAGAACAGACCTCCGGAACGAATTAAGTACGTAACCAGAGGTACCACTGTACCAGTTTTTAAGTGTCTTTCTGTATATTGTATGCATTTTATGTATTGTATGTATATTGTATATTGAAATTCTAAGTGTTTCTGTAAGAATGTAGCCTGCAGGTATACCTGTTGCGTTTTACAATGTATTACCGATCCCTTAAGGAATTCCACAGCCAATGAATTTAAACTATCTTGCTTTACAGGAAGACGAACCTCAAGAAGATGCTAAAGAGTTGCAGCAGGGTAAACCCTATCACTGGAGAGACTGGTCAATCATTAGGGGAAGAGACTGCTTGTATATTTGGAGTGATTCTGCAGCTTTGGAGCTATCAAATGGTAGCAATGGCTGGTTCAGATTTATATTGGATGGGAAGCTAGCTACAATGTATTCCAGTGGCAGCCCTGAAGGAGGATCTGATAGTTCAGGTACAATGTTGTTCTCAACTAATACTTTAAAGATATCATAAGAATCTTACATTTTATATATTTGATTTTGAGACATTCTTTTTTACAGGAATTGGCTCACTAAATAGTAAAGGATGTAAACAGGTGGAAGGTGGTCAGTTTATTGTGATGCTTTTGTCAACTAGCATGTGACAGCAACTGACTTCTTTGTAACTGTGTTCAGTGAACATCTTAGCTTCATTCTGTCTTCATTTCTTTCCATGCATACTAATATTAGTCAAACAGTAATTAAAAGGCAATATTTAGTGGTAATCCACTGCATTTCAGGTAAAGGAAGTTGGAATGATGATGACGTGGCTTGCAACTTGCTAGCAGAATGAAATTGCATGTGTGTGAAAAGTGGTGCAAAGTTTCTCATCAGGTGGATCAGAACTGAGAAACTGAAAGACATTGAGCTAGAAGTTTCACATTGTACTTAAGCTATCTGTAGCTCTTCAACATAGTTGATATTGCTTGCTGCCACCTTTTCACTGCCAAGTGTGCAGTGAATTGTAAGATTGCTTTATTCCGTTGAACAATTGCTGTAATAGATCTTCTGATTCAAATTCTCAGGAAATTGCTTTTTCCAGTAGTGTGAGGCTGCAGGCTGGTTCTGATGCTTCGGTCAAAGCTTTTCTGTTCAGTTCTTAAACTCTACTTATTCATAAAATAGCTTTTTAATTATCTCATGCTAATTTTATCAGTTTTTAGATTTGGGGTGATAGAATTTAAAGCTATAGCAACATAAGGCTATAGCAACATAACTTGGCAGTATAATTTTCAGCTATTTTTTCTGATCTGCAGGGATCATGTAAATGCAAAGCCAGCTATCTCTGCTTTCATATTCACTTTTTGACACCTTATCAGTTGTGATAGATATTTCATTTATAATGGATACCTGTTTAAAATGCTGGACTATAGAGACCTGGTAAAGTAGTAGGCTGGCTACATGAGTTTCTGAGATTTGGGCCTAAGGACAATGGAATGGGAGCCAGAGATAGGAGCCAGCCAGACTAGCTGACCGTTTGCCCATGCAAATCCCATATCTGCTGCAAGGGTTTGATAGTCCTTTCAGGTCAGGCCAATCAGCTGGCTGTTTAGGGAGCAGCCTCAGAACCTAAAAAGAGTTCCTAGCCTCCTTCCCCTGGGAACTTTTTTTTTTTTTTTTTTTGTCACACTGCATGGCTTAACACAAGGCACAGTAAAACTCTTGATTTGAAGGTTCCCAGTTACTTGTGACAAAAACACTTGTAGTCAGAGATTATATCATTCTTGTGAATATCCTAGGTCAGGCATGGCCAAACTTGGCCCTCCAGCTGTTTTGAGACTACAATTCCCATCATCCCTGACCACTGGTCCTGTTAGCTAGGGATGATGGGAGCTGTAGTCCTAAAACAGCTGGAAGGCCAAGTTTGGCCATGCCTGTCCTAGGTGATGAATTACTTGTCAGTCTACAAAAGAAAACAGGCAGCCAAAAAGTAAAGGAGTGAATTATACATATTTGGGAGACTGCCCTGGTACACAGAAGTATAGAAGCTTGTAAACTTAAAGGTCAATCCCCTCTACCTGCTCAGAAAAATACTGTGAACTTCCAGGGTGGAGAGCATTGAGTGAGAATGGGGAAATCTAGTAAGTAATCTTATTGCCTGGAGAGGAAATTTATGAGTTAACATTGAATGCCTAAGATTGTTCTTTTTACATTTTTGTGAGGGATGGAGGATAACAAGCTGTGGTAGCATTACATATGTGATTTTCAAAACAAAAAAAAAAATTCCTTCCAGTAGCACCTTAAAGACCAACTAAGTTAGTTCTTGGTATGAGCTTTCGTGTGCATGCAGACCAACACGGCTACCTATCTGTAACTGAAATATGTGATTTTGCATTTCTGCATAGTGCCATTGTTATAATGGAAACCTCAGCAGTTGTATATAGTCATTGTGCATATGAAAGCACAACTTGAAATAAGCAGGGCTTCCATGAAAGTCTAACCGGTTCTTGAGATTATGGTATGAGGCCATATGAACCAGCCCTAAATGTCTACTGAAGGTACTTTGGACATGACCATATAGCAAAACTCAACTTCATTAGCTGTCAGTAGTGTCTGCCCAATCAACATGGGTAATGTGTATTTTATCATTTAGACATTGTAATGAATTTTATTTTCAAAGAAAGATAAATTAAAAATGTAGTAGTAAATACATAAACATAAAATGTATTTATATGTTACGCAGTTATGTACAACACACAACATTGACATTTTTGCTATTAAAGCAGTTAATTACAGTTCCCAGAATTCCATACTACAACTCTGCATTTGGTTTTCTTTTCCTATTAAATCAATTCTTTTTTCTTTAGTTCCAAAATTTGGATGCTTCCATTCTCCATAAAATCCAAGGTTTCCCCCCCTAGATGCATTTCATTTAGTAGAAATGGATTTTAACAACTAGCTCAGTTTATTCAGTTTGTTTATATTTAATCATTATGTAATATAAAGATTTCCAAAACATAAAACTTTCACCATTGGCCAGTAGACATTTTCTGTTGTCCTATATTGTGATATTGGAGGCCGGTGTGAAATATCTATCCTGAGAACTTGAATCTACAACATAATTTTGCATCGAATGCCCACCCATTTTGCTTCATGGAAACTAAACTATTACTTTCTGATAGTTAAAAGTCAAATACTAGTTAGCCTTTACTTCTTTTTGTGTGTGTTTTTTAACAGAAAGTCGAAGTGAATTTTTAGAGAAGTTACAGAGAGCCCGAAGCCAGGTGAAACCATCCACAACAAGCCAGCCAATTTTATCTGTCCCAGGCCCAGCTAAACTCACAGTGGGGAATTGGTCTCTTACGTGTCTAAAGGAAGGAGAAATTGCTATTCACAATTCAGATGGTCAGCAAGCTACAATATTAAAAGAAGATCTTCCAGGTTTTGTTTTTGAGTCCAATAGAGGAACTAAACATTCATTTGCTGCTGAAACCTCTTTAGGTGAGTATGTAGATATGTGTAATAAGGTAATTGCATGTATATATCTACAGTGGCAGGGACGTGGGTGGCGCTGTGGGTAAAAGCCTCAGCGCCTAGGGCTTGCCGATCGAAAGGTCGGCAGTTCGAATCCCCGCGGCGGGGTGCGCTCCCGTTGTTCGGTCCCAGCGCCTGCCAACCTAGCAGTTCAAAAGCACTCCCGGGTGCAAGTAGATAAATAGGGACCGCTTACTAGCGGGAAGGTAAACGGCGTTTCCGTGTGCGGCTCTGGCTCGCCAGAGCAGCGATGTCACACTGGCCACGTGACCCGGAAGTGTCTCCGGACAGCGCTGGCCCCCGGCCTCTTGAGTGAGATGGGCGCACAACCCTAGAGTCTGTCAAGACTGGCCCGTACGGGCAGGGGTACCTTTACCTTTATCTACAGTGGCCTGGTCAGAAATTACATTCTTTTTTCAATAAATCTGGTTTGAAGGGAACACTTAAGCCATAATTTCCTGGTTTGGATGCCCTGGCCATCTGGCCAATACTATGGAATTTACAGCTCCAAGAAGTAATGATGGTGTCCAGCTAGAATGGTTTTAAAAGAGGATTATACTTATGACTCCAAATCCAGATTATACTTTCTATGGGGGATAAAGCTATCAATGGCTATGTTCTGCCTCCACCATCGGAGGCAATATGACTCTGTATACCAAATGGGGAGTGTTTTCTTTTGGGGCTTCCAATAGACAACTAGTTGGCCACTTCAGGAACAGGATGCTAGACTAGATGTGCCATTAGCCTGATCCAGTAGATGGTTCTTGTCTTCTTAAACTGGTTTAACAGACCAGGGAAACCTTACATTAAACATGCTTGCAAGGGCAGAGGGGAGAAGATACACATGGGGTCCCAGTGTATTCCTGATCTAGCAAACTGTGATATGTTAGACTAGGATTGTAATGTCTAAACTGCCAGTGTAGGGGTAACACCATCACCATCATTTTTATTTTCCACCTGTTGCCAGAAGGTCCCTGGTGGGTTACAACAATATAAAATACAGCATTTAAAACAGTGTGAAACAAATTGCAATCGCAACTGGAATGGATCCTAAAAATATATCTTAAGTGTCAAAGCCAGGTTAAAGAGAGATGTTTTCAGCATACAATGAAGTTGCCAGATGCACCTCTGTAAAGAGGGAATTCCATAACTTAAGGGTTTCCAGAGAGAATGCCTTCTTCAGGGTCACACAGACCCAACCTCTGAGTTTGATGGAACTACCAAGAAGGCCAGGCCCTCTTTGCTGATCTGAAAACAGGAGAGGGGTTGTAGGCAATGAGGCAATCATTCAGTTATTTGGGGGCCTAAGTCGTATAGGACTTTAAACAGTAGTGTGAGCACCTTGAATTGGGCACAGAAATGAACTGGCAACATAATATCCTGGATATTTTGCAGGATCAGAATTTGTGACCGGTTGGACTGGCAAAAGGGGAAGAAAGGCAAAATCAAAGTCGGAAAAAACCAAACAAAAGGTTAGTATGTTTTTAAAACATTTTAATGGAGAATTTGGATTTCAGTTTGTTACTTTCTGTATTGCTTCTTGTACATGCTAGCTGCTGGCTTGAGGTGGTTTAGATACTTAGCCTATCTATGTTTAAAAAGCATATAAATTAATTCTCACTTCTGTGATGAGATTTGTAAAGGATTTGTTAGAGCAGTGGTGAGGAAGTTTCAGCCAAGTTAGGTACGCCAGGCCTCCCCTTCAGCCAAGCCTACTTGCCCTACACCTGCAGAGCAGATTTTGAAGCAGATGGGGGAGTTCTGTTGCATGAGTAGTACTGCACTCATGCAACATTAGATCAAAACTTGTTTTTCCACTTGCATCAATATTTAGAGTGACTCACTTGAAATCTAAAGTCCATTCAAAAATGCATTAATACATTAGTATTAATTGAGGTCAGCCTCAAGAAGCAACAGATTACAGAAGATATCACTAAGAATTATAGTTCCTCAAAGACCTTTGTTTCCAACCCTCCCCCCCCAAAAAAAGTTTTTCAGAGATTTATTGTCCCCCTCTGCTGATGAAAGGCTCTTTCATCCAGTAGAATTTTCCATTAGTGGAAAGTGAGGGGGAGAGGAGGTTTTTCCCCTCTCCCTCTGCAGCCCACCTCCCTGCACTCTCCCATCAGATCAACAGGGCAGGGGGACCCTTTGGAACAGTGTGGTGGCGGCAGCAGCAGCAAGGGACTGCAAGAGAAAGGGGGAATTTGTGTGGGGAAATCACCACCCCCTCCCTTTAAACTCCCAGAAACCCCTACCGAATCAGAGAGCCCTCTGTTACTGGGAGGGACACAGCTGACTGCATCTCCCAGTGAATGAAGGTGCCTTTCAGACATCCTTGGGAAGATTGAGGGCAGGGAGGCAACATGAAAAAAAAAAGTGTCTTCTAAAAACTCTTGAATAAATTATCACCTGGAGCAAGACTTCAGAAGATGGCTTGAACAGATGGATAAAGTTCACTTGGGAGTCCTTCAAGCAGATTGTTTATGACTTTATGGTATGGTACAAAGGTAGCATTTTGGATTGGGTCTGAAAATAAGTTGGGGAAATGCACTTCTTAAAAACACATCAAATCTGTAGCCATAACATTTAGCAGACAGCCTTGAGCAAAGTCCCCAATGGACTTTGGTTTAACAAACCAAGATTAATGGGGTTCTTAGGGGAAATGTAACTGACATCCTGACTTGTGGGTGCGGGGGATAGTTCAGTGCTAGAGCCCGTGTTTTGTAGATAAAGGTTTCCATATTCCATCTTTGGCAGCTCCATTTACAAAAGCATTTCAAATGGTAAAGCCGAAAACAACCTTGGCTATCATTGTAGACAAAATCATACAAAGCATTCTGACTCAATTGTAAGTTACTTATGTACTGTCATTCTAAGCGAAGCTGATCCAGGGTTGGCATTCATAAATAATAAAATATTTCATTTGGTTTGAAATTGTAAATTCATCCTGATTTCTTAAATGATGCTCAGGTACGGACTATGGCAAGAGACTTGTACGATGACCATTTCAAAGCTGTCGAAAGTATGCCTAGAGGTGTAGTTGTAACACTGAGGAACATAGCAACACAATTAGAATCTTCATGGGAGCTCCATACAAATAGGCAGGTAAGTATTATTGAGTAAATTGCAGTGGTAAGCGTAAATTGCTGCTGTTGTTAATGTTGACTTGATTCAGACATAAAAATTAATCCATCTGTCTTCGTCTGATGGTATTGGCAGATTCTCCAAGTGAGTTTAGAAGCATTTCCAGGTTACTTTTAACTTGGGCTGTTGACAGTTGCTCATAATACTAAGCCCAGGTCAAAGTGGGCCACGGGAATTTGCATATGAAATAGGGTGAGTGGCAGATAACAGCAGCCTGATCTGGAAATGGTAGTTTTAAATCTGCAGCATGCTATGTGAAGTGTACTGCTTACTGTGTGTATTCAGTACTTTTTTGTGAAGTTCTTGTTTCCGCAGTTAGACTACTGTTGTGTAATACCATAAAGTGAATGGAGCCACTATTATCTGATTTTCTTTTTCAGTTTATTGAGGGAGAAAACACTTGGCGAGATTTAATGAAGACTGCTCTGGAAAACTTAATTGTCCTTCTGAAGGATGAAAATACTATTTCACCATATGAAATGTGCAGCAGTGGCTTGGTGCAGGCTCTTCTTACTGTTTTGAATAATGTAAGTTTTATTGCAGAATGAGTGGGAACTTTGGAGCCAAGGAGCCAAGTCTTTATTCACAGCCATGAAGTTAACTGGCTGATCTTAGACCAGTTAACTTCATCTTTCAGCCTTACTTAACCTCATGAGGTTGTTGTGAGGATGAAGGAAGGATAACTGTGTATGTCACCTGAGCTTTGGGGGGCAGGGCAGGTGGAGAGTGCAGTGAAACTGTATTAATCACAGTTAATGTAAAAGGTTTTGAATTTTCTTAAGGAATATCTACAGTGTAGTATGTTAGCTGTGAGAAATGCTTTCACTTAAACTTAACCTAAAAAAGAACCAGGGGTCAAGAGACATGAATGTTTGCACTGTTACCCTAGTGCTGCCCTAGTGGTCTAACCATGCTTTGTGCAGACAGTTCTGCCCATAAAACAAAAGAGAATTTTCAGAGGGAAGATGCAGCCTGGCAATCAGGCTATAAACACTTGTTTTACTTTCATTAAACCACATAGCAAATATCAGAAGAGGTGAAGGAGGAGAAAATTTAAAAATGCTGGGAATGGTGCTGTTAGGATAGGTGGGTGTTGTTAACACTTGCTGTTTCTTTGCCCTCAATAGAGCTGCACATTTATTTCTTGTTGCAAGAGCTGAGCAGTTCAAGCTGATGGTCTTTGGAGCAACAGGAGACTGTCACTCACAGTCACAATTTTTATTACAAACTTCAGTGCAATTCAGAATAAGATACTTGTCTTTCTGAAGCAAAAATTAATTAATTTCTGTTCTTCCTCAAAACTTGTGTGATTTATGCGTCTGACTTCTCCTCCTTTCTCATTGTCACTTTGGCAGGCAGTGCTTGAGAAGTTGGTTTTCTCCTTACATAATGAGTTAAGTTACAGATAGGTAGCCGTGTTGGTCTGCCATAGTCAAAAAATTCCTTCCAGTAGCACCTTAAAGACCAACTAAGTTAGTTCTTGGTATGAGCTTTCGTGTGCATGCACACTTCTTCAGATACAGTGCACTGAAGATACTTCTTCAGTGCAGTGTATCTGAAGAAGTGTGCATGCACACGAAAGCTCATACCAAGAACTAACTTAGTTGGTCTTTAAGGTGCTACTGGAAGGAATTTTTTGATAATGAGTTAAGTTAGCCATAATGGCCTAATCCCAAATTTTGAGCAGCCATTCTTTTAACAATTCCCTCTTTTTCATTTAGAATGTGGATTTTGATTTGAAACAAGATTGTAGTCAGCTAGTGGAAAGAATAAATGTATTCAAAACAGCTTTCAGTGAAAATGAAGATGATGAAAGGTAATTTTGTTGTTCCTGACCTTATGAAAAATGTATGCACACAACTATTTTTTATACTTGGCTTTCAGTAGTAAAAGGCATATTGGTCTTGGGCTATAGAACATAACTGCTGCTTTTTGTACTTAAATTGCCCAGTGTTTACCGCATCAGTGTTGCTTTGCAGTTGTAGATCCCATTTAAACAGACTGTTGCCCATATATTTAGTTATTGAATAATGCATATACTGTACTGTGTTTCGGCCCTCACAAGGCCCCCAAGATAATTTTGCTAGAATAACAACACAATAATGTTACAATAAAAAAATGAGAGTAGTAAAACCATATTGCAGTAATCTAACCTAGTGGAGATGTAAGGTATGTGTAACTATGGCCAGATCTCCTTATCTCAGATTCTCCAAGCAATATCTTATAATTAAAAATAGCTTTGAGCTTTGATATGTAATACAAAGCATTTTAAACATTGCTTAAGCTGATCTAAAAAAAGTGTTGACGTTTGATGAATCAATGCACCTGGCTTTGATTCAGACATATGCCAAATCATGCATTATTGCTGTGATAACAAGCAAGCATGAACAGGAAGTTCTACAGTTTCCATGCACAGCATATAATATTGTTAGTAACAAACTGCAGTTTCTACTATAAGGGTGTAATGAGAAATGATGATTTGTTACAAATTTTGTTGGTTTACATTTTCTCCCCATTGTGTGGTGGGAGCACAATGGTTCTCATAATGACAAACCATTGCAATATCTCTGTTTTATATATTGTTGGATCGTGTTTATTGTTGCAAGCTGGCTTGAGTTCGGTTTTTAAATAGGCAGAGTTTAGGTTTTAAAAATAGCTTGTCATCGCTACAACATTTTGAAGTTGTAATTGTACTCTGAAGTTTTCATAACTTCTTTTCATTTTTCAAAGCCCTTTCTATTATAGACAGTAACATTTGTCTTCTTTGTGTTCATAGTCGTCCAGCAGTTGCATTAATTCGGAAACTCATAGCAGTATTAGAATCTATTGAACGTCTACCTCTACACTTGTATGATACACCAGGATCAACGTATAATCTGCAGGTAACTTATACGGTAGAAATTTACTGCATACTAATAAAAATGTTTCTGTGCCTTTTCTCTGCTATTCTTCCTATAAAATTCCATAAATTACAGTTGTCCTGAGCTACTTTAGTTGGATACAGACCTATTTCATTATTATAATGAATTATTATAATGCTTCAATCAGATCCAGTGGAGTCTTCCACTTTGCAAACTAGACAAATTCGTAGACAGAAGTGGGAGAGGCATTTTTTGCCCATTCTCCCTTCTAAAGCCCCCAGCACCATCTTCCATGTTGTTTTGGAGGGTCCCCCAGCCCTCTGGACCTGATTTTTGAGGCAAGGGGAATATAGAAAAAATCCCACCCTCCAGAGCATCCAGTTTACAAAGTTCCACTCTGCATAACTCTGGGTGTCACCCATTAAAAGTTTTACGGAATGTGGGTTTGGCATATCAAACATTTATGGGTATCATCTAGATTTGCTGCTGTGTACGCATGAAGGTTCTAGTTGAGGTCCAGGCAGGGCTGTGTAAATAATTGCTGTAAATAGAAAAGTGATTTCACAAGACATTTCTGGTTATATTAATTCTTAGTATTAAGTAAAAAAAAAAAAAAAGCAGCCTATACTCTTAATTTGTTGGGTGTGGGAGCTTCCTCCCTTACCTTCCTTGACTTTTTTGTGTTTGTTTTATACTGTACCCCACCCTAAATACAATGAAGGGCAGTATAAAAACATTCTAAATAAATGAAAGTTGTAATAATCAGCTCAATGAAGGGCAGTATAAAAACATTCTAAATAAATAAAAGTTTTAATAATCAGCTCAGGTCCAAAGAGGTATGAGTGGAAGAAGAAAATGTAGCAGTGCTGTTCCTTTTGCGAGACCTGGTGAAAGAACTTCCTGGTGAAAGAACTTGGAATGTAATTGGGGTTGTATTACAATATGAAAAGAATTGTGAATATTGAAGATACGGACTAAAGCATATGAACTCTAGTGGGCCATAAAACGTTATTGATAGGAATTTAAACAAAGCTGCAGCCTACCCACACAGGACAATGTCAGTCACTTTTGACATATTGAGTCCAAAACAGACTATGCATGAGTGGGAAAGACTTTCTACTAGAGTAAGAATGCTGTTGGATCCGTGCATTTGTGTAAAAGTGTGTGTATAGTGCTTATGCAAATTTGTCAGTTGTGCTGATTTTCCTAGTTTATTAATGCTTGCTTGACTTTGAAAACATAATCATTAGTATTTGTTATAAATGAAAGGGATGTTTCTAAGTAAGAAAATTGTTGCTTTGACTTTAGATATTAACAAGACGATTGCGGTTTCGCTTGGAGCGTGCTTCTGGGGAGACAGCTTTAATAGACAGAACAGGTCGAATGTTGAAAATGGAGCCCTTGGCAACTGTAGAATCTTTAGAGCAATACCTCCTCAAAATGGTGAGCAAATTCCTCTTCTCCCCAGGTTGGATTCAGACTACCCATACACATAGCTCAGCCCATGGTAGTTTCCACTGGAGGAAGTGCAGTTTTTGCAGATTCCCATTTCTCCCATGCGCCTGAAAAGTTGTTCTGGAGGGTCTTGAGATCCTTGGGAACCATATGGGAAAAGGCAGGAGGCGTTGGTGAATGTCTTTTCTGTTTGGAGCATTTATGAATCTCAGCCGCTTATGTGAATGGAAGATCAAATTTGGGTCAAGCACTCGATCCAGCCTATCATGTTTACAGAAAGAATTACATTAATTCTTCTTTTTGAGGTGACTTTTTTTTTGTAGTTATTTGTCATTATCTGTTCAGGTTTCTAGTCCTCAAGTGTGAGATGTGGGGGTTGGGATGAGCACCCTCTAATCCTCCATCTTGGGAAGGCTTTCTTGTTCTCTTACATTGCGTCTTAAATTGTTTCTGTTGATGGAATTATGGCATTTAATTGTGCTTTACTGTATATTTTAGGGGATGCTGGTGGCACTGTGGGTTAAACCACAGAGCCTAGGACTTGCTGGTCAGGGGTCCCTTTACCTTTTTACTGTATATTTTGATCGTGTATTAATATGCTGTTAGCCATTTTGGGGTCTTTGGACCAAAAAGTAATATATAAAAATAGTGATGATAATAAACTCTATACTTATGTGATACATTTTTGTTGCCTCTTTCTTCCTTAGGTGGCAAAGCAGTGGTATGACTTTGATAGATCATCATTTGTTTTTGTACGAAAACTCAGAGAAGGGCAGACATTCATTTTCAGACACCAGCATGATTTTGATGAAAATGGAATTATTTACTGGATTGGAACAAATGCAAAGTAAGATTTCAGTAACATCAGCTTGAGACAGTGCTAAAATCTTAAATGAAATAGCATTGTATTTAAATACCTTCAGGCCAATTCTGAATGTTTTCCAAGGGCAACACTGGATTTTCCATGCATTATTTTTAAATAAAAAAAATGTATTATTGGGACATAGTTTGCAGTATGCATGGCATATTAGCTTTTGTTTTTTAGATTTAAAAATTTGGACTATACTGTTTGTCACTTACTTATGGCCATTCCATCAGGTTCCCTGAACTGTTGCCATCCCAGTTTCTTATAAGATCTGATGCTTGAGTCTGTATTATTTCCCCATTCTCTGGAAGTCTTTTCAGCTGAAGAGGGGAGTTAAAATGCTTTAAATAAGTATTCATGAGTAATAGTGACATCATTGTTTCTATTGTAGAACAGCTTATGAGTGGGTAAATCCGGCTGCCTATGGGCTGGTGGTAGTTACATCTTCAGAAGGAAGAAATTTGCCTTATGGCCGTTTGGAAGACATCTTAAGCCGTGACAGTTCAGCTCTGAATTGTCATACTAACGATGATAAAAATGCATGGTTTGCTATAGACCTTGGTCTTTGGGTGATACCATCAGCTTACACATTACGCCATGCTCGTGGTTATGGACGATCTGCTCTCAGAAATTGGGTTTTTCAAGTATCTAAGGATGGACAGAACTGGACTACTCTATATACTCATGTTGATGACTGCAGTCTGAATGAACCAGGGTATGTAAAAATATTTCCATTTACATGGGCCATTGTTGTTTCTGACTTTATGACAATAAATTTAGTACTTATAACGTATGGGCCATTCTCAGTCCACTGAAGTAATTGGAAATTAACCTCTTGATATTATTGGGTCCAGGATTTACTTCACTGTGCTGAAATTCATTGAATAATAAAAAGTTGGCCTTCCACAGTTGCTTGGCTTAAACATGGTAAACCATAGTTAATGGTTTACTGGGATCACACAAGCCTTGGCTGTTTTTCTAGCATATAGATGAAACAACCACGATTCTTGGCTTAGTGTTATGTTAGGGCTACCATACGTCTGGAATTTCCAGGACATGTCTGTCGAAACATGGCAACCCTATGTTATGTCCAAAAATTTAATTCATGTGATGGTATAATGGAGAGAGTAATTTTCTGTTTGTAAACTGGTGTTCTTTTTGATCCTTGAAAACCACCATACAAATAATTAATATTTCTCTGTGTTTTTGTCATGACTTTTAAATTTATCATTAACTAATTTTTTCCTTCAACTTCCCCAAATTAATGTAAAGGTCAACCGCAACATGGCCACTAGATCTACAAAAGGATGAGAAGCAAGGCTGGAGGCATGTAAGAATTAAGCAAATGGGGAAGAATGCCAGTGGGCAAACACACTACCTCTCTCTATCTGGATTTGAACTTTATGGCACTGTGAATGGTGTGTGTGAGGATCAGCTAGGTAAGCAATGTAGATAGAATGATTTCTTGTTCTTACCATCAGCTATTGTAATGTAAGCCATGAATTAAACTTTTTCAAAAACTTAGTGCCAATCTAGAGCATGTTTCTAAGCATTTTTTAAGATCAAAATATCAGTTTTATATTTGAAATACCTGCCACCAAGTTGGAATGCTTAAATCTTGTATAGATAGCTTAACCAGCAGTGTTTCATCACTAGTTTTGTTTGCATGTAGGAAAAGCAGCTAAAGAAGCAGAGGCTAATCTGCGAAGGCAGAGGAGACTGGTACGCTCTCAGGTTCTGAAGTACATGGTTCCAGGTGCCCGTGTCATCAGAGGAATTGATTGGAAATGGAGAGATCAGGATGGTAGTTCACAAGGTGAAGGCACTGTTACAGGCGAATTGCACAATGGTGAGCAACTGCTTAAACAATTAGCTCTCTTTATTCCACAAGTTATTTATAGTAGTTCACTGCATTTTCTAGTTTGGTGATTAGGGAAATATAGATTCAGAAATCAAAAGGAAGACAGAAAGGAAATAGTGTACTGTTTGGTCATGTTAAATCAAGAGTGCGTTTGTCATAGTGACCTGCTGACATAAAGAAAACCTGTTTGAGCTTCTTCAGATAAAATTAGCACCCGAATTCTAAACATTTCTACCTCAAAATAAGTTTTACTTATAGTGATGGAACTTGTTAATCAATAAGCATGTTTAAAATCACTGCCTAAAAGTGAAAGAAAAACAGGGCACAAAGGGAGCCTGTAGAAGAATGTAAGATTTGCAGAAGTAGAAAGTTAAATTCCTTGGAAAAACCAGGAGAAAACCTCTTACTTAATTACTGGGTGGGTAAGATATCACTTGCCTCTTGACCTCAAGAGGCATCCAGAAATTGAGATGGACAAACAGGTTCATAAACTCCCCCAGGTATTAGTCACACCTAACTTCCCTAGTTCTAGGAGATTCTGACTTGTACTTTGGGAAATTTGTATTTCAAGAAAGCAAATGTTAGAGTTACTTATGGATAGAGATCAAGAACAAGGTCTTATTGGAACAGTATTCCTTGGGGAAGAAAGTACCACCACTCAAATTTGATTTTCACATGTCCATAAAATACAGTGTTACATACAAGTTGTGCTAATTACGTGCAACTCTCATATACAGATTAGCTGTGGCATTTCTGCTTCTATATTTTGTGTGTTGAGTTATGGGTATGAATAATTGATCCAGTAAGAAGAATAAATATTTCCTGTCTGTATAATATCAGAATACCTTGCTATCCCTTTTCTGGCTTGGCATTTGCAACTTGCTTTTTCTTCAGCTTTTGTCAAGTTCTCTGCCATTTCTTACCTTACTAGCTTCGCTGGGATCAAGTTTCTGTTTTCTTAATACTAATATATGATTAAACCAAAGTGGGGAATGCTAAGAGGCAGATATTAAATTTCCAGTGGCATAGCAATTAGATTTATAAATATTTTTTGAGGAAGGATATGATGCCACATTCAAGGTCTCCATCTCAAGTGTATCTTTTCTTTAGAATGATCATTCTCCTATTATGCAGAAAAATCATCCTAATAATTATTCACTCTTAAATACTTGTGAAAAGTAGTTGAAAATTAGATAGAAGTAGAAAAGTAGATGGAAAAATTTGTGGTGATATTTTAATGTGCTTGTCTTCTTTAGCGTTCAAGATTTGATTAACTAGCTTCCCCACTCTGAATCCATCACTCTATGAACCATATTAGGCCAAGTTCCAAGAAAACAATTCTCTCTAGTTCCCATATCAACTAAAAATCTTCTTCCCAGGGAGTAATTGTTAAACAAAAACTGGAGTGCCAGTTATTTAAAATGTAATTAAAATAATGCATAGAGAAAGGTCTTCATATCATAAGCAGAAGGAAGCTGCAAGGATGTTCCTTGGACCCAAGCGTGGTCTGTTTGCCCTCCCTTCCCACCCACCTTTTAAATAAAGGTTCAAGGACTGTCTTGCCACAACCTAAAGGAAAGCCTGATTTCAGGTGCAGTTTGAACTGCATTTACCGCTGCTGTGGTTGACCAACGACTGAGGATGGAGGCCAACCATACTTAACAAGCTGACTTAAAATAGAATAATGGATTTTCCCCAGTAACTTAAAAGACTGTAGTATGTGAAACATAATAACAGTTACCAAGTATTCTGATAAGAAAACCATTTAAATGCCCACACACTTCTACTACACATAGCTCAAACTTTACTTTTAAGGGAATTAAAAATTTAAAGTAATAGTTACTTTTAATACAATTTTTTTTTACTTTTTTGACTGGATTCTCAGATCTTTAGTATTAAATTGAACTGTGGTAAGAGCTGTCCATTTTAATGTAGTACACCTACAATGATCACACTGCTTGAATTTCAAACCTTTCTCTTATTTTGTTTGGCTTTAAAGCCTATTAAGTAATTTCTGTGATTCAAGATAGCGGCCCAATGAGAAGCTGATCCCATATTGTGGAGCTACTGTCTTGACACGCTCCTGTCTGCTTTCTGCTGGGTCTCACAAACTCCTGTCCCTTTCTAGGCTGGATTGATGTCACCTGGGATGCTGGTGGCTCTAACTCTTACCGTATGGGCGCAGAAGGAAAATTTGACCTCAAGCTTGCCCCAGGGTACGACCCTGATTCAGCGGCATCACCCAAACCTGTTTCATCCACTGTTTCAGGCACAACGCAGTCATGGAGCAGCTTGGTGAAAAACAACTGTCCAGACAAGATGACTGCTGCTGCAGGCTCTTCAAGTAGAAAAGGAAGTAGCAGTTCTGTGTGTAGCGTGGCCAGTAGCAGCGACATCAGCTTGGGTTCGACAAAAATGGAGCGGAGATCTGAAAATGTAATGGAACAAAATATAGTTTCAGGCACTGACGTCCATGAGCCAATTGTTGTCCTTTCCTCTGCTGATGGCATGCCTCAGACTGAAGTAGGGTCTGCATCCAGTGCAAGTACCAGCACCTTGACAGCCGATGTGGGAAATGAAAATGTTGAAAGAAAGCTAGGAACTGACAATTCAATCCGCACAACTGGGGAGTCCAATGCTATATCCATGGGAATTGTTAGTGTGAGTTCTCCAGATGTTAGCTCGGTATCTGAGCTGACAAATAAAGAAGCTGCTTCTCAGAGACCCCTTAGTTCTTCAGCAAGTAACAGACTATCAGTGAGTTCGCTTCTGGCTGCTGGGGCTCCAATGAGTTCCAGTGCAAGTGTTCCTAACCTATCCTCACGAGAAACCTCTAGTTTGGAGTCCTTCGTCCGGAGAGTGGCGAACATCGCTCGCACCAATGCCACTAACAACATGAATTTAAGCCGAAGTAGCAGTGATAACAACACTAATACTTTAGGAAGAAATGTCATGAGCACTGCAAGTAAGTAAAAATAAATACCTTCCAACTTATGCTGCACCTGTGAAATGGGAAGAAATGGGCTTGACATTCTTGACATAATGGTAGCTTTGAAGAGTCATCTGGGGTGGTATAATAGCTATATTGCCCCCAATTTTGTATTGTCTTGGAAAATTGCTCTTGCTGCAGTAATTAAAGAATTGTGCAGCAGGATTTACTTACTCCATTTACTTAATGTTTGCTTTCAGGGGGAGTTAAAGCAAATATCATTGCTAAGAAGAAATCTAGGTGCCATAACATCATAGCTAAGTCTATTCTGGTACTTATAGCACTGAAATCCTTTGAATAGATCAGAAGAGCATTAAATTGTTTCTTAATTCTAATCTATCAGTGGTGTTCCTAGAAATAAATGCATGTCTCATAGAAATTTGCTTAGAATGTTGTACTTGAATCTGAATTAATTTGGAAACTCTGGTGCTTATATTCTCACTCTTCAAAATATTGAAATTTTTTTCATTCATCTGAAATAGGTAAAAAGCTTAGGGAAAACAGTGTTGTCTTAAAATTGCTCATACTTTTAAAAAACAAATGAGTGTTACAAATACAGGTTTATATGTGCTGCCATTTATTTTTGTTTCTATGTTTTACTGCAGTTTCTTGCTACAAAGCTAAAATGTTAAGAATGTATACAAAGGGCTTCTTTAGATAGACTAAGGAGATACTGCAGATTTAGTTTTATATTGAAAGAATAAGATGACAAGTTATTTCTCTATTTTGTCTTTTGTCAACTATGGTCCATGTTTGGCAGAGGGTTGAGCCATGGAAGTGCAGCCGTTCTAGTCCTTTTTTTTTAACGTGGTGAGCAGTGCCTGATATGAAATGGGAAAAGAATAGCCAGCTAGCGTGTGCATTGGAAACTGAACTGCTGCCCTTGTTACTTGAACATTTGTGGGAACTGCTGTTCACCTTTCCCTTTATTTGGAAATGTTATTCTTTTCACTTTAGTGAATATTGTAAAAATCCATTTTCTCATATGTTTATATTTAAAAAATGAGTTGAAACATGACTGAAAACTTATTTGAACTAAGATGAGTTTAGTAAAACATAGTTTTATTCTATATAATTATTTTACTGTGTTTAATTTTTCCACCCCATATTATTGATGGTAAGCGCTAATAAATTGGATTAACTCACTGGAGTCACTAGTGAGATGGTCCAAATGTAATACAAGACCATAGTTTGCAAACCCAAACCAAGTTTGTTGTGATGCTTGAACTTAAACTATTTGGCAAATCATGATTTTCAAGTGGTACCAAGTAAGAACTTGAAACCATAATTTTATTTTAGTTTGCAAAAACAATTTTAGCAAACTGGTTTGGGATGTATATATGCACTCAGAAAGCATGATTTGAGATGTTTGTTCTTCCTTTAAGAGAGCATTCTGGCATTCTCAGAAAAGAGGGAGAAACCACACACACAGTTGCTTGCACACCTGGGACCCAAAGCAGATAAAGAAAATTAGATGATTCTGGGTTCATTCTATATTAGTTAAATTACAACCAATGCTTTTGAAAATGTGAGACTATATCTTGGATTGATCTATTTACAGCAACTATTCAAGACAATCCTGTTTAAAAGTTCAAATTTATTCATGGAAATTAAACAAAAGATTATTGTTCCTATTGAAAGCATTCCTGTCCTCCCCTCTGCTTCCAAGAGGAATTTGTTAATGCAACTGTTCTGCTAATTTGCTCAGAAAGGGAAAGGGCTCTCCAAAAGCAGTGCTGAACTCACTCTTTTATCTCTGGAGGACCAACATATGTGTTCAGTATTCTCCAAAGGGCACTAGGACCACCCCTTAGTGGGTGGTATGTTCCTCTTATTGCTAGAGGCACAAATGTCATCACTCTAACAGAATCTCTGTTTGACTCTTCTCTTGGAGTGACAGTTTTTCCTGCCTAGATTGAAGCAGCATTACATTCACTTAGCTCTTATCATAGTACTTGTTCAAAACTAGAATGTGGGCTACTTCAACACAAGCAGATTTCTATTTTGGTCTTTTGTTTTACTTGAAGCCCTTTCTTGCATTGGCCTGTAATTTTGCACTGATGAATAAGATAGACTTGGTGACTATTTAAAATATTGAAACACATTGAAGCACTCATGAATGCAAACTGTTCTACTTTGGATCATTTATTTTATCTTACCATATCTTTATCTATAGCTTCTCCTCTAATGGGTGCCCAAAGTTTTCCTAATCTGACTACAACTGGTACCACATCAACAGTGACCATGTCTACATCCAGTGTTACTAGCAGCAGCAATGTAGCCACAGCAACTACAGTTTTATCTGTTGGTCAGTCACTTAGTAACACTCTAACTACTAGCCTAACATCAACATCTAGTGAGAGCGATACAGGTCAGGAAGCAGAATATTCTTTATATGGTAAGTTTCATTTTTAAATGAACATAAGCAGATTTCCCATTAATAATTTTCTGTTTTCACCTTTACTTTTGTTATGGGTTTCTCACTTAGTTATTTCATTACTAAAGCATATCAAATAACGGAGCTGTTTACCCTGTTACTAGTTACATAAAGGGTTCCCCAGCAAAGGCTTTTACTCCCAGTGTCATCTTTTCTATAAACATCAGCTCTTCACAATCCTCTACATTCTTTGTATTTATGATATTTTTATATAGCATTTCAGTATAAAGGTATTTAAAATGTAGGACAATTGATTTGAATGTCTTAGCCTATTAAGAAAACTTCTAAAAATTCAGAAATCCATATATATATATATGTATTATATCACTGTTATGTCTAGTCTTTCAGTATGGTGTGCTGCAGTTATTGATTCTGTGAAGTAAGTTCACATTGAAAACAGTGGCTTAGATCCAAATTTGTGTGAGCAGAATTCCACTTGTGCAATGAGACTTTCCCACCTTCCAATTGCAACCCCTGCTCACCCCCCCCCCAAAAGTGACTTCTGGGGTTTGGTGGACCATCCAGAATTGGGTGGGAACAGGGGTGCCAACTTGGGGTCCCCAGGTAAGCCCATCCTGCATAATTGATCACAAGACGTGGTGCATGCACACCATTTGAATGGCAATGCCCATCAAATTTGGGTTCAGCCCCCTCAGATATGTTATGGGGGGGATTAAAGGGAGCTTGGCCCCTAGGAGTTGCCTCTCATGGGTGGAATATTCAGATAGAAGAACACATTATGGATCAAAGTTCACATGTATGAATTTAGAACTGCTGTCAAAATTCTAAGTTAAAAGGCATTGACAGTTAATAATACTTCACATCTCCACAACACATTCACTGTTTCATGTGCATTAGCCTGGTCCCTTGTCACAGGCAAAATCTCCAGTCAGCTGTACTGGTGTACTGATCCATTATCACAAACACAACTGTGAAATCACCTGGCAAACCATGATTCAGTGGCAGCTATCCATAGTTTGCCAGCTTCAACATGTCAGCAAACTCTAGGAAAATCCTATAAATAGAAGAGGAAGCATGTGTCAGGAAAGAAGAGAGCACACAAGCCTACAGAAGTCCCCTAACATGACCTTGAGAACTGGGTTCATGAGGTCTAAACCTGGCCAGTGTTATTATTGTTGTTATTAATTTGTATACTACCCTTCATTCAAAGATTAAAGGGCAGGTCACAACATACAAATACAAAATGAGACCACAAACTACATAGCAGAGAAACAGAAATAAACCAATAACTCTCCTCCCACAAACATTTAAAAGACCATAGATTGTTTAATCAGCCAAAGGCCTGGTTATAGAGAAACATTTACATCTGGCGCCATGCTTATAAGTAATCATATTTATGGGGAAACAACAAAACAGCTTGGCATGCACACATTTGCTTCGAAATAGTAAAGACCTACAGAAGCTTAACTGCATCATTTTCACACAGAGGTCATTTCAAATAGCTTTTCATGTGGGGAAAATTGAAGATGATGTCTTAGTAGCAGAAAGTCCTGGGGTTGCTAATGCTTATTCCCAAAGAGATTTGGAATTTGGTCAAATGGGTTCTGCTAGGCTTCTTGGTGTATTTCTTGCAGTAAGCACAGGGATCAACATTATATTCTTCTCCTAAGACACTCATGCAACAGTCAGAGCTGTTGGAGGTCAGAACTTTTCTGCCATGGCTGAAGCAGTTCTTTAAAATAATCAGTTGCATCATATATGTGCAGGAAAAGTCTGAATAGTAATGTGTCTTTCAGACATTATAGTGGATATTTGAAGGCCCAGAAGAATAGCATTAAAAATAAAGAGCTTATTTAGGGGATGGCTGCAAAAAAAAGTTACATGAGCTGCTGCTTTCATGGGAGTAGGAAGAGAACTTAGTGGGAAGATTGTCATTCATCCCTTTAGAGCACACACACAAAAATGCAATGTTCTAGGAGATGGAATGGTAGGATGGGATCATCTAATCTGCTACACTAGCTAGAGGTCTAGTAAGTTCCTAGCTGTTATTTGTACACGGATAGTAACAAGTTGTGTGACTGCACAGATGACCGCTGGATCATTGGTTGAAGGAAAAGCTCTGCAGGGAGAGTGCTAGTTTTCTCCCATTTCCTGTTTGGTACTTAGGGGTGACTGCACACAAAATGGAAGTGATAAGATCCCCAACAAAAGGCTTTATTTCTGTAGAATAAATGTAAGAATCCTCAAAGGGTTTACCGCATATTGGCATGGATAGATTCCATTTGAGTTAGGAGCTGAAAAGGAAGTTCTCGGGGAAGCGTTGGGGACAAAAGGGAATGGTAGAATTAAGGGATAGAAATTATATCAAGCTCTTGGGGGAATGAACCTAGACAGTGCTGGAACTTGTAATGAATATTTCACATTGTATCAGCAGAAGCCACTGGGAAATGCTGCATGCCACTGGCTGTGAGAAGGCATCCTTTGAGAGTACAGACCGATTCAAGAAATTATGTGGGCCTTTGCAAATTAGAATTTAGAATTAGAATTATTTTTTTAGTCTGGAAGTGGCACCTGTTGAATTCCTAGACTGCAGTATGAAGCAGAATTTGAAAGCTATAAGCATCTCTCAGATATATTCATGTATCTGTTAAAGATGCTTTTAGGCTGAGGTTCTAATGCCATAAACTTTAGAAAGTTGTCTTACAATTTGCTTTGAGTACTAGTTGCCATATTTGAGGTATAAGTGATTATCAGAGTAGCAGTTTGTCTTTTTTATCCCCGAGGAGTTGTTGTTTTTGCCACATTAGTTTTGAATTATGAATATATTGTTAAAATCTCCGTAGAGCATGGTTATTAGAGAGTAAGAAGCCAGTGTTCCAGGTTCAGATGTTATGGGAGGTCAAGCTTAATGATGACTTTCTGGTTGGTTAGTCCCATTTGCATGATCTCAGGAGCCTGTAATATGTTTTAAGAAAGTTAACGACCCATGAAATGCAAAACTGCCTCCTATAAAACCAGGAGATTATGCTGTATTGGGATTTAGACTGCTTCATATGTGACAGGCATCCCGTATGAACATAAATTGTATGTAAAAAACATGTGCAGTTTCTGACTTTCCTAGAGTTAGGATTTTTATATATGCACAATTTCTGCTTGTATAGGAAACAAAGCACCATTTTCCAATTCCCTTCTTGCCTTGCTCCTACAATGTAGGCAGATGTACATTGCTATATTTTTGATGGGACTGATAATTGCTTTCAAAGTGGAAAAAAAAAAACCATCCTTCCATGTTTGAAACGGTAGGCATTACATGTGTCATTACAGTTGTGGGTTCAGTGCTGTTAGCAATGTACCTGCAGTTCTTTGGGTGCTCTGAACACAGAGCAAGAAATGGAAACCTGTCTTTCATGAATGGTTGAAGGCCTGCTATGTACCAGTATTAGTAGTTGTCATTGTAGAAATTGGAATACTGCTATTTTAGAAGTGTTCCTGTGGTTTTTCTTTTTTCATGGTTTGACACATTGCTACAGGAATGAAAGTGGTTTATGAGATAATTTGCTAATATTATATGAAGTTTTTGAAAATAAAAGGAAATAAGTTCTATGAAACATGTATTGCAACTATAGTAGCAAAATTATTGGCTTGCTAGCCATTTCCACTAATGGTTTGTGCTTACAAATGGGATCAGTTTGTCTGAGTATCTTACCTTATTCCAAATAGTTTCCCATTCCTTTTCAGGTTGTTTTCTGAAATGCTTTCCCCCTTTGTCAAAATTCCTTAAATAGGTTTCTTCTCTACTGTCTTAAGCCTCTTTTTCCTGTTCCTGCTTTGAATTTATAGAACAAAATCGGTCTTCATCCTTACAGCCTTTTTTTTTTAAAGCAAACAACAAGCAACTGAGTTCTTAGTGTGTGATTTGTGTGTGTTCTGTATAGATTTTCTTGATAGCTGTCGGGCCAGCACTCTGTTAGCGGAGTTAGATGATGATGAAGATCTACCTGAGCCAGATGAAGAAGATGACGAAAATGAAGATGACAATCAAGAAGATCAAGAGTATGAAGAAGTTATGGTACAGTGCATATCTATTTTTACAATATTGCCTGATCGGCAGTTATTTGGGGACTATATCAAAAAACCTTCTACTCTCCTGAACTTGTAGTATAGTATAGGTTGTTCATCGTGGACCAGTTTTGTCAATTTAGAGAACTTGTCCATTTTTAAAGCAGCAGCAGTAGCTTGTTGTCATTTCAGTGACTTATTACAAAAGTTCTACCTTGTTTACAGATCAAATGATAACAGTCCTCATATTATTAGTTCAGTGGAACGCCGAAATAAACCCCTAAATAACAGATTATATAAATAGATTCTACTACAGTAAATGTCCAGTTTGGTACTTTCCCTCCCCCGTTCCATTATATCAGTGTCAAATTATCTGAGGTGAACTCTTACAGAATATGACCTTGGATATGTCTTATGGGCTGCAAACAGTCTTGAGTAGCTGTATGCTTATATGTAGTGATTTGGGGGATTAAAAATGAGGTGCTGCTACTTGTATTTTGATAATTTTTCTATGGGTGCCACTGCAAAGTGGCTGCTATGCACAGCCTAAAAGGAGATGCTGGTACTTCATACTGGTGAGTACCGTCCCACCCACAAAAATACTGCATATATGTGATCTGCGTTAGAAATCTGAATTGTAGATGCCAGATTAACTTGAGTCTTGATTCTGCTTGAAAAGAATCTAGGATGAGAATTCACATAATTTCCTCTGTAAATTTGGCTAAACAAGTGACAGCTATGTTTGTGCATTTTAAGTAAGTTAAACAGGATAGCATTGATGCTTTAAGTCAGGGGTCAGCAAGGTTTATCTTTGCCTGGGCCGGATTGGTCCTGCAGAGATCCCTATGTGGGCTGGATTGTGCATGTGAGTGAGTGTGCACGCCCATGATTTCAGGCATCTGCATGTGCTGTGCCGGTTTAGCACAGTGCGCGAGCGGGCACCTCAGTTCAGGGGCAGCTCGTGGGCCGGTCAAATGACCTCCGTGGGCCGTTTCCGGCCCATGGGCCTTAGGTTGCTGACCCCTGCTTTAAGTTTTTGAAAGTGTAGGTGAGAATCTGCAGTGTACAGCAAGTTCAGTTTGTTTACTTAGCTATTCTCATGCTATTCTCATGGCTTACCCAACTTAAATAACCGTCTCTGAAGACAGTTCAGAAACTTCAGCCGGTGCCAAATTTGGCTGCCAGGTTGCTCACGCAGGCAAAATGGTTTGAACATATTACACCGATCCTGCCCCAACTGCACTGGTTGCCAGTTCATTACCAAGCCAAATCCAAAGTGCTGGTTTTGACCTATAGAGCCTTAAAGTTGATTGTTGAATCTTGTTGATTGTTTTAAGGGTGGGGAGGGTGGTATATAAATAAAATTTACTATTATTAGCCTCAGGACAGCAATACCTTAGTGACTGCCTCTCCTTGTATGGACTGATCCGAACCTCCAATCATCATCTGAGGCCCTCTTAGTGTGTCCCGTCCACAAGAGACCCAAGGGCAGCAACACAAGAGTGGGCCTTTTCTGTGGTCGCTCCCCATTTGTGGAATGCTCTCCCCAGGGAGGCTCGCCTGGTGCCTTCCTTACATATGTTTAGGTGCCAGGCGAAAATGTTTCTCTTAAACCAGCCCTTTGGCTGATTGGACATTCTATGGCCTTTTAAATGTGTTTGTGGGAGGAGGCGTTATTGGTTTGCTCTTCTTTCATTTTGTATTTTGAGTTCTCATTTTGTATTTTCATCTTGTGAACTGCCCTTTGATCTTCAGGTGAAGGGCAGTATACAAATTTAATTAAGTAATTAGTAATTAACAGCAACAGCAGCAATAGATAGTTTTTGTACTTGTCTATCCAGTGTGGGTTTAAAAAATGAAAATAACTTTTTTGTTCGTTTTGCCATTTTTGTTACATAATAGGAAGAAGAAGAGTATGAAACAAAAGGAGGTCGTAGAAGAACATGGGATGATGATTATGTTTTGAAACGTCAGTTTTCTGCTTTAGTACCTGCGTTTGATCCTAGACCTGGCCGTACTAATGTTCAACAGACAACTGATCTTGAAATCCCTCCCCCAGGTATATCCATGAGTTGTTTGAAAAACCATGTGCGAATTATAAATATATATTATTCACGTACAAATACACAAGCATGTCAGAGAACCTAAGAGAAGAACAAGATTGGAGGAGGAGAGACACAACTAGGTTTGGGGTGGACATGTTAAGATACCTACCAGCTTCCCAAACTTTCTCCCTTCACAAATCTAGGTTGTAGCAGGGGAGGGACACACTCTGTTTTCACAGGGAAGAAGCTGATGAGAATGAGATGCTGAATGGAGAAAGGAGTTTGAAGCAAGTGAGATTTGAATGAGTGAGTCAGGTACCATGTAAGGGTATAAGGGTAAAGCTGAAATGCTTATTCTCTCCTCCTCCCCCTTGTGAAATTTCAGAGGCCTTTACTTTGAATTTATTTTCAGGTCTAGATAAGAATTAAGATATCATGAAATATATATGAGATGTTGAAAGCTGTTGCAGACTTTAAAAAACCTATTACTCATTGCACTGATTTATCACTGATTACAGGAACACCCCATTTGGAACTCCTGGAAGAAGTTGAGTGTACACCATCTCCCCGTTTAGCACTTACCTTGAAAGTTACAGGCCTTGGTACATCTCGCGAGGTTGAGCTGCCCCTAACAAATTTTCGATCAACCATCTTTTACTATGTTCAAAAATTGCTACAACTTTCCTGCAATGGCAACGTGAAATCTGATAAGCTCAGGCGAATTTGGGAGCCAACATACACGTAAGACATTTAAAATCCGATGCTGTATCTAAAAGTCTAAGCCTGCATTTTTTGCAATGTGTATTTACAATATATATCAAAAACTGCTGCTATGTCAACTCTCACCTTGTGGATGACGGTTGTGTGGCAGTAGTGTTTGGATAGTGGTAGTCTTATGTAAACATTGGCATCATTTCTTTTCCCCTTAACATTTCAATGTTAGGGTTCTTAAATTGTTTTTGAAATTGTAACAAATAAGTGTCGATGAAAGAATTCTTACCATAAAGAGTGCACTTGCTACATCAAAATGAATAGCTTCAAGGTGGCCTGTAATTCACAATGTATTCATGGTTTTTATAGTTTAAAGAATTTAAAAACAAGATTCAAGAGCTGTTGCGCCAGCAGTTGAATTCTTGGAATGCGTTGTATCAGCTGCTTTGCTAGTCTAGTATTCAGAAGCATCATTGGCTGACTCACCAATGCTACTCTTGTGTGGCACGCAGCAAAGCATTCAGAATTATTTTAGTATGCAGAGTGTAAGCAGAAGACAATTTAAATTATATCGCAAGATTCATACTGATTTGGAAATAGTGCGTTCTGTTGTAGAAAGCCAGTACATAAATAACTCTAAATCTTTTCATGTTTAGAATTGTATACAGAGAAATGAAGGATTCTGATAAAGAGAAAGAAAGTGGGAAAATGGTGAGATAAATCTTAACTTTTCAATACTTATGTGGCTGTCAACAGATTTTTGTGCAGTTTGTGCACTTTAAAAAAAAGCAGCAGCTTTTTAAAAAAGCTACACTAACTGAGTTCTGTTGTATGGAAGATATGTTAAAGAATGTTTGTAAATGCATGTTCCTAAAGAAATGTGTGTAGTGCATGTGAAATGTTTCAAACTTTACAACCAGGAAATACCAACATTTGGTGGTTCCTGTTGTAGGGTTGCTGGTCAATAGAGCATGTGGAACAGTACCTTGGCACTGATGAATTACCAAAGAATGACTTGATAACCTACCTGCAGAAGAATGCGGATTCAGCCTTTCTGCGCCACTGGAAATTAACCGGCACTAATAAAAGCATTAGGAAAAACAGAAATTGTTCCCAGCTCATAGCTGCATACAAGGTATATGTCTGCATCTAAAAGTATTGATTTGGGGAATGTCTATGCTTTATTTTGCATCGTGTTATGAGTCCTGACAGAGGGACTTGATGTGTGACTAATGCAATTTACTCTGGTTAAATATGTTTATGTGTGACCCTCATGTTTAACTTTTACCAGCTCCAATGTTTTGTATGCTTTCGAATAGACACAGTATTATATTATTATTAATAATAATATAGTGCCTAACAACAGCTAAAGGCTCAGTATTTGCGTCATGCAAACCATGTTTACATTTTCTCTGTCTCAAAGTTCAAAATAATTACATCACAATTCTAACCTTTACTATGTATTTATTTTCCTTCCATTCATTTATTTACACAGGATTTTTGTGAACATGGATCAAAGTCCAGTTTGAGCCAGGGAGCTATTTCCACACTTCAGAACTCAGACATTCTTAGTTCAATAAAAGAACAGCCTCAAGCCAAAGCTGGTAGTGGACAGAATTCCTGTGGAGTAGAAGATGTTCTACAGTTGCTCCGTATTTTGTATATTGTTGCAAGTGACCCTTATTCAACTCGAAATTCTCAAGAAGGTAAGTAGGATGTAATACATTTCCCCCTAAAAGCTTCCACAAAGGAAACATATTATTAGTACATTATTATTCATTTCTATTAATAATTTCAGAAGGAGATGAACAGCTTCAGTTTAATTTCCCACCAGATGAATTCACAAGCAAAAAAATCACCACAAAAATTCTTCAACAGATTGAGGTAATATATATATATTTATTACTGAGATTATTTCTGAGGCATTTTAGTTTCATAGAAGCTGTTGTAGATGGTTGAAGTCTGAAATATCATCTTATTTAAAGGAAGCAGTGAAACTTATTTGAATGTGGTTTTTCTTCATTTGCTGGTTTTCTTTCATTATTTAGATGGCCCATGGTACTTGATACTGAAATTTGCCATGTGCTGGAAGGGAGCTTTGGTGAGGCATCCAAAGCTGAGTCAGTTGTACAGTTCAATTAATTGCAGCCTTGATCTTGAAAACTGAACATAGATTGGTAGGATTTTACTGACATAAGTCATAAAAGAATTAGAATTTCCTTTAAATTGCACTGTTATAAAAGCATGAAGTCTAGTGTGGTTAACGATTGCAGCATTGGACTGTGGGCACCAGATTCAAATTCTCACTCAGCCATAAAGCTCACTGGGTGAACTTGGACAGTTTCTTCCTTTCAGCCTAATCTATTTTGGGATTATTTTGCAGATAAAAATGGGGGTGAAATGTGGGTTATCTATAAGTTAAAACACCTTGGAGGAAAGCTGGAAAATAAATGAATACAACACATTCAGTGATTAAAAATGACAGCTTAACATTTAAGAAAACTACTACTTTATTTTGTACTAGCAGGGAGTGGCTGACGTTTCCCTGGAATTTGAAAAAGCAGGATTATTATTTTTCAAAATGGATAGTGTAATTTGTGAAGTTTGGGACTGTGTGCACACACCTCAGCCCAAGGCCGAGAGTGGGTTCTTGTCATCTGGGCAGCCCAGGACCTCCCTACACACTGCCTAGGCTTGCGCCCTGGGGAAGTAACTTCAGTGCTGCTAATGCAGTGGTTTCAACCCTCTTGACACAGACAGATGCCAACAGCAACAATGCCAAAAATCAGACAGAGTCCTCTTTCAGACTGACATCTTTATTCAAACTGGCTGTTGGTACCCCAACATGAACAAAAACAGCCGGTCCCACCTCAGAATCCTTTCTGCCGAGTTTGAAATCTTGAGTTTGAAATCAGTGGTGTTTGGGCCCATCATGCCAAAGATCAGATCAGGCTTCCTCAACCTTGGCCCTCCAATATTTTTGAGACTACAATTCCCATCATTCCTGACCACTGGTCCTGCTAGCTAGGGATCATGGGAGTTGTAGGCCAAAAAACATCTGGAGGGCCAAGTTTGAGGAAGCCTGGATCAGATGAAGTCACACCAAAGTCACATTTTGAATCTCCATCTTTATTCAGAATGGTGGTTGACAGCCCAATGTCCACAAAAACTGCCACCCCCACCCCCACCTTGGGAACCCTTGTGTCAAGTTGGGCGATGATATATTGAGACGTTTGAATGCATTTAGAACAAACCATTTTCTGCAACATACAGTAGTAGATTTTTATTTAATTATGACCATCCTATTTACAACAATTTTTTTTTTACAAAGTACAAAAACTAGTGGTATAAGGTGAGTGTGTAGGAAAATATGAATGCATAAATAGTTATTTATCCATCATACATTTTGTTCTTCAGAACATTGCATTTTAAACAGTGGGTGTATTAAATTACAGGAGCCATTGGCACTAGCAAGCGGAGCTCTGCCAGACTGGTGTGAACAGATAACTAGCAAGTGCCCTTTCTTAATTCCATTCGAAACTCGACAGCTGTATTTCACATGTACAGCATTTGGGGCATCAAGGTAAGAAACCTGACAAGCAAATTGCTTATTTGCTGCAGTTTCAGAATATTGAATCTCTTTAATGTCAGTATTTGGAAGATCAGTGTTTCGTTGTGAAGAAATTGAATTTTTAGGTAGTAAATCATCATCAACCTTTTATTCGACCGTCAGTCAGAAAAAAGTACATTTGTCAATACACAGTTAAAACATCCAGGAAAATTTTAGAACTTAGCCAACACTAAAATGGGCTAAACAAATAGCCCCATAACCTAAATAGAAGAATTCTGTTATGATATGGATGCTGTTTGGTTCGAAAATGGTTAACACTGTAAAGGTGGGGGACTCTGGTCTTTTATTTCTAACTATAGTCAAAAAGATCGTGACGAGGGGGTTCAGCTGGCATTTTTCTAGGAAGCAACTAGACTGCTATAAGAGGTGTTTTGGTTACAAATTTGCAAAATTTTCTATTCTGGCCGTTAACAACAAAATCTAGTTTTTGTGTGAATTGGGAGTATGGAAAATGTCTAATTGTGAGAGGACGTTTAGTGCACATTCTATTAAAAATAATTGATTCTTGGTTATTGGCCAATTGGAATTCAGAATTCCAAGGATAACCTTATGATTGGTTAGAGGGTTTGACTGAAGTGAATTTAAGTGCAGGCATGTCACTGTTTGAGGGTCAGATGAATGAGAGGAGTCAATCAGTTGGCCAGAGCCTAGGAAGAGGCAGAAAGATAATAAGGAAACACTGGTGTCAGAGGCTGAGGAAAGCTAACCAGGAGAGAGAGAGAGAGAGAGAGAGAGAGAGAGAGAGTGTCTGTCTTCAAGGCAGTTCTCCTGCATAGCCTCTGGCAAAAATGATAGCAACTGACAAAAGAGATCACAGTTGTGACAACAGCAACAGTGTGTGTGAATGGAAGGGACAGAGCAGCAGTGGCAGCATTGTGTTTGCTGGGATGGGGCAGGGTGAGGTGGTGTTGAGGTGGGGGTAGCTTGTGGCAGATATGTGTGCCATCTGTGGGAGACAGGGAGTGCCAACCCATGGTTCTCCCAGCCTTGCTCCACCCTGTCCCATTGAACTCTGTGCTGTTGCAAGGATATCACTTATTTTTTATTTATTTGAAATATTTCTTACCTATCCTTCACCCTAAGGTTGCAGGGTATTAACAATGATAAAATCTACAACTCATTTTTTGAAAGCAAACAGTGGCCTAAGGAAGGTCTCATTAAAAAGCTTTTCTGAGTCATGATGCATATGAGTTTTAAAGCAATGTATCTGCATTTTTTCCTGATACCAGAGCAATAGTGTGGCTGCAGAATCGACGTGAGGCCACTGTTGAGCGAACGCGAACTACAGGCACAGTGCGAAGAGATGATCCAGGAGAATTCAGAGTTGGGCGCCTTAAACATGAAAGAGTAAAAGTTCCACGTGGTGAATCCTTGATGGAGTGGGCAGAAAATGTAATGCAGATTCATGCAGACAGAAAGTCAGTCCTAGAGGTAAAATAGGTTCCTCTGAAAAAATATTACTTTACTGTGTCTCTCATTTGTGTAGTGTTAAGTGAGCACAGTTGTTTATTAGAAAAGATATATTCCAAAAGAATGCTAGTACTATTGTTGTGGTCTCTGGTTTCCAGGTGGAGTTTTTGGGAGAAGAAGGAACAGGATTGGGACCCACCTTGGAGTTTTACGCACTGGTGGCAGCAGAATTCCAGAGGACAGAACTGGGAGCATGGCTCTGCGATGATGACTTTCCGGATGATGAATCGCGTCAGGTATATTTTGTCTTAGTAATCAGTCAGTAGAGCTGATAAGATACATTCTGTTTGTGTATCTCTTGAAATACCTTAACACTTTCCTTCACTTTTTTTTTTTTTTTTTTTTATGTTTTAAAAAACAGGTGGATATAGGTGGCGGATTAAAACCTCCGGGATATTATGTACAGCGATCTTGTGGTCTGTTCACAGCACCATTTCCACAGGATAGTGATGAACTTGAAAGAATAACCAAACTTTTTCACTTTCTGGGGATTTTCTTAGCCAAATGCATCCAAGACAACAGACTGGTGGACTTGCCTATTTCTAAGCCGTTCTTTAAACTCATGTGCATGGGAGACATTAAAAGCAATATGAGCAAATTGATTTATGAGTCGCGGGGTGACAGAGACTTGCACTGCACAGAAAGTCAGTCAGAGGCGTCTACGGAAGAGGGCCACGATTCTCTCTCAGTAGGAAGCTTTGAAGAAGATTCCAAATCAGAATTTATCCTTGATCCACCAAAGCCTAAACCCCCAGCTTGGTTTAATGGGATTTTAACGTGGGAAGATTTTGAATTGGTAAACCCTCACAGAGCAAGATTTTTAAAAGAAATTAAAGACCTTGCAATAAAGAGACGTCTAATATTAAGCAACAAAGGACTTTCAGAAGATGAGAAAAATACTAAAATGCAGGAACTAATGATGAAGAACCCATCAGGACCGGGACCTTCTCTTAGCATAGAAGATTTAGGGTAAGGTATTACACTCACCCCCCTTTTGCTCATATATACATGTGGCCGCCTTGTGGAGTAATAAATTGACCTATGCATGTTTAGACATTTTGTTCCATACACTGAGAATTTTTTTTAAAAAGTGCTTTATCCATATCGTTTCTACTGTGTTCCTGTTTGGAATTTTCAAATTTTGTGAGATGATTCCCACTTAAGAGCAAACCAAACTGCCTTGTACAAACTCAGAACATTTCTCCATCTTGCTCAATATGATGCAAAGTGATTGAGGGCAGCATTTCAGAGTTTCAGACAGAATTCCCAACCCTTCCAGGAAATGCCAGGGATTGAATCTAGGCCCTCTTTCATGCAAAGCATGTCTTCTGCCACTATTGCTGTGTATCTACTAATTCCATCTCCTACCTTACAGGCTGAATTTCCAGTTTTGCCCTTCTTCCAGAGTATATGGCTTTACAGCAGTGGATCTTAAGCCTGGTGGTGAAGATGAGGTAGAGGAAAAATTCTTAATATGAGAGAGTTAAATATTACTTGATTTCCCCAAAATTCTTCTGTGATGTAATGTAAACATTCTCTGTCCATTTACATCGATTTCGTTACAGTTGGTTACTATGGATAATGCAGAGGAGTATGTGGATCTGATGTTTGACTTCTGCATGCATTCTGGCATACAGAAACAGATGGATGCTTTTAGAGGTATGTAACTGACTAGCATATATGGGCTGTTTAACCATTTAAAGGAAATATTTATCAGTTAAGGAATTTCAAACATAACATGGTTCTCAGCTCGTGCTTATGCTTTTTTACTTTTTGTTTCAAGATGGCTTCAACAGAGTCTTTCCAATGGAAAAGCTGAGTTCCTTCAGTCATGAAGAAGTGCAGATGATTCTTTGTGGAAATCAGTCACCGTCGTGGGCAGCTGAAGATATAATCAACTACACAGAACCTAAACTTGGCTACACTCGAGACAGGTACTTTACCCAGTGGCAAGATATTTGCACTACTTTCAGGACTTGGCAACAAGGAATTGTGGGGTGTTGACACTGAAAATGCGTGGCAAGTGCAGAAAATTCAATCTAGATAATTACACCTGACAGCTTCTAGGAGCCTCTGGTAAGAGCTGAGTGCAGGGTGGGGGACCAAAGGTAGACAGGCTACCCCAGAAGTAGCATGACGTGTCCCCCACCAGAGGTACTACCCCTCACCTAACACTCCATACACTCCTCTGGATATGAGTGTGTTGTTAATCAGTGGTGCTTCGCTTGAGCAGCACTTGCTATCCAAATGCATATGCCACTGATCTCCCAGTGGGTGGCAGGCTTGCATACCCAGACACTTTTCCCACATTGATGTTTATGGCTGGATAGTTCTATCAAGCTGTCTCTGAATGCTTCATTATTAAGCTGGCTAGAACAAGCAAGGTTTTTTTCTTCTTCACATGTACCAGGTCTCCTGCATAAAGTGTGGAGGAGATACACAGCAAGTGTAAAACACAAGATAAAAGGGAACTTTTGTCACTCCCTCACTGTAGCAATTCATTTGAAGGTGCCTGCTTTTAAAAATGTAATTTGTCTGTTATGAAAAGAAAACAGAAAATACTTTTAGAAAATCACAGTAAATGGACTATTGTCAAGCAACTTGGTTTGATCTGTTTGGTGCAGTAATAAAACAAAACCAGATTTTTATAGTTCACTGAACTGATGTCTACATGGGTACATCTCAATTGTGCAATCTGTCTTCCTTTGTGGGGGGGGGATGTTGGGCAGGGGAAGGTAAATAAGATAAGGCTTAAAAGTACACGGCTAGGTATTGCCTCACAATGTTCTGAGCATTGGTCCACCTCATGCAGACTTGAAACTAGATGCTTGTATGCCGTTTTCATGGTCTGTGTAGGTAATGAGGAGGAGACTGCTGTAGGAGTGAACACACAATAAGTAAATAAACTTTCATGCCAGCAAAGAGGAAGACAGGGAAATGCTATGTTTACATACTAACATAGTCATGTAATATTTGGCAAACATTTCTTTAATAATAATCTCCCCGCCCCCGAACAAAAATAAAGTGTACCTACAGACATATCTTTATCTTCAAATCTTTATCTTCAGATGCTAAATTTTGATAAGGTGATTTATTTATGAATTTAATATAGTAACATTATGGAGCAGCTGAGTAACAAACCATGGCCTTTGGTTTAAGATTTGTTTCAGTCCAGACAAACCACTTTTGGCTTCATATCATGGTTGGTTTGGAGCAAAAACAAACCACAATTCCCAGTTTGACTGTAATGCTGCTAAACCAGGTGCATGGTTTGTTGCTTGTGCTAGGGGAAGAGTGAAGTGGGTACAGTGGTACCTTGATTCCCGGACAGCTTAGTTGTCAAACAAATTGGCTCCTGAGCACCGCAAACCCTGAAGTAAGTGTTCCCATTTGTGAATGTTTTTGGAAGCTGAACGTCCAACGTGACTCCCGATTGAGTGTAGGAAGCTCCTGCAGCCAGTTGGAAGCTGCGCCTTGGTTTTCAAACAGTTTCGGGAATCGAACGGACTCCCGGAATGGATTAAGTTCAAGAACCAATGTACTGTGATGTGCAGATGCAGTGTGTGCATGCTCATGCACTAGTTCAACACTGGTTTGATTACTGTAGGTATATTTAAAATCTGTTCTGTTTTGTACTTTAGCCCTGGATTCCTGAGATTCGTTAGAGTTTTGTGTGGCATGTCTTCCGATGAAAGAAAAGCATTCCTGCAATTCACAACTGGCTGTTCAACACTTCCCCCAGGAGGCCTGGCTAATCTACATCCCCGTCTCACTGTTGTACGCAAGGTATGGCCATTTCTTAAAAGTTTTGACTATATATCTAAGCAAAGGTGTGTTAGATATTTTTTATGAAGTCTTGTCTTTGAGATAGCTCACACATTTGTACTCAGAAGATGGCTTGCACTCCACAAGGTGCTTGTCAGGTCTTTGGCAGAGGTCTTCATGGATCCTGTTAATGCAGGGGTCAGCAAAATTTTTCAGCAGGGGGCCAGTCCACTGTCCCTCAGACCTTGGGGGGGGGGGGGCGGACAAGTAGATTACCTTCCCACCGGAGCGGTACCTATTAAACGGCATTACCATGTGCTGCTCTGGTTCGCCAGAAGCGGCTTAGTCATGCTGGCCACATGACCTGGAAGCTGTCTGCGGACAAACGTCGGCTCCTTCGGCCTATAGAGTGAGATGAGCGTGCGACTGGACCTAACGGCCAGGGGTACCTTTACCTTTAACAACACAGAATTGAAAAAGAAATGTGTGCTACACTCACTATTTTAAAAGTTGATTGTGGATTTTTATTCACAGGTTGATGCTACGGATGCAAGTTACCCATCTGTGAATACATGTGTGCACTACCTTAAGTTGCCTGAGTATTCTTCTGAAGAGATTATGCGAGAGCGCCTGCTAGCTGCTACCATGGAGAAAGGCTTTCATCTCAACTGAGCTGATGAATAGGACACAGGATATGACAAACTGGTTTTGCATTGATAACTAGTGAAGCCTCTTGTGTTGTATGTGCAGAAAATACAATCTCCACGCTGTGCTCTACTGAGACTTGCCTTTCCCCCACCCCATCCATGAGGCTTTGGAAACACATGGAAAAATTGTTAGCTGCTAATGAAACAAATCCCAATGAATTACACAGCCAGCAAGAAAAAGGCAAGAACACTGTGTGATGCTTCCAAGGGCTTGTGCAACCAGAAGCTGAAGCAAATGTTTGACTGTTCCAAAGAGCAGATCTGCCGATTTTCAGTGTTCACTGATACAAGATTTATAACAGTGTATTTGTGTAAAGTTTAGTGTTTAATACCCTGTACACTACAGTTGCCATCACTGATCCCTGTTTTGCTGGCTTTAAGCTAACTGATCAGAAATCTGCTTCCATAAAACTTAGTCATTGGGCATCTCAAGCTTTCTTTCCTTCCTTTCCTTCCTTTCATGGTGCCTGCACTATAGGAGTATGCTAGTGTTGGGGGGGGGGGTGTTTGCGTATAATCATGCACAACCTTTTATTATTATTTCAAGTGGGAATACATTTTGATTTCTAAATGCCCTGCTATAAAGATTAAATCCTTGTATGTGTGTATGTGTGTGTGCGTGCAGCTCAACAATAAAGCTTTTAAAAGACACTGATCCCTGGTGCAAGGCCCACTTTAAAGCAAGTTTTACTTTTGGTTGTATTTTCTTTGTATATTAAAAACATTTATTTAACTTGTTGCAGTTTGAAGTTTAAAAAAAGATTTCCAATGTGTATGCTCAACATTAATCATTAAAAAGTTTGCAGCGTATGAAACCGCTTACTAGTTCTTCTGTTATGTTGGTATGCAGAATAGTGCCTTGAATTCTAATGCTTTATTTCTTCAAATAAAAATACTTGGTCTTGTACTACACAGTTCTGTTTCCAAACCTCCTCTAAAAGTGCAAAAAGGGCTCCAAATATCAGTGTTTTTTTAAAAATCAGGTCAGTTGTATAGCAGGTGGCTGTTATGCATTATGTCCCATGAGCCAGTTGCTTTGCCCTACAATGTATTACATTTACAGTTCCTTGCAGCTTTGCCAGGTGAATTTTAGCATTAGTTAATAAACTCCAGACCAGTTCTTTAAATTGCATTTGCTGATTTATTTAGAAGCAATCCATGCAAAACCATTTCTGATTCAAGGTAGTTTTGAATCTGGTAGTTTTTGGTATTTCTTCTTAGACAAGGCATTCTGCACGCTTGCAGAGTTAAATGTCCCCCTTCTTCCTGCGGCCCATAATGTTTGCTTGAAGCCACTCCTGAGAGTCAGAGATCCTTCATAGTTGTAAGCTTGCATTGTCACTAGCACAGCAAACAAATAGTCAGGTGGTTTTAAATCTTGCTAGCCTGACTGGCCTATTGACCACAGCAATATTTTAAATAAAGGATAACTCCTGGTTTGTGTTAATTTGAAAGAACCTATCTTGCAAATATGGTAATTCTTCACTAGTAAATGTAGTTGGATTTTTCTTATATAACTAAAATGCAATGATAGTCTTTTACAGTGAAGATTGGTTTTGCACATAATTTAATAGCTGCAGAATCTAACATTATTGAAAAACATCAGCAACTCATATATTTGCAATATCAGGCCTTATATCCTTGTATAACCAGTGTCAAGTTCACAGTGTTTTGATACTTTGCTGGCACAAGAGTGCTTATATCATAGAATCATAGAATTGGAGTAGGGAGGGATACCGAGGGTAATCTAGTCCAATTCCCTACAATGCAGGAATACCCCAATGAAAACATTGCTTTCTTGACAAACTTATATAATACATTTACCATTATTATCAAAACCTGAATGCAAAGCAAAAACTTTAAAGGTAAGATTGACAGTAATCATTCTTACTATACCATTCTGTTTATGCATTACATTAGTAGGATATGACACATACAGACATATTTTGGTTAACCTTGATGATGAAATTATATTCTTTTCTATAGAACTGATGCACCATTATGTTGAGATAAATTACTCTCCATAGCACCAACTGCTTAATCTCCAGGTGCTTTTAGTTCACCAGAGGAATTCACTCTTTCTTAACATTCACAACAAGCCGATTTCAATCACTGCTAGTTCAGCACTTTAGCAATCAAGCTGTAAATCCACTATACAAAAATGGGTTGTCCGCAAACAAAGGCAGCTATTTAAACTGAATGCAGGGAAGTGCCCTTATTGGAGGTTAGAATAATTAATATTCCAGAATACAGTCATTTCCCCAAGTGCTTATAACGCCTAATTTGTTGCATTACTGCTGGTAAGATTGTTTTCGGAACTGACCTATTAGGATATTTAATAATCCACTCTTAGGTGTGTTGAATTATCCTGTAATTTTTATGTGTCTCTGTAGAGTTGTCAAGAGTCAATCAAGAGATGCATCTTCATAATAAGCCATGAAAAGATGCCTCTCTTCTTCTCCACACTCTTTGTAAGAGTTGCACAGAGTGAGCAGTTGGATGACAGGAGCAGCAGCTACATTGGCTCGAACTACTTCAAGCCCCTTTAAAGTACAGGGATGATTTTTGAGTTGATACCCAAAAAGCCAATTATCATGTAGGTTATCTTCAAGGTAAGTCATGGTAGCACTTCTTGGACTTGTGTGCCTTCCACTAAAGGTAAAAGTAAAGGGACCCCTGACTGTTCAGTCCAGTCGCAGATGACTCTGGGGTCGCGGCGCTCATTTCGCTTTACTGGCCGAGGGAGCCAGCTTTTGTCTGCAGACAGCTTCCGGGACATGTGGCCAGCATGACTAAGCCGCTTCTAGCAAACCAGAGCAGCACATGGAAACGCCGTTTACCTTCCTACCGGAGTGGTACCTATTTATTTACTTGCACTTGACGTGCTTTCGAACTGCTAGGTTGGCAGGAGCAGGGACCGAGCAACAGGAGCTCACCCCGTCGCAGGGATTCGAACTGCTGACCTTCTGATCAGAAAGCCCTAGGCTCTGTGGTTTAGACCACAGCACTACCTGCTGTGTGCCTACTGCGTGCCTAACCTTTAATACCCCAGGTCCTGTGTCTAATATGTTTACAGCAGTAGGCCCCACTCCCTTAACCCATCCACTGTGAAGAGTGGAGATTGCTTGAGCAGTTGCTACTTCATAATCTTCACTTGGAGCTCTAGTTCTCATTAAAGGTGTATGCAATGTTGAGCCAGACCCATTCATTTTGCTAGACATTAATTTCATTCAGCAATGCATCTGACATTAAACTACAGAAATGGGTTGCTAGTAAGAAAACATTCTCTGTTGATGTATGGATGGGATAAGAGAAACAGTTTAGATGAAGCTCCTGGGCCAGGTCCATAAATTTCTTTAGAATAGGTCCTGCCCAGCAGCAGTAATTGGCCTCTTGGGTGTTAAGTGACAGAACTCAGTGGTCACTCAATCCCAACCTCTATTTTTTTTCCTTCTAAATACCTTAGCGTCCCAGGAAGCCACATCTATCCCCACCATTGCACTTGGAAGAATCTACGAAACCATCACTAAGCACCATAACAGTAGCATTGTACCATTGAGCACTGAAAGATGCAATGAGGCTAGTAAGCTCCTCAATACTAGCCAGATAGGCAATTAGTCTTCCTAAGCTAACTCCAGATGAGGAACGTCTCTGTGCCCCACTCCTACCATGAATCGGAAGAAATGCCATCCTGACTTAGCCGCCTGGCTTCTTGACACAGTGAATCAAGCAGCTTCCACCAGTCCTACGTGGAGTAAGCAAACACACAAGAATTGTAAACACATTTGAAGAAGGCAGAGCTAACCCATCAATAGCTGTATCTCTCGTTCTTCAACACAATGCAAAGGAAGGATTTCACAGAGTTGATCAGTCCCATTTCTTTGTTTTCCGCCTATAGCTTCTGTCTCTCTCTCTCCAAGGATGGTGGAGAAGAAAACCTGTGTGTGATAATTAGTTCCTTATCCCACTCTGGTCTTGCATTTGGGGGATGTTTTCCCCTTAGTACCCCAGACTACATTAACAAGTGAAAGCATCAGGGAGATGGAGGCAGTTGTCTGCATTGTAGATAAGTTGGACCTATTCAAGTAGGTGGTTTTCCAGCAGGATTTTGGTCAAAAGCATAAAAACTCTTCAGCTTAATCAGGGGGACAAAGAGAATTTGCTTACAGCTCTCAAGCTAGTGGATGAAACGGGATCAGTAGCCTATTTTTCAGAAGTGTTTGATTACATGATGAGATGGAGCCTCCTCAAAGGTAGGGTACATGGAGGACCCTAGTAAAATGTTTATATACTTTCCATGGTATTCTGAAAGTGTTACAAGTTCACTTTCTACATGCCCTGGTCATGGTGCTTTCAAAGGTTTTCTCCCCAGAGACTGGCCTCAAGAAGCCAACAGATAGAAGATAACATTCACTGTGTTCTGCACTTGCTATTCAAGCTTCCTCGAGAACCTCAATATGCTCTAGGAGAGCTATCTTGTCATCTAAGTAGCTCCAAGCTCTGTATCCCCTGACAACAACTATTACACCCAATCTACATAAAATACTTCCCCGCAGATATATCTTCAAACTTTGTTTTAGTTTTCTTCAAAAGGTTTTTATATCCACATACAATCTGGAACCCTCTATGGAAGTGAAAAGTTTATGGTTAGACCAAACTTAGGGAAACAGTCCCTGAAGGTGCTAAATCATCTATCTGATCATCACATCTTTTCTGCCAATCTTTTCATCTTCAGTCTCAGTTCAATCCCTCCTGGCCCAGGTACAAGTTTCCATTCCAGGGAGGTCATGGAAGAGATCAGAGATCTGAAGATAACCTATTGAGCCTCGCCCCCACTTTGGAATTAGGGGAGGAATCACGCAAGTTCAGTGAACAATGGAGCCTTTTCACCAAAGTCAAATGGAGACTTACACAGGGTGTTAACTCTTAAAGACTAATACATTTATTAAGGTATAAGGTTTTGTGGTTGAGGGTCCACTTTCAGATACAATGGATGCTAGAGTTCTGCAATTTAGGCAAACATGGTTGCTTTTGCATGTAGTCAAAGCACGCCTGTCTATTTTTTTTAGCATTTCCCAGCCTGCCTTATTAATTTTGTCTGATGAAAAGAGAGACACAGATATGTTATTAAAAAGTCTATTTATTTCACCAGCTGGATTACAGGCTACACAGTGAGAATATTTTGTTATCTTAAAAACTTAAAGCAGTAACTAATTAACCTTTCGCAGGTAGATAGTAAAGGTGTGGCACTTGCTTCCTTCAGTTGTCTTTTAGCATGAAAAGGTTCAGTTCAGCCCATTTGGAATGTTGCAAGACTAGCCTTTGAATCCTCAGAGTTCATTGTTCCTTCTTTCTGTTTTGAAGAATTCTGTGCGAACACACCCTTCACTGGCATAGTCTTCCTAGCTTTCAGCCATTTTGTCAAGAACAAGAAGAGGTGCGAGAATTCTGGTCTTATTGGTTTCTACAATGCAACCATTTAATACCATTTCATCCAAAATTATGTGCACTCTGTCCAATTTGAACATGATCTGTGTACATATAAAGTTAAGGAATTTCTTTTGGAATAAGCAGGACTAAACTGGAAAATGCCAGAACTCAAATTTGTTTTTTTTTAATCTAAGTGCTTAACAGATGAACTTTCTAATGAGTTTTTTGGTAACTGCAAAAACTATAACATTGTAATGCCAGTTTCACAACCAACTATACAGCTATTGTGTATAATGGTATGTAAATTAAAAGAGCTGTAGAAAAGAGAAACAGCAGAAGTAACAAATGATGTTGGTTAACACCAATCTTATTCTAACAGCTACCAGCCTATTGTGACTTGCATTGAGAGAGCCAATCCAGAGTAATTGTGTAAAGTCTCACTGAAAAGCTTGATTTTCAGATTAATTTTTAAAGTGCTTCGATATGTTTAGCAGTTGCTTAGCAAAGTGACCATTCAGAACACAAGGGAAATAATGGTTAACAAATTCTGCTAAGGCAAATCAGTGACAAGAAATCAGTCTCATGTTTCCCCAAAATGTTCCTGGGAATTGTAGTCTGAGGGGAGTCACCCTGGACAGAGATCCCTAGTCCCCTATTTTCCCCATAGTAGTGTAATTATATGTGTAAATGAGGTGGAATCAGTGCTGAAAAGACATTCTTCCTCTGCTTAAGTGCTCAAATGAAAAATTTGTGTATCCAGCTTTCAGTCCCTCACGGTTCCAGACATGCCTTAACTTGCAAACAGCTGTACTGAGAAAACATCACAACTGCTTGAAAAAACCCTTCCTATCTTTCGTTTGACCTGCTGAAGGTATCTTCTTACTGCATTAAAGTATTTACCGCATATGGTGGAAATACGGTTGCACTGAAATGTAAGAATCCATACCAGCCTTTCCCAACCTGGTGCTCGCCAGATCTTTTCAACTAGATCTTTGGGACTACAACTCCCATCAGCCCCAGCCAGAACAGCTGTGTAATCTGAAATTTAAAAGAGGTCCGCAGAGATCTAACATTACAGTACTACTAACTTAGCTAGCAAATAGCTAGAACACGTTCTGTATTGATCGCAGCACTCCCCACCTGAAAACAAAACGAAGCCCCCCGTACAAAGAGTAAAGAATCTCAACATTTGCTTCCTTGGTTCAGGATCTGATGAGACATGCATTCCGTCTTACTGTCAAGTGTTTTTAAAATGTTTCTACAGAGATAACTGGAGGTTGGTATTATGACTGGAAGCCCAAAGAGGCTTCTTTTCTCCCCCAGTGAGATATGAGCTGCCCCACCCTGTTGGGCAGCATTCCACAACTAGCTACTCTTCATTCCACCAACAAGTACTTCATCTGCTATTGGGAATCAAGTGACTGCAGCTCATAGTGCGTCCCTCCCCACTCAGGCTGTTCCTTCCTCATCTCCCCGAGCTGCTCTTCCCAAAGGTGCAGGGCAAGTTGCTTGGTTCTTTTAGACACTCTTGTGAAAGCCTTGCAGCTAAACGATGCCACTCCTTTGCAGACAGCATCGGTCCAACGCCCAACCCTCACTTAAAAATGAATCAGAATCTAATTTCATTTATCTTTTTAAATGAAATTTTACCAAAACTTTCAGAGAGTAAACCAGGAATTTTCACATCAGGATTATACTGCAGTCATATATTGAAAGAATATTAATTGGCTATATGCAGGGAGATAAACTAGCAACAAACCTGTACAGTACTAATGTTTGCTAATCTTTTGGGGAAACCAATATAATAAATATTACTACTTCCTTTTTATAGATGGGAACCTTAGGCTGCAATGCTCAGTTCAGCTGGGCTAAACTGAGTGGCAGAGCCACTACCATATCTGAAGCCCACATGCTTGCCCTGGCCAGAGTGGAAGGTGGTAATTTGAGCATTTCAGCTGCACTAGCTCCAGTTGAGAGGCCCAGATCAGGCCCACTGCTAGTAGCTTAGTTGGCCTAACTCCACCCTTGGGATTTTAAATCTCAGTGATCTGAGGTTAAGATATATCACTAAACCTGTAACTGTATATTAATTAATTAACTAACACCGCTGTCCCATTCATTCTCCAAAGAGCGCAGGTCACTATATATTATCTTACCCCTTCCCATTTTATCCTTACAACAATCCAGTGAGGTAGGTTAGGTTGAAAGAGAGGGACTGGCTCAGGTCCACCCAGCAAACTTTATGCTGAGTATGAACTTGAACTTGCATCTTCCTTGGTAACTACGGCTGGTCACTAAACATTTTGTGTATTTACCATTGAAGGAACAGGCTGTAATAATACATGATTAAAAAAATAAATAAAAGACACAGGATTGCACAAAATGGGTGCTATACATATAAGGGTGTTTGCTTGTTAATATCTGCTCTAAATTGCTATGTTCAATCTGGAACTTCATGGTACTGGGAGTGAACTATATTATGTGAAGGTACTATGGAGTATTTGAGGACTCCACCTTCTTTCTCTCACACACATAAGGCAGCTGAGGAACGGAAGAGAGAAAAGTTTGAGTTCACCAAGAAGAGAGAAGAACGGGGGGTGGGGGTGGGTTGTAACAATATTTGAGCATGCCTAGAAGGCCGTTGGAAAAGACTCTGTTTCGTTACCTTCTATTTGCACCCATTTCTCCTGGTTAAAACGGGGGGGGGAGCCCTGTTTAGTAGTAAGTTAGTAAGTAAGTAAGTAAGTAAGTAAATAAATAAATAAATAAATATTAATTATTTGTACCCCGCCCATCTGGCTGGGTTTCCCCAGCCACTCTGGGTGGCTCCCAACAAAACACTAAAATACAATAATCTATTAAACATTAAAAGCTTCCCTAAACAGGGCTGCCTTTAGATATCTTTTAAAAGTTTGGTAGTTATTTTTCTCTTTGACATCTGGTGGGAGGGCATTCCACAGGGCGGGTGCCACTACCGAGAAGGCCCTCTGCCTGGTTCCCTGTAACCTCACTTCTCGCAATGAGGGAACCGCCAGAAGGCCCTCGGCACTGGACCTCAGTGTCCAAGCAGAACGATGGAGGTGGAGATGCTCCTTCAGGTATACTGGACCGAGGCCATTTAGGGCTTTAGAAGTCAGCACCAACACTTTGAATTGTGCTCGGAAATGTACTGGGAGCCAGTGTAGGTCTTTCAAGACCGATGTTATATGGTCTTGGCGGCGGCTGCCGCATTTTGGATTAGTTGTAGTTTCCGGGTCACCTTCAAAGGTAGCCCCACATAGAGTGCATTGCAGTAGTCCAAGCGAGAGATAACCAGAGCATGTAGCACTCTGGCGAGACAGTCCACAGGCAGGTAGAGTCTCACTCAGCCTGCATACCAGATGGAGCTGATAAACAGCTGCCCTGGACACAGAATTGACCTGTGCCTCCATGGACAGCTGCGAGTCCAGAATGACTCCCAGGCTGTGCACCTGGTCCTTCAGGGGCACAGTTACCCCATTCAGGACCAGGGAGTCTCCCACACCTGCCCGCCTCCTGTCCCCCCAAAATAGTACTTCTGTCTTGTCAGGATTCAACCTCAATCTGTTAGCCGCTATCCATCCTCCAACCGCCTCCAGACACTCACACAGGACCTTCACCGCCTTCACTGGTTATGATTTGAAAGAGAGGTAGAGCTGGGTATCATCCGCATACTGATGAACACCCAGCCCCAACCCCCTGATGATCTCTCCCAGCAGCTTCATGTAGATGTTGAAAAGCATGGGGGAGAGGACAGAACCCTGAGGCACCCCACAAGTGAGAGCCCAAGGGTCTGAACACTCATCCCCCACCACCACTTGCTGGACACGGCCCAGGAGGAAGGAGCGGAACCACTGTATGACAGTGCCCCCAGCTCCCAGCCCCTCTAGACGCTCCAGAAGGATGTTATGGTTGATGGTGTCAAAAGCCACTGAGAGATCCAGCAGAACTAGGAAACAACTCTCACCTTTGTCCCTAGCCCGCCGGAGATCACTGACCAGTGCAACCAAGGCAGTTTCAGTCCCATGATGAGGCCTGAATCCCGACTGGAAGGGATCCAAATGGTCCGCTTCTTCCAGGCATGCCTGGAGTTGTTCAGCAACCACTCGCTCAATCACCTTGCCCAAGAATGGAAGATCTGAGACTGAGCGATAGTTAGCCATATTGGCAGCATCTAAAGATGGTTTTTTAAGAAGCAGTTTGATAACCGCCTCTTTTAGCAGGTCTGGGAAGGCTCCCTCACAGAGAGAAGCATTCATGATCCCGCGAAGCCCATCGCCCAGCCCTTCCCGGCTAGCTTTTATAAGCCAGGATGGGCAAGGATCAAGGAGACAGGTGGTTGGTTTCACTCGTCCAAGCAGCCTGTCCACATTTAGGGAAGCTTTTGATGTTTAACAGACCACTGTATTTTAATATTCTGTTGGAAGCCGCCCAGAGTGGTTGGGGAAACCCAGCCAGATGGGTAGGGTATAAATAATAAGTTGTTGTTGTTAATTATTGTTGTTGTTGGGGTTTTTTTTTTAAAAAAAACAACCCTCAGTGTTGTTTATCCATCCCTGCTACATTCAAACCTCTGCCATTTTAGGAAACTGCCATTTCCCTCTCAGTGTTTCTCCATCCTTGCTTTACTCAAACTTCTGTCATTGTTGTAAACAATGCAGTGCAGAAACTGTCACACATAGCGAGACCCTTTTCCCCCCTTCACCAAGGCCTCCCCTTAACCTCCCAAAGTCATTTCCATCCTTTTTCTTCCTGCCCTTCCTCCCGCCACTCACGGCCTTTAGAACCTTAGGAAATAGGCAATGAATACAGCACAGTGGTGAACTAGTGCAAATACAGTATAGACAGAAGAGAAATTGCAAAATTGCTATAATTTAAATAAAACTACCCTACATCTCACCACATAAGGGAAGACTGTGACCAGGTGACCTGTCTCTGCTGCCCTATTGCTCAATGTTTATGACCAACTTCAAAGCCTCCACGTTTCCTTCTTAAGGTTATTTATCTTTAAATAAAACTCTGAACTGCTCTTCAAATAGAGGGCAAGGGGCTAATAAAGGTAGGCTGTATGAACATGCTTTGAAATATATATTTTCAAACACAAGGCCGAAATATAATTTGGCGATATATCTACTTACCACTGATGATTTCTATACCTAGTATTTTCTCAAGTTTCATAGAGCCAGATGTGTCACCCCAAGACAAAAGAGTTTTTGGCTCAGTGACTGGCATAGCTATTTCAGTCACTAAATATATTTGCTTCCATTAGCATATACTTCAAAAATACCTGTGTTTTATTAGAAGCATTGTGCATTGATGTGATTTAATGCCTGGGCATTAAGTTGGTTCTGGCAAATATTTTCTTACCAAAGCTTTTGGCCTTTAAGTGTTGATGGACTGCAACTGAAAAGTGGCAAGTCTTTAGCTCAAAGGTGAGGAAACTGTCCTGCAGCAGGGCCCCCACCCCCCAAGATTGATGACAAAACCAGTGATGCTACTGCTATGAGATCTTAGGTCTCAGCACATATAAATGAGTGCTCTGACCTCCCAGCAATGGTGGCACATGTGAGGGAAAGGTACCTTTGAGGAGAGGGCTTTCCTCAACACCTCAACAGTGGGATAGAATGAGAGGTTCCTCAGACTGAGCAGAAGAAGAGAGACAGAGGTTTTCCTCCCCATCACAGCATGCAGCTGGGAGAAGTTCCCTTCCTCCCAGCCCATCACAGTGATGGGAAGGGAAAATGCCATCTCTGATTTTAAGAAAGTGTTATCTGAATAGCAAAGAGTGTGGTTTTCCTTCCTAGCCTACTGCTGGGCTTGGAAGAGAGGAACCTCTCCTCCAGCTTAGCATGATGTTGATCTGCAGTAAAGAGAGGTCATTGTGCCCATTGGGATGGAGAGGAGATCAGAGGGAGGCTGTGGAGGGGTAAGTCAGGGTGTCAGCGGCCCTGCAACGCTGCCAACCCAGGGCTCCACTAATCTTGCCACCGTCACTGTGGGAATGTCACGGACTGCATCTTCCTGCACGAGGCATCACTATTGGACTTTTTTTTCTTTAAGTAATGTTGTGAAGGTTGCGTGTCAGCCCCAGTCTCTGCCTAGCAGTAGCAATATTCCAGGGGGGTTCCAGGCACTTACCCGGGTTCTGTTTCTGTTGGGAAAATCAAAGCACAATGGAAGCTAGTGTCTTTACGATATAAGGTTTATTGTACACCTGCTTACATCTTCAATGCAGGGAGTGCCTGTGTGTTAGCTAAATTCAGTAATTTCTCCTGAAAATGGATATGTTCTTCTTAAATGCTTTTATGTAATGTAATGCACAGCACCAACCTATGTTTCTTTACTTAGATGTCAGTCAAGCTGTGCTCAAAGAGTAATACTTACAAGTACACGTGCATGGGAGTGCGACCTAGGCAGCAATTCATACTTTTCAGAGCAGGTCATCTATGTCTTATTTTCATGTGAAAAACTGCGCTCTTGTTCCTTACACAGAAGTACAGGCATTAAAAAATAAAGTACTCCCACTCCAGATCCGTTTTGCCACACCAAACTTGATGTGATAACTTTCAACTGTTGCTTTTGTAATCTTTTTTAATGACTCATCTCTCCCAGATATCAGCACCTACTGCAGTTGTTTTAAAGAGCTTAATACAATTCCACCCACTTCTCCATGCACATAGCTGGGACTTGTCAAATACACCAGCATGCTAAGTAGCAAAACTTGAGATTTTAATTTATGGGGGGTAGTGATGGAATGCTTAAATTCTGGCTATTTCCACAAAGATGTATTTTTTATTTTATTTTGCTGTATTGCAGTTACAATACTGAAAACATTTTGCTTCATGTGTACTCTTAATTAAGAGGATACTAATAAGCTTCCTCTTTAAGTGGAATCCTGACTTAAATGTAATGGAGCCTCCCTTTCATTGCAAAATTTCCTTCCCTAAGATTAGATTAAGAGTCCCATTCTCTACCGACTGAGCTAATCATACAATTATTTAGCATGCAATTAGGAGAGTGTTTGTAATGTCACCCTTTAATTGTCTTACTTCCATCAACACAGGTGGTGTTGTTGTTGTTGGTTTCTCAGGACCATCCACTTCTGATGCTACCCTCACTGCTCTCCAATCCAAAAAGGGTAGAAGTGGGAGAATCTGGGTTGTGAAATTGCCAAATCCTGAGCCCTGCTGATCTCATGCTGATGATGGTAGAATGTGTCAGGACAGCTACAGGGAAACATAGTGTACCATTTCCGGGGTTGGCATATTTTTCACCCAGGGGTATGTTAGGGGATTCAAGTCTCACCTGGAATGTCCCCTTTTGTCTTCCCCAAATATTACAGACGTAGTTCCATTTCCCTTAAATAAGCAGGGCCAGATCATGGGGGACACACACACCCATAACACCTCCAGTAGCATTGAAAGTATGACAGAAGATAACTCTCATAAGAAGAAAAACCTGTCCCGTCAGGCAGGAGAGAAAAAACTGAGGGGACTGCGCCTGCCTCCCAGAGTTCTTTGCTCTCCTGCCTCTGTCACATGGAGAGAGATGTTACCCAACCCATTTGGGTCATCAGCAACCATCTCAAATCCTCTCCCACTACATTATGCCAGCAGAATCAATGAATGGATCTGATACTAAACACTGTGGTCAGCTCAGGCAGGTTCGTGCAGAAGGAGATGGTCATTCGGTTGAACGTTAACAGCTGTAATGAGCAAGCAGACTACATTAATCTGCATCCCTAGTCTTCTCCTGTATCTATTCACCCCATGTGCTGAAATCTCCATTTGAGACTTTTGTCCAGATGCCTCTGCCATTGAAAAGCAGGTAGCAATCAGAGAAAGAGAGAGAGATCCCTTTCAATGGTAGGAATAAATGCTCAGAGCTCGGTTCCTTTGAGGACAGAGCTCTTCCTTTGCCCAGCAACAGATTCTATCACAGCTACTGTGTTCATGCACTGAAATCTATTAAAGTTATGCATGCAGCAAGTAGAGCAAGGGGAAATTTCCTACCTTTAGACAAAATGTCTGCATTTCCCAGCATCAACTATCATATCACCACCCATATCACTAGCCTTTTAACAACTTACCTCCACACTGTTACTATTCACATACTACAAACCATCCATCCATATGGCTCAGTCACCTCTGCTGAACACAGTTTAATCCAATCGTGGCAACATTTTGATTCCTATGAATGCCACGCAGCCTGGCAGACGCAGGAAGGAGCAGGAACATAAATAGAGAAAACTGAAAGGATACATCCAATTCACTCTAAAAAAAAAGAGGAAAAGGGACATTTCAGCAAGAGCAAAGGACTGATGTTGTTCCATTTCTGACTACTGTACATTATTGTACACTATTATTAGTGTTTTTAAAGTTTATTTGTATATTGGTTTTTGGTCCAAGGGATTATCATGGAGCTTGTAAACATTCACTCATCCTTTACAGCCATTTTCAGTACAACTTTCTTATTTTAAAGCAGAGTTAAGGGACTACAGCTCCCATCATCCTTGACCATTGGTAGGGCGGCCATACATCCAGAATTTCCTGGACATAGCCGGGATTTGGCCATTGGAAACAGTGTCCGGGTGGAAATCACTGTAATGTCCAGGAAGATCCAGACATATGGCAACCCATACAACTTTCGTGTCCGAATTTTCACTTTCTGAAATATGGCAACCCTACCTTTGGGCATCCTTGGCTGGGTCTGATGGGAGTTGGGGGTCTAACAATGTCTGGAGGGTCACAGTTTCCCCACACTGTTGTGAAGCAAGACCTATTGCATACCGTATCTAGTAGTTGTTAATGTCTTTTGCTATGCTTTGGATGAGGCAAAGATGCACAGGCCTAAACTATGGGAAATCCTACTGAGCAGCCCTCTTTTGAGTGGGCGCTTCCACCAGATGCTGGTCTCACACTTTTAAAGCTACCTTCTGCAGGTAGACTTTGATTGTTTTCGGTGAAAGTGGGCAGCTGAATTGTTTTGCACTTCTGCCAAATTGCTGGAAGACACATAAGTCCTGGCTGTGTGTCAGTCATCACATTTCTGCTGGTGTGTTATGAGGCGATCCAGTGTTAAAAATAGCCATGGCATTCCTCCTTGAACGTGTATCTTTCTGCAGGTCGGGCATCATAATGTGCACACACGTGCATCTGCATTTTATGATCTTGGTGGTTCAATTCACTGGCTCTGCTTTTTATAGACAGTTATATAGTTTATATAGATATTTCTTTTCCTGACAGTGTTTGTATGGTTTTGTCATGGCCTTTGGCTAGTACAATAAAGCTTATTTTGTTTTTTGACCATAATGCACACAGTGAAAGCCCCAACATGCGTATGTGAAGCTGCCACCCATTTAAGAAAGCACATTTCCTAAAAATCTGCCTGCCTTATTCTAAGCACTGCCTCCTAATACCAGTTTTGTCTGAATTGTGATTATAACACAATCAACAGATGCGGCTATATCTCTATTTCTGAATGATCATCTATTGGCTGAAAGATGGAGTCTAATGTACAATTTGCACCACCCCATGGAGACTGGCCTTGCTCGAAGCTGCTGGCTTGTTCAATCTAAAAGGGTTGAAAAGTGTGGTACATCGTATCATGCATGTTTCTATTTTAATTGCTTGTAACACAGAGAACAAGTAAATGATATAACAAATTGAACTGTTAATTCCCAAGAGATGAGCTAGTGAAAGTAAAATTAACATATAATATCTGCAGAATTCTGGCAGTATCTCAAGCTAGGATGATAATGGAGGAGGAAAGAACAAACTGTGGGAAAGAAAAGAACATCTGTCCTTTACTAGAGAGATGATTTGTCATCTCAGTATTTTTAGATTTGTGAGTTTCAAAGATTCTTTCAAAGTGCTATATTTATCTAATGACATAGGCAGAGCTTACATTCAGATGTTGGACCTCTCCTGGTGTCCCAATAGAAACATCCAAAAGTTGGGAGCAAGTTATCAAAGCTCTCCTTTAGCTTTTGCTCAATTTCTCCTCAATTTCCAAGGCAGCTACAAAGCTAGAATTCTATACATGTGGAATAATACAGACTTGAGCCACCTGTGTACTTGCTTAATACCCAATGACTTAAATGTTGATGTCTTTTGATAAAAATAAATCCAAAGGTCAAATATCTGCACTCTATCATGGTGCAAATGTTTCAGACTAATAGGTCTATGATATAATAAATCATATGAAAGCTTTCTAAAAAAAGAGAAGAGTTTGTATTTGGTTCAATATCATACTTACCACTCTACTGAAATACTTGTCCAAAACCTCCACAAAATTATGAATGAGTTCATAGACAGCCATTTCATTCTGAAAATCAGTTGGAACATCAGAGAAACCAGTGATCTGTTAACTTTTCTACATTACTTATAAAGCTCACAGTTGTGATTTTTGTTTTAAGTTTTAGGAAACAAAACGAATAGTCTGATCATTAGACCTTAAAATTCACTGCACCAGAAGTATAAATTCAAAAGTGTGTACCAGGGCAGCATTACAAACAATAACACACTGAATTTCACATCAGGTTTAATTGCATGCAGACCATGCCAATGCTGATGTTTGTGCTCAGAATGGCCTGGAACCCATGATTGGCAGGGGGCACTGCTTCGTGTTCTGCAGGCAGGCATGGCTGGCTGTGTGGTGACACAGGACAGGGCTTCCTCTGTAGTAGAACCTGTATTATGGAACTCTTTCCCTGGCAAAATGGATGGTGGCATCCTAGCTGGGATTTTACTGCCAAGTTAAAACATACTTAATGTTCTGGGCTTTTGGAAGAAGCCAGGAGAGACTGACCAAGACCTCAGGCTTATTTTATGCTGCTATGTTTTATTGATGATTGATATTATTGATTGTTGTGTTTCACTGTCGTTTTATGTCATATGATGTTTTATATTGTGCTTGAAAATTGTCCTTTGATGACTGTTATGTGATGAAAAGCAGTCCAGAAAGGTTGTAAATACATACATGAATAAAACAATTTCTCAAGGGTGCTTCCTTTGTAAACAGGTCACTGAGATATCGCTAGTGGGTTGTGAGTAACAGGGTTTTTTTTTTAGCTTATCAGATTTCCCTTCAAAATAATAAATTCATATTACATGAGAAAAAAATACGGTCTGGCTTTTTGATGATGACCTTGTATGGGTGCTGTAAAAGGTTTGCTTGCATGTGGTGTACCAATCCAACGATAAACACCCACCTGGAAGCACCCTGGTCTCTGGTCTCTTGTCAAGTCTCTATTTGCAGGGTCTTGATTACAAAAGCTCATGACACCCTGCTTGTCTTTGAGGTGCCATAGGGTTCTTGGTTTTGCTGAAAGGGACTATACTGCATTTCCTTCATCTCTTATTATGCAACTACATTGTGGGAGAGCTAGATATTGCAGAGTGAAGGACACAATATAAGGAACTGGATCACATATGGAAACCAGGAAGAAACTGAAGTAATGGGCATATATCAGGTTCAGTATTTATCTTTAGTTCATAAATCAATATTTGTTTTTTCTTTACATAGTTAAGAAATAAACACCTACCTCGGTTTCATTAATTCCAACCACTATGAAAAGAGCAGCATATTGCCTGTACACCAGCTTAAAATCTTTGTATTCAATAAAGGAACACTAAAAAAAAGACATAGATAAAATTTGATGGATGACACATTTTTGTAGATATTTATCTGCTTATTGAATATTTCATCTGGACAGTTTTTAGGTTATGCAGGCTAAGTAAGTTATTAAAGGGCAGAACAATCGATGCCAATATTGTTTTTATATGCCAGTTCTAAAAATGCCCTGTTTACATATAAAACAAGGATGGGTGGAGGTTTGTTCTCTACTTGTAAAACAGCCCACTGACATGTGTTTTGTGTGTAACAAAAGCAGCCCCCTCCTTCCTTACTTTGTTGCACTCTGTTGCCTTAAGCAGTTTCTCCCAGCCCAGGTCTTTCATTGGAGCTCAACTGAGAAAACTGCTTAAAACAAAGAAGAGCCAGTAAAGGTGTGCTCCCCTTACTTAATGTCATCTGTTCCTCACATGCTTTCCCACCCCTTGTTTTTAAGTAAACGACATATCCCTCACCTCACACACCACTATCACATCTAGCTTGATCCTTAAAAGAACCTGAGCTGACTCAAAGTCAGTGTCATAGCCTTTGCTAGGATCCTGAAACTATCCTGGTGTTCCATTCCATCTTCCTGAGGTTATTTCCCCCCCCCAGCCAAGCTCTAATGTTGGAAGTTGGGACAAAAGTGGCTGTGGGGAAGAGCAGAGATTAGGTGGAGATTCCAACATCTTGTGTGCGCACACCTTTTGCATGCCAAATCCCATTCAAATACACACACTTGTGCTATACACAGAATGTACCCCTGCTGTGAACTTGGTGAAGGCTATTGTTTGATCCTAAAATGTCTACATAAAAAGACATACTTGCTCCTTTGAACGGGAAAGGCAATGCTTGATTACTTCAGCTTCTAGTATCGTCCGTTTATGAAGGTCCATGTATTCATAATATCGAGAGAGTCTTGTTTGCCCTTGCTTGTTCACCATAAGAAAAAACTTGATCATGATTCGTTGTCTGCTCTTTCAAGGCTAGATGGTCAAAACTGAAATTGAGATTAAATAAAACTGTAAGGAAATTAACAGCTTCATCATTTGAATTGGCACTGTGTTAAGGACAACCTTTTCTAGGCTATGACTGTGGGTTCAGGTGAACGAGGCTTCTAAAGCCACATAAAACATCCCAGCCAGCTGCCTGTAGGTGATCCATGCTGGGATGAAGCTTTAGATGTGCCCCCCTCAACATTTGCTATAAAATGCTTTACTAGCATATAAAGTATAAGCAGACATTTCCCAGAACGAAACCCCTCCCACTCTGCAAATTCCAGCAAGGAGATATGTTTAGCAGGCATGTGGGAGGAAATGCATAGCTAGTTACTGTGGAAAAATAGTGTTCTGCAGAAAATTGAAAAGCTAGAAATTAGAACTGTGGGCATTTGCCCCCCTCCTTCTGCATTAATGTGCCAACCACCAAAAGATGGGGAGGGGAGAGCGAGGTGCATTTATTCTAAAGCCTATTATAATGGCATATTATAGTATCGGGCTATTTTTATAATATATTGCCATTAATTCTAGATGTATTCTTCAGCATTTCTTAACCCCAAGCATATAAAGCTCATAAAGATAAAAGGCAGAAATTGGTAATACCCTATCATAATTGCCTAGGGAATTGCTCTTTGTTCAGTATCTAACTCACATGGTCTAATCCTCACTCAGTGATTAAGTTCACTATGTGGTTTTGGGGAAATCACTCTATCTCAGCCTAACCTGCCTCACAGAGTGACGCCCCCCTTACCCTTACCTGCATGGGGGAGTTAACAAGCAACTTTTAAAAAGTGAAGGGTCGAAGAAGCCACACATCTATGTTTTTTGCAAATTCCAGACTACACTGGAACCTAGTGAGATCCATGCCATCAGTCAAGGTTTGCAAAAAATCCTTTATAAAGGCGGAAATTAGCCAAGCACAGAACTACTCCAGGGTCACTTTCATGACCCACGAATGAAATAATCATGAGGCATTATCCTGTTAATTTTGCAGACAAATTTCATCATCTACCTACCACCCAGACACTATCATGCTATGTTTTAACATGTCATGTGTTGGGCCAGTCCCTCGCCTAGTTCAAGCAAGCTAAATGAACTATTGTTCCCACACCACCCCTCTCTAGGCACTCCTCCACAGCAGCAACCTCAGTATCAAGCAGCAGCAGTGAATCTATTGCTCGCAATGCGGTGAACAAGCCTCTCATTTGTTCCACTAATTCTGAACTGAATTGCTCTCATGAATACCCTTTTAGCATGAGTAATTGTTGCAAAATTCAGTCTGTAGACAGGTGTGATGGTTTCATTTCCCCAGCCTGGTTAAGATGATAAGTCATCAGCTTTACCCATGTTAAAGTAATAATAACAAATGGCTGCTTATATTTTTATAACTCAGTGTTCAACTTAACTTTGGATTCTAAAGGCTAAATACAGTTTAGATGAACCTTTATCAGTTCTTCAAGGAAGCCCTAGTTCAATAGTTTAAGCCCATAGTTTTCATTCATAACTTTTCCATTTGTATGTACTATTTTGTGGTAACACAATGGCCCTGTTCACACATCACAGTAAACCATAGTTAATGGTATATGTGCCTAAGAGGGCTCCTTTGCTCCTCCCTGCTTGTGCATAGAAGAATTTCCTGCTTTGCATCATGTCTGAAACAGGGATCGTGTTTGTTTCACTTCCAGAAACCAAAATCAGCTAAGAACAACCCTTGTTGTGCTTTTTAAATCACTTTTTGCCTAGTTTATCATCTTCCAGAAAGAACAAATGTCTAAAGGTATGCTGTTACAGATAGGTAGCCGTGTTGGTCTGCCATAGTCAAAACAAAAAAAATTCCTTCCAGTAGCACCTTAAATACAAAGGTATGCTGTAAGTCTTTCACAGCCTAATCTGATGAAGAATAATTAGAAAATTAGTTTCCCGGATAGTTTAGTAGAAAGAAGCTGGGATCTAAAGAGTTGTGTGTGAGTGAAACACTGCCGTGCGTGGGGTGTGTGTGTGTGTCACAAATTCCAGCACTGATGCATCTGTGAAAGATCTGTGGAAGATCTCTAAACCATCAGGGGCTTTTGGGAAGCCACAAGAGCTGCAGGGGGAAACAGGGCAGAACAAGCAGGAATATATGTGGAACACCACTCCCAGCTGCTTTGATCCCGCCCTGCTGTTTGTAACTAATGGGTCCATCCCATCCTGATTTGGTCTTCTGGCACTGTAACTAACTTTAATTCAAGTCAAGTCATTTTATTACGGTCAGTGACCAGTATTAAGAACTTTAATTAACTATATTCAAATTTGGATGTTCTCTCCTCTCTAGAGGCAAGAACGCTAAAATACAGTGGTACCTCTGGTTACAGAGGCTTCAGCTTACAGACTCTGCTAACCCAAAAATAGTACCTCGGGTTAAGAACTTTACTTCAGGATGAGAACAGAAATCGTGCCGTGGCAGCATGGCGGCAGCAAGAAGCCCCATTAGCTAAAGTGGTACCTCATGTTAAGAACAGTTTCAGGTTAAGAACGGACCTCCAGAACGAATTAAGTTCTTAACCCGATGTGTATCAGTTACCTGTACCATTATGGATTTCATTATTTTGTGCATGTGTATTTAAGGTGGTGCCCACGAGAGTCATTGTATACATTTCCTATTGAAGACCCTATAATTTTTTCCAAGAACTGGAGATGGCACTATAGTTACTGTAGACCTGCTCAATGTTCCTGTCCTGCCATAGTATCTAGTCAAACTGGTTTTACAAACTTCTAATGCATTTCAAAGACTAGTTCTAATGACACAACCAGCACAACTTTAATAGAAATGTATACTGTACATTGTTATGGCTGGCAGTATAGCAGTTTACTCATATATGTACATGTATATATAAATATAGATACAGATACAGATACAGATACACACACACACACACACACACACTTAAAAATACAAAAATACAAAGCTCCTCTTTTTCAAGAACATGCTTCCATTAAGAAATTTCATTCAAGACAGAAATTGACTAAACCAGGCACTCCAGTCAAACCGCTGTCTTGGCAGCACTGAAGTAATTTCACTGGGACGCAAGCCTGGGCAGTGCGTATGGGGGTCCTGGGCAGCCCAGATGACAAGACTCCCTTCTCGGCCTCACTGATGTGGTCCAAAGGAAAGCAGAGCAATACATTTGGTACCATCTTGGCTGCAGAAGTTGCCAGGAGGTGGCATACAAAGCACCACCCAACCATCTTAGGGACTCCACTCCGGATTTCTGTAGGGTTTACTCCTTAGCCTTTTCTTCTCCTGAAGGAGTATCTCCACCTCCATCGTTCTGCCCGGACACTGAGGTCCAGCGCCGAGGGCCTTCTGGCGGTTCACTCACTGCAAGAAGCGAAGTTACAGGGAACCAGGCAGAGGGCCTTCTCGGTAGTGGCACCCGCCCTGTGGAACACCCTCCCATCAGGTGTCAAAGAAATAAACAACTATCTGACTTTTAGAAGACATCTGAAGGCAGCCCTGTTTAGGGAAGCTTTTATATTTGATTAATTATTGTATTTTAACATTTTGTTGGAAGCTGCCTAGAGTGGCTGGGGAAACCCAGCCAGATGGGTGGGGTATAAATAATAAATAATTATTATTATCATCATCACAATGCAGCAGAGGTTTGGGGTCAGTGTTTCCTTCTGCTACATGGGCTACCTTCCCAGGTTGTCGAGCCCCATCTGCCCCTCATTTCCCTCTACAGCACATGCAGAAACTGCCTTCTTGACCATTGGATCCACTATTGGTCTCGTCCACTCAATATGATGGAACCTGTCTTTGCATACAGAGGAGATCCCTAACACACCAAGGGTTTGAGACCGATCAGCTACCCTCACCTGGTTTTGTCAGCCTGGGGTATGGCCAGTGCTATATGCTGACAGCTTCTAGGAGCCACAGATGAGAGCTAAGTGCAGGGTGGAGACCAAAGGTGGACAAACTACCCCAAAAGGAACACAACGTGTCTCCCACCAGATGTACTACCCCTCCTCAAACATCCCATCTGGTAAATATAATTTCACCATACCATTGACTTGTTCTAAAAAAGGTAAAGGACCCCTGACAGTTAAGTCCAGTCGCGAATGACTCTGGGGTTGCGGCGCTCATCTCGCTTTACTGGCCAAGGGAGCCGACATTTGTCCGCAGACAGTTTTCCTGGGTCATGTGGCCAGCATGACTAAGCCGCTTCTGGTGCAACGGAACACCGAAACCAGAGCAGCACACAGAAACGCCGTTTACCTTCCTGCCGGAATGGTACCTATTTATCTACTTGCACTTTGATGTGCTTTCGAACTGTTAGGTTGACAGGAGCTGGGACCGAGCAACAGGAGCTCACCCGTAGCGGGGATTCGAACCGCCAACCTTCCAATCAGCAAGCCCTAGACTCAGTGGTTTAGACCACAGCGCCACCCTCGTCCCCAGACTTGTTCTAGGATTGTCCCAAACTGCTTTATTTAATAGGCTTTCTCTTTACTTCCCCAGACCCTAGAGAGGCTCAACCCCAGTTTTATTTGTACAGTTATCAAACTACCCAGAGCAATTGGATTGGGGCAAATGTCACAATAACATTATAAAAGAAATCAACTATGATTATAAGTACTGGACAGAGGCAGAAGGGCCAATTCCAATTGGTTTCAAATTGAAAATATAGTCATATCTTGGATCCTGAATGACCTGGAACTCAGACGTTTTGGCTCCCGAACGCTGCAAACCCGGAAGTGATCATTCCAGTTTGTGAACGTTCTTTTGGAACCCGAACGTCCAACGGGATTTCCGCGGCTTGCGGTTGGCTGCAGGAGCTTCCTGCAGTCAATCAGATGCCACGAATTAGTTTTCTAACATTTTGGAAGTCGAATGGACTTCCGGAACGGATTCTGTTTGACTTCCAAGGTACGACTGTACTGGTGAGAGAACCAACCTGCAATATTTCCCACTGCATTTGCATTATACATAGTAACTATAGCCACCATAGTCTGATTCACTGCTGGCTCTGCTCTGAAGTACAGTATTTTACAATCTCTCATTTGCTTAATGCTTGATTTTATTTATAGATGGATGCTATATTTCCTCATGGGGAACTTCTTGCTATGAAACACAGCCACTGTGTAAAATAATTATATTATTATTATTTATAGATATAGGCATATGTCTTTATGCCAAATGCAAAGCTCAGCTCTGTTTAAGAGAATATTAGGCTATTTACAGAGCTGTTTAAGAGAATATTAGGCTATTTACAGATCACAGGAGGTACTCTTTCCTCATAAGCTGACAATAACTTTCACTCCCATGTCAGGAGAGTACTCTTAAAAGCTCACAAAGGGGCTTGTGGCTATTGTTAATGGATTTAGATAGAACACCTTTCTAAGGAGACAAAAGAGTAATTGATATGTGAGGCATTTTAAAACCTTAGGGGTAGAGCAAAGATTCTCCAACTGTGGTCTGCTAACTCCATTTGGGTGGTCCACAGAAAGGTTGCAGAACATGCCTATACTTGATCTATTTTTATGACAATTGAGTTAAAGGTTGTTTTGATCAAGGCCAGAGTACTGAGCAGGATAAAGTCCAGACCTAAGGCCTGTGATTTTCATAGGAACTGGGTGCAGTCTACTTAACTTTTCTATTTAAAAAAATATCTAACCCCTGATCCATACTGGTGTTGGTCTCCTCCACTATGAACCTGAAAGGGCGATGGAGTGCATGCAGTACTGCTTTTTACCAGTGTTCCTGCTGGCAATAATCATATTTGGTCCTAAAACTGGGTTTGAGGGGCAGAGCAGGACTGTGCCAACAGAGCTGCTGGTTCCAAAGCCAGCCTGTTTTCTAGTGAAGAACCTGATCTGAGCCCTGTGCTGTGCCAGGCTGCAGCAAAAATAGGGGGGACGGACTGCCACCACCCTCTGTCCTGGCTGCTCCATGCCCCAGTTAGGATTGGGAGAATCTGCCACTCTATTCCCCAGTTAGAATTGCTCTGCACAATCTGTTTTCAGCACAACCAGGTTGATCAAGGAACACGTGGGATTAAAATAAAGAAGCACATGTCTTTGAGCATGAGCTACATGCCTTTCCCTCTGTAATTATTGGGAAACAGCTTCCAGGTCAGAGAGGATTACTTCCAGACAAATTTTTGTCCCAACACCTTAGTTTTGAATTAAGCACATGGTACACAGTCTCTGAGCACAAACACTGTGGCTCTGGTTATTATAGTTATGAGTTACAGATGAACTTCATCCTCCACATATTTACCTAATCCTTTTCAACACCACTAATTCTAATAATTGCAACATTATATGGAAATGCATTCTATTAGTTAATTATGTGTTGTATAAGTACTTCCTTTTGTTTGTTTTAAACATGCTACCCATTAATTTGAATTAATTACTGTGTTGTTTGTAACTCTGAGACTGTTCTGTTTCTCTTTTCACTCTCTCCATTCCCTAACTTATATTATAAACCTTATTGTGTCCTCATTCTTCTCTCAATTATATACATGTGTAAGATTTAATAACAACAGCAAGATGCTGGGATGAGTGGGAACAATGTGTGTCTCCTCTTCCAGAAAATTATAGGAGTCGTATAAAAAGAATAAATTTTCTTATGTATCCTCAGGTTATGTGATTTCAACTGAAGAATGGGCCACTTCAAAATGAAAAGTAAACAGCACAAACTCAAAAGGAAGCCTCAAGAGCTTCTAGCCTATACAAGAGGCAAATAAAGATAGCATAATTAATGCCCCTTAAAATATCAGTTAGGGTTATGAGAATTTATTTTAAGTAACCCACTCCAAAATGGCATTGTAGAGTGTGATCCTCAGAAATATTCAGGTGGAAATGATGAACTGCCATGTGCATGATGAGAATATCATTCCAAACCTTACTTTATTGATACAGATTAAATTTTTGAATTTAATTATGCTTCTTATTATGCTATGGGGATGAGGTTATGAAAAGATTCAGTCATGTAGGTGTGACACAACGTAGTGTGTACACACTCAGAGGATGACCTCCAAACCATCCTAAATATCTTTAAAGAAGCATACGAAAAGCTTGGCCTATCACTCAATATCCAAAAAACCAAAGTGCATAACAAGCATAAAACAACCCCTCTGCAGCGCCACAAATCCAACTCAGCGGTGTAATGTTGGAAAGTATAAATCACTTCTCCTACCTGGGCAGTTATCTTTCCACAAGAGCCTTCCACTGTGGAAGGACTTGTGGATCCAGAATTGGGCTCCACAATTACCTGTGGACACACTGTTAAGACCGTGTACATGGAAGACAATCTTACTCGGCTACAAGTGATCACCAAAGAAGAAGACACTCCAAATTTGCCACTTTAACACATAAAACCCTCCATGACTAGGGATCTAGGTGTAGACTGTTTCAAACCATGAGATCGGCTGAGCGGGGTTCTGCTTCTGGTCCTGCCAATAAACATGGCTTGTTGTGACTCTCTGTAGTCGTGGCCCACCTTTGCAATTCCCTCCCCTGGGCAACATGATACCCTCAATATTACGGGATTTCTTTGCCATATGGTGAAGACGCCTACTTTCTGAAGTCTTTGGGGCATGAAACTTGTGTCGATCCCTCCAGAATCTGGATCTCTGTGTTCTTAATGGAATTGAAACTGCATGTTATTTTTCAATTGTATTTTATGAGTTTTATCAATATTTTTATATTATAATTACTTTGAGGTCATTATGATAAAAAACCTGTGATCAGTTAATAAGCATTAAAAGCTAATAGTTGCCATCAGGAACAGTCATACTCTGTTTATTCACTTTACAAAGAGAATCTAGAAAACAGTTAGCAACCAACTCACATTCCAGTGTTTTCTGTTCTCAATTTTTTTTGGAACTGTTTTTGGATTATAAAAATGCAAGTTTAAAATGCATTTGCAATGCTTAACTGTCCAGGGTGTACTAGCAAAAACACTTTAGGCTTTTCAGGGATACGTAGCCTTTCATTAATAACTCCCACCTTGTTGCTTATACAGTGGTGCCTCAGGTTAAGTACTTAATTCGTTCTGGAGGTCTGTTCTTAACCTGAAGCTGTTCTTAACCTGAAGCACTATTTTAGCTAATGGGGCCTCCTGCAGCTGCCGCGCCGCCAGAGCACAATTTCTGTTCTCATCCTGAAGCAAAGTTCTTAACCTGAAGCACTATTTCTGGGTTTGCGGAGTCTGTAACCTGAAGCGTATGTAACCTGAAGCGTATGTAACCCGAGGTACCACTGTACTTTTATTACTTCCTAGTCAACATTTAGGGTATACTTCTACATAAGTACTCTACTGGATCAGACCAAGAACCTATCTAAGGTGTTGTATATATCCATCAACAAAGGCATAATGCCTCTAAGAATAGACCTTGATAGAGCTGGGAATTCTAATCTGAGGAAATTGAAACAGGGCTTTATTCCAGTTTAGTTAATCCAGAACATTTATGTTTGTCTCTGCCCCACTGCTGGCCATGCAGCCCACAACAGAAAAAGACCCCTATAGCCATGGTTTCATGACTGTAGCCTTAAAAGTCCAGGTCTCTGTATCAAATTTACTTTGGAAGAATAAAGCATTTCTTTTTTGATGTGACTTGCTCATTATTCGGTACTTAGGATGTGACAGAACACTTTAGTGCAATAGCTACTTTATTTAAAGGAAACCTACTTTGAAGTACAAGTGTGTCAGCACTAGACTCCTGTATTTTAATTTCATACCTTCAATTAAACATTTTATTTTGTGACTTGTTTACACTGTAGATGTAAAACGCTCCTATATATAAAGGTAAAGGTAAAGGTACCCCTGCCCGTACGGGCCAGTCTTGCCAGACTCTAGGGTTGTGCGCTCATCTCACTCTATAGGCCGGGAGCCAGCGCTGTCCGCAGACACTTCCGGGTCACGTGGCCAGCGTGACAAGCTGCATCTGGCGAGCCAGCGCAGCACACGGAACGCCGTTTACCTTCCCGCTGGTAAGCGGTCCCTATTTATCTACTTGCACCCGAAGGTGCTTTCAAACTGCTAGGTTGGCAGGCGCTGGGACCGAACAACGGGAGCGCACCCCGCCGCGGGGATTCGAACCGCCGACCTTTTGATCGGCAAGTCCTAGGCGCTGAGGCTTTAACCCACAGCGCCACCCGCGTCCCTGCTCCTATATATAGCTTACATATTAACTTGCTCCTTTTTAAGGATATGGTTTGCAAAGATGACGGAGTAGTTTACCAAAGGCTAAAGAAGGCATGTTCCCTACGGCTCTGACTAACCTTGTTTTAAACATCCCTGTGATGGAGTTTCCCTCAAGGGATTGCTCAGAAAGCTCTCCCTCCTTCTACAGAGGTTAGCCTCTCTTAATTTAATCCCATACTCATAGTAGTAATTTGACACTGGTTTGCCGACTGCCAGTACTCTGGTTTCTATTTGCTGCCTTGCTACTTTGGGTGACAGAGTAATAATAACAACAGCAGTGGCAAAATCAGCGCATGTTTCATGTCCTGGGGGAGGGAGGGTGTGTTGTGCGTGTGGTGGGAGAAATAGCCTCTTGTCCACCCCAAGGAGTCAGCTGTAGACATGTGAGGAATGCAACTGCAATGCCAAGAATCTTTTGCTGGCACAGCCCATCATCGGGGAGACCATTTTAAATGAGCTGAAGGAGCAACAAACAGTAGCAGCCTACTGAAAAATTATAAACTGAGGAGAGAAAGTAGTAGCAAGAGACTGTTAAAGTGGCAGGGAGTTAAGTATGGAATACACTCCTTTGCAATCTTTTAAAAACATACCATCATGGAAAGGTAGTTTTCAAAATGGGTCACAAAACCTTTTATTCCTTCCATGTCTTTATCTCATGGAAGTGGAATGAAGAAGGGCCAGAGTTTGTGGTGCTGGGTAAAATGCCAATTTGGACATTCAGAATGAGTGGATTGTAGACCACCAGCGATTATTGTTGCTGTTTAAAATGCCAGGCAAGAAAAAAATTTCCCTGCAAGAGGCTCATTTGATATAGGAAGCTTTCTCCGAAAAATGGAAAATGCACTCTTAGCATGGTCAGATACCTGTTGAATTTATATGTTCTTCACATGCTCCTGGTGGTTCCTCCTGAGCTAAACAAAGCCCTCTCTACAACTATCAACAGTTTACACCATTGTGTAAACTGGCAAAAAGACTGAGATACCAAGGAATTTCAAATGTCACATTTGCCAGGAACTCAGTAGGTTGCCTTAGGCAAGCCACACTCTCTCACCTCCACCGCCCAGATCGGCAACACGGGGAAACATTCTGACCTACCTTCCAGGGTTGTCGTGAGGATGACAACTGGACAATGCACAGTGAACACGTGAAGTGCGAGTGTCATGCTCACTTTAAAACCAAAGAGCGACCATCTCTGCGGGCAGCTCTGGCTCTCCTGGCCATTGACAAGCGAGTTTTACCGAGGAGTTAAAAAGTCAGCCGCGGGAAACTGATTTAGGACTGAAGGAGCGAGATTTTTTTTCCCCCTCAGCGAACACCAAATACCACCCAGAGCGCAAGAATCCCCTACTTTCCTCTCTATAATTTCCTCTCAGGCAGCGCCCGTGCATGCGTGCAGCAGGGCGGCGCGGGTGTCGGAGCAAGGCGGGTGCCGTTTCCCAGCATGCCACGCGTCCCTCCGCCTCTCCCCCCCCCACCCCGTGGGTGGGTGAGCCGAGCTGCTGAGTGAATCTGTCCGGCTGATGATGGAGCTGAGACTGTAATGGCGGCCGGCGGCGGCAGGAGCAGCAGCGGCGGCGGCGGCTGGAGCTCGGCGCTGCTCTGACACCCGGCTACTGCTCCGCGTGTCCTTGACACCCCCGGGCCGGTCCCTCCCCACAAGCAGCGCCGCTCCGGACTCGGGACACCAGGCGGGAGGAGCAGCAGCAGCAGCAGCAAGAGGAGGCGGGGGAAGGACTCCCCACAGACAATGGACGAACATCCCGGAGCCGGCGGCGGGATCATGGCAGGGCCCAGCCCGAGGCCGCAGCAGCAGCAAGGGCCGCTGCCGCCCGCCGGAGGGAACGCGAACTCCCAGCTGCTCGGCCAAGGCTGCGCGGGGCCCGGCGGCGGAGGCAACCTGCCGCCACAGCAGCAACCCCAAGGCCCGGCGGCAGCGGCGGCTCCGGAAGCGGTGGGCCCCGGCGGCGGCGGCTCGGAGCTGTCCCGGCCTCAACACTACACCATCCCGGGGATCCTGCACTACATCCAGCACGAATGGGCCCGCTTCGAGATGGAGCGCGCGCACTGGGAGGTGGAAAGGGCCGAGCTGCAGGTGAGGCGGAGGGGACACACACAAGCACAATGCGAGAGAACGGCTGGCTTGAGGCGAGGAGGGTCTGTCCGTAACCGGGAAGGAAGGAAGGAGGGATGGGAGCTGCGGCGGCGTGGCTGAGGAGGGAGGGGAGGTGGGTGAGGGACGGACGACGACGCGGCGGCGGCGGGGGAGGAGAAAGTTACCTGTCCGGCGCGGCGGGCGTCACTCGGCACCTTCCCCCGCTCGCGGCTCCTCGGGTTGGGCAGCCTTCCCCGGGGCAGCCATTTTGGTTTCTAGCATGGCGCCCGCCTGGGCCTGTCAGGCTAGTCAGGGGAGGGCTGCCGTCTCCCCCCGGCCCCGGATTTTAAAGCACCGACTCCGCAGCGTCCGCGCGCCCTGACAGTTAGCTGGGGCTCGAGGGCGGGGGGGGGGGGGCAACGGCGACTTTCCCGCTTGCGGCTGCCGGAGCCCTCGGGACATTTGGGAGGCTTCTCCGGCCTACCGGGAGGGCGAGTCGCATCATCTTTATAAGGATACGGGGATCTCAACCTGCTCTTAGCCCCCGACCTTATTTATTTCCAGCTGTTACCTTGGGAATACAAAGCCGCGCACTTCCTTCTTGGCGAGGGACCCCGCCTTCTTTCTAGGAATAGGAGGCGTGTTCCCCCTTCAGTCTCTGTTCAGCACCCACATGGGTGACACTACCACTAAAAATAAATAAAAATGAAACGGAAAGTGGGAGACGTGACCAGAGAGAAATGGATAAATTTGACGGGTCGACCATTTCAGGCTGCTGCTGCTTATTCTTCATCCATTTGTAATCTAGGGTTACATCAGCAAAATACAGTAAGGTGTAAGGTGTTTGCCAGAACCAAGTATTACATAGGCACATGAGTCAGGGATCCAGGAGTGGCCAGGACTCCCTACTTAGCATGCATTACTGGGTAGTTAATCTGGTTTTGTCATATGTGAATGACCATTAAAATTGGGTGCCTAGGTGTGAAGGTACATGTGGCTATATAATTAAAGTCTCAGACTGTACACATCTGAGGTTTAGCTACATTCTAAAAGGTTTTTTTAAAAAAAAATACAAAATAAGCCTGCATTCGTACTGTATCCTGTGATGTGTGTCCCCATATAGCTAATGTAAGGAGCAGTGTGAGGCATGTAAAAGCGAAGGTGTGCTTTTCCTGATTAATATGGTTGATTTTCAACGTAGTTAGATTTGGATCTGGAAGCCCTAGGTCTGTCAGAGGACAAGTACTGACTTGGGCACAGCTGTGCAATTTCTCACCTGCAGTTTCCTCTTGCGGGGGGGGGGGGGGACAGCATTCCATCTTACGGGGTTCTTGTGAGGCAAACACTGAATTTTATAATGCACTGCAAAGCCAAAGAGATACTGTAAAGGAGAACAAACAGTAATAATGTAATCGAGACTAAAATGCCTACTAGATGTTGGGTGTCATGACAAGTGACAACTATGTTTTGGCAAACCTATTATTTAACAGAATTAATTTTGTTGTTGCTGTTGCTGCTTTGAGGGATCACGTATATCATATTGAAAGAGAAGTCATGTTTATTCATGAGACTAGCTAAGCAAGTCAAATTCACGATCATATATGCTTATGACATATAGGACCCAGCTTGGGCTGATTATAAGTCTTTATCTTCAGTTAGATGCTTTATCTGCTAGCAGTGTGGCTCAAACCTTTTTTATTATTGAGATTTTTACAATCTGGTAATGGTTCTAGGACATGGAGAAATAATGTAGATGTCAAACACTGATTCAGATGAATTATGGTGATTGTAATAGGAAAGATATTAGGTGAAGCTTTGTGTCTTTTGTGGCATTGAAGACCATTTAATACAGCATTAGATGACTTGCATCCCTGTATCCAGTTATCTGGGACTAAATCCCATCAAACTAAATGAGACTTACTTCTTAGTAGACATGTGTTAGTCCTTTGAAAGTTTGATAGGTCACTCCAGGGCAAGATTAGCCAGTATGATGTCCTCTAGATGTTGTTGGACTTTAACTCTCATCAGCTAGCATGGGGAATGGTCAGGGATAATAGAAGGTAGAATCCAATGACATACGGAGAGCCTCACTTCAGGATTTCTGTCACGTATCTTGCAGATTTTGCATTAACTCTTATTCCCTTAGATTGTTGCCGTTTCCTAGATTATTTTTTATATACATTACTGGCTTTTTCTTTCTCTCAAAGAAGGACCAATAAAAATCTCCAACTGATTCTAAATAGGATGGAATGACAAATAAGAGGCTACGTCTTGAGAGGATAATCCATGAAAATTGGAGATCCCCTCTATGTAAACTGTAGTACTGGGATGGAGAACTGAGTTTGGCTAGTAGGCCAGCTTCAAAACTCGCCCACAGTCCCATTTACCAACATTGACAGGTGTGCAGGACCACTCACCTGTCAACCCTCTACTGTTATAATGATGTCATTTGATTGACACCTGTCAAGGTTTGATGGGGGTCACTGTAACTACTGAGCAGCTGATTGGTGGTTATAGCAAATTCTTTTGAAGATGCACTTTAAGTGCCAATCAGCTGTTCAGAGCTGGGATCATGCCTTACAAGGGGTGGGCTTTGGAGAAAGTTCTCACTTTTTAATCAGAGATTTTTCCCCTCTGCAAGGGAAACTATTTGGCTACAAAGCACTCAGCTGCATTAAGGAGTTCTTAGCCAAAATTTAAACTCCTGGTGCAGGGGTAGGCAACCTAAGGCCCATGGGCCACAAGTGGCCCATGAGGGTTGTTTAACTGGCCAACGAGCTGCCTGCTCAGCGAGTCCCTGTGTGCTAAACTGGCGCGGCCCGAGGACTTGCTTCCGTGGCGCCGGAAATCGCGTCTGCGCAGACGCCGGAAATCACAGGCGTGCGCACTCAGGCGCACATCCAATCCAGCCCACGGAGGGATCTCCACTGGAGTGAACCGGCCCAGGCAAGGTAAACCTTGCTGACCCTTGTCCTAGTGCTTCATTTATGCCCACACAGTATAACAATGGTATGTAGCCATGGTTCAGGGGAAGCAGTTCTGCAGACCAAACTGGGACCCATATTCGGCCTTCTTATGCCCATGAGCTGGAGTTTTCTACCCCTGCTATCAGTGTTAGAAACTGAGATTTGAAAGAGGTGATATCATAGAAGCTTGATAAAATGAAGCATGGCATGGACAAAGTGGATAAAGTTTTCTCCCTCTCCCCTAACACTAGAACTTGTGGCCATCCAGTGAAGTTGGATGCTGGAAGACTGATAAAAGAAAGCATTTCTTCATGCAGCATGTACTTAAAACTATGGAACTTGCTCCCATAGGAGGCAGTGATGACCACCAACCTAAATAGATTTAAAAGAGGATTGGACAAATTAATGGAGGATAAGGCTTTCAATGGCACTGCTCTACCTCCATAATCAGAGTCAGTATGCCTCTGAATACCAATTGCTGGGAATCAGGTAGGCAGAGTGCTGTTAAGTTCATGTCCTGTTTGCAGGATTCCCACAGGCATCTGGTTGGCCACTGTGAGAACAGGATGCTGAACTAGGTAGGCCATTGGTCTGATCTAGCAGATGGTTCTTATATTCTTATCTTACCCATAATTTATACCTCTTCAAGTTTGAAAATACAGTGGTACCTCGGGTTAAGAACTTAATTCGTTTTAGAGGTCCATTCTTAACCTGAAACTGTTCTTAACCTGAAGCACCAGTTAATGGGGCCTCCTGCTGCTGCCGTGCCGCCACCGTGCGATTTCTGTTCTCATCCTGAAGCAAAGTTCTTAACCCGAGGTACTATTTCTGGGTTAGCGGAGTCTGTAACCTGAAGCGTCTGTAACCTGAGGTACCATTGTAAAGGCAAATGAATTGAAGAACTGGAAAACCTGGAATTCGGAAATGTTTTTGCCTTTCAGAATATAACCCAGGATACAAAGTAGGTAAAGTTATCCAGTTATTTGCTATGTATTCCTGCTACAAAAGATGTGTTGGTGCAAAAAGCAAAGCAGAACTTTTTTTTGTCACAACTAATGTTCAGGCAGCTAATTTCTTCATGACAAATTTAAGGCTGTAACATAGAGATTTTATTAAAAATAAAGGAAGAAATAATAAAACAATAGACTTGGAATTAGAAGAGACTTCAAGGGTCATCTAGTCCAACCCCCTGCAGTGCAAGAATCTCAACTAAAGCACCCATGACAGACGGCCATCCAACTTCTGCGTAAAAACCTCCAATGATTGAGAGCCCACCACTGTTGAACAGCTGTTACTGTCAGAAGGTTCTTCTGATGTTTAGTAGGAATCTGCTTTCTTGTAACTTGAATCCATTGCTTCAGGTCCTATCCTCTGGAGCAGGAGAAAACAGGCTTGTTCCATCTTCCATGTGGTAGCCCTTGAGATATTTGAAGATGGCTATCGTATCTCCTCTCAGTCTCTTGTGCAGGCTAAACACACCCAACTTCCTCAACTGTTCCTCATAAGGCTAGGTTTCCAGATCCTTGATCATTTTGGTCACCCTCCTCTGCACACATTCCAACTTGTCAATATCCTTCTTAAATTGTTGTGCCCAGAGCTGGACGCAGTATTCCAGGTGTGGTCTGACCAAGGCAGAATAGAGCAGTGCTATTACTTCCCTTGACCTGGACACTATACTTTTGTTGATGCAGCCTAGAATAACATTACCTTTTTTCCTGCTGCATCACACTGTTGACTCATGTTAGGCTTGTGGTCTACTAAGACTTCTAGACCCTTTTGACATGTACTACTAGTAAGCCAAGTTTTCCCCATCTTATGTTTGAGTAGCAAGTTCTTCCTGCCTAAGTGTTGAATCTTACGTTTGTTCCTGTTGAAATTCATTTTTTAGTTTAGGCCCAGTTGTCCAATCTGTTGAGGTCAACTTAAATGACTGGAAACAATATTGAAAGAACAGATAAATGGGGAAAACCGTAGTGGCTGCAGGTTAAATATTACTGCAAGAGATAAATGGTGGTAAGTGTTTGCAGTACAGCCAAAACTGCCAGTTATGCCATAGTGACAGTAGTTGAGTTTGGAAACAAGCTAGGCAAACTGCTTCCTTGATCATAAGGAAATGTGGAAAAGCATCCACTGGGTCAACTGAGAATATATACAAAAATAAATATACAGTGGTACCTCGGGTTACATACGCTTCAGGTTACATACGCTTCAGGTTACAGACTCTGCTAACCCAGAAATAGTACCTCGGGTTAAGAACTTTGCTTCAGGATGAGAACAGAAATCGCACGTCAGTGGCGCAGCAGCAGCAGGATGCCCCATTAGCTAAAGTGGTGCTTCAGGTTAAGAACAGTTTTAGGTTAAGAACGGACCTCCGGAACGAATTGAGTACGTAACCAGAGGTACCACTTTATACAAAACTGGAGATTGTACAGAGGTTTTATGATTGCTATAGTAATGTGGCTGAAAAACTTGATAAAAATGAGATTCAGAACTGTCCAGCAAACCCCCATTAATTACAGAAAAGCAGACCAGGACAGCCAGTTACAGTGATGGAAGTATTAAAACTATACAGTATTTAAAATAAAGCAATTCATTAGTTTCCTATAGTTTTAATGCTGAGTTTATAAGTTATGTGATATACTGGTTAAATGATATTCTTGGCTAATAGTTAAGTATGTTCTATGTGGAGAAGGATCAATACAGTTGTAAAAAGACAATTGGCAATATTAGATGTGTTTTAAATATTTATCTCAACGAAGTGTAATCCCAACATTGTTGCAGTTAATGGATCTTGAGGTGGCTTTCAATTAAGCGGAATGGCTGTTATTGAAATAAGCATTAATATATTTTGGGGACCTCAATATCATGAATGACAGTAAACATAACTAGATTGGTTATAAATGGTTAATTGTGGAAACTGGTATTTCTTGAGAAGGGACTTGGACGAAACTGCATACTCTCTTCACTATTCAGTTTTTGTGGTGAGACCCTTAGTATCTTAGTTCGATCTGAAAGGAATATAGATGAGTTGATGGGTTGCAGCATGAGAAGAAAGTGAAATCCCCCTCTCCACATCCTGACTACAGCCCTTCTCAGGGTAATATACTGGTTGAGTCCAAGATGACTGAGCCGCAAAGGTTTGATGTGGCATTTTTATATGAATTGGAAATGAGCAACATTTTTGTACAAAGCATTTCTGATGCTGCATCTTGAATATAATATCAAAACAAGGCAACAAAGTATTTTACAATTTATAATATTGGAATAAACATGCTAAAAAAACATTCAGGAGCCAACTTAAGGAGCTGATATGACCAGCTCCCTTGTCCTGATTTCTGCTCTTCTGCCTTCCCACAGGTCTTAAGTAGCTCCAGGGGAGGTGGGGGTGTTGCCCTAACAACTTAATGATTTAATCATGGTAACAAGAACATGATACATTGTCTATGAATTACTTAATTTGTGAATTGGAAGGGTGTTTACTAGAACAGGTGTAAAGTTTAAGAATAGTATCTCATTTACAAAGCATATTCAGAGCCTTTTTTTTTTTAAAAAAAGGGGGGGGTACCTTGTGATTTCAGTGTTAATACTGAGACTGTGACGCCACTGAAATTGAGTTTGGTTTGGTTTGAAATCCACATGTCTTGGTCTTTCACACTTTCTCTGAGTTATTGGTGCTGGTCACAACTAGAAGCTTGCTGAATAAAATTCCCATTGGAAAGTAGGGGTTGGAGGTACAGTGTTGTGGTAGTTTTATTGCTATCTAGATGTTCAGTTCTAGAATATGGTACCCAGGAATTATTGTTCAGCCTCTTGACAGTTATGCTGTGGGCTTTCATATGGCTTTGTTTTATCTTCCACGCTATTCAACAACTGCATGAAACCAGTGTTAGAAACTCAGACATATACATTAATTGTCAAATGAGATCTTAAACCTAGGTTACAGACATCACAACAAAATATCTAGGTGCCTTTTTGTGGTGAGATGTATTATTGTTATTAATTTCATTTCTACTCCACTATATATTTTAAAGAAAAAAATCAAAAGTCTTTTACAACACATTAAAACATCAGATACTGTAGAACAATCCAGAATAAAACAAATTTAAGTTTCAAGGGAAATATATCAGACAGTTTGCTTTCCTCATAGTTATTTACCTACTTAATTTATATAGCTGCCCCATAGCAGAACAACTGTAGGAAGCCAGTGTGGTGTAGTGGTTTGAGTATTGGACTAGGACCTGGGCCTTCTTGGTAGTGGTGCCCTTGGTAGTGGACAGGGAACAACAACAACAACTTATCATCATCATCAGGGTTCAAATCCTCCTCAGTCATGAAGCTCACTGGGTGACCTTGGACCAGTCACAGCTTTAGTCTACCTCACAGGGTCATTGTAGGGATTAACTGGGGAGGAGGGTGAGCCATGTACTCCTTGGAGAAAAAGGTGGGCTATAAATGCAATAAATAAACTTTTCTGCTTGCCTGTTTAAGAAAGCAGTAGGGGCCAGCCAGATAGAGATGTCAGTCGCCAACTTGGCACCCACAGATTTCCAGTGGTTGCAATTGGACCCGCGCCAGTAGCATAACTGTCCTAGCGCCTGGGGAATTTCTATCACTAGAAACCACTGTGGGTGTGCTGAGGTGTTACCAATATCTGGCTGGCACCCAGCTTTATACCTCCTTTTCATCTAATTCAAGTGAAGCAGTGAGTGTTCTGAACAAGTGCTTAAACTCAGTAATGGACTGGACTAAACTAAGACTTAAACTGCAGTGTGTTGTATTTGGGACTGCCTTTGAAAATGTTGTTGAGACGTCAGTTGGTACATAATACAGCAGCCAGGCTATTTATTGGGACTGGTATTACCGGTAATTACTCCTCTACATGGTCATTTGCTCTCTCTTCCAGGCAGTTTCCATTGGGATCCTTATCAGCTGCTCTTCTTCAGGATCATCTGCTTAATGAAGTGAACAATGTGGTTACTAGGGAGAGGGCCTTTTCAGTGGTGGCACTCAGTTTATGGAATGATCTTTCCAGAAAGCCTTGCCTGGCACCTACATTCTGGTTTTCGTTGAATCATGTGAATACCCTTTTCCCCTCCCAGTACTTTTAATTTCAGTTTTAATCATAGTGGGTACATCTTTCTGGTGTGCTAGACCTTTGCACATACCCCTTTTTCTGTTGATGATTTTATATTGCTTTCATTTTTAATTTTTTTTTAAGATGCTGTACTCAGTCTAGTTTTAGATAGCCTTGCTATTTTGATTTATTTTATTTTTAAAAAGTTTTTGGTATTTCTGCTCCGTAACAGTTTGAACAGTATTGGTATATGTTTTGTGTCTGTCAACTTCCCAGAGAACTATGTTGTATTTGTAGTATAAGTTGTTATAAGAATAGTGAAATAATAAATAAAATGCAGCATTACAGATGCACTTTGTGCCGCTCATATTAGAGACACAGTTTTTGCTCTGATTAGGATGACTAATGTAGCTGGCCTTCTCATGCTCCTTTCTCCTGTGGCATGTGTCTAGTCTCTTCCTTTCATTGTTGTGCCATAGGTGGTCATGGTGTGGGAATGACAAAATAAATTTATTACAGAGTACAGTCATACCTCATGTTACATCTGCTTCATCTTACGTTCTTTCAGGTTACATCCTGCGGCAACCCAGAAGTACCTGAAAGAGTTACTTCCTGGTTTTGCCGCATGCGCAGAAGTGGCGAATCGCAACCCGCGTGTGCGCAGACGTGCCGCTGCGGGTTGCACTCTTTTCATGTTGTGGATGGGCCTCCAGAATGGATCCCGTTCGCAACCAGAGGTAGCACTGCATAACAAATTTTTGTTGGAATAGACTTATACCTTTGAAATAAATGAGTAAACAAGCTTTCAATATTATTTAGATTCCGGTATGGGGAAAAACACACAAATGAACAATTGGTTTTCAAAAGGGAAGGAGTGTCTGTTTATCCTGTTGATTCACTCAGCTCCTTTTGAGATGAAAAATTCGCAATGCATCTTCACACTCACTCAGTTAAAACTTGCTGAATTTGTAGCAGGAACACTGCTTCAAAATAATCACATGCCTTCCTCAAAGTGATTTACAATAAATAACTATTAAAAACAGTAACAGAAGAAAGCCACTTTGGGAGCATTTGAAATGCGGACCAACTTGATTTTGCATCGGATCTTGTGTCATGATTTTTTCTGAATACTTAACATTGTATTCCATATAAAACAGTTGTTTCTATTTGGACTCTTTTGTACAAGCGGTTTGCCCTCTTGGACTACTTTATGTGAGAAAAACAGTTCATTCCACCTTTAATCAAGACTCTGCAGTTCTCTGTAGGAAAGTCCCCTGTTGCATAAGAAACTGACATTAGCTGTTCTACTGTCAGCCTTCACACAATATCTGTATTGTTCTTTTTTCTGTCATCTCTGCTGCTGTTTTTAACATTTCACTTTCAGTTATAATTAACACATATGAAGCCGATACATTTACATAATGCATGATGGAAAACTAAATTTGTGAGAGATATAAGAAAGTAGCAAGGGGTGTCATATCAAATTTGTTGGGGAGGGTTACGACTTAGTGTGTAGAACCCATGTGTATGATAGCAATATAGGCAGTCCAGAAGCTGATCGTGCATTCTTTTCAAGCATAAAGGGATGTGTGAATGCACTTTTGCTAACTTAAACAGCACTTCCAAATAATCCTTTAATAAATCCAACTTGTGATCTTGCTCTCCTCATTCAGATTCATAGTTTTCCAACTTTATAAGCAAGCTGCATTTAGAAGAATGCTTATAGTAAGCATTGGAGCTCCAGTTTTACAGGAAAAACCTTGGGTTGAGATCATCCAAAGCAATACAGTCTCAATGATATATGTAATATCCTTATAATATTGATTGATATATCATTGATATTACATGTAACCAACAAAATATAACCACCACTATTAAAATAAATAAATAAATAAATAAATAAGAAAGTGAGTAACCATTTTTGGCCTAAAAACCTTCCCCTAAAGGAACATTTTTGACCATCTTATGGAAAATTGTTCCCTAAGGGGGCAAAATGAGCCTGCTTTGGAGATGGAGTTCTAGAGCCAAGCCTTACATACTAAAAAGGCTCCAGAAGGCACATTTATGTGATGCTGTGATGCACAGTAGGGTCTATACTAATGATTTCAGTAGGCAAGGAGCTTCTTATCAGAGATGGTGGTCCTTCAGATATCACTGTTCCAAACAAGGAGTTAAGAGATCTTCACCAGCACGTTGAATTCAGCCCAGAGTCTTTATGCTTTCTATCAGCTGCCCTTGTCAACAGCTTGGTTATACCATTCTGGACTGATTGTAGTTTCCAAGCACTCTTACAAAGAAAACGTTAGAGAAAGGAAGGTCTAGGATTGGCTCACTCTTTCCTGGATATTGTAATTTCTAGAGATCTTGTGGCCTTTTATTCTCTGGTTCCAGCTTTCCTCCTAACACCATCCTAATCAATTTCTTCTTGGAGGAAATCACCATTATCCCACTGATGGAAAAAATACACTTTAATAATTTTTGTTTTAGCATGGACACTGCCATGGCTTTCATATGACTGACATTGTTTCCTTGTTATGACCATTTAACATTTTTTCAGTCCTTCCACAAGTATCTGTACAACTCATTCTCAGAATGGTGTTGCGATTGATAAATTATTATGGGGAGAGCCTCGCTCACACTTATTAAATGCCATGTTATGCCGTTGTATACTTTGAAACAAACAGAGAATCAGGCTCCATTGAAGAAGGGAGGAAGGGGCATTGAACACAGTCACCAGATACTCCTGTTTTCTCCAGCTGCAGCCTGGCGTAGGCTTGACTGAAGAAGGATAAGCAAACATGGTTTCTAGGCACTACTGTATTCCACAGCACCAGAAGTAGAAAGGGAGGCAATTTGCAGGCTTTGGAATTTATAAGCTGTGTTAAGAACAGTCATATAACTGCGAATATCATAGTGATTCTTCGTAATTTACAGAAGTTATTTCTGTCTTCATTTTTTATATTTTAGAAAAATATCGGTGTACTTTGCGGAAATAATAACCAGTGATGTGAATAAATCTAGTAGCAACACATCCTATATATGTCTATTTAGACAGAAGTCAGTCCCAGTGGTTGACATACAGTTTTGTCCATCTGCAAGCAGAACACTTGTGCAATGGGACTTCTCTTTCCTCTACTTCCTCCTGCACCACCCCTAAAACTGCTGTAGAGAGTAGGAAGAACATCTGGAGCTGATTTGGGATGGTGCTGTAGGAGGGAATGGAGGAAGATGATGTCCTTCTCATCAGAAGTGGTACTTCTGATTGTACCGCATTGAATATCACCTGTTGAGTTCAGTGGGATTTACTTTTAGGTAAATAGAGAATTTGCAGACTAATTCTATATGTTTATTGATGGATGCCTTCTAGTGTTTTCTTGATTCATGCAAAGTATATTTAAGATTGTTTTGTAGCTGGGACAGGTACAATTACATACCAGTCACTTTAATGGCTCTATTTTCACTATCCTTTTTTTAACATTGGCTTTTTTTTATTATGTTTTGAAATAGGCAGGTGGAAATATACAACAGGTTCAGTGGTAGAACTAGACTATTTTAAATACACATGGCTTAAGCATCATGAATGATTCCAATATAAGTAGAGCACCCACACGATTTCATGTATATTTGCCTAATATCAGATTGGAATATTACCTACCAAGAAAGATAACATGGCATATAATGGAAAATCACTGGTGCGTTTCTAATTTCTTTGTGGCCATTCTTGACTATTTAATTTTTATGGTAACAGTGATGTACTATGAAAGTGGTAAGAAAGTAAAACTCATTTCTTAATATAGGCATATAATATAGGCATTTCTTAATAACTCAGATTGTGTCGTGTACATTTTTATGTACAACTTACCTGAGCAGATTGCAGTTGATCACTCTTCCTCCGCACAATGACAGGAAAGTAGGCTGACTGTCAGATTTTTCTTTCTTCTCCTTAGCTATATATCACAACCCACTTGTGTCTCAGTCGTTAATGTAGGCACTCTGGTGGGAGGAGAACCTGTGGATTTAGCTGGCTGGCACTTAGCTGTTACCTCTGGAACTGTGTTTTGTTTATTAAAATTATTCGTATACTGCCTTTTATTTCAAAGAAATGTCAGAGTCTACAGAATAATAAAACAGGATGTAATTAAATAGAACAACAAAAACCTTTTCAATAAAAATATGTATCAGTCAAAGTAACCAGAAATGCCAGGAAGTGGGATTAACAGTTGGGGAAAGTTCAGGTAAAGAGGTATATTTTTAATTATTGGCAGAAGCATTTAGCTATCAGCGCCTGCCTTATCTTCATAGGGGGATTATTCATTCTCTGTAGTCGCCACCAAAGAAAAAGCCATTTTGGTGTTCTGTTTAATACTCTGAAATACTCTTCCACCAGCTACGTTGTTGTTCTAGGAAATTAAATTCCTTTTTACTTTGCTTGTAGCCATTTTGTTGGGTTGTGAGGAAATCCTGGCTGCTAAAAAGGTGCACAGAATTTTCATCTACAGTTTGGGTAGGACCTGAATGAATGGATTCAAGTGACAAGAAAGGAGATTCCAACTAAATACAGTGGAATCTCGGCTGTCGAACGTAATCCATTAAGGAAGACCATTCGACTTCCGAAACATTCGACAACTGAGGCACAGTGGGCGGTTGGCAGTTTCAATGGAGAAACGTGCCTCAGAAGCCATTCGACTTCCAAGGCACGTTCGAAAATGGAAGCATTCACTTCTGGGTTTTCGGAGTTTAGGTTCCGAATCGTTCGGCTTCTGAGACACTCGAAAACTGAGGTTCCACTGTATTAGGAAGAACTTTCTGGTGGTAAGAGTTGTTCGACATTGGGACGGACTCCCTCAGAAGGTGGTGGACTCTCCTTCATTGGAAGTTTCTAAGCAGAGGTTGGGTGGTCATCTGTCACGGATGCTTTAGTTGTGATTCCTGCATTTAAATTTTTCTCTGATGTTTATTTTCCTTTTGTCTTTTTCCTTTTATTTTCCTTTGCTCCCCCCCCCCAATCTTTCCTCTCTTCTTGTTTCTTTCCTTTCCTTTTTTCTTCTTTTCACATTCTTTTCCTTCTTTCTTTTTTCAGTGGATATATTTAGGGCCTTTCTTAAGCTCCAGGGTTTGTGTACTCATGGGTGGAAGACAGGGTAATGTCGGTCTTCCAGGGTGAGAGGTTAGGAGGAGAAAGGAAAGATGCCAGGTAAGAGCTGGGAGGGGCTGCTACCTTCTGTTGGCAGTGGGGGCTGAGAACTGTCTTTAGGAGAGGACTTTAGACTCTTGTTTTTATTTTTTGTAATTGTTATCTTATTGTATTGTGAAAATAATAACAATAACAATAACAATAATTATAGTAGAATCATAGAATCATAGAGTTGGAATAGACCACAAGGGCCATCGAGTCCAACCCCCTGCCAAGCAGGAAACACCATCAGAGCACTCCTGACATATGGTTGTCAAGCCTCTGCTTAAAGACCTCCAAAGAAGGAGACTCCACCACACTCCTTGGCAGCAAATTCCGCTGTCGAACAGCTCTTACTGTCAGGAAGTTCTTCCTAATGTTTAGGTGGAATCTTCTTTCTTGTAGTTTGGATCCATTGCTCCGTGTCCGCTTCTCTGGAGCAGCAGAAAACAACCTTTCTCCCTCCTCTATATGACATCCTTTTATATATTTGAACATGGCTATCATATCACCCCTTAACCTCCTCTTCTCCAGGCTAAACATGCCCAGCTCCCTTAGCCGTTCCTCATAAGGCATGGTAGTAGTAGTAGTAGTGGCTGAAGGTGTGAGGAAATTCCACGATAATGGAGTTTTTCTTGTGCACCTCTGAATCCAAACCAATGAATACTTTCTGGTCCATTTTCATAAATGTTTCATAAGACTTTAAAAGTACAGTGGTGCCTCGCAAGACGAAATTAATCTGTTCCGCGAGTCTCTTCGTCTTGTGGTTTTTTTTGTCTTGCGAAGCACGACTATTAGCGGCTTAGCGGCTATTAACGGCTTAGCGGCTTTAAGAAAAAGGAAACAAACTTGCAAGAACTCGCAAGACGTTTCGTCTTGCGAAGCAAGCCCATAGGGAAATTCGTCTTGCGGAACGATTCAAAAAACTGAAAACCCTTTCGTCTAGCGAGTTTTTCGTCTTGCGAGGCATTCGTCTTGCGGGGCACCACTGTAGATACAAATGATCCTATATGGAAAGGACATTCTAATTATGTGTCAGAGTATAATGTTTTCTGCCAGAATATAATGTTGCATTTGACAAGGCTGCGCTTCATTTATTTGTATATGGGAACTCTCTTACCCCAGAGTTTTTTCTGTCACTTCAAAGTGAGGAATAGAGCACAGGTTTAGGGATATCATATGCAGGATAAACACAATAGATCCAGATTTTACTGTTACATTTTATATGTGAGTCGTGTGCAGACCTGTTCCTTCTGTTGTCAACTATATTAATAATGCAAAATCTTTGACAAGCTGGTTAATCTCTCAGAGGGTTTTGAAAGAACATTTATGTTGACTGTAGAATTTGATTTACTGGAATTTATTGGAAATAAGGTGTGTGTGTGTGTGTGTGTGTTTTTAAAATTGTTTGGTTTATTTTTAGTGCTGTTACTGGCATCCTATTATTATTATTTTTAAAAACTGCAACACCTTGCAGATTAGTAACATCACTTGAAATTGATCAGACTAATTGACTATTAAATCATTTTACTTTTTCACAAAACAGGAATTTCTATTAGGTCACATATTACTTAAGTCCATTGAGCTCAGTGGGTCTGTTCTGAGGATGACTAATATTGGATCTTACTCATTGTTTATTTGTTTGTTATTACAGGAGTTTTAAAAATAAAACTTGGAAATATGCCTTGGAAACTTCTGGCAGGAATATACATTCAGTGATGATATATGTGAACAAGAGACTTGAATTGAAAATTCTAATTTGACTTTTATGTTTTCAGGCTCGGATCGCATTTTTGCAAGGTGAAAGAAAAGGTCAAGAAAACTTGAAGAAAGATTTAGTAAGAAGAATAAAAATGTTAGAATATGCATTAAAACAAGAAAGGTATGTGTACCAATTCTCTAATCTGAGAAATTTATTGGATATTTTAAAATGTACATTTCCTGTAAGGAAATTGGCCACAGGTTAGAAAATATATTGACTAAAAGATAAAGGGGAAAAGCAATCCACTTAATGTTTACATGGCAAAATCTCATTTCTGAGTTGGATCTGCCCAAAATAAACTCTCCTGTTACTTGAAGTGCTTTGACAACTCACATCAGCAATTTCTGCCATCAGTTTTTTGTTGCAGATGCTGGGATTGTTTCTGAATTCCACACTGCACTATTTTCTTGGGGAGATAGCCACCTAATTGTGCAGTGGATGTCTGCTTGCACAACAGGACTTCTTTTCTGTTGACATTCAGATCACATTTTTGGGGGCATGTTGGGTGCTGTACAGGAAAGGAGGAAGAGGAAGTCCCATTCTGCAAGTGAAAATCTGCCTGTGCAACACTGGCGGCCACTTTTATGTGTGTGTTTTTGTATGCAATGTAAAGTATTTTAACTTACCAAGACTTGATTAACGGAAAATAATCCATGGGCCTTTTCTGCCTTATAATAATTCTTACTGTAACGTGTTGTCACAGATGTGATAAATAAAGGAGCCTGATGGGATGAACAATGTCAGATTATGAGTATACTCGAACATTGTATTTAAAATCCCACAGATGTGACATTCCATTTTTTTCAGATATGTGGAAAGCCTTTTTCCTATGACAGTACTATTGTGAATGCTTCCAGCTTAAGAATTTTGCTGCAGTAGTGATCATGACAGTTGCAGTATCTAATGACTGAACAGAAGCAGTAAGATCTCTGAAAAGTTGTAATTTAAAGGAAATGGAAAAGACCTTTTGTTACAATTTGGGAAAGTAACATTTTCTGACTTAATAGGGAAGTTGCAAGCTTGTACAAGAAGCATGCTTGCTTGAGACTTACAGGAATAACAGGAGTTTACTGAAATGAAAATTTTAAAAATGCAAGAGAGTCAAGCCTTCATGGCTACAGAGCTTCAATGCAGTATAGTTGTGCAAGCAGAAAATGATTAGACCATCAGTTAAGAATTCTACACTTCCACTCTCTTTAATGAAAGGCAGGAAGTCACTGGGTTCAAACAATGCCCTGTTTGGCATATACTTAACCATCCTCAAACACAGCATTTAAAATAGAAACAAAATGGATGGGTAGCTGTAGCTCAACTGCAAGGTTCAGAAAAAGGGAACTAAATGATCAAGGGAGTTAGGGCAGGTACCCTGTGAGGAAAGGTTGCAGGATGGAGGACTTTTTAGTTTAGAGAAAATCTGAATAAGAGGTGACATAGAAGTTCATAAAATTATGCAAGGCATAGAGAAAGTGGACAGAGAAAATTTTCTCTCCTCTTGTACCACTCAACGTTGTGCATATCCATTGATACTGAATGTTGATAGACTCAGGAAAGAAAATACTTCTTCACATAACATATAGTGGAAGAAGTGGAAGAAGGTGGAAGATAGGCCTATCAAGCGTTACTGGTCGTGATGGCCATTGGAGTCAGTATGCTTCTGAATACCAGTTGCTAGAAACAGCAGGAGTGAAGAGTTCTCTTGTGGAGGAGTGGAGAGTCTCTCCCGCTTGCAGATTTCCACAGGCACCTGTGGTTGGCCACTGTGACAACTGGATGTTGGCCTAGATGGGCCACTGAGAGTAGATTTTCCCTTGGCATTTCAGTGCCTGACATCTGCTTAGTCATTTAATGATTACAATTTCCTGTTTGTTTTAGGAAGTGGGTGACTCTTTTGGTACTCCTACCTTTTTCACTAGGTCATTACATGAAATAAAATTTTGGAGGCTGTATGCAGAGTCACGTGTGTCTGTTTTACAGTTAGAGAAATGAGGTAAAACTATTTTTCCGTTGTACATTTGTGGTTCTTATTTTTTAGAGAACACCAACTGCCAGAAATAGCTTTTATGGATATGTACTTAACAGGAATATTAATTTGTAGTATGTTGCATCTGAAGCAGCACTCATACTGTATTGCCCTCCTCCCTTCTGCCCCCGGAAAGATTCTCCTGAGAATGGAGGCCATTTGCGAAAGATTTCCCCTGACCTATAGAAGAAGCTTTATGGGGCTGCAGAGAGAAGAAGGGGACAAGGATTCCCCTTGCATGAGTGTCTTTGTGAGCATTGCTTTTAGATGCAATGCAGTGGGAAAACACAGAGGGAATTAATTTTCATTACTGATCAATATGTTTATGTTTAATTTTTAAGGGCAAAATATCATAAACTAAAATATGGCACAGAATTGAACCAAGGTGACTTGAAAATGCCAACTTTTGAATCAGGTAACAAACTATTTGCAACCATTGAATTTAGTTTAAATTCTTCTATTGCTCACTTTTTATATAAAGAGAAATCCCTTCCCAACTGTGTAAGCAGTATCTTTATACAGTTCCTAGTGAATTTATTTCTATGCTAGTTTTTATTGTATGGCTTTGTCTTTATGCTGTGATTAATTTTCAGTATGATTTATAACTATAAATCAGAGATAGATCTCAGTATCTGGGCTGAATGATGGTGTGTGTGGAAACGCTCCTTCAGATGGCCCTAATAGTGTGATATCCAGATATTTGTAAAAATAGGAAAGCAGAGATTCCGAGAAACAAAGAAGAGTGTGTGTGTGTGTGTGTGTGTGTGTGTGCGCGCACGCGTGTGTGCAAATTCACAAATGATATTCTGCTAAAAGTATAAAGTCCTCAGGAAAAACTGGGGAAGATAAAAAAGAACAGGTCCTTAAAGTATCTTGTTAGTTTTTGAAAAAGCGGAGTCTTGTATGGAGTAAGAGCAAAAATTCCTTGGCTGTTACTATCTCAGGGTTTAAGTGCATTCCCATGTATAAACAAACATTCACATCGAAAGTTGGCATAGCAGGAGTATATGCATTTCAGAAGCTATAGCGTAGTCTTCCAAATATGCTTGCTTTCCCATGCATTTTTAACTGGGGAGCATTCAAACATGTAACCCTTATGTGCAATCAGAAGCGATAAAAAACATAAGAACTAAAAAATAGAATTAGTTTTTCTGTCACTGTTTCATTTTCCACTTTGCAGCCAAATGGCTCTTAAAGACAACAAAAAACAAACCCCACAGACTAAACCAGATCCTTAATGGAGCAGAATCTTCATCAAAATAAAATTGACAGGACATAGAATAAGTAAAATCTACTATTCTGTGTGCCGCATGCTGTACAAGACTTGCAGGGAAAGTGTTACTAAAGTGTTATTTTGCATTTCAGAAGAAACCAAAGAGACAGAGGTTCCTACAGTACCTCATAATAGTCAGCTAACCTGGAAGCAAGGCAGACAGTTATTAAGGCAGTAAGTGTTACATTTGTATACTTTTCATATATTTATATATACTGTATTATTTTATTTTGAGATTGTCTTATGATCGCTTATGGTAGCCTATACACATAGAAGCAAGTATTTTAAAATATCTTTCTTATGGGGAAGTGTTGCATGGGAAGCAACACTTGGAAGTGCAAATCAATAGCGCCTAGGGGCAATTCAGTAATTTGTTTTTAAAAACCCAAAACAATTCAGTATTGATACCGTAAATCCTTGTAAAGCACATCTTATTTAGATATGTGGGCGTTTGTGTATGTATGCGAAGATAATGCTTTCACTCTTATTCATTAGGTATCTTCAGGAAGTAGGTTACACAGATACAATATTGGATGTACGGTCACAGAGGGTGAGGTCTTTACTTGGGCTTTCCAGTTCAGAACCAAACGGCTCAGTGGAGACTAAAAATTTGGAACAGATTCTTAATGGTGGAGAATCAAAACAAAAGGGACAGGACAATAAAAGGTAGGCAATGCAATGCTATTTCTTCATTTTAAAAACTTATATCTTGTCTTTTGTCTGAAGCAGATGTCTATACAGTACCTAAAAATTGACATCCTTTTTATCTAGGAGAATCTACTGCATTAGAAAATGATAATCGTAATATGTATAAATCCAAGATGTGTTTCTTCACTTAGAGGATGCTTCTATTTTCAAGTGAGAAGCATTCTGGGCCTTCATGGGATGTGAATTGCTGCTTACTTTCCTCAGGGGATCTTTGGTCTAGTTTGGAGATACTAGAAGCAACCATCCTGCTTTTGCTGTCTTCTAGACCTGACACTTTTTACCACTTCCTTCAAACTGTGGCACAGACAACCTGCTACAGACTGAGAAAACAACATACTGCCCTGCCTTCCTAGAGAATAAAAAAGTGGAAGGAGGTGAGGCAGTAATTAAAAAATACCTGTTCTTTGTGCCAAATCCTCGGAGGAAAAATCTGAAAATTTAGCTAGAAATCTTTGAAATCCCACATTCCTTGTTGTCTTTGTGCATATCAATGAGATTTTTAAAGGGGTTTTCTTGACCATAGAATCTTAATTCAGAAAGCAGCCATAGCTGTTTACCAACATTGAAAATATTTTTCCCTTGTAGGAACCCTGGTGATGTTCTTGAAACATTTAATTTCTTGGAAAATGCAGATGATAGTGACGAAGAAGAAGAGAGTGACATGATAGAAGATATTGCAGATGGAAAAGAAAAACACCGGATAAATAAAAAACACAAAGTAAAAAAAAAAGTCTTAGTTTTATTGCTTTGTTGTTCAACCCAACAGCACAGATAGGGTCATCTTATTAACACTGTCAGTACACAGCTAGTAATCCAACAGATTTTGGAATAAAGTTAATTGAACCTACTTGAAGAGTTTAAGACTGTAACTTCTGCAATGCTTCCCTGAACTGAGGTAAAGCAGGCTGAAAATAACTGGCTGGAATAGGTACATAATGTATTGAAATGTAAAACACATAATGCTCCCTTATATCTGTTCAGATGGTTGAAAGTCAATATGGCATGGTGATTGAGTGTTGAACCAGGATTGGAAAGAGCCTGGTTCTAATCTCTACTCAGCTATGAGCAGTGGCGTAGCGTGGGTTGTCAGCACCTGGGGCAAGGCAAGTAATTTGCGCCCCCTAACCCATGGATTTGCGCCCCCTAACCCATGGATTTGCGCCCCCTAACCTGTGGATTTGCCCTAACCCCAAATGTTGCGCCCGGTGCGGCCGGCCCCCCCTGCACCCCCCACGCTACGCCACTGGCTATGAGGTTCACTGGGTGGCCTATGGTAATCTCTATTTTAGTCTAATCTCCCTCACAGTGCTGTGAAGATAAATAGGGTGAGGGAGATGATATATGGTGAGGGAGATGACAAGGTGCACTATCTTGAACGTCTTTGAGGAAAGTGGGTGGTATAAATGAACTAAGTAAACAATTTCTTTTGCACATCACAGTAAGCCACAGTTTAGTGCTACATGCACAAGCTACAGTTAGCCTTGAACTCCCCTCATGTGGCTGACAGGAGAAGTTTGAAAGCTTATGCATCTGCTTTTACATGGTTTCCTGTTTTGCCTAGTCTAGCAACTGTGATTTAAATTAGTTGCGGTGAGCTTCAACAAGCCAGATTTAAAACAGTGGTTTGAAGTTGTCTTGCTTGAAATTAGCCTTCATCACAGTTTGTTGCACCAGACAACACAGCAGTTAAAGGAAAGTAAAAACAATAGCTTATGGACGCCTTCTAAGTGGGGAGAGGAGTGTGTCTGGTTCCCCATGCCCATGCACATCGTGCCAATCCAGTGGTGGAGAACCAAACAACTGATTAGATGAAGAAAAATTTGAGTGTTTGAGGGGTTAATAATATGGAGGCATCAATAGTAAAAAGGGTTCTCTACTACAATCACAAACCTGTGTTTTCAGATAGTGTGTCTCCTTATCAGCACTAAAACAATTCCTTGCAGATTTTAACTTCATATACATAGCTGTAGAGTAATAGCACAATTTAATCTCCTTCCATATTTATTATTTTATTTGTATACTGCCCATCATCCGACCTTCACATAGTGGTTCACAAACCAAAATACATAACACAAACAAACAAAAATAAACCAAGAACTCCCTTTCTACAAACACATGTAATGGATTAAGTACATTTAATGCATTGCTCTTTATTTTAGACAAAATGATATTTGTATTCAGAAGTACACCAAATGGCAATCTTGGGGGAGAACCTAAAAAACATAGTTTCTCAAAGCATATTGTCCCTAAAACTGATTATGTCACAATCTATTTTAGATTGGAAATGAAGGGCTAGCAGCTGACCTAACAGATGATCCAGACACAGAAGAAGCCTTGAAAGAGTTTGATTTCTTGGTAACTGCAGAAGATGGAGAGGGAGCCGGAGAGGCAAGGAGTTCAGGAGATGGGACAGAATGGGGTAAGAAGTGTAAAGAAACAATCACATAAAACTTAAAGATAATTCTCTGTGTGTGCCCGCACATATGCATCAAAACCAAAAACTGAATTATTTGTGGTATTCAGATGCTATAAAAAAGGAAAGAAAAAAGAATGAATGGTAGATTTCATACTCTTTAATTACAAAAGTCTAAATGTATTCAGATTTAAGTATGACATCTGTTTCTGCTTGTATTCCATTTCCCTGTGTGCTCTTATTTCTTAGAATTTTAGCCTAAGTTTGGTGGTCAACCTTTTATTTCTTATCCTATATCTTCTATTCTTTCCTTGCTTAAGCAGATAATAAATTTTCCAATCATTTGGGTAGTTTTTTAAATAAGTAATTTGTTTTGTTTTTATTTGTTTAAGATAAACTAATACTTGAAGCAGATGGTGCATTTACTGTTGGCAAGACCGGCAGCTTAGTATTCTAAATTGGTTATTTTTCCCCAGAATATATAATAAATTTTAAAATAATGCAATAATATAAATAGTAAAAAACCATGCTCACCTGGAAGTTCCATTGAAATCAATGGGACTTACTTTCAGGCAAGATAGATAGCAAGGTGCCTGTAGTTATAAACAAAGTATCCGAAGTGAGATCGCTATAGGTGTATTGTGTAATATAAAGTAAGCTATTTGTTGCAAAGACAGCTCTTATTTATGTGCTTTTATTCCCTAATTTGCAAATAGTAAAATTTATTTCCTGAATTTAATTTGCTTGCCCCAATTTAGAGAACTCCACATATAACAAAAGGCTACAAAAGTGCCTGTTGTTTGTTGTGACTGCTTATTTGGAAGTGTAGAGCTGAAAGTCTTTATAATCTGTTAACAATGTAGGCTTCTGCTGCTCAGAGCACCCAGGATGTTAAATATACGGGTCTTTCCCCACTTTCTGCTGTCCTAGAAATTGAGTTGATGAGCATGCTAAAATGTTTCTGTACTTTGATTAATTTATCTGGATTTGTGTGGCAAACTTGGCTTTACAACATAAAACTTTTCTTTTTGAACTAGCGGTATTAGTTTTTGTATTGAGTTGTAGCACTTCAATCAAGAGTTCAGAATGCTGAAATAGAAAGATCAAACACTAATTTGATCCACCATTTATATAAAAAAAATTAGGCCACTGTTTAGATGTTTATCTAAAAGTCATGGAACAAGTTTTATGCCAAGATGCTTGGCCGACTCCAGACTTTATGCTGGCGAGAGCATCCCACTGGGATTGTAAACTGCAGAGCCATACTTATTTAGGTGTCAAAAAGTATTGATCCAGTTCAGTCTGCTTGATATTTCATAATGCCATATCTTCACAATCATTGTCCAGATTCCTGGATCTTTTAGATTTTCCCATCACTTATAGGCAACTGTTCCCATTTTTGAGCAATACGGTCTTAATGAGCTCTTCCCAGCTGTGTAATGGTTTTCATGTTGACCTCTGGCCCTTGGCTGAGAACCTCAGAATGGGAAACCTAAAGGAGGCAGACACTGAAAAGCTCAGCAGTCCCAGCCATGCCCTTCCTGCAGTCAACAGAGTTTGGTTCAAGGGGTGCTCCTGTCAGCAGGTGGGAGGTTCTCTGCTTTGTCTGCAGCTCTTTGTACCACTTCTGACACTGCTCCAGAGGCTTGGGGGACCCTCCAGAGCTGTGTAGGAAGGTGGCACTGGGGGCTGCAGAGGTTGGGAAAAATCAGCAGAGTCAGTCAGGCAAGCAAGCAGCTTTTCCCCATTGTATCAAAAGCAGTCTATTGGCATAAGGAGCCTTTCCGTATATGAAAGGTGAAGCTTGGCTCCAGCTATTAGCAATACCATTTGAAACGCAAGGATAAAATTTCCTGTTGGGTTTGCTGCTTTTTCTTTTAAGTGGGGTTTCTGCCACATCTGTTACTTGTGCCTGTTTCGGCATTTATATTGCGATTTATTTATTTTTGACAATGAGGGTTCAAGTACCACTTGGGCAGCAATCTACCTTTTCTCCTAGTATTGTCTGTTTTTCACCCCTCCACTGGGTGAGGAACCATACTTGTGCTCAGTGAAATTCTCCTGGTGGATGAAGGGAACTAGTCACAACTGGGTTAATATTTCCAACTGGCCTAGGCAGGAAGCTCTTCAAGTAATTTGCTTGTACTCCTCATCTCTTCCGTTTAGTTTCCTATTTGACTCAGGGCAGAAATTGATTTTTCTCATCTTGCCTATCCAGAAAGAATTTAAACTACATCTCCCCTATTTTTCACAGCTCCTCTGTTTTTAGCTGCTTTATTTTTCCAGCTCCTTCTTTTAAAAAGTTTTCCCCTTGAGGCTTGGCTTCACCTCCCACTGCATGCCTCCCCATCTGTTGTTATTCTTTGGACTCTTGTTTGGATACTTGTTTGGAGGGAACAAAGATTGGCCCTGTTTTAGAGTTTTTTATAGTGCCTGGATCCTCCAAACCACCTATTCTTGTTGTAAAGATTGTATTCAGTAGTTTTCTAAAGCATCTTTCAAGGTTGCGACAAAAAATGAAAGTGAGGTCTCCTGCAAGAGAGGAGGAGCAGCACATGCAAATGACTTGAAGAGTTTCCTAACTAGCTTTATTGGAGGCATTTGGCCAGTGGTGACTGGCTCTCTTTATCTTCCCAAGAAGTGACCTTCATGACAAACAGAATTTGTAATAAGGAAAATGGATAGTTGATTTTCACAGATTTCTCCTTCCCCATGCAATCCCCTGAAAAGGTGCTGCTGGGAGCTGCAAGGGGAATCCGTTCTATCCCCCTTTTTCCTGTGGGGAGCCTCTGCTGAATCCCACGCCCCTCTACCATATCTCACCTAGTTCAGAAGAGTTCTTTGATTCTCAGGAGGGGAACAAAGGTCTCCTACTGCCAGGCCCTTTATGTAAGAGCTTCTTAAGATCAAAGCCATTGAATGTGTTGCCACTTCAGATTGTTTTCTTGATGCCCACATAAATCCGCCCATAGGGAGTTACCGTAATCCTTTATTTTTAAAAAATTGAGCAAAATCTAATGAAATTGACTCTTTCTTAATTCATGTCGGGTGGGAAGAACTCGAATTAAGTGCAGCTGCTTCTTCATCACTAGAACATAGGCTTTACAAATCAGATAAATTTGATCAGTTAACTAGAGTTGTATCATTATTAATATAAAAGCATAGGAATCTGTCAGACCAATGGTCCATCTAGCACAGTTTTGTCTATAGTTAATGTCAGCAGCTCTTTGGGGTTTCAGACAGGAAGTACTTTCCAGCTTGTCTGGCAGGTGCTGGGGACTGAATCTGTGACCCTCTCCATGTGACGCAGATGTTCTGGCACTGAGCTGTGACCCTTTCCCATTCCTTTCGTAGTACTTAGTGTACTCAGCACCAGAAACAGTTTAGTCATGCTGGCCACATGACCCGGAAAACTGTCTGCCTGAAAGTGGAGATGAGCGCTGTAGCCCATAGTCAAATTTGACAGGACTTAACTGTCCAGGGGTCCTTTACCTTTATATTTACTTACCTATTCAGTGTAAGGAACAAAGGGGAGAGAGAAGTGAAGAAACTCGTTTCAGCATCCACCCTGTGCATTTCACATTGCTGTCTTGGTGAAGTCTTAGCACCTTTCCCCAATAATTTTGTGGCAGCAAGAAAAGTCTTGGATATTGCAAAAGGATTCATTCCATTCAGTTAGCATATGATCTCAGTCCATGCTTGCTCCCTTGTCTGCCAACAGGTATTGGTTGTTGTAATAGACTTTATTCAGCAGATACTTAAATAGTCTGTTTGCCACCAATTGGAATTGCTTCTTGGGGATCCATTCCTTAGGTGTTTCTAGTAGCAGCTTTTGTGTTCTTTTAATGCAATTTTATCCCATGCTCAGGCAGCTATAAAAATGCAGTCTTCCTTCAGTGAACCATGGTTAAGCCCAGTGTGTAAGCATCATTCCTATAGTCAGGTGGGGATCATCATAATTTAATTTAATGGTTGGTTTCTAGTAGAGAGGAAGCAACATTAAAGTGTCCTTCTGAACACCTATTATTAAATATAGCATTTAAATTGATTCTCTACCTGATCCTAAATAACTTACTCACTTGAAGCAGAAATAATATAACATTTGGTTAAAACTTTTGAGACTATTCAGATCACACTTCTTGTTTTGATGAAATCAGGTGTGGACCCCTCTAATTTTACATCACCAGCTATCTGTTCCTTCATAAGTAGCTGGATATAGTGCCAAATGATAGTGGATAGTGGCTCTTTTTTGTTTGTTTGAACCCAGCCAGGTTTGATCTTGCAGAATCTCCCAGTTACCTAGTCAACGTCTTCCCACAGTAAGATAGTCAGAGAAGGAAGTGCACACTTACTCCTAAGCTTATAATGTGTATTATCCTGGAAGTGTGAACTATCTTGTAAACAGGACTAGAGACTGAATAAAACAAAAAAGTACTTCATTGTGTAGGAAAGAAATCAGGTACTTACGCTTGCTTGCCTACACTGTATTAATAGGAATGCTGGCTGGGAACTTCTAAGTTGCACTCTAATCCTTTATATACTTAGAAAGGAGCAGGAGTAAGGCAGTGAGGAGAAGCACAGCTGCACACCTGGCTTTCCAGGTGTAATTGCAGTAGTTGCAGTGCCTCTAGACTCCACTGATCTGCCCACTTTGCATTGACTTCACTTGTCTCTTAGAGGAGACCAGCTGTGTGGTGCCACCACTCCTCACTGACTGCTCCTGGAAGTAAGTACTGTTGAGTTCAATAGGGATTAGTTCCAAGTAAGTAGAGCACAAGCATTAATCTTACAAAAATCCACCTTGGATCATGATTTACTAGTTCATTAAAATATTTATATTTCATATGCTCAGAACACATCTGTTGACCTTGCTGTAGAGTGGAAGTGAGCTCTCTTTCCTTACAAGCTTTCTCAACTAAGTGTGCCTGTGCTAATTCTTTTAAGATAACACCATACCCAAACTTATTTCATACAGACTCAGTGTCTTCAGTGGAAGTTCTGTGCAATGTGTTTTATAATCTGGGTATAAATGCTTGAATGTTCATTACTTAAATTATAAATGTAGACAAGCCTATTCTTCCATCACTCTTCCCCCCCCCCCCCCCGAATTTGTCGTGACTGCTTGAGTTACAGCATACATTGAACTGGTGCACTTTTTTAATTAAAAGAAGGAAAAAGGAAACCCTATGGATTTCGTTAATGTTTTTAATAACCTGAAACAAAAGAAAACCTTCCCTTTATGATGATTTGGATGTGTTTTAGCACTACTAGATCTTATTGCATGTAGAGCAAGACCGAAGGACAAATGCATGGTAGTTTTCATGAACAAAATGGTGCTGACACTTAATTCAGTTGCACATTCATGAGTTGTATTGCATGGAAAATATTGATTTGCTTATTTAAGTCTGGCTGAATAATTTGTTAATATTGTCTTACTAAAGATGCAGTAATTTCACACGTTAGCGTTAATCCATTAATTTTTTTCATATCAGTGAATGCAAAGAAGTTTTTCTTCTTTACTGTTGACAAATTATTATAATGTGTGGGGAATATTTCTTTTTACCAAAAGGGAAGCATTTTGCAAAACAGTAACAAACTGCACCTTTATAATACTGAAATGTAACTGAATAACATTTTGTATTGATGATTAACCTATAACACTCACAGACAGCTTGCATTGCCAACTGCTGATTATTTTTGTTTCAATAATATGCTGCATGTAGACAAAGATGACCTGTCCCCAACTGCTGAGGTTTGGGATGTAGACCAGGGACTAATAAGTAAACTGAAGGAACAGTACAAGAAGGAACGAAAGGGGAAGAAAGGGGTAAAGAGTAAGTGCAGATTCTGAATTTTGACAGGTTTTTTTTTTAATGCATTCTGTTTTTACTGCTCCATTTTAACAGTTTGCTATTTGGGGGGCAACCAACTTTAACTTTCCCACAGATAAATATGCAAATCAGAACTACATCTCAAATGAAATCTAAATATCCTAATCTGGTGAGGGGAACAGGAGGTGGACCAGTTGCTTCAGCATTGCTTAGGAACAATTTGGAAGAAAATGAGAACTTGAAACCTGAGACAAATTAATAGTGTTGTGTCTTCCTTTGTCTGTTTGCCAAAGTTAGTAGAGTTGTTTTTTTAAAAGGACTTTGAGGAAGCAAGAGAGTTTTCTGTCTGTGAAAGGTATTTCTAACAACAGTCTGCAGATTTTGGCTTGGCTTACTAATTAAGGACTAGTACTAGGACTTGGGAGGAGCCATATCTCATTGCGCTTCACACTGCTACTGCTAAAATATCACATGAAGTGAAGTGGGAATCAAACCGTCCCCCAAATCCTCATGCTTGCAGAGGGCTTGGAGGGACATTATCTTTTCTACCAGTTTGTGCTGACTTTGAAGAATGAAAGTAGCAAAAGGGAACCTGAAGAAGGGGCTGAGCTTTGCCTGTGGCTTTGCCAACAGCGCAAAGAGTCTCGTGCTCCTTCTGCAAAAGCCACACAGAAGTAAGAGTTTTAGCCTTTCTCTGCTGTTCATGGAGAACTCTGGGGAAAGGATAGTTGTCGGTGCAGAAGGAGCTGCTCCTATTGATGAACAAGCAAGTCTGTTTGAGTAGCTCTGGCAGCTAATTTTGTAGTTTAATTTTCACCATGCTGAGTGTGGGGCTGATAAGTTCAGCATCTTCTTCCCTCAGACACTACTGGGATGACAAGAGTCTGCAGCAGTCATGTGTTTTTTAATCCGAGAATCTCAGTGATTCTCAAACTGGGCAGTAAGAACTTGAAACAGGGAAAGGATCCTGCAGCATAGATAGAGATGCTTTCCTCCCACGAGCAAATATTTAGCACTATAATCACCAAACCTGCTGTAATAACCATAGAAGCTGCAGAAAGTCAAGGAACAGATCAGAGCTTCTAGCTACATGAACTGCTATCGTCCAGCCAACTAATTTGAGATGTCCTATTCTAGTTCTCATCTTAGGCAGTGTTGGATTAGTTCACCAGTCCACAGATTCTTAAACACATCAGTTTCCAAAAATTCTGTTCATTCATATTCTGCAGCAATAGTTTGGAGGACTTGGAACATAAGCCAGGGTTTTTAAGCCGGGGTTTGAGAAATGCTGCCTAGCCAGATAAACTTTGGACAAGATAGAAAGTAGACTTAAGGCAGAAGAAGCAGAAATGTAAAATATATACAAGGGGCAAATCCAACACTGTGAGAACAGACTTCCTCTCCCCCTGCCCCCAAATCTGCTTCAGAATGTTCACTAAACTTCTGAAACAAATTTTGAGGGTGCATGGAGGTCTGGGGGGGGAGAGAAAGATGAAAGCAAATATCTGTTTTGCTCACACTCAAATAACATTAGATATAAACATCAGTCTGTAGATTTGACATTGTTGCCCAATTATAATTGTGTACTCAGAAGTTAAACCCATCAGTGAGATTTTCTTCCACAAATGCATGCATAGGAATGCTGTTATCAAAGCATATCTTTTGTACTCTTTTAGTAAAATATTGATGCTAGATTGGCTTTGTATGCAAACATTTAACACTATAAATAGATTTGTGCATGCATTTTTTTTCATTTTTTAAAAATAGCGTTGCATGTTCCTTGCATTATATGCTTAATCCAATACTAAATACTTTATTCTGAATGGGTCTTTCTTGCCTCCTCAGGAAATGCCCCATGCCCATTATATAACTCCATCTTGTGCTGACAAATACAGAGACGTCTGTTGTAAAGTTATTATGGAGCTGCAATATAAGTTTGGAGACAGGCTCTACTTCCACATCAAACTATTTTGCAGCATATATATTTAAAGTATATAGGATAAAATGTTGGACTAATGAACCGTTTTTGCAGTAAGGTGTCTATTTCCTCACAAATAGTAATGAAATGGTGTACATGTTGCAAATCTACAGAAAACCAAAAAATGTAGAGAAGTTCTACAAGAGTTTAGTAATCAGAACAGCTGGATATTACGGGCACAGCTGTTTTCCTTGGTGCTAGGGAATCAGTGTCCTCTGCTTGTAATATTCCCAGGTGATGCAGCTACTAAAATAACTTCAGGCTTTTCAACAGAAAAAAAATCAACAGGATGCATCTGATTTATTAAAGAAAAATGTCTTTATATAAAAATGCATATCCCTCCTTTTCCCAACAGAACCAAGGCAGCCAATACCACAAAGAATGCAACTGTACTAGAACAGTAATACAAAAATGGTTCTTCACATTCTGATTTGATCTCTACATAACAAATAGTTGGAACTTCCAGTGACTGCCTCTGAAAATGTTAATAGGTAGAAGATAGCATGATGCTATGTCAGTTCTATATTGATTTCAATGTGACAAGTACAGAGTTTGCTCTTGGGTTTCACCAATTGGGTAGCCTGACTTGTAAAATATGTTCATTCACACTCCTATTCTTCCTAGTGCTGTTCACAGTACACTCTTGGAATTCAGAGAACATTCAGATGTACCACATTTCCCAAGTAAAGATGACACCACTTCATAACACAGGGCTTCAGGTCTCATTTAAGAATCATAGTAGTTATGGAGTTCCTGTCGTGGAACACAGTAATCTCTGTTTCTACCCATATCCCACATCATCTCTTTGTTCAGACAGAATTACTGGGCAAAGTGAGACCCACTTCAAATCCTTAGAAACTAGCATTTAGGGTATGATTGAGCACCCGCTGATTCTACCCACTCTGTAAAGTTCCTTTCCCTGTTTTGCCAGCATTCTTGCATTCTTTCTCTTGAGACAGTTGGCAACTGCCATAAGACTAGGCTGTGTGTTCTATTTACAACACAGACTTATGATTACTCAAGGTCCTGGTTTTAAAATGATTAGCACTTTAGAGTTTATAGCCTGCAGGATATCACTCTGCAGCTCTGCTCTGGTTCATCTCACTGTTCAGATATGCTTGCAGGTGTCTCTCAACTCCTTGTCCCAAGAGCAACTGTGTCCTTCCAAGTTTGTACTGTCCATCATTTTTTCTCAGTATAGAAGTGGAAAAAATCATATATTGTATAGTTTCAGAAAAGTGCAGAGATGATAAAAATTTCAGTATTAGAGCTTGGTGAGGGTGACCCGTGTTCTTTCTAAGTGAAAGGGCTGTTCATAATTTTGGTCTAGTAACTAAAAGCTGATTTGGCTTTTGTCATTTAAACATACTGACAGTGGGAGGAGTCATGGACACGGGGTAAAAGTGAAAACTAGTGCAAAGAGGGACCACAAAATAGAAGTGAGTAGTAGTGTCATCAGAAATGGGGTTGGGAAGGTGAAAAGCGAACTTAGCAGCTGCATGGAGTGGGAAGGGGAATGTAGTGAGTTAATGGGGGGGGGGAATGGAAGGGGTGTTGGCAACCCTAGTATATACATATCTAGCACTTTTTAGAGTGTCAGTAAAAAATGGCATGGTCTTTTATTTTGTTTTGTGTAGAATAACTCCATCTTTTGTAATATAAGGACATTGTGTTTTATTTAGTAGGGATGAGTAGGGATCTCGAAGTGAAAAGAGTAGTTTTAGAATTTATTGAGAAATTTATTTATTGTAATGAAGGACTTGGCTAAGAAGAAGAGCTGGTAGTTCTGTTGGCCAAAAACAGACTTAGGAGACTCCACCTCCTATCTCTCTGACTTTCAATCTGTGATTATGGTTTATTATTTATGAAAGTTTCTTTGGAGATTCTGCACTCATTTTAGTTTAAAGCACTTTATAGTTCAGAGTATTAATTTGAAGTCAACTTTCCAGCTACAAGAATTATTTTATACTACTAAAATGTCTTACAACTGTGATTAAATGAATATTTTTAAATTGCCCAATTACCTATTTAAAAACACAAAAGGGGAAAGTTAACAGTTTGTTGCCTCCCAGCTACCTATTCACCTTTACTTTTGTCCCTTCTTTTGGTAAAGTTTGTTCTTTCTTGGTGATGCTAGCTTTTAATATAAATACTGGATTTTTTTTGTCAATATATAATTAATATGCATTTGTTCAAGGATTACATTCTTAGGGAATTCAAACATTCAAGCTTCTCTTTTATCTTAAGCACAGCAAATAGCAATTACACAAAGAACAAGTTGGAATTCCTTTTTTAAAAAAGAGATCTTAATTCATTTTCCAACACAACATCATGTAAACACACACACACACACACACACACACACAAACACAAACACACACACTCCATCATGTGTCTTATAACGAGATTACATTCAAACAATAATATTGATTAGCAAACTGGGCATGTAAATGGCTGTCAGGTCAAGCGGTGGCAATCAAATGAACCTTTGCTGCTGACATTAATTTACAGGGGTCAACAGGACTAAACTGCACGACATGATAGCTGATCTGGGCGATGATGAGCTACCCCACATCCCTTCAGGAGTCATTAATCAATCTAGGTCACCCTCTTCTAGAATGACTGATCATGAAGGTGCAAGAGCAGAGGAAGGTACAACAAATTCACCTACTTATTTTATTTTTAGAAGGTTTTCTTTTAAAACCACACTTGTCTAGCCCCTCCAAACCCAGTGCTAACATTTAGATGCCATTGTTGCCGGGCAACATGGCTTTGCAAAAGAATACCACTTCAGTCCTTTAGCTTTTTTGTCTTGTATAACAGAAATCAATACCCAGATTTTGTATGTTTACTTGATTATAAAGCTTAATAATATAACAGTGGTGCGTAGCAAATATTAAGCAACAATAAGGTAAATTGGTAAATGATACCCTTCTCTGAAGTTTTATTAATTCTACTTTGTTGAGAATATATATTTTTTTAATCTGTCCTTATCTAAACATATTGCACCAGTGTTGAGTGGAAATTATTTGTGCTTTGCTCACCATCTGAAATAAAATGCTGTTAGCTCAGCTTTTTAGTGTTGGTAATCAAAGTACATGTTCTGATGTTTTCAAAATTTCAACGTTAGTCCCAAATTTGCTCCTAAAATATTCTCTGAAACAAAGGAAATCCTATCTTAAGGACAGTTCTATCTTAAAAATAAAAAACGAGGTTTTCCTTGATATTCCTGTGTTAGCCATGCAAAACCCTTAGTATGTGGTGTTTGAACAAGGTTTGTGCTTGTGCACTGTTACTGTTAGTTGTTCTGGACCCTTTAGTATTGACAGCAAAAGTTGTATGTGCAAATGGTACATCATGGGAATCAGTTCTTTTCTAAAGATGCACAGAACTACCTTGAAGCAACTCCCCAGCCTGATCCTTTAAAAAATAAAAGAAATTAGGAAATAAACCATTGGAAGGAGGTAGTCATTTTAATGTAGAGCAGCTGGATGGATCAGTTTACAGTGGTGCCCCGCAAGACGAATGCCTCGCAAGACGAAAAACTCGATAGACGAAAGGGTTTTCCGTTTTTTGAGTCGTTCCGCAAGATGAATTTCCCTATGGGCTTGCTTCGCAAGACGAAAAGTCTTGCGAGTTCTTGCGAGTTTGTTTCCTTTTTCTTAAAGCCGCTAAGCCGCTAATAGCCGCTAAGCCGCTAATAGCCGTGCTTCGCAAGACGAAAAAAACGCAAGACGAAGAGACTCACGGAACGAATTAATTTCGTCTTGCGAGGCACCACTGTATATACATAGATGGATTGGATGTGTGACTTCATTCTCTCACTAGAGTGCAGCATTCCTGCACTTTATGTTGGAATTGTATTCTTTTGGCAAGCTGCATAATGTGGAAAATAGCATGTTGTTTTGAGCTTTGCCTTCCTTTCCCACTGCTAGTTGTATAGTCTATTAACAGCAACAGTAGATTTTTAAAGTTTTGTTTTCTTTTTACTGTGTCTGATTCTCCTGGTTATTTTGTTCATTTACTTCTGCTAGAACTTCAGTACCAGGAAAATACAAACTTGACAAAATTTAGAGAATGCCAGAGACTTCCTCATATTGTAGATAGTCGATGTATTCATTCTAAAAATAAGTAATTATTAAATCGCTTGGTCTAAATAACAATTGTGCATGCTTTGAAAACTGATTCCTTCAGATTTAGAAGTAGAGAAAAGTCTGTAGGATAGGTAGCCTGATGATGTCTGCTTTTGAAAGTAAAGATACAAAGAAAACTAAAATTGAAAATGTGACATCATGGAATGTTGGTCCAAAAGCAGGTTAAATTCTCTTAAAAGAAAACAGTTTTCTGAAATTGTAAATACATTTGAAAGAGCCACTTCACTGATTTTGAGCAAACTATTGAAAAATAAAGTAGGAATTAGTGAGGAAATCTGGTGGAATGCTGTTCCACTTGAAAACGGCTTTTGCTTGGGGGCGGGGAGCATATGCTAACCTAAGAGAAAAGGGAGTGATTGTCTCTGATTTTCCCTTTCAGCCCCCATGGCCACCTTCCATGCTATTCTGGAGGGTCCCCCAACCCTCTGGAAAAGTTTTTTTTTGGGGGGGGGTGCAGGAAGGGACAACTGGAGAAAATTCTCATCCCCTTCTCTTAATATAGCATGTGCTGAATTTAAAGCCATTTCACTTCTACTGAATTTCACCCTAGGCTTAAATGAGTGAATGCCTCTTCATCTTATCTCTTAATAATCAAGTACAGACACTGTACATTTGCCCTATTAAAACAAAACAAAACATGATTTTAAAAAATATTCAGTGAGGCAGTAGTTTGGTAATTCTGTCCATGCCTTCTTAAGAAGTAAGTCCATTGAGTTCAGTGGGACTTACTCACAGGGATTACATTGTTTATAGGATTGCAATTATTTTATATTTTCAGTGAAAGGCTATTTGAGGGGGGAAAGGCACAAATTTCATTTTGAATAACAGTGCATAATGGCATGTTTGAAAAGGTAAGTGAATATTAAACGAAACTGAAACAGCTCTGATGCAATATTTCTCTCTTGCTTATTCATGGTCATTAGTAATCAATAAAACAGATCAGTAAAATTAATATACTCAAAAGGGGAATCAGTGTGTGGAAAGGGAAACAAAAAAATTACAGCATTATTATAGTTACAGATGTTATTGACTACAAATATGTAAGAAGGGATTTATTAGTTGATACCATGTTTTATTGATGAAATTTAACATATAACTGTAAATGTGCCAATGCAAAATATACTTCTTTTGGGTAATCGTTGAGCTTTAATTCTTGGTTCTTATTAAAATCTTACCAATTCTTAATCTCCAGATCTTAATAAACTATTTTTTGTCTCTTGTAGCTGAGCCAATTACGTTTCCATCTGGAGGGGGCAAGTCATTTATTATGGGTTCAGATGACGTTTTGTTAAGTGTTCTGGGCCTTGGGGACCTTGCAGACTTGACTGTAGCTAATGATGCAGATTACAGTTATGATGTAAGTACAACTTTATTTTAAAATAGATCTAACAGTAGTACATTCTTAGAATGTTCCACATAATGTAGGTCTGCAGCTATGCACCATGCATATTATTTCATATGATTACAGTGGTGCCCCGCAAGACGAATGCCTCGCAAGACGGAAAACCCGCTAGACGAAAGGGTTTTCCGTTTGTGATGCGCTTCGCAAGACGAATTTCCCTATGGGCTTGCTTCGCAAGACGAAAACATCTTGCGAGTCTCGCCATTTCCCCCCCCCCGCTTCCCCCCCTTTTTCAAAGCCACTAATAGCCTTTTAGCAGCTTAGCCGCTAATCCTTTAATAGCCGCTAAGCCGCTAAATCGCTAATAGCGCTAATCCTCTTAGCCGCTAATGGTTGCTTCGCAAGACGAAAAAACCGCTAGACGAAGAGAATCGCGGAACGGATTCTTTTCATCTTGCGAGGCACCACTGTATTATAAATAGGTCTCCACAATAAAATGTATTAATGACACACACCAGATAAGATTCTTGTAAAACCAACAAGAAACTTACTGTAGTTGGCATTTAACGACAGTATCTTCGTGGTATTTACATTGTTTCAATTGCATCCCAAAAAGGTTTTTAAAATCAGAATCCTTAAAAAGGTAGCAAGACACATACATAGACTGAGATGATGTGAAAGAAAGATGACTCAGGTATGATGTATTGTGTTGTAATAAAGATAGGAATTAGGGGAGGAGAAGAAAGATGAGATATGGAAGCTTGTCTTCTTTAACCATCAGAAATCCTCTTAGGTAGCTTGTGTTTACTAAAACTTCAGGAGGCTGTCATAAATCCTCAACATTTTCTATACAAGCAGCAGATTTAGAAAAACCTGCTTTCAAAATGAAAAAAATAAATGTTATCTGTATTCTTATAAAAATGCAAGAGTTGGTACTGAAGGTCATTCCACAGCATTGCAGTGCAATCCCAGCAGAACAGATTTCTTGATAACATTTATTGAACTTATGCTTCAATTTGTGTTCTGTGATACATGTGGCAAAGAAGAGCCCACAGCCGACAAGCTTTTACCCGTGCGCCTCTCTTACTTAGATGTTAACAATATGCATTCTTACTTTAGCTGCCAGCCAACAAAGATGCCTTTCGGAAAACATGGAATCCTAAGTATACGCTACGCAGCCACTTTGATGGAGTGCGGTCATTAGCTTTTCATCCTGTAGAGCCTGTGCTGGTTACGGCCTCTGAGGACCATACCCTAAAACTTTGGAACTTGCAAAAGACAGTTCCTGCCAAAAAGCAAGTATACATTTAGATACTGTCGAGAGAAATCGCTGGAAGTTTCATATTGGGGGACATCAATTATGCTGACCTCTTTATTTCTGACACCTTTCTTACAGGAGTGCCTCTTTAGATGTGGAACCTATCTACACATTTAGAGCCCATATGTAAGTATCGCCATGTTCTCATATATGCATTCCACAGGCAGACCACTGCCGGTACACCTAGAACAAACTATGGTTAGCGCTCAGGGTTTGTCTGGAGCGAGGTGCTGGTTGTGTCACTGCTGCTTCCTGGGAGATAGAGGGGGAGGGGCAAGGTTGGCTTGGGGCAGATGCACCAACAGGAGCACCAGATTAACTTTGCCAAGGTGCTTGTGCTGACAGCCACTTTAGCCCCGCCCCCGTCTCCCAGTAAGTAGCAGTGATGCAACCAACCAGAGATCTGTTGAGTGATGCCATCGCACCATGCTGTTCGCTACTGGTTATGGTTACGAAGTCTTAAAAGAAAAGTGGAGGTGACAGTATAATGTAAGATGTGTTTGTTCCCGTGTTTCTGATAAATGGAGTACAGTAATACCTTGGGTTAAATATGCTTCAGGTTGAGCGTTTTCAGGTTGCGTTCTGTGGCAACCTGCTCGCGCATGCGCAGAAGCAGCGAATCGCGGCACACGCAGACACGAGTTGCTTTCTGCTCAGGATGTGAACGGGGGTCTGGAACGGATCCCGTTCGCATCCAGAGGTACCACTGTACTGTTTATGTTATGTGGTGGGATGAAATAAGGAGATGTTGTGTGCTAAGAATGGAAGCAGCTTTTTGTATGTGCTGGTAACTTGCTCTTCTCTCTCATAGTTGTAACTTTTCAAATGAGTTTGTTAAATTACTGATCATACTTAAAAGTTCTTAGCCGTTCCTAAGTTCTTACTTTAGTTGAGTTTCTGTTTTACTAAATGAGCACCTTATGTGTCCTTAGTATCTATTCTGTTAATAGTTCCAATTGTACTACTAATAGAATTTTTCCTCTCAAATCTTTCATATTTTAATGCTGATTCTTAGCTTTTGTACTATTTAACAAAATTGTAAGGTTACCAGCAAGTATGTGTGTTTAAAAGTGTGATTTTGATATTCTACTCAAGCTTTGATATTTAAAACAATAAAGCAAAATTGACTTTGGAATTTAATGTACTTCTTTTGTGTTTTAAAACAGTGGACCTGTATTATCATTGGCAGTTAGTTCCAATGGAGAGCAGTGTTTTAGTGGTGGAATAGATGCAACTATACAATGGTGGAACATGCCTAGCCCAAATGTGGATCCTTATGATACATATGGTAAGCATTATCAAAATATGTCATAATGTAGTTTAATCCACTTAGGTTGTTGCTGCAGTGATCCAGCTGTGAGGTTTCCAGTGCATGGACAACTGCGGTCAAGCTGTGCTGATCTGGGAACAGCTATAGTTATCCAGTCAATTAAAATTGGTAAAAGGCACTTGTAGCCACGAAGGACACCTCTGCCTGCAGTGGCAATGCTGGATCCCATCTAGGCAGGCAGCTTTCCAACTTCCTTGGTGTGGAAACTTAACTGCTCTCCCACAGAGTCTCAGCCTTGCCAGGAGTCAGACTCTTCTTTTTTAGCCCTTATCTAGCCCACCATTGTATTCAGACAACAGACCAGGGCCTTCTCAGCTGTTCCCAATCAGATGTCAGTGAGAAATAGAGTTCGGTATCATCAGCGTACTGTAGCTTCATGTAGATGTTAAATAGCATTTGGTGCCCTGTGGCATCCCATAGCTCAAAAGCCTAGGTAGGACCCGAGTAGCACTCATCCATTGCTGCTTCCCGAAGCCATCTGTGGAGACAAGAAATAAGATCAGTTATTATGACTATATAATTTGGAATCTCACAACAAATTGATAGATTATCCATACAGATTTACATTATAAGAATGCATACATCTTTTAGGATGCTGGTTAGAAATGCTCAAAAGATTGACTAATTAATTTTGTTTCCCTTTTTTTCCCCCCTAAAGAGCCAAACGTTCTAGCTGGCACATTAATTGCTCACACGGATGCGGTCTGGGGTCTTGCTTATAGCGGTATAAAGAATCACTTACTATCTTGCTCAGCAGATGGCAGTATTAGATTATGGAATCCACCAGAAAAAGTGCCCTGCATTTGCACTTACAATGGAAATAGAGGTGAGCTGTGAGGTTTTCTATCTGTTAACAAAAGTTTAAGTTTAAAAGAAAATATTTTTGTAAATACACACACACCAGCCAAGAAACAGTATTTCTAGAAGCAAATCTAAAGTTCATACTAGCAGGTAATGATAGTTTAAACACCTGTGTTTTCTTTAATTCCAAGTCCTTTTGGTTTTTGTCTGGTTTTTTTTTAATGGTTTGTTTGTTTATTGAAAATTTTAAATAATTTCCTTTCATTGTATTTTATATTGCTCTGGTTGGCTAGCAACAAATAAACCAATAAAATCACAATATGATCCCTGAATCCAAGCCATTTTATTTTGGATGGCAGTTATACTTGGAAGCAACATAAATTGCTTTAAAATAAATATAGCTTGGTGTATGAAGTTGTTGTTTTTTTTAAAAAAAAGAAGATCAGTACATTGACTGAGTAAATTAATTATCTTAGAAACTTAAAATGGATGTAGAAGTATTTCTCTTAACAGATTCATTGTTCGTTCTTTTCTTTCGGCTCCAGAGTATGGAATACCCACATCAGTTGACTTTATAGGTTGTGATCCTGCTCATATGGTGACATCATTTAGCACTGGCAACACCGTCATCTATGATTTGGAAACATCCCAGGCACTGGTAATGCTTTCATCACAGACTGATTCTGGTAAGCAAAAGAGGTTCTTTACTGCTCTTTTTATCACTTTTGCAGCAGGGACTTAATCTTACAAGGCCAAGGTGTAATATAAATATAGGAAAATATTTTTCTTCAAATGGGTATTTTACATCAGTGAAATATGTGTACAGAAATCCTGGGGAGGTTCAGCTGAAGTAGTTCAGTGATGCCACAGTTTTTGTTCTTAACAGATATTTGCTTGCCACCGTATTATTTGTTAAATTTCTACCCGCCCCTTCCTTTCAAAGGAGCCCAGGGTGCCTGTGTAATAAAACAATGCAATTAAAAATAATCTAAAAATATATTCAAAACATGTGAAAGCATCTCAGAACTTCTGAAAATGTATGAACAGTCACATACCCTCACAACTAATAATTTCACAGTTGCCAGGAACACTATCTTTCTGCCATCAAATGCCTGGTAAACAGGAATATTTTTAAGTTCCTCTGGTGGTGTTGAATTTGGTTCTGGGAAACTTTGTTTTAAATCCTGCCTCAACTGTGTGAACTTACTGGGAGGTCTTGAAAGTTACCATCAGCAAGTCCCCATGTGTAAAATGGAAGAATTAGGATGAACTGCTTCAAAGAAGAATGGCGAGGACAAACAAGATTTTTTAAAAAACCCACATTTCACTTGCCAGATAAAAAGTCCTTGATGTCTTTTTGCTGGCATGTTCACCCAGACCTCTTCAAGTAAGGAGATGCCTAATGAAAGCTGCTTCTTAAAATGTTCAAGTAGTACAAGTGCCAGTGTTACACATCTGCTCATCCACTTTTTCTTCATTGCCCATACCCCAGAAATCTTTGCTAAAATAGTACATGAGCACCCCAAAACTAGGACCATAATCAGTTTGATTAAAGCAATCATTGGCAAGCATGGTTTATTAGAAGTTCTGTGTCAGAGTAATGGTAGTTCAGTTGCAAAAGAATCAAACCATAATATACACGGGTCTGTGTGGGTGGGGATGCTTTAGATTGAGCAGAGGCCTCCCTCTACTCATCTCTCTCCCTGGTCTTCTGCTGTACATAGAGAGGGTTTAGCAGAAATGGGGCATTCTGAGAGAGGGGGACTGAGCCATTATTGTTTGATTTGAAACTTGACCACTACTCCAGCCTGAAGCTTCTGCATGGATCAGGCTCAATCGTCCTGCCCTCCCACCTTTTGCTTCGCCATAAATGACTGAACTGCAGATGTGGTGGCGGCAGCTCAACTACTCCACAAAACTCCACTGACAGTGGATAGGGGTAGTCATGGTATGTCCTCTGGCTCAAGTTTTCTTTCCTCCCATTTCTTTCTGGGGTGGGGGAGATGAAAAGCTTCCACTTCTAGTTTCTTGGCAAACCATCATTTGGCATCTTTTGTCTTGCTACAAGCGGAAGAGTCCAGTCTCTTCTGATTGTGTGCAAAGGAGGGGGACACGAGAGCCTGAGGCTTGCTATGTTCTCATAGCAACAACCCAGCCCCCACTTTTCCTGAATTGGAGCCAGTTTGTCTTTGAATCCATCCTTTGACATACATGCAAACTCCCATAAGAAGCTAGAGTGACAGGGATAACTTGTGGAGATTAGATAGATAGATAGATAGATAGATAGATAGATAGATATGCACCAAACATGTTACCTGAATTCATTGTGATTCCTTCCTCCTCTGATTGTCATCTCTATTGTGTTCTCAGGTTTACAATCAAACAATCACATTAACAGGGTAGTAAGTCACCCAACACTCCCTGTAACAATAACAGCTCATGAAGATAGACACATCAAGTTTTTTGACAATAAAACGGGTAAGGAAATGAAAATGCCCTTCTTCCTTTTCGTCAGCAACCTGCCAATTCCTCTGATACTTTTCTTATGCATCTGCTTGTTCTATAGATTCTCCTCTCTGTCAATCATCGCTCCTTTAGTCTGGGACATTTGGGTCTTCTTTCAGCCTTCCCCACCTAATCCCCAGTTTCCCAAATCCTCCACTGGAATGTTGTGATCACAGCAGCTCAAGACAATGGCTGAGGTGCAGCGGGGGGATGGCAGGCCTATGCTTATTCCTTTAAGATTGAAGTTAAAAGTATTTTATCTTTCACTGCTGTAGCGGGGAAATAGCTGGAGCTAGAATTGGCATCAGGAAATAGGAGCTGCAGATGGGATTAGTCTGTTGCCCCAAATTGAGAAGCATATTCCTGTCTCCATTATTCTGTTCTAGCTGTCCTGGATTCTGTACTTTGTGCAGCTTCAGTGACTGGGAATTATTTTCAATAAGTTATTGGCTTGGTGTTTCCTATGTTTGTTCTTGCTTTTTGCAAATCTATTAATAGCTGTTTAACCTTCTCAATCGAGTGTGTCAACTTGCCTTCAAGTGGCATTCATAAAGAATTGGCAATCAGAAACAAAATTACTATGATAATGAAGACTCTAAAAGTCGTATGCCATCCCTTTAACATAAATCGTTTTAAAACTGTTACTGATTTAAGGGCAAATGTTTATGCCTTTCTGTGACCTTCCTTGAAGCACCTAGCAGGCCACCATTGGAAACAGAATGCTGAGCTGGATGGAAACCTGTTCTGATCCAACAGTGCAGTATTTTTGTTTCTTAAGGTTGAATCCTTGGTAACCGATACATGTTCTTTAATTGCTGTTAGGTAAAATGATCCATTCTATGGTTGCTCACTTGGACGCTGTCACAAGTTTAGCTGTGGACCCTAATGGAATCTACTTGATGTCTGGAAGTAAGTCTATTGTATTTTAATATTCTGTTGGAAGCTGCCCAGAGTGGCTAGGGAAACCCAGCCAGATGGGCGGGGTATAAATAAGTTGTTGTTGTTGTTGTTGTTGTTGTTGTTGTTGTTGTTGTTGTTGTTGTTGTTGTTGTTGTCAGCAACGTCTCTTGTATTGCTAGCGGATCTTGTTGTATTGTGTATTTAGCTATGTCTGAAATCCTGACCCTTGTTTTTCTTTTCATTCAGGTCATGACTGCTCTATTAGATTGTGGAATTTGGACAGCAAAACGTGTGTGCAAGAAATAACAGCCCATAGGAAAAAGCTGGATGAATCCATTTATGACGTAGCTTTTCATCCATCAAAAGCATATATTGCCAGTGCAGGAGCCGATGCCCTTGCCAAAGTATTTGTGTGACATAACAAAGCAAACCTGCATCTCATGTAGCAGGTTTGCCTGGACGAAAAGAGGGAATGCGTCACTGCCATCACTGAAACGGTTACTGATGAGACACTACATGTGACCAGCCTCAGCAGAGACTGTGTGTTTGGGGCAGATTTAAATTGGTCAAATCACGATCTCGTGAATAACGCTGGGCTGATTCATTTAACTGTAATTACTGTATTTTTGAAAGGAAAAAAAAAAGCAAACCAGTATTTGTAGCCTTGACTGGATATGGACTGAGCGTTTGTCTGTTATTTAGGTGTGTCTTTAAACGAACGTGGAGTCGGATCTTATTAAAGACTTTTATTTTGGACTCTGTGTGCTGCCTTAGGGTTAGGAATGTGGTGCTCTTGTTGGGGGAGTGAGCTCCAAGAGTAGCTTTCTTTGCATCTCTTAGTATCTTCACTTATCAGTCAAATGCCACAGATTCCCCTTTTAAACTTTTATTTTGCTTTAAAGAAAAAGGAATTAACTTAAAATATTTAGCATTAGTTGCACAAAATATTTGGATAAAATTCTAGTTTTTATATGTCTTTTATATATTTAGCCTGTCACAACAGTGCTCAAGATTGTATGGATGATGTTTTTTCTGCATTATAGGACCCGAAACCACAGAGATCTTGCTGGCCCGCTGCCCTGTAACAATACCGTTTCCTTTGTTATCTAATGAAGCTCAACTAAGTCCTTTCATCAGGATGCTAATTCATCATCATTGCATAACTGGCTTCCTAAAGGACTGTAAAGAATTGTGTAAGCGAAACACAAAGGAACTAAGTACCCCCAGCCCTCCCAATGAACTTTTAAAATTAATCTTGGCATCCTATCACTATGTGATATTTTGTACATCTTAACTGTATTTACGAGATTATTTATCAAGGATTACCCATCTGGCTAATGGCCTATTATTTATTTCATTTTTGTTGGTCTTTATATTCTTTTTATGTAGCGTATCAAGGGGCCCTGTATATCTATTATGGCACTCTTCGAACAGTCTAAAATAGATTAAAAATGGGACATGTAATAGTTTTAAAAGTTAGACAGACTTTTTCCAGTTAAGTGTCTGGAGTAAAGTTGATTCCAGGAAGTCATTTCAGAACTTTTGGAGTGAAAATGTTTTTATTTGCGGTTCAAATAGAATGCAAAAGTAGTTGAATCAAGAGTCAGAAATTGGCTGTGTTTGGAATAGTTATTCTCTGCTTTGATTTGTTTTTTTCGGATGTGCTTCAGTTTATGGTGTAACAAAAAGATTTTGTTTGTGTAACTGCATGATTAAGACAATAAAGTATTTTTTCTAGTCTTCCACAAAAATCTTTCTGATCAGTTTGCAAGTTTTGATGAGTTTTGTAAGTTTTCTGTTTTACAAACTATGAATCAGCAAATTTTTAAGATTGTACAACATAGCAAAAGTACAGCTGTTTAAAAAAATAATGTATATAAAATGCATATAATAAATACTAAATGGTGTACCTGTATGTTACTGTTGGTTATATTTTGTGTTGCAGAGTTTTAAGTGTCGTTTTATTCTTCAAGTAATTAGGAAAGGAAGGTTTAAATTTTAACAAAACTTGCTTTGCACATTTTAATAAACTGCATTGCTTTAAAGACTTGTAATATTTATCAACAGTTTCAACTGTGCCACTCCCTTATAAGAACCAGTTTCAAGAACAAATAGTGATTTGTATTTTAAAAATGGGAAACACAATGGCAGGGCAGCTTGTATTTTTTTAAATGAGAATATTGTCAAGCAATGGCATTAGAGTCAAATTTGAAAGCAAATCAGTTCAATTCTTCACATGCCTGCTCAGAAGTAAGCCCCACTGAGTTCACTGAGGCAGACGACTAGGGTTACAGTTTCAGATATTTGATTTTACAATCTTAAAGGAATCTTGTGTTTATTCTTTATCATCTACAATTAATGAAATCATTGTGCCTTTACTCTAAAAGGTAGATGATACTAAGTAGCACACTTTGGAGTGTAAAACTTTCCATTTAATGACAGACTAGATTCTTAAAACACAGATTTTGAGCGGTTTTTCCATGCCTATTCTGCCCCAAAAATCATAATCATAAGATGATTGTTTCTGTAACTGTTCATGGCAAAGCAGTTCATAGAACCTTTGTGTGCCATTCATTTAATCTTGTAACATGTCTTTCTTCCATAAATTGTTTCTACAAATGGACCCATTCTCTAAAGAGAAAAACGGCACAATACAAACTAAGAATGGGTGGCAGCATGTTTCTTGAATTAGTTGCTGAGCACATCATTGGCACATGGAAAATGTTCTTATAATGGATGGTATCTTGTGTTTCCATGTTTTACAATTAGATTAGCAGAGAGAATGTATTTCTCAGATTGAACTGGAGCAAAACACGATGGTAATGTACCCTTGACAAAGTAATGTAAGCATATATTGCATAGAACCAGATTAGAGAAAAAGCAGCACCATTGTTTGCAATCCTGATGCATTAAATTTATACTGTAAATAAAAAAGGAAACCCCACCTTTGACCATAGAGCTCAAAGTGTGGTTTCAAAATGTGTCTGTGTGTAGAGGTTTTTGAAAACTCTTCTGCTGATTTGCACTCTTGGTTTTTTCCACCAATTTAAAGCATTAACTAATAGGCCAGAGTGGTTTTTATTTTATTATATTGGAATTAATTATATTGGAATTAGTTTCATAATTGCCTTTTCTTAAGTCAAACATTGTTCCTGGCAGCTTTTCCAGAGTGCTGCATTCTAAGGCTTAAATGAAATGTGACTCTTTAATAAAGATTGCCAAACAAACTGCTTTTCTTTGAAATTGTATTAAAAATGGGAAACGTGGATACCACTATCCTTCCTGTTGAAGACACACAAATGCGTACACATATTACGTTTATATATGTATCGTCCTAGTATTTGTTAGAAGTTAGTTCTGAAATGCTTAATTCCATACAATACAGAAAATCACCAACAGGCACAGTCCACCATTGTTTCTTGTTGCTTCTCTTCAGTACCACATAATGATGTGCGGGGCTCAGTTGTAGAAAGACTGCAAATAGTCAAGTTGAACAATCTCTGGTTACACACTATAGACCTTCCCACCCCTGAATTGTTTCTGTGGACAGCTGTGGCCTCTTTAATGTTGGTCTTATGGCTCAGCAGCAGCTAAGGTTTCAGTGGAGGAAATAGAGCCATGGAGCACTGATATGACTTTCCCATAGATTCTCCCCAATCCTCAGACATAAAGAATGTTTTACTAAACTGAACATGGGCAAACTGTTCATAAAGCATTTCCAGCTTAGTTTTAGTTGTAGCTCCATAGTCCAATGCCTCTGTTCTCACTGCCAATGCTATACAGATATACAAGCCAGGTTCATCTTACCTATACTATGCACAGAACAACTTTATACCTGTCTGCTACTTCAAGATGAAATCCCAGATATTACATACTTGGTTGCTAGATTTTTGTGCTGCCATGGTGGATATTTGTCAAGGATGGTTTGCGCAACAAACTAGGCCTGAAATGCAAGACCTGTGCTCCTTCACACTCCCTCAGTCACTTTTAACCGTTTGTCCTAGTTTCTGTCTTTTTAAGTATGTAGAATAAAACCACCTTTTAATTACTACTTTTTATCCCTTACCTGTTTTAAGTCTCGTGTGTTCAGTTTATCTGTATGTTTTATCTTATGCTGGTCTGTGACCGAAATAAAGTTTGATACTGTACCTTCTGTTCTCACAAACCGTTTAGAGGCTTGGAACTTTCCTCAACTGCTAAATCTGCTTTTTAAGACTGTCATTTCCTTCCTTGGGCTTCTCTCTTTTGTGGATAATAAGATGGTTAGCTGGGTTGTGTGTGATTTGCACTAATAAGTACAAATGAAATAGATTCTGCACTAAGAAGAGCTAAAGTCTCTGAGCTGTGCAAATTGAACCAGTGTGCACTATTTCTTTTTTGTTTATTTTTGGTTTTGTTAAACATGGAGAACGAGGATGACCTACAAGGAGCACTGCCAAGCACTAAGAAATCCTATTCTTGCACCTCCTCGGCCTTCTCAGATTTCAAGTATATCTTCACAACTATGGAAACTTGCTTTTTAAAAGCTGAGAGGGTTTGGAAGATGAATTCTGCCTCAAATGCCACAGGCTGAGCTTTTACAGACTTGCAGTGTGGAGAAACAGTAAAAGTTACCTGTGCATAGTATTAATATGTGAAAACTGCTCCGTTTGTGAATAGTTAACTAAATGAGGACAGAGAGGTTGGCAGGTTTCATCTCCCAGTTGTCATTTAGAAGTAATAATATACAATATATAGGTGGCAGTCTACCAAGAAAAATTTAGATAAAGTTAAATAGGTGACTACCATGTGAAGTTTTCTATTGTGTCAGTGAACATTAGCACATGGAATAAAAAAGTTAGGCTGTGATAGGTCCTAAAGTGGACATTCTCTTTGGTTTGTCAAGAGCCTAACTTTTCATTGGTTAAAGAGTTCTGGCTGAAGAGACTAAAAAGACAGACCTAGCACTGTGGGAGTCTGGAGTTAGGGACTGAAGAAGCAGCTAGAGGAAGAAGCAGAAACAGAAATAAGACCTGAAAGGTCCTAGTGGCAGCAGGCAGTGGCTGTCTAAGGAGGAAGTGAAGACACTAGGGCTGAGACAGAAGCTGAGTTGGTCTGTTGGAAGAGGAAGACTTCAGCAGCAGTCCTCTAGAAGAGCTGAAGGCAGACTGTCAGGTGTCTACATGCAGCAGTGAGTTCCTGACCAGATGAAGACTTTGGATCAAGTCTTCTGTAAAGTGAATGTATTAACTGGGGAGAAGATAATAGCAACTGGCTATTGGCTTCCAAAAAGGAAGAGAATGAGTGCAAGGAAATATATCCCTCTTTAAAGTAACCCTTAAAGCAAATACCCACGTACCATTAACATCTAACTCACTAATAAACCTAATCTGATGTCATAAGTAAGTTTCAACAAAATTAATGGGGGCAGCCAATGCTGTTTGGATGTACTTCTGCTCATGCAATGGGGCCTTCCATGTACCCAAGCAGTTAGGGGACTTTACAGGAGGAAAGGAAGAAGCAGCCCCATTGTGCAAGTGGCATTTCACTCACGCAGTGCTGGATTTCACCAGATATATTTGACTTTTAAATGGGAAGACTTCTGGTACATTTGTCCTATAGCCGAAGGCAGCCCTTGTCTACTAATTGGTGAATACGGGAATATTTAAAAACAAGACATTAGCAGTAGGAAAGTAGGTTGCTTCAACATACAAGGTGTAAGTGGCAGGTATTTCATCTGAAATAATATAAAGGTGGCCCTCCTAACAAAGGAGTTCAGTTTTAGAAGCAAACCTCATGCCTCCTCTCGCCTCCTCACCTGAACCATTCAGATCCAGCACAGGATTCCACCACTGTACCCCCTGCAAACAGTTACCATGGGGTAGGTTGAGATTGATGACATACCCTTGCCTTACATTATACCACTTGCTACAATTCATCATTTCCCCAAACAGTATACAATAATTATTTTTGTTTTCTTGTGATAATTCCACAGTTAATGATACAAACAGCTGCATTCTTTGTTATTGCTTTATTGAATTATAGCATACTATTGGGAGTCTTATAAAAAAACAAACAAACCATAGTGTGGAGAACAGCTGTCATGTAAGGTATGTGTATTTTCCATATCAAACAGTTTTAAAGCTATGAATAAAATAGTAATCTGAGAAAAGTGCATATTTTCCCCTCCCACATACTAAAAAAACAACACCTGTGTTGAAATATCTAGGTAATAAAGTAGAAAAATACTAGGCATTGTTGCCACTTATATTTATGTAATATATTGACAATCATAAATTATGACTAAAAGCCAGTTAAATATGATCCCTTCTGTACCTTTCATAATTGCTTATAATGTTTACAAACAAAACAACTTGTTGCGGGGCAAACAGTTCTGCAGTTGATGGTGGGTAGGCAGTTTACAGCCCAGTTCATGGGTCTTTTAATCTGGCATAACTGGATTTAAATGAATTCAGTCCCACTGACAACAATTGAATTAATTCAGATAAAAGCTGAAAGTTGCCCCTTAAAACATTTTTCTTCTTAATAGTTTCATTGCATTCCAGGCAATTAAGGAAGTGAGAACTCAATACTTTTTATTTTTTTTAAGCAAGTAATTATTCATACAGTACCAAATCTTTGGAGATGCACATGACCAAGGTTTGTGTGTATATGTTGTTTTTGTTTTGTTTTAAATCCAAACTTAGCCAGATTTTAAACAGCTTTTATTTGTGCTTTGGAGTAGTCAAATAGTTTTTTAAGAAACTAATTGCTGTACATGAACTGTCTATCAGGATGCATACAAGACGTTCTAAGCACTAGTCTGTGCTATGCAAATGCAGCGCTGATAGCTATGTACTCAGCAAAATATTCCTTTCACCACAGTTGATAGTATTCTAAAGCAATCTTTTTTACACTTGATAGAATGTATCTGAGATTATATTCAGCATTTAATGCCAGGAGCAGCTGGGTATTTTCTCTATATACATAACATGAATATCAAGTAACCTTAACTATAAGATCTGCATCACTTTAAACTTTAACTGAGAAATATTAAATATACATATGTAATGGCAGCTTTGGGCTAACTTCTCCGCTTACTGATTATTCAAACAAAACTTCCACTGACTTCCGTACAAGATCTGCCTAAAGAAAGCAGAAGAGTAGCCCTTTGTGTGCTAGAATAACAGAACATCTATACCCTAGAGAGACCTCCTTGGCATTCCTGACGTGATTTAGAGTCATCTCCTGCAGCCTTCCATTTACTGTTTGGAGTCCAAGAAATCTCTGCAAATGCCTCTAACAACATCAGGAACAAGCTGCTCCAGTCCCATAAACTCTCTTGTGAAAAAGGTGTGTGTCTCCCTCGGTTCAGATGCCATATCTTTTAAGTCTTCCAGTGGTGCCCAAGCAATGCCAATGGAGAAGGTGGTAATACCTGCAAAAAAGAAAGGCTGGTTTAAGCCTCAAGCAGACATGACAATGGTTTGTTGAGTCTTCCTTAAATAATAAAAAAGTGAGGCCTGTGTCATTATCCTATTTAGTAGCTATTAAGAGGTTATAGGACCTGCTCATTGCTGCGTGTTAGTGCTGCTTCAATTTCACAGGAATACAGAGAGTGGGTTTTGTAAGATGGCTTGCAGAATGATCCCATAGCACACACAATATGTATTTCGGGTTCTTGATTAGTCTATGGGTAGTATCCAAACAACATGTCCCTTTAGTGCAAGGATTTCTGCTTGTACAATGAGTCTTTGCCCATTCTCCTGCCCCTGCATGTGCCCCACACCTTCCCCATATCTGCTCTCGAGGGTTGAGGGACACCGAGAACATACTTAGGGACAATGGACAAAAGTTCCATTGTGCAAGCAGAAATCTGTGTGCCAACAGGACCATGACTTAGTACTGCTTTGGATACAACCCCTTATGATTGTTGTGTCACAACATGTAATGAGGCAAGTTGGTCCAGAACGTAGTGGGAATCTCTGTTAAACCCAGGATGGGTATCCCAAGGTAATGGATGGTATCTGACTAAATCATAGTCGGAGTTGACCCACTGACATCTGTAGAGTTGTTAATCAAGACTAGCTTCAGTCCACCAAGTATGACCTAGTCAGATACCACCCAATGAGTTCTAATACACATAGCAATGAACAACTATGAATTACCGTATTTTTCGCTCTATAACACGCACCTGACCATAACACGCACATCGTTTTTAGAGGAGGAAAACAAGGGAAAAAACATTCTGAATGAAACAGTGGATGTATCATTTTTGTGCTTCATGCTGTGGCCACAGACATGTGATCTGATGGTGAATTTGGGGTGACCCAATGCAAAGATCCTGAGAATCCCTGTGGATCCATGCTTTGTAACCACGTTTTTGCACCATTGCAGCCCCAGGCAACAGTGGGTGCGTGATTTTTTTGGTGCAGGCTGTAGCCATGGACATGCTATGTGATCTGATGGTGAATTTGGGGTGACCCAATGCAAAGATCCTGAGGATCCATGTTGATCTATGCTTTGTAACCACATTTTAAGTGGGGAGCGAAGGAAAAACAAAGAAGGGACATGAGAGGGGTGTGCAGAGAAGCAGCTGGCTAAGAATGCTGGAGAGGGATTTAACGGGTGGGAGGCAAAAGTCCCCCCCCCAAGCCAGCCATCTCTCTCTCTCTCTCTCTCTCTCTCTCTCTCTCTCTCTCTCTCTCTCTCCCTCCCCTCCCTCCCCCTCCCCCACTCTCTCTCCCTCTCCCCCAGCAGTACCGGAGCACAGAGACGACACTTTCCCCTCTGCTTGCCTGGAGGGGAGGGGCTTTCCCTGCTCTTTGTTCCGTTTCAGCAATCACAGCAACGAAACAGAGGAGGGTGGGCAGTAAGACCCTGAGGCAGAATACAGGAAAGCTGCCACTTCCTCTT